>NC_140595.1:374900460-375532960 GCF_964204655.1 Triturus cristatus
AATGACATCAACATGAGTGTTCAGTTGCAAAACTGCAAATACGACGTGGGCGCTGTTGATTAGCCCCTCTTCAGATGCAGTCTATATCCAACCTGCAGACGATCACATTGACAAGAACTTTTCTCTATGAAAACGACTAAGGGGCATATCAAGGTCCGGCGTTAAAATTATCGCTGCTTTATCGGCTGAAAACTGCCGCTAAAGCGGCGATAATGGGCTTGATAATATGCCGTAGAGAATTTCCATAGAAGCTCATGTTCTGGTGTGGACATGGGCTTCTATTAGGATATTATCAGCCCCTAAGTCAGAAGGTACACTTTTCACCAAGATGAACCTAGTCCTTGGATCCGACCCACTCTCCATCATGTTTGGCCTTAACTTTTGACTTTGATCCAAACTACCCATGGTTGACACTTTGCACTTTATGGTGCTAGAATTACCTAAAGCTTTAAAAATCATGGGGCATATTATCAAGCACGGCGTTAAAATTATCGCCGGTTTAGCAGCAGAAAACTGCCGCTAAAGCGCCGATAATGGGCTTGATAATATGCCGCAGAGAATTCCAATAGAAGCCCATGTTGACAGCAGGCCATGGGCTTCTATGGGAATTCTCAAGGGCATATTATTAAGCCCATTATCGCCGCTTTAGCAGCAGTTTTCTGCCGCTAAAGCGGCGATAATTTTAACGCCGTTTCTTGATAATATGCCCCCATGTTTCTTGTTTCCTACATCAGATATTTGTCATTTAGGTGTCTATTTGTTCATTAAACCATTTTCTTTATTTGGTTGGAGTAGAATTTTTATTGTATTGCCTTTTCCACTTTTTAACTTTTTTGGTGGCAATAAATGCTTTGCATTTTTTTATTTATTTAAGCCTGTCTGCATTATGCTACAGCTACCAACTGGTAAGCTCAGGTTTAATTTAATGAAAACTAATTGGACCTAGTAAGGAATAGTATCATTATTACTTTCAAAGGATATCATTCAGAACAACTATTATTCCAAATTCTTACACTCTCTGCAGTCTTTGTTCTACCAGGGCAACTTTCACCGAAGTTAAAGACATGAGTGGGACCTTACAAACCCCTATCCTTTTTTCTTCTAGGTGACCACCCTTATACTTCCTACCTCAGGGTACAAGTAGACCAAAACTTCACCACAAACCTGTTGTGTTCACTTTCAGACATGCATCCAACAAGCAGATTATGTTGCATTCATTTTGTTTAATCAATGACATATTGATTCTGTTTTGTGTCATTGAATTTTTTAATACAGGTTAAAACAAATCATTTCATGATGCCACATTCCCCTTTTAGCAAATGTTTTCTGTCCATGCCCTTGTGATTATTTGTTTCATAGGTTTATAGCACAAATTTAGTACCTAGACATCATATAAATAAGTAATAGAAACAGCATCTCCACATCACAATGCTTTTTAACTCCAGGTTAATGGACAGTTCATATAGAGTGAACTCATTTAAACAATCAAACATTAAAATCTATAAATGTCTCAAGAGAGCATGTTAAAGATTCATGTGTTAACAAATCTCTACCAAAGAGGAAAATCTCAATCTCAAAATGGGAGAGATCCATATCTGTGCAGATACTGAGAAATGTAAATTGGCCCAAGCCACAGACTTATATCTATCAGCAGTCAACAACAGCATGACAGATGTCTATCAAACACTATTCGGGAGAGGTAGCAGGGTTCAGGAGAGCCAACACAGCAGACAAGGGCTAATGGACACCGACTATAGCGGTGAGGTAGTTTGCTACTAATGTCCTAGGGTCTGTCCTATGGTACCTCTGCAAACTAGGCAAATTACAACCATTTTGTCAGACATGCACTTATTTCCCCAAGGAAAATAGGGCAATAGCCTCATATGAGAATCCAGCAACGACTCCATAAGAACGTTTTAAGAGGTGATTCAGTTGGCTCAACCATCCAGATAAGTATGCAGTGGGGAAAGAGGGCGTAGGGTACAGGAAAGTGAGAGAGAGGCTACATACCATCAGCTGGTAAAAGCCACAGGAAACCCCTTACGCATTTACTGGGTGAATTGTGTTGTAGAAGATGTTTTCTTGATCTAGGCAACAGATCCCTGTAACAACACATGGCATAACAGCGATTAATACCTATGCACAACAAACATGGAAATCTCATTAGTGGAGGAAATGCCACCCAGACTTACCCAGTACTTCAGATAAATGAATGAATAGTAAAGCAGTACCCTGAGCAGAACAACCAGAAATTTAAGGAAAAAATTAAGAGGAGCAATCTGATCCACAAGAGGCCCAAATCCACTCAAAATGACCTGGGCACAAATACAATTACTCAAAAAGCAGTACGAAAAACTAATTTGGGAAGACAACAGATTTCAACTGGATACATTTTGAACCAAACTCCTACACAATGCGAAATGATCAAATGCAAAGGCCTTTTGGGAACAAGTCAATTCGCTTGTAAGATCTCCAAAAGTTATAAATACAACCTGTTTCACAGAGACTGCATGGATACACCATATGACCACCACCTTCTAAATACCAGATAAGGAAAAAAAACTGTGCTACAGGAAACATTGAACTATTCCCAGACCAAGGACCAAACCGCAATAATGCAATCAATATTAGAAACTTCAGCAAAGTTTATAGCATCTGCAGAATTAAAGGGAATAACAAAGCTCAACCAAGTGCATAAAACAGTTATGACCTTTAATGAGTCAGGAAGCACCATGAAGAGCTCCATGACAAGTGGTCAACTATCTACACAATATTCTGAAGAACATATATCCAAGGTCAGAGTTAAGGGCAGACTAGATGGGGAGCCAGGCCCAAATGGTATACTGCAATGAACTTAGAAGCAAGATCCTGACTTCTGGGCGGCCCATTTGTTCTGCCTATTTCAGGAGGTATATATTACAAACAATCTTCCAGAGAGCTGGAGAGGCTCTATAATCATTTTTTTACGGGTGGAGATCGAACTGACCCAGCTAATTACCATCTGATTGCCTTAATAGATGCTGAATAGATGCTGAAGCAAAATTTTATGCCTCATTGATTCTGGCAGATTTAATAGACTGGTCTGAGAGTAACAACAAAATCCCCGTCAATCAGTCTGGCACGGGTACTACTTCAAACATTCTCCTCTTAGGTCTAATAGCAGACAAAAGCATACAGCAACAACAAATTATGTTTCTATGTTTCGTAGATTTTAAAGCTGCATTTGATTGAGTTAATAGAGACATTTTATGGCATAAGTTGAAGCAGTGGGGCCTTCCTAAAACAATATTGCGATCTATAATGCAATTGTACACTAAAACGTGGATGCAAGTAAAAATTGCAGATGGAAAGAGGTTAATCAGGAAAATCTACACGAGCGAGGGCCTTAAACAAGGCTGTGTGTTAGCACCTCACTTGTTTAATCTTTTTATGATTGACTTAGCACCAAGGCTAGATGAAAGTCACACTCTCCACTTTTGGGCACGCTTCCTATAATACGCCTCTCTTATGCAGATGACATTGTGCTCTTAAGCCACACAAGAATTGGCCTGCATAGAGCAATTAACAAATTGGGGAACTTTGCTGAGGCAAATCTACTAGAAATAAATGCCACAAAAACAAAGGTCATGATAATAAGCTGCCGCGGTCATAAAAAATCACCATTTAAAATTAGTAATACAAAACTGGAAGTGTTCAGTAGTTATAACTACTTAGGGGTTCAGATGGGCAGCCGATAATCTTTTCAAAAGCAGAACGAAGCCTTGCTGAAAAAGGAGAATGGTCTAATATTCGCATTTTGTTCGACGTCAAAGAGGTTAAAAGGTCCATCATTCACTCTACTCTACTTTTAATGCCAATGTGTTGAGGCCGTGGATGAAGCAAAGAAAATGTCAGCAGAACAAAAGAAATGGCTACTTTTGCATGCTCTAGTTGCTATGGGAATCAAGACTTTTCACCAATTAACTTGTAACATTACGGCGGGGGATTTTAATGTGTTTGAAATTGCATTGTTACAGTTAGACAATTATTTGAAACCTAAAGTATGTATTGGAGTTACCAGGTACCAATTTTTCCAGAGAAAACAGTCAAGTTCAGAAACCATTGATAACTACGTTTCCGACCTGAAAAGGTTGGCTCTTGATTGAAAATTTGGAATTTTGCATGATGATTTGATCAGAGATCAGGTCGTTATGCATACCGCCAACTCTGCAATCCAGGATAGATTATGGGTAAATGGTGACACCCCTCTAGATGATATATTAGCCATTTTGAGGAAAGCGGAAATTTCAGGCCGATGTGCTGTAGCTCTAAAAAAGGAGTCTCAAAATGTTGCGTTGGTGAGCAAGACAAGTGTTCCTCATACATCTGATTCTAACAAGAGTCAACACAAATTTAAAGATAGACCTGCTTTTAGAGAGCGTGCTAAATGCTATAGGTGTGGGAGTTTGGACCACTTGGCTCATAGTAAAAATTGTCCGGCTGTTAAGCAAAAATGCACTAGTTGTGGGTTGTTGGGTCATTTTGCAAAAGTGTGTAAAAGAAGGAATTATAAAGTAAGATGTGTTACTGATTGTGAGAATGCGGATGAACCAAGCCCCGATCCTGGTGACATGATTGTGAGCGCTGAGTTGAATAACAGTTTTAGGAGCAATTTGATGTTAAACATTAATGACATCGCATGTAGCAACAAACACGTTTGCAGTATGACTAATGGAGGTGTGAAAATTGATATTATCGCGGACTCGGGGTCACCCTTCACTATAATTGAAGAAAAGTTGTGGAAGAGCAAATTTACCAATAAGGTTGGGGAACAATTGTTCGAGCCAGATATCCACCCTGAGGGTTATGGTGGAGAGAAAATTGACCTTGTAGGGTTCAGATGGTTTGTTTTTGAATTTAAGAATAGATGTTGTCGTGCCAAATTGTATGTGGCTAAGAACGGTCCTCCTGTTTTGGGATGGTTGGATCAAAAACTTTTGCATATCATCCTTGACCCCAACAGTAAGGAACAAGTGTTAATCCTGGATGAGGGTTCTTCATTAGGTGAAAAGATGATTAAACAGTTTCCGTCTGTTTTCAGTGAAAAACTAGGAAATGTATTGGGTTTTGAACATCGTATCCGTCTTAAGGAGAACGCAGTCCCTAAGGTTCACCGTTGTCGCAATGTGCCATTACTGGTTAAAGAGGAAGTATCCAGGGAATTAGACAAACTGGTGGCAGTAGGGGTTATTGAGCCAATAGAAGCATCAGAGTGGATTTCTCCAGTTGTGATTGTTAAACGGGCCAATGGGAAAATTCGGCTCTGTGTGGATCTTCGCCATCTCAACAATAACATTGTAATTGATAGGTTCCCATTACCTAAGATTAATGAAATGGTGAGTTGCCTTAAGGGTGCAAAATGGTTTTCGACGGTGGACCTATCGTCTGCCTATCATCAAATTTCCTTATCTCATGATTCGAAACATCTCACATCCTTTATAACCCCATTTGGGTGTTTTCAGTTTACCCGCATGCCATTTGGTTTGGCGTCAGCCGGTGCTGTTTTCCAGTGGTTAATGTTCCATCTATTTAAAAGGGAGGCTGATGTAACCTTTTTCCAAGATGATATCTTAATTTATGGAGAAACAAAGGAAGAACATGATGCTAGGCTCTCTAAGGTGCTAAACATTTTGGAAAGTAAGGGCCTCACTATTGAATTCTCTAAATGTAAATTCGCATGTGAAAGTGTAACTTATTTGGGTCATGTTATTGATTGTAATGGTGTTAGGCCAAAGTCATCTCTAGTGTCGGCTATCGAAGAGGCAGCAACCCCTTGCAGTAAAGATGATATTAGGTCTTTTTTAGGCATGGCAGAATTTTGTGCTAAGTATGTTCCGAATTTTGCAGATAAATGTTTCAATATTCGTCAACTCTTGAAGAAAAATGTGAATTTCTCTTGGTCTAAGGAATGCGATAAGGATTTTAAGGAGATTAAGACTTCAATTGCAAACGCGTCCTGTCTCAGCAGTTTTGATCCCTCTGCGGAGAGTATAGCAACTACTGATGCAAGCAATAAGGGTTTGGGTGCGGTGTTATCCCAGTACGCAGGTAAGGGCAAGGAAAACATCATTGCATTTGCTTCTAGATCCTTGTCCCCGTGCGAAGAGAAGTACCCAATAATTGAGAGGGAGGCATTGGCATGTGCATGGGGCCTTGATCATTTTAAGTCATTCATTTGGGGGAAAGTATGCACTCTTAGGTCTGACCACAAACCCCTAGTTAAAATTTTGTCATCGAGGGGTCACCTAATGTCTCCTCTAGATTGTCTAGGATTTCAATGAGAATGCAGACATTTACGTACAAGATGGTTTATACCCCTGGCAAAGATAATTTGGTAGCAGATTTTTTATCCAGAATGCCAGTTAATTTGGAAAAATGTGAGGATGAGGTATGGAATGATTTCCAAGTTGCTTTAATCCATAATCAAGGCCGTTCTTCTATTGATAGAGATGAATGGGATTCTGAATTCCGCAAGGATGAAACGTTATCTAAAGTGGTATCTTTTTCCTTGGAGGGTTGGCCATGTAAAGAGAGTATTCCCAACTTGTTGAAGCCTTTTTGGGAGATCAGATCGGAACTATCTTTTGGTGATGGAGTTTTGTTAAGAGGTGAAAGAGTAGTCCCTCCTGAGAGTTTGCGGTCGGCTATTGTGGAATTGTGTCATGAGGGTCATTCGGGTATTTCCAGAACCAAGGCTGTGATCAAAAAATTATTTTGGTGGCCTGGTGTGGATATTGAAATGGAGAGAGTAGTTAGAAATTGTACTACTTGTGGGAATTCGGACAAGTCTTTAAAAACGTTTAGACCTCCTATGTCGGAGGTTACCGTGGCAAGGGAGCCTTGGGACATTGTTGCCATTGATATTTTGGGTCCCATTAAAGATCAGGGCGGTGATTCTCAGAAGTATATTTTGGTTCTTATGGATCTTTTTTCCCGCTGGCCAGTGGTAAAAATAGTGGATAAGGCAGATACTTCAGCGGTCCTGGAATTCTTGGATGAGGTTTTTTCTTCAGAAGGTATTCCTTCGTCCTTAATTAGTGATAATGGTTTTCAATTTGTCTCGAATATGGCTAAGGAGTATTTTGCAAAATTGGGGGTACGGCATAGGACTACTATGTTGTATAACCCTAGCGGAAATGGTATGGTTGAGCGATTCAACCGTGTGTTGAAAGGAATAATTCAAATTTCTTCCAGCAATGCACATGATTGGATCTCACAGGTTGGAAAGGCTGTCTGGGCTTACCGAGTGACTGCTACTGAAGCAACTGGGTTACCTCCGTTTGTTATAATGAGGGGGCGTAATCCTCGTTCAGAATTTAATCCTAGTTGGTTATTTCCATCAGGATTGATAAATTGGTCAAAGGATGAGGTTTGGAACAGAATGCAACGTATCCAGAAACAAAATAGTGATTATTATAATATTAAGCATTCCACCAAACCAGCTGTGATTGAAGTTGGAGATTGGGTCAGAGTGAAAAAGCCGGGTTTTGTGTGCAAGGGAGAGAGCGCCTTCTTTGACGCCGAAGAGGTAGCAGAGGTTCTCCACAATGCAGTGAAACTTAAAAATGGCCAGGTTTGGAATTTAAAAAGGTTTGCTATGGATCATCAAGGGAGGTTGCGTAAGAATTTGGGGGAATCGCCTTTCAAGTCAGACTGGTTGGAAGATGAAGTCATGGAGGCAGCTGCTCCTTCCTCTGTGTCACCTGAGGGTACTAATGTACAGCAGCCTGTTGCTGTTCATGAGAGGATGGGGTGGTCTCAGAAGCTCCAGAGGAGGCTGGTCCTAGTTCTGGGGAGAACATTCAGTTTTCTGACCCTCCTGTTAATATTCAGAGAGTTTCTCGTTCAAGGAAAACTCCTATTTTGCTTAGAGACTATGTGGTGAACAATGAGTGAGGTTGATTCACAATTTCAACATGGGTTAAAGTATTTTGTGTTATACATTTTATTAATTATTATGTGGTATAAGAAAAGGGGAAGTGTTGTGTTGCTAGGTAACGATTGGTTGCGCATCGCGTGGCTATGAGTTACTGTGCATCCTCGTGGGTTGGAATTGTTTGGGTTGGAATGGATATCGGGTTCCACTAGGGAGACCGGTATTCGTTGTTGAAGGAGAAGGATGTATCTATGGTTGCTCCTCAGCAATAAAGGATTTACTTGCAAATGCTGTGGCGTCCTTACTTCACAATGAAAGCAAAACTTTTGTCAACAGCAGCCTACGGAAGTGAAGTTCAGGACGGTAAAGATGTGGCATTCTTGGACTCCCTTGAAACACGGGTATACAAAAAGGTATTCTCTCTGCCCTGTAACTCCTTATCAGCACAATTTTGGTTAGAATTGGGGTTGCACCATCAGCAACTGCACAGAAGATATGTAATGATAAAAACTTGGCATAAAGTTTGGTGCAACTGTGAAAATCAGCTTAATAATGCTCTTTGGAACGCAATACAAGGTGATTCCCATTCCGTTTATACCAAGTATCTATATTCATCATTAAAGCTTACAAATATAGTAGATCTGTGGCAGCGGAATCTACCCTTTTCTGCCTTTCAACAACTACTAAAGAAGGTGTCAGAGCAGCACTCACTAACAGAGGACAAAGCCAGGCTTGGATGGTTTTCCAATCATATACAAACTAAAACCATCAACAGACATGGGTCTGTCATTTTCTCCCCCTTTTAAGACTAAATTGCTGGCAATACAATTTGGAATGCTACCGTCTAATGCAGACCTGCCAGGCTGGATGTATCAGGGTCCAAAGTCATGTAGCCTTTGTGGATCCCCAGCGCAGGACTTTATTCACTTAGTATGCATCTGCCCAGCTCTAAGTCTATCACATCAACAACTACTAAAGAACCTGTTTATTGCAAGAGGCATTTGCTCCTGTCGATCAGCTATATTAAGATGTCTTGATCCGAATGACCTTCTGCTTAATTGTCATTTAGGTACATTTTTAGCAAATTATGAGCAAGTTTTAAAAACATAGTCGGAGGCGAAATACAAATGCACTTTAGAGACTACGCCTGATGTCTTTTCTCTGCAGCATACGCACAATATATGGGTAAAGCACAACAGCACTTTAGGCATTAGTTCTCAAGACTCTTTTTGTTATCTCATGTACCGGACTCGCTTCAGCCCTCAAACTTAAAGGACGTGCTTCAGATTCTGCTATAACTCGTAATTTTTATTCAGCACATTTTCTATTATGCACATTTTAATGGTCATTTGTATTCAGTTGTGTTGATATATTGCAATGGTTTCAGAGACTATGCCTGATGTTTCCTCTCAGTACCATACACACAATATATGGGTAAAGCACAACAGCACCTTAGGGACAAGAACTCATGTATTGTTCTGGTACCTTAAGTATTGTATTATGTTGTCAGTCCTGATCCTCAAATTATGTGTTCAGGTCCTGCTGTAAGTAGTAATTTAAATAGGCTTGTTTTTAATTTATATTTTAATGGTGTTTTGTATTTAGTTTTGTTTGTATATCGTTATGCTTTTATTTAACTAAACAATAAAATATTCTGATTCCTAATAGTTATGATTCACAAATGCACCAGACAATTCCAAGGAACCCAGATGCACCGCGTTGGTGGTGAGTTAATGGATCAGCTTTCACAATTGAAGATATTGACCCACTATAGAATGAAGGGTCAGGGGCTAACTGGGATAAAGGAGTAAGAAAAAATGTACAGTGAATACACAAACCAGGAAAGAACAAAATGACAAAATGCAGTGACAAACTGAGCAAGAATAGAAGTCATACAAATGGAATGTTGCCAGCTTCCATCTTGCTGATTCACAACCATTTTGTTGTAACCAGCACGTACACTTGGAGCTCTAACAGCCATGACCTGGACCTGGCTATTTTTGACCTTGAGTCTTAATGTGAGCCAGCTACCAAGAATTTGTCCTCCATAATTACTAACTATTGCTAGCCACACATGTTTTCCAAGACACATTTGAATAATCTTTCCCTGGGGTCTCCTTTCTGGACTTCCACATGAGAAAATAGTGACACCTTTACACGCATGACTCTTTGGATAGTGAGGCCCAACAGTCTAAGGCTTCAAAGGCAGGTCGTGTTAGAATCAAGAGCTCGGAACTAAACAATCAACCAACAAACATAATTACAATCAGCCCAGTGCTTGACTTTCGAATGCTGTATCTGGCTGAAGAGGGGTGAAACCCCCAAACCGGTCCTAGGATGCTTGTTTGCAGTCCAGGGAGGACCTGGCTTGGCAGTTCGGGCTGGACTGTTCCCATGAGGCACAGGGTCAAGACTGATTTGCATATGGCTGGGTTCAAACTGGAATGGCATGGTGAGCAAAAAACGATGGATTTAGGCCCAGATCTCTCTACTGGGGTGAATGTATGACATTGTTCTGCATTCTGTCCATCAACTGTTGTTTTTGCATTTATCACCTCGAGTGGGACGGGTATGCCCAGACGTGGGTCCCGTGCTCTCCATGCCACTGGAATCAAGCTATCCTGGCTGAAGAGGGGTGAAACCCCGAAACCGGTCCTAGGATGCTTGTTTCCAGTTCAGGGAGGACCAGCCTTGGCAGTTCGGGCTGTACTGTTCCCATGGTGAGCAAAAAAACAATGGACTTAGGCCCAGATCTCTGTACTGTGGTGAATGTATGACATTGTTCTGCATTCTGTCAATCAACTATTTTTTTATACTTTAAGTACACAACAAAACTAAATACTACACAATCCAAAGACGAATACAGAGTTGAATCCTTGGGTACATTCTCCAAATAATGATATTTCCTCTTGAGCTAACGCTTCTTCCTCACCTAGTTAACTTCTAAGTACTACACTCCCCAAATACTAGTGGCAGAGGTATGAATCAGGCAAAGATACAGAATTTCACAGTCACTCTCCTTGGGGGTTGTGAGCTTAACAGTCACTTGATTGATCTTACCAATGGTCTCCTTACTGTAGCAAGTTTCAGTTCTGGATTGGGTGTGGTCTTCAAGTGTGCCTCTGTTCAATAGCTTATAATGTGGGCAGCTTCATAATCACTGTGCAATAGCTCTCACAGGTTGGGTGGTGGGCCAGGCCCAAGTTCAAGGCTCAGTCTGGGTGATGATACCAGCAGCAGACAGTACAGGTACAGATGTTGGGGTACTGCTTCACCAAGGGAAGCGGTCTCTCCAACCAGCCAAGTTCTCTTTGATGGTGTGCCAGTGCAATCTCCTGGGTCGATCAGGTGTTCAATAGCAAGGTACAGTTGCAGCCTCCCAGGTGATCTTACTTTTAAAGGAAGCTGCTGTTACAGCCTCCCCGGCCAGGTCAGCATCCAATGGTGAGGTACAGCCATTTCCTCCGTAGTTTTACATAGCGCAAACTTCACTCGTAGGTATCAGAGAGCTTTACATGAGCACCAGTTGTTTTACATAAGGACACATTCATTTTTGGTAAGCATGGGGAGAATAATGATTTGCCCAGAATCACAGGATGTAGAGCGTCATTGCCTAGACTCGAGCCTGGTTCCCTAGAATTTGAGATCCTTCACCCTAATTACCAGTGGCTGTGATTGATTTAAGAACTCCACTCATTATATTATTTTTTCCTTCTGTATGACACCCTAAATGGAACTGGTTTACCCTGATGTGGTTCCCATTCTCACTGTGTCACTGGAAGCAAGCTGCACTTTACTTAAGAATCCCAAATATGTGTAACTGGTCTGGGGGTTGCTTGTGTTTCAGTTTGGAAAAGAACTGGTCTTGCATTTGAAGCTGGACCGTTTGTATAGCATCGAGTCCAAACCTGGTTTGCATATGGCTGGCTCCCCAATGAGGGGGAATGGGGGCAATAACAAGTGTACTCAAACTTGATCTCAAATAACAACCAGTGTCCGAGAAGAATCCAAGCATTCCACTTTTTGTTTTCCCCACAGCAATAATTATTGCCACTGTACATAAAGTATGAATCAAAGAAAAAATGTAGCAATTTTACAGGTATATGAACAAAAAGTAGTTTAGTAAAATAGTGACAATGTCCTCTGCTATCAATTCTTATGGGCCATATATTGAGTATGAAGCATAAAGGCAATTGTTTTTCTCAAACACGTAATTAGGTGTATCCTTGAGAGATTATTAGCTGTTTCACCACAACCATGTAAAAGAAACAAAACAGAAATTAAACAGAAATATATACCTATACAGAAGGTGTTTGACTTAGCTCTCTACTTCTATTGGTCAGTTCACCAGTCATTCACATTTTGCTTCTGCCCAATTCAATGTACAGATTGTTGCAATAGGTCTGCCCACTTCATTCATTGGCTGCCTTGAACTGTGAGTTGCAACAATTTGCCTGATCACATATGCACATCCACCAAAATAGGAGTATATTCAGTACCACAGAACACTCTACCTGTCCAGTGCATTTTTCTTTCAATACTTTCTTCCCTCTTGTTAGCTATTGTTGTGTATTCAAACTATGACGTTATGTTACAGTCTACACTAAGGGAACACCCTTGACACAGGGATAACTAATCAGCTCACAAGAAGACTGCAGACCATCAAAAACACAGCATCCAGTCTAGTCTTCAACCTTCCACACCAAGCCCACTTCACATCACATCACACCTTAGGGAATTCCGTTCAATCAAACAGCATTTGTTAAGTGCAACACTGTCACCCCTAAGGGTATCTGAGCACTATGTTTCTGTCTAAGAGCCAGGTCTTGAGTCAAGTCAAAAAACTTTATTTCGATAAAGATTGTATCATAAAAGCATTGACAAACAAACATAAAAGGTACAATTTATCGAAAAAGAAGCATATAAAACAAGTATTGATATCTGGGGATGGACTAACCGTCTGATTGCTTTACACCAGCCTAAAATAAATTACAGTGTTAGGGACTTCCATTAGTAATACATTTAAAATATGATCATTATAAATAATTATTTGCACAGTAAAATCAAGGTTAAAAAAGTTGAACAGGATCATGTAATGAGACGGAGGAGTTTACTTCTAATGCACCATGACCACCCCAGAAATTTAGCCACACCACAGACCAGCACTAGGCTAGTATCAGATCGTAATATTCTTGGTGCCACACGGTAGTTTGATGTGCCCAGCATTCGGCAAACGGGGCCTAGCCATCTACTTCTTGGATTTTTGTATGCTGGGCATTCAAACATAATGTGTGCCGTGCTTTCGACCTTCCCCCTGCAGCTCGGGCAAGTATCCGAGGTCTGATAGGGAGGCTTCCATTTGCTTGTAAACTCTCGAGTTGAAAGTGTCTCAAGTCTAAATTGAAGATACAATGACTTATCCCTTGGTTTCTGTACGAAATCTAGGTAGGACTCGAAACTAACAGCTTGTTTGTGAGTGTAAAAAGCTTCGGTTAACCTACCGATGTTGGTGTTACTAAGCTCCTGATGGTCGATCCACGCCCAATAGGCTCTCTTAAGGTCTACCTTACTCAGGGGTGCCCCATGCTCCCAAGGTTCTTTAAAACCTAGCAGATTAAGAGACTTCTTGATGTTACAGAGCCAACTTACTCTATGTGAGCCCAGAGAGTTCATTACTTCTCTTAGGCCCTCTGCATATTTTGCTAGCTCCGAAGTGCGCCAAAGGCGAGCCCAAAATAGCAAAGGGCGTAGCCTTGCCATGTCCTTGATCGAGCGCCTGCCCAGGTCGCTTAGATGGGGTTTTAGTGGAGTACCCCTTGGGAGTGAAACCAATTCTCTCAAGAATGTATTCTCGGACCTGGAAATTTCATCGAGATTATCATAGCCCTAAAGTTCGGCTCCATACAGCGCCGAACCAACTGCTTTGGCCTGGTAGATCACTAGCGCGGGAGCGATTGGCTTGCTCTGCGAGGAGCGATGTTCTTTTGCAATAGCTCCCGTGGCCCGTTTATGGTTTAGCAGCATCTTATCAATATGGGGTCTCCAGCTTAATCTGTCGGAAATTCTAATACCGAGATAATCAAATAATTTTACGTCCTCCAAAGGGGCTCCATCGAACGTGATGGCAACGCTTGGTGATCTACGCGATTTAAAAGAGAGAAGCTTGGTCTTTAGGGTGTTAATGGTCAATCCTCTCAATTTGCAGAACAAGTGGAATCTATCCAGGAGCTTTTGTAACCCTACTGGTGTTTTGGATATTAATAGGGTATCGTCTGCAAAGAGGAGGGTGGGGACTCTTTCGCCTGCCAGGGCAGGGGCTTCAGCTGGAATATCTTGCAAAAACTTCACCACCCCATTCACAAATAAGGAGAAGAGGGTGGGTGCCAATACACAGCCCTGGCAAACTCCTCTGTTAACTGGGATCTTTGCTGTTTTCTGGGCCTGGGTTCCCCACCTCACCTGAGCATAGTTGCCCTCGTGGAGACAGACCAAAAGGTCGAGGACAGGGGGAGGTACACCCATGTCCTTCAAGACCAACCAAAGGCGATCACGAGGGACCAGGTCAAAGGCAGTCTTCAGATCTATAAAAGCCAGATGAAGACTGCCCCTGCCAATCAGGACCACCTTCCAGTATAGTAGAAGCAGCCTAAATACCTGGTCGATCATGCCCGTGCTTGGTCTGAACCCTTCCTGATAGTGGGACAAGATGTTATTCTCATTGGCCCACAATAGGATACGCTCCAGCAGGACCCTGCCAACCACCTTCTGGCCAAGGTCAATGAGACTTATTGGTCGGTAGTTGGCAGGGTCCTCCCTAGAACCCTTTTTAAATATTGGGATCACCTCAGCGCCTTTCCATGACTCAGGGATAGGCGATCCCTTAAGAAATGCATTGAGCAGGATGGTAAAGTATACTGCCCAGTGTTTGGGGTCTGATCGAAACAGGTCACCAGGAAGGCCATCGGGGCCAGGGGCCTTGGCTGGGACTATTTTGTTAATAGCAATCGTGACCTCCTCCTCCAAAAAAGGGTCATATCTCTCAGAAGTAAGATCGGTCAAAGCGGTGTTAGAAAAGGCCTGAGAGCTTTGAATATCCTCACCAGAATAGAGTTTTGAGAAATGGACAAACCATTCCTGGTTTGTAATGTGATTTGAGATTATATCGGGGTCGGAACCTTTTGAATTTGAGATTCCAAAATGTAGTCCCGTCTCTAGCTGAGCTAGCAGCTTTCAAGGCCAACCAGTGAGTTTCCTCCCAGGCACACTTGGCTTTGGCCACAGCCTTTCTATAGTCTGATCTAGCAATTTGTACTTGGGGACAATCCCTGTTTTTAACAGCAGTTATAAGGTTTTTCTTTCTAATCCTGCATTCAGAACTATACCAGGAGCCAGAAGCTTTGTACCTATTGGGTTTACAGGTGAGAGAGGATGCCAAAAAGAGTGACCCTATCGACTCAACTGTGGCTGTGTGGATGATCCCAGCCCTTAAACTCCCGTCTTGTTCATCAAATGCTCTCTTGAGTTCGATAGTTTTTGTCGACAAGATCTCTTTTATAGTTATAAGCTTTTGCTCATCACAGGAGATTGTTGGCCGTTTAAGATATCTTTTGCAATTCGATGGGGTGACTTCTTTGGTAATCATAATAGGGCTAGGGCCAGAGCTTGGTAGATCGAAAAACCATGGTCTCTTCATATTCAGGCACAGGGGATTAATGTCACTGTCGATGGTTGGGACTATGACCAAATCCACTGCGTTTCGCCATAGTCTACGATCGATCAAAATGTAGTCGATACGAGATGGGCTAGAAATTCTGTTGAAAGTAAATGCACCATGGGCATCAGAGGGGAGCCGACCATTGGCAGCTCTCTACCCAAATTCCAATGTTAAAGCATTCAGTTGGATTGCCACTTGCGCCCACTTCTTGACTGGAGGAATTACTAAAGGAGGTATACCCCACCTGGCGTCTTCCTCCTCAACCTCTAATAAATCTTCAGAGGCAAGTGGCTCATAGGTGCAATTCATTTCTCCTGCCACCAAAATTAATGAGTTTGAGGGACAGGAGGAAAGCTCCTCACCCAAGGTAGAGACAATCGATGACTTGGTACCACCTTTAGTGCCTCTAATGTATACATTAAAGAGCTCAATAGTGGGCCCCCCTTTTGGCCCTCTCATTGTTATGCGCATCACATCTGGTGATGCGCTTTGTGTGTGACAGACTCTACAAGCAAGAGCGATGTTCACCCATATTATGAGGCCTCCTGAGGGGCGCCCTCGGCCGTTGGATACTGCTGGGACACAGTAGCAAGTATATTCAGACTTGTACAGTGGAGTCAAGCTCCAGGTCTCTTGAAAAATACAAATATCGTGTGTTGCGATGTAATCGTTCCAGTCTGGCAATGCAAGCTTGTCTCTCAAACCAGCAATGTTCCATGAGATAATTTTGACGTTAGTATTTAGTGAGTGGGGCAATGGAATAACAGTGTCCGTAATATACAGGTCGGGAACTGGAAGATCAATCGGACCCTCCCCCTTTTTCTCCCTGGGGACGTAGGAGATGGCTGTTAGGGGGAACGATTCACTTAAAAAAATTATAGGCAACGCAAGAGAATGTGCTAGATTTGGTAGATAAGTTCACAGCAGGTGTTAGTCAGTCATTGAGTTCCAAGGTGGATTGGTCCTCTTTCTGTAAATCCGGTGGCACACCCCTCGTCCTAGTTGGCTCGGGGAGGGTAAGGGGAAAGCGTCTAAATTGGATAGAGGATAAATCTGGGGAAGATGATCTATATTCAAGAGCTAAAAGACCATCAGCTAATAAATAATTAGCCAAGGTGAGCTCAATGGTGTCCGTAGGGTTGCCGTCCGTTCTTCGTCTATGGGCACTAATTAGGTCTTCTCTAATAAAGGATCGGCAACCTCTAACATGACGAATCCAGTGAGTAACCTTATTTTTTAAAGAATCTTCGTCCTCATACCCATCAACCTTGGGGACACCAACCATGAAAACTGTGGGCTTATTGATAATCAAAGGAGTTTGGGCTTTATGTGATCGAAAAAGTGAGGGGGGGACAAAGGTTCTATGAGGAAAGTTAGGCTGCCTAATATTGGTATGGGAGCTTAGAATTGCACAGGGCTTCTTAGCGATATTGCCGGAAATACTCCCAACTCCAGACATTGAGTTTGGATCCTTCCTACCATGTGAAGGTAGGGTTGACAATGGACTCAAGTCTGCAATGTGGGTTCGATTGAGTGGTTGAGTTGGGATGAGAGGTATTTGTGGGAGAGGAGTACCAAGAGGAGAATTTGATGAGTGCAGGTTTGGCTTTTGGACAATCAACAGCAACTCCAATACCAATTTCTTTAAGTCACTGATTTCTTATCTTAAGGCCTTGATAGTTTCCGTGATTTGTCCTGCACCTGATGATACCCCTCCTGAATGCTCTTGATGCACCCCTGCCCCCTCTATCACAACCCTATTTCGATTGTCTGGACCAATACATAGATCTGATGTTACAGAAATATCAATAATATCAGTATTATCAACATTATCGGCCAATACCTCAAATCGATTATTACAAACAATAGCAATTGGGTCGAGAGGTACAGGATTGACGACAGCAACAGTAAGGCCTTGTTCGTCTGCATCTGACATGGAATTGTCTGTGTTACTCTGCCAATCATCCCTTTCGGTTAGTTGATTAAGGGAAGAATTTTTACTAAACATTTGGGGAATGGTGACAGCACTGGATCGGATTTTACTTGAAGACACATTCTCTGAAGAGGAAGTGGACATGACATTTGGGGATGAGACAAGAAGGGTTGCACAGTCCTCGACCAGTGTCTCTATACAGGGTGGCGGGTGAAGTAGATTTCTTGGAGATCTTCCTGGCCTTTTTCCTTTTGGCCGCCCCACCGGTATTACATACAACCTCCACGTTGGCGTCCAACAGTTTCCTTTTGCCCATCGTGGACCACTCACTAGGTAAAGTTTAAGATGGCAGCAGAACTATAACAAAAAAAAAAAACAGCCGGTAAGAGCTGAGATAAACTAATAAATGTTGTAGCCCTCAGAAGTGATAACACAGTACCTTGATCTGGATCCTGCAGAGCTGCGAAGATCGGCAACAATATATGGACGGAAGAGAGTTGGCCCAGCCCGGCCTCCTCTGGCCCCTGACGGCCACAGACGGCCCGCCCTTTCCCCGGGCTTAGCCCGGCGCCGCCTGTGCGCGTCCCGCGACGCAGAGGGAGCCTCTCCTTTTTCTGCGCCTCCGGGCGCGATGGTGGGCGGAAGTGAAGTGATCCCGCTAGGCAACCTGGGAGCTGTAGTCTCCCCCAGCTGCGGCCAGTGGTCTCAATCGGCGGCAGAGGAGATCTACAGCGTTGCCGTCCCAGTTGCGACTGTCGGAGCCCAGGTAGGTACGAGCTCCCAGACTGGCCTCGCTTCGATTGACAAATGCCCCCCTTGAGGTCTTGAGTCTCTTTCTTAAGTCTGTCAGCAAGGGGGCTGTGCGCATCCGGAGGTCTTGTCAGCGATGTAGAAGAAGGAGCGAATTTTGTGGCTGCGACGAATGCTGGGTGTGGGTGTGAGGATGAGTGAAGAGGTGTGCAGCTGTCTATCAGGTTGTTGGAAGTTCAGTGGATGGTTGAGGTAGGCAGGTCTTAGGTTGTGGGGCATTTGTAGGTGTGCGTGAGGAACTTGAATAACTGGCATCTTTTGTGGTTGGGGAGCCAGTGGACATCTCTCAGGGTGGGGGGCGATGTGGATTTGTTTGGGGAGGTCCAGGATAAGTCTGACTGCAGCCTTCTGTATGGTTTGGAGTCTTCTGAGAAGCTGTGTGGAGATGCTGACATAGAGGGCGTTGCCGTAGTCGATGTGGCTGGTGACGAGGGCATGAGTGGCAGTCTTTCTGGTGTTAGTTAGGCTCCATATGAAGATTCTGCAGAGCTTACAAAGTGTGGGGAAGCAGGAGGAGACGACTGCATTAAATTGTCGTTTCATGGTCAGTTGGCTGTTGTCGATGATGCTGAGGTTGAGTGCGGGGTCAGTTGGTGTGGGCTCAAGTTCTGCAGGCCACCAGCTGTGGTCCCATGTGGAGGTGTCGGGAAACAACCTTTACAACGCAGTCCTTACATCGCACTACATTTACAACACAGTCATTACATCGCAACATCCTTTACAACACATGTCACTACAACGCTTCCATTACATTACATGTCACTACAACGCATGACACTACAATGCATGTCACTACAACGCAGGCATTACATCGCATGTCATTACAACGCATACCATTACAACGCATAGTACCCCTACATTATCCAACACTTACCCTACTGTTGCTCCCCCTGGAGTTAGAATAGTAATTTTTACCCCTACACTATCCAACACTTACCCTACTGTTGCACCCCCTGGAGTTAGAATACAAATTTTTACCCCTACACTGTCCAACACTTACCTTAAATGCAATGTAATGGTATGGGTTGTAATGGTTTGTGTTGTAAAGGTATAATGCAATGTAATGGAATGTGCTGTAAATGTAGTTTTACAAAATTTGTTGTAGTTGTATGCGATGTAAATGTATGCGTTGTAAAGGATGTTGCGATGTAAAAACTGCGATGAAAAGGCATGCGTTGTAAATTTATGCATTGTAACGTCATACATTTGGCGGTGTCCCTCCATAAAATCAGTACTTCAGTTCTGTTGGCATTGAGTTGGAGGCAGTTGTCTTTCATCCATTCGGCCTGTTTGGTCATGGAGTTGCAGAAGTTGGTTTTGGCGTTGGAAGGGTCCTTGGTGAGCAAGAGGATCAGCTGAGTGTCATCTGCATAGGAGATTATGTTGAGTCCCTGGGATATGGCCACGTCTGCAAGGGGGGTCATGTAGATGTTGAACAGGGTGTGGCTGAGGGATGATCCTTGCAGCACTCCGCATATGATGTCTTTGGGTACGGACGTGAAGGGAGGCAGTCAAACGCTCTGTGTGCATCCTGTAAGGAAGGAGGCAATCCACTTGAGGGCATCTTGCTGTATGCCTACTTTGTGAAGTCTGTTGATGAGACTGTTGTGGGAGACTGTGTAGAACTCCGCTGAGAGGTCAAGGAGGATTAGGACCATGGTTTCTCCAAAGTTGAGGAGTGCTCTGATGTCATCAGTGGAGATAATCACAGCGTTCTCATCGATGTGGTTGGCATGGAATTCTTCTTGAGAGACGTCTAGTAGGTGGTTTTGTTGCAATAATTTGGTGAGTGCTGGTTGATTGCTTTCTTAACATCTTTGGCTGGGTAGGGGAGCAGGAAGATCATGCAATAATTTTTTAGATCACTGAGGTCAGCGGAAGGTTTCTTTAGTAGGGGTCTGACATTTGCGTGTTTCCATCTGTCCAGGAAAGTTGCTGTGTAGATGATGGTGTTGAGGATGCTGGTGAGTTGCATGCTGATTGGGTTTGTTGCTAGGTTGTAGAGGTGGTGGGGGCATGGGTCTGTAGCTCCAGGAGTGGATGGAAGACATGATGGCTGAGGTGGCCAGGGCAGTGAGGGGTGACCAGGTGGTGATGGTTTGGCTCGTGATTGAGGTTGTCAGGGTTGAGGGTGGCAGGTTAGAGGTTGAAATTGTTGTATATGTTGGTGATCTTGCTGTGGAAGTGGTCTGAGAGGGTGTCACAGAGTTCTTGGGTTGGGTGGATGGTGTTCTGTGTGGCTGTTGGGTTAGAGAATTCTTTGACTTTTTTGAAGAGTTCCTTTGTGTGGTTGGCTGTGGACTCAACGTAGGTGGCGGTGGCTGCTTTCTTGGCTTCTTTGATGTGCCGGTGATAGGTGCTGAGGGCTATTTTGTGAGCTGCACTGTCAACTGGGTTCTTGGTGTAGTGCCATGTTTCTGGAGTTGGTGGCAGTTGCGCTTTGAGGTCCTGAGTTCTGGCGTATACCAGCTGGCATGTTTGGGGATCTTGTGGGATTTTGTAAGTTTCAGTAGGGCAACTCTGTCAGTGCTTTCAGTGATCCAGGTGGCGAAGTTCTGGACGGCCTGGTTTAGGTTTGTTGAAGCTTCAGGTTGTGAGGTTGTGAGTGCCTGTGACCAATGAGTTTCGGTGACCTTGCTCCAACTGTGGTAGGAGGAGATCTGATGCCTGGTGATGGTATGTTGAGCATCGGTGATGGTAAAGTACATGATGGTGTGGACAGTCTAGATGAGATCTGTGGTATGGCTGAATTTGATTCTATCACAGGATGTGAAAATGGGATCTAGTATACGTCTGGGTTTGTGTGTGGGTTCGGTGACCAGTTGGGTGAGGCCAATGTTTTTGAGGATCTCCAGGAGGGTAATGGAGTTGACATCGTCGATGTGGAAGTTGAGGTCACCAACTAAGACTTAGTGGTGAGAGTCAATTGCTAGGGGGGGCATGAGGTTGGGGATGGCGTAGCAGAATGTTGACGGGGTCCCAGGTGTCTGTAGGCAAGGGTGTCTCTTATCATGGTCTTTGCGTTGGTTTGTAATAGGAAGCTGAGGTGTTCCATCAAAGGTGTGGGGTTGTCATTGGTGATGGTGCATCTGATGGTTTCCTTGAAGATGATGGCAATGCCTCTGCCTAGTTTGTTGGCGCAGTCTCAGTGTATCATCTTGTAGCGGTGGTGGTGATGTCAGAGTTTGATGAGGGGTTGAGCCACGTTTTATGAAGGCAACGTCTGTGGAGAGGGTGGTAATGGTGTCCCAGATTTCTGGCATGTTTACGGAGTGAGCTGGAGTTGAGCAGGATACAATGGAGCAGTTGCAGTGTGTTCATTGTCTTGTGGGCAGGGGTGGTACGGTACCTTTTATAGGTTGTGTCGCAGGAGAAGTGTCAGTGTTAGCAGGTGAAGGTACCTTGGTGGATCGTGGAGAGGAGGAGGAGGTGCAGCTGATTCAGCATCTGGGGTCCAGGAGTTCCTTGGTAGTGTACTGTCGGGTGACAGGAGGGCAAGGGGTCCGGGCGGTGGACGTTGTCCAAATGGTGGTGCATTGACAATGCCCCTATTGCATACTTCTATTGCGTGGTCATGCAGTGGCCTCCATTAGTGGTCCTGGTGGGTGATCCAATGGCAGGCAGCACATTGGCAGAGGGCAGCACAGGGACAGCAGGCAGGGCAGGCACAGGGGAAGCAGGTTTTGCATGGTCAGCAGTAAGTGCAGGGACAGCAGGAAGCACAGGGAAGGCAGGTAGCACAATGACGGGGGAAAGCAGGTAATGCATGGCCAGCGCAGGGACAGCACAGAAGCAGCAGGCAGTGCAGGGACAGCAGGTAGCACAGTCACGGGGAAAGCAGGTAGTGCATGGGCAATGCAGGGGAAGCACAGGGACAGCAGGCAGCGCAGGGACAGGCACTGGCTCCCAATACTCACACACACACAGATCAAACTCCTCCCCAACACCTACAAGGCATTCCACAACACAGGACCAACCTGCCCCAAAAGCTGTATTCACTTTCATCAACTTTCCAAGGTCCTCCACTCTGCCTAGCTCTCCTTAGCACATACCTGACGCAGGCACCAAAGCAGAGCAGGAGGCCGGGCCTTCTCATTCTTGGCTCTTAAAGCCTGGAATAACCTCCCTCAACACATCAGAGCCTCCTCCTTTCTTCTTGACTTTTGCAAGAAGCTGAAGACCTAGCTTTAAAATAAGATAACAGTAACTCAAACCTGTACTGTAGTACCTTTTCTTTGGACCAATAAGGATCATATTTTCCTGTGCTGTGCATTAAAATTAACAAGGGGTTCTCTATATGTTCTAAGTGCTCTTGACTGTTAGGAAGGAGAACATGGTAGCATATTCTAATTGGAGAATTTGGATTTAAAGTTGAACCATATGTACAAAACATGTTTGCATTGGCAAATGGCCCGATCGGGCTGTTTCCTGCCTCAAAAATGCCTTTTCATATGTACAAATGTCAAATTACGATTTGGTGACTTGTTACTGAATCGCAGTTTGGTTTTACGATTCAGTGTTTAGAAGAGGCCTGTTTAGGGCGTCCCTTCTAAATTTTGAATCTCATTGATATGTATAAATGATTTGCTGCAAAATTACTGTTGCAAACCATTTATTTTTCACCGACTACTAAATGGTAGTGGGAACCATTCACAATTGGAAGGGGTCTCCATAGGACCCCTTTACCATGGAGAATGTGAGAAAATATATATTTTTCAAAGCAGGCAGTGGAGAAGACAAAGGCCTGGAATCTAACTCTGAGCTGGGAAAGATAACAAATCGTAACGTGCAACATGGACTGTAGGCTGGATGTCAGGAAATGTAAACCTAAACTTGGGTGTATTAAGCCTAGTTTGGTAACTCTCAGAATCCTTTATGGTGTTATAAAGTGTAAACACCACGAACATACACTATAAATGCCCACTCACATTATAGGGCCAACCCCAGGTGAGTATCAAACTCTAAAAATTCCCTTCTTTGACAGGCTACCTGTGCACAGATACCAGCAGGCTTGCCAGGATGGTAATTTAACATGTGTAGCGCACACATGTTTGCTTGTGAAGGAATATACTAATTGTTCCCTTTATTTAAGTCTGAAGCAAGATCTAAACGGTTTTTACTTTGCATATGAGCCTCTACTTGCGAAAATTATAGTTTAATTTGTAAGTGTACTCACAGTAGGGGTTTTAACTGACTAACAATAAATAATTTTGTCCTGAAGTCACTTGTGATTGAGAATGTGTAAGTTGTGTGAGGTCTGCACAACTGGAAACATAGCACATATGTATATGGACAGCATCGATGTACTTAGGATAATAGCTACTATCTTTTACACAGGGATGGAGTTACTAGGGTGCAGGTAGATGTATTAATCTATTGGCAGAGGTAGAAGACAACAATGAAGAAAAACATAGGTGAGGGAATAGGGGCATGCTGAATGCGATATAGAAATGCAGAGAGGAAGAAAGGAAGGATCGACAAAAGAAAGATGGGTAAGGCGTTAGGTAGACATGGAGGAGCGGAAGGAACAACAGGGAGTTTCCCCTCAAAAAGGAAAAAGAAGGGATGTGTGGGAACCTGAAAAAATAGACTGCAGAGGATGTTTATGACAAGATGGATTGAACTTCCTGTGAATCCATTTAAAAAAATCAAAGATACTGGTTTGTGGAGTTTCTGCAGAAAATGTTATCTATGAATCACAGAAACTGGTTTGTGGAGTTTCTGCAGAAAATGTTATCTATGTGATTTTTCTCCAGTATAAAAAATATCCTCTCTTCCACATTACACAAAAACTTTCACTTTGTCGTCATCCTTGAAATCCTGCATGCTTCCATACATACAGCACTCTCCGTTGCACCTGCAGCCCGGGGATGGATCCTTTGCTTCAACTTCTTTTCTGCAATACCCCCTGGGGTCCTAAATCCCCCTTTATATATTGCACACCCCTGTACCCCGCACTCACCGACATTGGCGTGGCAAAGGTATCATAGGCCATACTCTAAGGACAGAAAATGAGCCCCCATCACATGATCTGATAGGACAAAACAGCCACAACTGGCTGCAAATGGTCAATCAAGTCCTTGCTCCATAGCACCATTGCACCTGCTGAACTATTGATCACTACACCCCTACTCACCAATACCTCCTACAGTCATCTCTGCACTATCTGCTCTCCCTTGCTCCAATGAGTCCTCTCCTTGCACCCTGTGCTTCTCCTGCCCATCTCCCCTGATAATGACAGTGATTTGGGCAGGCAGGTAGGGGGGTGTGTATACTCACACATATACACACATACACCAGTGCGACTGGTGCAACATGTGCAGCAGCAGCAACTCACGATTCGTTTTGTGAATGGAAAAGATACTACCAACTATTACAATTGTGCTACATATTCTGTGTTGCTGAAGCTTGTGAACAGATTTTTACATTATTGTCCCTACCTATGCATGTGGGGGCAGATTTACAATAACAGGCGCATCCCTGCATATCAGCAGTTATTTTGCGTCACGGCAGACACCTCTTGCGCCACCATGAATGCGCCGCATTTACAATGCGGTGCACCATGGGGCAAGAATAGACAGATGCATGATGCATCTGCTGCCGTAAAGGTGACGTATTGCTGGAGTCGCGTCGCAAGTGCGACGCAGCTCCAGCAAGGCTCGGGGTGCCCCTATGCCTAACAAGCTGCGTCGACTTTTACGCCTGCTTCAAGCAAGCACAGGGTTTTGATGCTGCATGGCCGTAAAAGTGACTGAGTGAAATCTTGTAGATTTTACTCAGCCACTTTTAAGAGGCGTTTCTGCACTGGAACGCCCCCCCACCCCTGCGCCGGATCTCCCACATGTGGCGCAGGGCTTTACAACGTGAGGCATCTCCCTAGATGCGTCACGTTGTAAATACCCCGCAGCATGGCGCTGGCTTTGCGCCGCCGCTGCATCACAAAAGTGACGCAACGGCGGCACAAATGTGGCATACGGGGCTTGTAAATCTGCCCCGTGGTTTCGAGGAACTGCAAAATCAGTACCAGTAATCGTTCAACATTAAGTTGTGCAAACACACGTTAGCGAGTGCAATATCTATAATGCAAGCAAATGTGTTCTGTAATGATGCCTCTAAACCAAGAACTTTTGAAGCAAGGAGTACCCTGATGTTTCTAGGATGCTACGTTCTAAAATAAATTTGTATGCAACCTTAAACCAAGCTGTGCTATGCTTCTTTCACAGCTGGACTAAAGGATTTCATTACAGTTTACCAGACACGGCAAATTAAAATTCATCTCCGCTTGTTAAACTACAACTTAAAATGTTTTCTGCCAACTGTTACAGCAGCAAAAGGTTCCCTGCATAGCTTTAGTGTGAATCTATCAACAGCATGAATAATTGAAAGCAGATGGCGTATTTTGATATTACCTGTTTAAAATCATTCTCATATTGTTTGTATTTCGTTCACAGTGATTTTTAATCTTGTAGGACAAACACTACATGGTCTTTTTCCAAGGAATATTTCATATCTTACGAATTGGTGCTCGTTCTTTTTGCACAAATCAATTACGTTGTGATAACATACTTTTTTATGATTTATGGACAGCCAGCCAAACTGGTTTATCATGAATCAGAAAACACTATATTTACAAAAAAAATGTTTTTTAATAGCGCACACTATAGATATGAACGTATGGTTTCATCTGTTAGCCCACCTTCAACAATACATGCTAAGTGCATTTAGTGATTCAATTAATTAAAATCATATTTACAAGCTAAAGCACATATTTGGAACCATCTTGATATATTTAAACACAGAATATTATAAAAGGTATCACACCTGGTCTCTGCTGTTGCTGTGTAACCTCTAATCTCATCGCCACCACAGCCAACTTCCACATGATCCTAGACAAAGGAAACACAGTAGGCCTCATTCTCCTGGAACTGTCTGGAACTGTCTGCAGCATTCTGATCAAGCGCCTGGTGAGTGTCTCAAGGTCATCACTCAGCCCCACCCTCTTCAACACATACATGATCCCTCGGGCCAACGTCATCTGTGCACATGGCATCAATATCATCTCCTATGCCAACAACACACAACTCATACTCTCCCTCTCAGACAAGACCCCCAACAAAAGAAACATGTTCACCACCTGTATAACCGAAGGTGCTGACTTGAGGAAAGCCACTGTCTAAACCTCAACACTTCACCATTGGACTCTGAATGATGGCCAGCCGAACTTGGTCCCACATGCAGCACCCATGCCAGGAACCCCAGATTAATCATCAATCAACTGGACATGACTGCTCAAATCAAGCTGTCACTGTATCCTACTTACATACCCTGAAGGTGCTGAAGACGATCTTCTAAAGGCTCCCAAGCAACACTAGAAAAACTGTCACTCACACCGTAGTCACCAGCAAGTTGAACTACTGGAACACCCTTAGGGGTGGCTCCTCCACTAGGGCGGAGGAGCGTCACCCCACAGCTTTCTTGCTGTGCCAGAAGTAGAAACGTAAAATGGTAATAACTTTCAGAATTACCCTTTTATGTTTGGTTGCGGGTGGGCAAGGCTGCTCGGTGAGCAGTGCAGGGGAGGAGTGGTGTGCCCACTCCTGAGTGTGCAAAGACTGTTAGACTGGCCCTCTGGGGCCGCCAAAAACAGGTCATGCACACCCTGACCTTCTTCATGCAGGCTGCAATGCAGCCAGCATGGAGAACATTGCCTCCTCATAAGCCCTTTGCTGGGTGACGTCCCAACCAATCACAACGCTGCTTGGAGCATTATGATTGGATTAGGGGAGGGAGCCTGTCTGCCTGCTTCCTGTTCATGCTGGAGGGTGGAGAGCAGGAGAGCAGCAACAGAGAAGACGGAGACCCGGCAGGTGGAAAGGAAAGTTAATTAAAATATATATATATTATTACTAAATTTTGCTCCCACCCGTGGCCCCTCGCCCCCCCACCCAAGAGCCATGCCAGCCGCGACTAAACCCCCCATATGCTGTATCACCATGCAACTCACTAGAAAGCTACAAACGATTCTGAACTCTGCAGCCAGACTAATCCTCAACTTCCCACACAGAACTCACATCACACTACACCTAAGGGAGCTCCACTGGCTCCCAATACACAAAAGCTCACATTTCAAACTCCTCATATACACATTCAAGGAACTACACATTTTAGGCACCACCTACTTAAATAATCTCATCTCCTTCAACCAACCAGCCAGACACCTTTGCTGTGCGGGACTTCTACTCGCACAAATCCCACACCTACACAGAATTGGATCGGGAGAATGGCATTCTTAATCATAGCTCCTAAAGCGTCTAATGGCCTACAACTCGTCATAAGTGCCTCCACCTCTCTTTTTGGATTCCCCCAGAAGCTGAAGACTTGGCTTTTCAATTAGGCATCCTGAGATAGCAGGGCTAGGCACACACACCCTCTCAGTGCCTGGATACCATCATGCGAGAAAGTGCACTTTAAAAATGCACATAACATAATTCCAAGCAAATCTCACATTTTTAGCATCCCTATCATCCAGCAGATGCACAAATTAGCTACATTTGATACCAAATTACATCTCACTTTGCTAAAGAGATTTAAAGAAGAAGGGCCTCATAGATATATAGATTATTGTTGTCATTGTACTTGCCACCACTATTAGCTCCTCACTACAAGAAAACTAAACTCTCTGAACTCTATTAGAACCTGCACCAAACGCTCATAGATTAGTGTTATACACTAAATAGTCCCCAAAGGCTAAGGTATGAAGATAACAATTTACTTCATGTCACCTGGGATACTATGAGCCCGATTTAGACTTTGGCGGAGAAGGAACTCTGTCGCAATGTATTACACTCGCCAGCAAAGCCGCCTATATACACCTCCGATGGCCTGTGTGATTAAGGCCCATTGGAGGTTTGGCAATGTGTGTGCATGTCCTTAAATTGGTAAACTCATGACCAATTTTTACACTCTGTTACTGCCACAGACACTAAAAACTGAAAAATGACCCCTGCACCGTGGGAGATATCTGCCTTGGCAAGGTGGTCATCATTTTTTTATTTTCAAAACTAAAATCACGCTTTTTGGTTTTCTTTTTGAAAATAAGAAAATTGATGTCCGACTCAGTCATATTGATGGAGCTGCACATCAGACTGTTCATGTATTTACAGGAACCAACATTACAGCGGTTCCTTTAAATGCAAGAAATGTCTACTAGACCTGCAGACATCACTAAATTTGTGGGCGGGCACTTCTTTGGAGAGCTGAAGTAATTTACGCAAACACATTAGGATGATGGACGGTGCTCTGAAACATTTCAGGCACTCTCCCTCAGTCACTATTAGATCTGGGTGGAATCCATCATCCTTCTTTTGCTCAATTTGCCGCCCCAGTACAGACCCAGTCATATGCAAATCCGTCTTGACCCTGTTCCACTTGGGAACAGTCCAGCCCGAACTTCCAAGCCAGGTCTTCTCTGGACCAGAAACAAGCATTTAAGGACCAGTTTCAGGGTAACACCCCTCATCAGCCAGGCTTGCTTTAAACCAGTGGCAAAGTGAGCAAGGGACCCACGTCTGGGTACACCCTGCCGACTTAGGGTGAACAAGCAAACACAATAGGATGATGGACGGAGCACTGAAACTTTTCAGACACTTACCCCCAGTCACTATTAGATCACTTCACCACCCCAGTTCAGACCCAGCCATAAGCAAATCAGTCTTGACCCTGTTCCTCATGGGAATCAAAGACCTGGCTTGGCAGTGTCAAGCTGGACTGTTCCCCTGAGGAACAGGGTCAAGATTGATTTGCAAATGGCTGGGTCTGAACCAGGGTGGTGATGTCAGCAAAAAAACGATGATGGATTCAACCCAGATTTAATAGTGACTGGAGGTGAGTGTCTGAAAATCTTCAGTGCTCCGTCCATTATCTTATTGTGTTTGCACTGAAGTAATATACTTCATTGCCCTGACAGAGTAAATTCCTGTCCATCAATCTATAGCTCAGGTGTACTGTCTTGATTAATTTGCCAAGGACACATGGGCCGCATTCCGAGTTTGAAAATAAAGAATCCCTGCTGTAAATTGATGAGATTCCCTACCCACCAAACTCATGGTTCACCTACCTCATTCAGAGATGGGCAAAGTGACAGATTTCTGACTGTGGAAAACTTTGACCAACACCTGTCTCCATCTCAGGAAAATCGGTCAATGTACATCAGAAGGAGTGCCCTAGTATTGTGGCCATTTTAGCATTTGGTTTTCCTTTCAGCCTAACAGGAAACAATACAACTGCTTCCCCATGTGCAGGGATACAATTCTCAGGTGGTTAAGGTCATCTGAAACAAATGCCCGCTTCAGGTATTCTTTCTGAAAGCATAACATGTTTGCTTAGAGGTGACAAAATACCATATTGACAGCTCAGCAAACTGCTCTGACTTCTGTGCAACTGTTGCACAGGTGGATGAACACAAGGCAAAAAAAATCCAGATGTTCAATCTGGGCAATGAAAAACTGTACTGGAATATGGTGCCTTCAATGACATGGTGTTTTGTGGTAAACTTACTGTTGCATGACCTAATCAATAAAATGATACTTCTTTCAAATCAGCTCAAATTGTCTATGTGTCAATCAATAAAATAGTACTGTATCAGTGTAAAATGATTGAAACTCAAAGTAATATGAATTAAACTTTTGTGAGAGGCATCAAAATACACCATCTTTAAAGACATACTTTTAAAGTAACCCCGTCATCAATGATTGCTCCAAGCATAAAATAAAAAGCATCACAGTACAATATGACACTGAGTTAAGCATACAAAACTTAAAACCAAGAAATCCAAAGTAAATCCAACTGCATAAAACTCCCCAAGAAACTACATAACAGGTAATAAATGAAAAACATGAACATGATAGTGAAATCAGAAATAGATACTTGCACTACAAAATCAACAACAGAATCCTGAATAGGTCCGGCCTATATTTCTGTATGTCTCAACTGCTTACCAATGCAAAGTGCACATAATCTTAAAAAACAGAATGAATGTACTCAAGGACTCAGTACGTCTCTTTTTAATTTAGATGACGTTGGGTAATAGCAATTGCTAGACAAATCAGAATTAGGAGATGCACGAGAACAACAAAGATCAGTTTACTTTCACGTGGAGATTTTGGGAGCTGAAATCTCATGGTGAAAGTCTGGGACAAAATTAGGAATTTGAAGGGGAAATGGGTTTAGAATTACACAGTTCTTAGTGGATTGGAATGTTCAATCCAGGAATCTAGTTAATTACGAAATCCGAGAGTTAATGTGGCCCTCTATATTAATAACCCAGGGAAGCAATATTGGAAGAAATGGAGCTGCCACAGTGGTGCCATCGCTGAAGGCAGCGTGATCTCAAAAATGGCAGGTGGGCCTCCAAGGGGGAGTAAGTGGAGACCATGGTCTGGCAGTCAATATGGTCACCCACTATATTCTATGTCAGGCACTATTCGATAATGGCACTACATACTGTTATGCTTGCAGGCCTCCCTTGGCAACATCCACTGCATGGCCAACAATGTGTGCCTTCACTGGTTGTAATGACAGACTGGTGCTGTCACAGGGATTGTGGGTGAATAATACCAAGGAGCAATGTATGTCCACAGTTGATGGTGGCAAAGATTAAACAGATCACTGACATAATATGGAAGACTAAAATATCCCCATACACAAACATCGACACAAAAATATTGTTTGCCAAAATATCGACAACCTATCTTTATAAAGTAAATGACTAAAATAGCGACAAGATAATATAGATGTAAAAAAATATCGCTGTACAAAATATCATTTTTTTATATATAAAAAAGTTACAGTAATTAAATAATAAAATGAACTTTAAAATTATTTGGATGTAATGCACATTTTAACAAATATAATAAATAAATGTAATTAACATTTTTAAACATACAAATATAAAAAGTTATATATAAATGTATATTTACTTCAAAATAATGAATTAACTAATAATTTTAATTTATTTTAAAATGTTATAAATATATAAAAATGTACAAATATATATATAAATATTTATATACATACACCTATAACATAAAATCTAATATAAAAATATATTATAAATTAAAATATCAATATATGTAATCATTTTTACACTTACATTTTGCACTCCATTGAGTGCAACAGAAGGGAAAGTGTTGGATAGCGGAGGGGAAAAATTACTATTCCCACTCCAGTGAGTGCAACAGTAGGGAAAGTGTTGGATAGCAGAGGGGAAATATTTACTATTCCCACTCCAGTGAGTGCACCAGTAGGTAAAGTGTTGGGTAGCGGAGGGGTACAAATTACTATTCCCACTCCAGTGAGTGCAACAGTAGGGAAATTAATATTCCCACTGAAATAATACAAAATTAAAAACCAAACAAAATATCAACTACAATACAAAAAATGTTAAAAAACATCATATATAAAATATTAAAAATTACAAAAGATAGAAAAATATCATAATGTTTAAAAGATATACAAAAAATTACCTACAAACATTAGTTTATACAAATAAAAAAGAATTCAAAGAAATAACTATATTTAATAGAAATTAATTATAATGTAAATAATTAATTGTTACATAAAATTTATATTTTTTATTTCCTACCCTATAACACCACTCAATTCACAACACACATTTAAATTTCAAAAAAAGTATCCATCCATAACTAACAACATTAGGGGGCCGATTCCAATCCTGGAAAAAGGCTGTACAAATCGTTGTATGGAGCGTTTTTCCCGTACAACTCGTACCCGGTAAATTTTTCTTACAACCTAGGAAGTACGATTCGTACAGAAAGCCTCTTTCCATACAAATCGAACAAAAGACCATACAGCTAAAATAAACCGATGATTCTGATCCGGAACAGCTTGCACGCGACGTCTGTATGTATTTAAGCAGCGGTTTCCAGCCCAGCAAGTACGATTCGTCCCTACGGCACTCCGTACGGCTCTTTTCTTACAGGAGCCAAAAACAGCTGTAAAAGCAGAGTCCCCAGGGGTACGAGTCGTTCAGGCATACACCCCCGTGCGTTGTGTATGTATGGTGCGTACCCCAACATCACGTATGTACTGTGTGTACCCCCAACATCGCATACCCCAACATCGCGTACCCCAACATCGCGTATGTATGCATCGTACATACGCGATGTTGAGGTATGCGATGATGGGGTATGCGATGTTGGGGTACGCAATGTTGGGGTACGCGATGTTGGGATATGCGATGTTAGGGTACGCGATGTTGGGGTATGCGATGTTGTGATATGCGATGTTAGGGTACGCGATGTTGGGGTACGCGATGTTGGGGTACACACCGTACATACACAACACACAGGGGTGTATGCCTGTACGACTCGTACCCCTGTACAACTCGCACCCCGGGAACAACTTTTCCCGGGATATGAGTCGTACAAAGTTCGCTTCGTAGCGGGTAATGGCATTCCCCGTGTACGGGACGTTTTTCGTACAAATCGTAAATCGGAAAGCCGGTCCGGATCGTACAAGTACGGTTGGACTGCATTTTTACAATTTGTATGGAAAAGTGTCCGGGTCCGTCTGGTACAACTTTTCCAGATCCGATTTGTAAGGATCGGGCCGATCCGTACAAATCGGATCGGGAAAAGTTGTATTTTTCCCGTACGAATCGTACTTCACGGGTCGGACGGGACTTGTACGATTTGTATGGAAAAATTTACCGATACGAGTCGGGCGGGAAAAAAAAATACAGGATCGGAATCGGCCCCTAATTATCAAATAAACAAATATTCTTAAATAAAAACCAAATTAAAACAGTTAACAATTTACTCACCAGACATTACCCTATAAAACCAAAATCCATACACAAAATAAAAGTCTACAATTACCATAAATATTCATCAATTATTAAATGAATAATGATGAGCAACTACTTATTAATTAATAACACCTAAAATAGTTTTCACCCTCTACCCCTATAAATACCACAACACACACCTAAAAATCATTACACAATTTCCATAACTAATTTTAGATTTTTAAATTATTATCAATTAATAACAACTTATTAGTTAATTGAAAAGAGTTTACTTCCCACCCTTTACCACTATAAACCCCACAACTCACATCTCAAATTAATTACCAAATCGCAATATTTAACTTTAACTTTTAAATAATTAATTACCATTATTTAACAATTAATTATTTATCAATTTTAAATAAATTACTTCCCATCCTATTCCCCTATAAACTCACTGCCCATTCCTAAAAAATGACACAATTAACATAATTACCTAATAATTAATTTATCAATAATAATTTACAGCCAATTGCTAAATAATTATTAATAAATTAATTCCCACAATGAACACTATAAATTATAAATTAAATAAATATTAGTATATTAAAATTATAATTAAATGTATTAAAATTAGATTACTTCCCACCTTATCTCCCTATAGTCCCACAACCCGCTCCTACAAAAATGATAAAATTAACATAATTAGCATTTAATTAATAATAATTAACAACCAAATAATAATGAACTAATAATAAATTAATTCCCACAATTGACACTATAAAATCTTAATTAAATAAATACTATTCAATAATAAAATCTAATTAAGTTATTTTAATTAAATTACTTCCCACAGTATTCCCCTATAAACCCACAACCCGCTACAGAACTCAACGCAAAATTTAATTAACATAAACTTAACCACTACTAAAGATTTAACACATATATTAAAAAACAAAAGCAAAATAGATCACAAACTTTCAAAATACATTCTAAAATACATTAAACTAATGTAAACATCGATATTTTAAACAACAATATTTTTTAAAACTAACTAACTTTAATATTTTCAAAAAGCATATTTCTTACCTTAAAGTCGATATTCTTCACCACGATATTCTTGCTGTCGATATTTTTGTATCACGATATTTCCAACTCGATATTCGTGTATGTCGATATTTAAAACTCGATATTCTGTCTCTGCCACACTGCAGATTTATATGTACAGTACAGATGTACTTGTGAACAACCAGGATTGAGAGGGCATGTGCCTAAGCCCTCTCGGGAGACTTCGGGGACTCGGCACCCATGATGGGTGTGGTCAGGCACAGCAGCTATTTGAGACCACACCCATTCCAGAAGCCCCAGATGCTGTTTGAGACTATCACCTGTATCCATCTTGAGTCTCCCACTCCGCGTTGGAAATCCTGCTGTGGTGGCGAGGCTACCGCTCCGCGGTGGTAATCCTTCTGTGGTGCCATCTTCCTTTTGGCTGCATGCACCTGAAAAAAAAGAAAGAAAGGAAGCACAGCATTCAACACTGGTTTCAGTGGTAGCAGTCTGCGGCGCATGCTTCTAACTCGGCATTGTGCAAGTAACAGCGTATTTCTGTGCATGTAACCTTGGAACTTGTGTTATGTTTTTGGCAATTCATGAAGCTAAAAGTGTTAAAGGAAACAGTTGTGAACGTGTTTGGAAACTATATGTGAGACTAACATATGTTTTCATTTTAGATACTGTGTTGTGGTGTAATACTTACCTCTGTGCTCATGATATCATGATACTAAATTTAACACTGTGCTTACGCTAAGATACTTACCATTGTACTCTTATATGTAACAATACTAAAGCTGTATTGTGAGATTGTTTTCTAACCTATTTGATTTAGGGACTCGGATTCTAAAAACACCCTAGGACAGATATGGATTAAGAAGTAAAGCCCTTGTAAATTTGGTTGTAGTGATTATACTAAACCTACATCACTTGGAGAGCCTCTCAAATGAGAAAGGGGAACCTCACAGCAGTCGGCACGCTCTACACAGAGAATATCAATGGGACAATGTGCATTCAACTCATCAACAACTCTCTCTCAACCCATCTCCTTTTCCCCCAGAATGCTTCTGTGCTATCTGTGTCAGTCTGTGGGTAGAGCTTGGATGTCCAGGTGGAGTTGGGAACCAGTGACTCAACTCTCCATTACATCTCTGTTGAATCAAACAGGTTATTGCTTAAGACACACAATATATACAGTGGTTAGTTTGTAAAAAAATAAGTGCCAGAGCCCTTCTCGGAATGCCACTGCAGCCTGCACCACTCATACCATGCCAGCACTGCCGATGGCAGAACCCATATAACACCCTAGTTCAGCAGCTCCATCTCTGTAAAAGCAATGCCAGCTCCTGTAGGAGGCGGGGAGCTGGCAGGGACTGATTGGGCCTTGAGGCTCCCCCTGTGGTCCCCAACAAAAGTAATTGGGGGCCCTGGGTGGGACCAGGGCACCGAGAAGAGAGTCCGGACCGCAGGGAATGGGGCACCCAGGGCCGAAATTGCCTTATGCAGATGGCCACTAGGCCCGACTTCCCTTAGTTTAAAAAAAAAAAGTCATGGCCCTGGTGAATGGGGTCTCTGGGACCCAAATTGGCCCAGGGAGGGCAGGACATGAGACCCCTCACCCCTAATATGTAAATATTTTTTTTTTAAAAAGCCACAGAGCAATTCGCCAGGGGCCCACCCCCTTTCTCCACCACTCTGCAAACGTGCCTCCTGGTGCACTACTAGTTGGGGGATCACGTCCCCTTGATTCCCTAGGGGCCTTGGGGGCCAGCTGCCCTTGCTATTACCTCCAGTAAGTTCCACACAGTGGGATGGCTGAGAGGTTATTGGAGGACAAGCCCACTTTCTTCACCACCCTGCAAAAGTGCGTCCTGGTGCACTACTAGTTGAGGGGTGAAGTGCCCTTGTCTCTAGAGGGTCCTTGGGGGCCAGCTACCCTTCCTGTTGGGATCAATGGTAAGTGGTGTGGACACAACAGGCACACTCACTACCAAAGCTGCATCAGGTGCAGACACTAGCCCTTCCTCTGGGGACATGCTGGAGTGGTACGCTTCGCCTGGCCTTGCATCTGCCCCTCCATCCCCTATTTACCAGGTGTTCCCCCTACAGTGCCCTCCTTTCCCTGCTTCACTGGGCTTGGAATGGGAGTCGAGGTAGTGGGTGAATCTGCCTTTGAGGCCTTCTTATGTGTACCTTTGGCAGGCACCACCTTCTCAGTGGGCATGGAAACTCTCTGCTTCTCTTTGCAAGACGCTTTTGGGACAAGAGAGTCCTTGGCTGGGGATGCCTCTGAGGCATGTGACCCTGAGGTCTGCTTCTTTTCTTTTTGGGCCTTAGTATCGCCTGACGGGCTTTTGTCTTTGCACTCTGGGGTGGCTTTCGTTTTCTGTGGGGATGGTGTCTGCGCCCTGGACCGCTTGGGCTGCTGCTGCTGCTGTGTGCTTCATGTGCTGTATCGTGACCTTGAGGTCTGTGGAGCATGGTCACTATCGTCAGACGTGGCCACTGGTAGGGGGGTGGACACAGGGACTGGAGCTGGACTACGAGATTGTGCCAGTTTAAGAGTTGCTGTCACTGCAGAGGACAAAGCCTGGAAAGTCCGGTGCAGCCCACCCACGTCTGAATGTATGCCCTCCATGAAAGCAACCACCTGTGACAATTTTTTGTCGTGGTATATGAAGGCATTGAGGAGAGCTGTCTAGCCCACACACAGCTGGTGCAAAAGGTCCACAGACTCAGCACTGATGGCAGCAGGGGGGACAAGGGCAGGGGCAGCGGTGCCTGGGGTGAGGGACACTCTTCCCTTCTTACTGGGGTGAAAACGGGCAGCACCAGAGGAAGTGGCAGATGGGTGGGCACAGTTCGCTGTGTGGTGGAAGATGAGGCAGAGTCCCTGGCCCCTGTGCCTGCCAACATAGAAGTGTCACCGCTGGCATCAGATGAAGTTTAGCTTTGTGCCTCTGGCTGTGATTCCTCCAGCAGACTCCTGTCCCCCTCCGAGGCGCTGGTCACATCTGTGTCATTGTGCTCATGTGCAGCTGTTGTGCTCGATTCCCCACCACTGGTGTCTGCCCCCTGTCCCTCCGTGACCACGGGAGATGCTGCATGAGAGAGAAAAGTAGGGTCAGTTCAGTGTCAGCAACATTACAAACATATGTAAGCAAAGCATCACTGAAGATGACTAAATCTACATGTTGCACACCACCCTGTGCAATGACATTGTGCTAACTCACTTTATTGACTCAAACAGTGTGTGTAAACAAGAAAAACAGGCATAAGTGAGCCATGTGATGACCACACAGCACAACAGCCTGCTGGTGGCTCCGTTCAACCAGAGAAACAAATAGCTCAGAGCACACCTAGGGCCATGATGGGGGCAAGGATGAAGCCTACAACATGTTGCCTCTGTCAGATCTGGATGGAGGAGGAGCGGACAACACAGATACAGACTACAACATGACATTCCACAATGGACATGAGCCCATGCCATCCACCATGTTGTCCTTTGGGGCACAACTACTGTTGCACATTGGCGTCATATGTCTACTCCACACAAATCTGAGGTCAGACAATGCAAGCATTGATAAAAGCACACTCGGAACAGGCCCCCAGCCGTTCACTTCCATGGGATTTCTCAGACTACCCCAATGCAGACGATACCTGAAGCCCACGACTCAATATGCAATGGACATGCCCAGTACTCAAATTACATTAGGAAGTACAGGTAGGGCAAATGCATGACAGCTGCACCCATCACAGAGGCCACTCACAAGCCACTGCATCACACTACCAACATGGCATAGTCCTGCGCTGGCACAGGCTGTGTATACATGCAGCCACTCACAGCCAAAGTCACCCTTCCCAGAATACTCACCCCTAGCTTGCTGCTGATGCTCCTTCAAACGTGCATCCAGCTCAGGCTGTGTCACGGCCAACATGCGGCCCATCAGTGGTGTCATGCTGCACTCTGCCAACCTGCCAGTGCGAGGGAGCAGCCCCAGTGTCATCTCTGCCACGTTCTTTGCCAGCCGGCAGATGCAGTCTAGGCCTGGGCAAAAATTTCGTTCCGTTCGCGGAAATTGCGATAATTTGACATTTTTGCGTTCCGCGGAGAGCGCGAAAATGTCAAAAATTCCGGTTTCCGCAGCTTGGCGATAATTTGTTTCTTGCTCGCGCTGTAAAATGATACATTCTCGCGCGCGCGCGATCGCCTTACCTGAATCCCTGCGTTCGCCGACAAGTTTTCTTGATCCGGTCGCGTTCTCCATGAGATGTTGTATTGTTTTTAGCCATTTGCGCTGTCTCGCGACAGTTCGCGCCCGCAGTGACGTCATGCGTCGCGCGATCACGTCTTTCTTCTCGCGATCATGCACCGCGAGAACAACTCAAAACAAGATGGCCGCGCCCGCAAGCAACCACATGGGTAAGTTGGCGACCCGCAACCATGCAGAAAATCTCGCGAACATGCCGGAAAAAAACTTCCGCATCTTTGCGATATTTCTGCTTGTTTGCGATAATTTTAAACATTCTCGCGATAATTTGCGAAGGTTAATTCCGCAAATTCCGCCCACCCCTAATGCAGTCCCACCTCTTGTGGCAGTTGGTGCGCCATTGGTTTGAGACACCCAGAGCCCGTACCTTGGTCGCAATGGCCCATTAACCGGTCTCATGCTGGTGTACTATGAACTGCAGGCATGGGAGACAAGAGTGGGAAAACATCAGCGACACAGTGTTATATAACAAAATCCCTCAGGACATCAGCATGATAATGACTCATCCTGAATCCACAGATCTGTTTTTCTGAGACAAAAATGCATCTCACATTCTACATCTGCATGGGACAAGCACACGTAAATGCATGCAGGTGTGAGGGGGACACAGTACCTGCACATCTCATACACATGCAGGATGCCAGAACAGAAATCCATGTGTAGTCTGCCCACATCTACTCTCCATATCTAGGTTGAGCAAGACATACATCACATATCAACATGTGTTTGTGGGTAGACTCACTGTGTCCAACACTGTGCAGCTCTCAATGTCCTTGCCCTGTGAATAGCTCACTGTGTCATGGATGTCACATTGAGGGACATGATTTCACAAAGCCACACATTTGTCATACAGGGCTGAGATGGCTCGTTGCTGGAGTGCAATGTGATGAGACACATGTAAAACTCTGGAAGTTCTGTGATCTGTCCTTGTCATTTTGAGCGGTGACTGTGCAGGCCATGTGGGCTCACACTGAGATGGACAACAGGGACCCACACAGCCATTCACACAAGCAATAACTGTCCTGACTCCTACATTATCAAGTTGCAGCATCACTGTATGTCTGACAAGACAACAACACATGTCCCTCAAATCTTGATTTGCAGGCAGGGAAAAGTGTGGAATAGGGTACACCCCCTTCCCCCTGGAGAAAGCATGTTTGGCAGTGCATGACACAACCCCACACCCTCAGGCACATACTGCATCAGACCAACTACATGTGTGCTCCCCCTGCACTCTCACCCCCACTGTTGAAGACTTACCACGACATTAGGGGCACCATATAGCCTTGGGTACTGTGTGAGCACCTCGTCCACCAGGACTTCCAGCTCCTCGCAGGTGAAGGGACTGGCACGGATTTTCTCAGTCCTTGTCATCACTGTGGACATGAGACAGCAGTGGCGGCAGCAGCAGGTGAGGGGTCTCAGGCAGCCGGCCCTGGAGGCAGCAGCAGGTGAGAGGTCTCAGGCTGCAGTCCCTTGAGGCAGCAGCAGATGAGGGGTCTCAGGCAGCAGTCCCTGGAGGCAGCAGCAGATGAGGGGTCTCAGGCAGCAGTCCCTGGAGGCAGCAGCAGGTGAGGGGTCTCAGGCAGCAGGCTCTGGGAGCAGTGGAAATGTGAGGCTCTCTCCCTCACAAATATATATTCCCCTGGGGTTGTTTCAGTGGTGCTAAGGTGCTGCAATTGGTGTTCCGTTCTGCCCTTTTCAAATTCATCCAATGACCGGCTCCGCCTACCGAGATTTTTAAAATTGCATCAGTTTACCGCAATAGCTGTTCCCATTGGCTGTAAGTGCATGGTCCATGGCAGTAACACACCGCAGGGGCCAGGCATGCGCTACCACGGTGGTGCATCTTTTAATTGCATTCAATGACCGGCCCCGCGGTGGCAGAGCACGCCTACCATGATTTCCAAAATTGCATCATGCTACCGCGATTGCGCTTCCCATTGGCTGTAAGGGCATGGTCCATGGCGGTGACACACCTCAGGGGCCAGGCGGGAGCTACCGCGGTGGTGCATCTTTCAATTACATCTAATGACCAGCGCCCGGTGGCGGAGCACGCCTACCGCAATTTAAAAAATTGCATCATGCTACCGCGATTGCGCATCCCATTGGCTGTAAGGGCATGGTCCATGGCGGTGACACACCACTGGTGCCAGGCAGTGGCTACTGGGATTTGGGGGCCATACATTGATGTGAGTGACCGGGATTTGGGTGGTGGAGCATGCCAACTGCCATTTGGCAATACATACATATCTAGCACTACTGCGATTGTGTCATGGTCCATGGCGGTGACACCCCGCAGGTGCCAGGTGGTGGCTACCGGGATTTGGGGGCCATACATTGACATGAGTGACTGGGATTTGGGTGTGGGAGCATGCCAACTGCCATTTGGCAATACATACATATCTATCACTACTGTGATTGTGTCTTGGGGATTGGCGGTGACACACCGCTGGTGCCAGGTGTAGCTACCGGGATTTGGGGGCCATACATTGATATGGGTGTCCGGGATTTGGGTGGCGGAGCATGCCTTACGCCATTTCGCGATACATATGTACCTATCACTAGGCCTGGGCGGTAAATTCCGTTCCGCTCACAGAATTTGCTGAATTTGGGTAATTTTGCGTTCTGCAGAGAACATGGAATTGCCCAAAATTCTGCGTTCCGCGGTTTCGCGGAATTTTTTGCTTGTTCGTATTCTCAAAATGCGTGTTTGCGAGATATTTCCCCCCGAGCACGCAAACAGCGTTTGCGAACAGGAAAAAAGCATCGCGAACAAGCAATTCCGCGTGTTCGAGGAATTTCTGCATGTTCGCAGAGATTTTTTACCATTTCGCGGAGCTTTGCGTAGCGCGACTATTCAAATTCCACCACCCCTACCTATCACTACCGCAATTGTGTCATGGTCCAGGGTGGTGACACACAGCTGGTGCCAGGCGGTGGCTACCGGGATTTGTGTGCCATACACTGATATGGGTGGCCAGGGTTTGGGTGGCAGATTACTTTGACAGCACCAATGAACACATCATGCTGTGTCAATGGCGATCTGGCAGTCATCAACAGTGCACAGTGGCCACATGGCTAATGGCACATCATTGTGCACACAATGCCAATGTTACCTTTACCCCACTGCTGACTGCACATGCCATGTTTGTGGATGTGAGTTTGTAGATTGACATGTACACCCTCACATGGCACTTGTGATATTGATGGGCCTGTACATAGGACAGTGTTGTTATGGACTCTCCAATGTGTACACATGTCAATGTGCTGAAGTGCAGTGAAAATCACAGCGATGTTTGTCTCAATGAAGAATGTTCAGTTTTGCCTGTCCTCTAATGTTTGATCATGCACACACTCATCATTTACGCTCAGCCTGTGGGCATTGTGTTGTTGATGCGTGCCAGGTTCAACTGACTCCTGAAGGTGTGCCAGGTACAGCAGCTAGGTATGAGACAGTGGTGTTGCATTTTTACACATATGCTGGATGATATACTCAAAGGCGTGCCCATGGTAAATGTGGCCATATCCCTATGTGCATTCTCATAGATCGAGGTTGTTTTGGAAGTACTTGCTGTGTGTAAGTTGACAAGTGTACGACTAGTGCAGCTGAAGGTGTCCCTATATGTAAGCTGGTCTGTAACTAAATTTTGATGACAGTCATTGTTGGCGTTGTATCAGCCAAAACGTGAGATGCTGTGCCAATCTCATGATGTATTGCATTGACATGTGTCCACTTTCATCTCAACTAGGAGGAGACCGAATCTGCAATGTCCCTCCACAGTGCTGGCAGACATGGAGGATGAGGCGATCACCTGGAAATTTTGTCTGGATAGAGCCACCCTGCAGACCCTTACTGCTATGTTGGAGCCCCACCTGCAGCCTCGCAGAACATATCCAACAGCTTTCACTTCAACATCTAAGGTGATGGCAGCCCTACATTTTATTGCCACTGGATCATTCCAGCACAGGGTGTCCAGCACAGGTGGAATGTCGCAACCTATGTTCAGCATGGTGCTGCGTGATGTTCTGTCTGCTATGATGATCTACAAGCACAGATATATCCATTTCCCCAGGGCGCCTGAATTGGCAGCTGTGAAGGGAGATTTTTATCCCCTTGGACACATCCCCCATGTTGTTGGTGCCATTGATTGCAGCCATGTTGGGCTAGTACCACCACAGACACATGAGCACATCTACAGGAATTGTAAACATTACCACTCCATAAATGTGCAAGTGGTGTGCCAGGCAGATGAGAGCATCTCTCACGTGTGTGCCAAATTTCAAGGCTCAGCCCATGACTCATATATCTTGCGTAACAGCATTGTACCACAGCTGATGACTAATCTGCTTACCGAGCGTGCATGGATTGTGGGTGAGTATGCAAAGTCAAATAGCGTTCTGTGTGTGTGACCTGCTGTCCTCTGGCTCAGCAACATTGCAATGTTTATCTGTGTTTGTTACATCTAGGTGACTCTGCATATCCCAACCATCCTTGGTTTCTGAGCCCACTGCGGAATCCCAGGACACCAGCTGAAGTCCGTAAAATGATGCCCATGGGAGGACACGTCGAGTGGTGGAGCATACTTTTGGTCTGCTGAAGTCACGTTTCCGCTGCCTGGAAAAGACCGGAGGTGCACTGATGTACTTGCCCAGGAATGTGTGTCAGATTGTAGTGACATGCTGCATGCTCCACAACCTAGCCATTCGCAAAGAGATCCCCCGATCCAGGATGATGATGAGCAGCCAAGGGCCCTGCCTGCAAATCAACCCGTGTCCATTGATGAGGACAGTGGAGAGGAGGAAGGTGTTGACCTGCGTCAACAGCTCATCAGCCGCTACTTCACTTGAAGGTGAGTGACAATGTACAACGGACCCATTGTCTGGTGATGTTGCTGTTGTTGTGAAGGTGTATGTGAAATTTGTGACTGCAGCTGGTTGTTGACTCAGTGGTGGCTGACAATGTTTCTGGGACAGGTTATTTAGGAACATCTACATGATGTGTATGTTGGCACTTGTTGCCCATTGTGATGTGTGCAAGTTGGATTATATTGATGGTAAGTGTTGTGTGATGTCTGATGCCACACCCAGACTAGTGAATGTTGTTCTATTGTGTTTTCCTATGTGCCTTCAACCTCTCCTTGCCTACATACATTCTATTCTCCTGGTACATTGTAATCTTGGTGAAGACTGCACATCCTGGAACAAATACAGAGCAGAAACAACGACATGTGTGTAAGGAGTATTTATTCACAATGGTGACATGTGAGGGTGGGTGAACATTTACATTGATGTGATTGGTGACACAGTGAGTTGACAGTTATGGTAAATGAGATAATCGAGTAGTCACCACATTGATGTGGTGGCCCAGTCCAACAGACAGATGCCATTCACAAGGCAGTGTGGGGAAAGACAGTCCAAAAAGTCAATGCAGTGGTGAAGAGGGTTGCCATCAGGGCTGGCTCCGTGGCTGACATTTGGCAGGTGCTTTGCCATGGGTTACTCCCATGGATTTCTTGGGACGGCCCCTTCCTCACTTGGCAGCAGGGGCCTCTGCTGTGGGGCCAGTGGCGTCTAAGGACTCAGCCCTCTCTGTGGTCGCAGGGGGGGATGGTGAACTGTCATCCTGCAGACCAGCAGGGGGAGGTGGATGTGTTGTCTGTGGCTCAGGCCTGGGTGGTCATCCTCTGGCACAGGGGGAGTGTTGCAGGCAGCACTGGTGTTGGTGATGTTGGTGGTAGAGGACGCACAGGCCGTAACAGCAGGGGTCTGCAAAGACGTTGGTATTGCAGAAGATGTGGTGGGGGGATGATGGGGTCCTGGGACCTGTTGCGCCCTGGCACACCAGATGGGCCGGCTTCCAGCTCCTCGTCCAATGAATCCTGGGAGTCAACATCCAACAGTCCATGTTACGGGGGGAGACTGGCTTTGCAGGTTGCTGGTGTTATCCTCTGCAGTCAGTTCTTGGGCACCTGTGGGTCCGGTGGGAAATGGCCATTGTAGTGCACCCCGCAAGCTTTGTGTTGGCTATGTATCAATCACTGTTTGTACACCACACAGTTGACTAATCATCACATTGTTTTCTATGTGCACTACTGTGCCTCCTGACATGATGCTGTGGTACATGCATTACTTGTCCAGGGTGGGAGGTGTTAATACATACCATGCACCACGTGCATAATTTGTGATTACAGGGACATGTTGCCATCTAGGGACTAGCGCCACAAAGATTTCCTGGGAGGACTCTTTGTTGATTACTCTGCCCTGGCAGACGTTACATCTGGGCATGAACTGGCCATTGTCAGATCATAATAGATTGATTATGTCCATGAAGGGATCGTCACATTGCAGTTGAAAGCTGTCAACTGTCCTGTGTCTACTCCATTTTCGACATACACAAAATGAGTGTATGTCTATAGAAGCCCAGTCTCACTCCAGCCTGTGCCTCACTGAATTCCCTTTGATATCGATAGATGAGGTAACTGCATTAATTATGCAAACAAAGAGTGGTAGTCCATCAGATACCATCCCTGCACGCATCATGCCCATATTAGCCAACGAATTAGGCCCGAGAATCCTGCAATTAATTAATCTGTCTCTGAGTACAGGGGAAGTTCCCTTAGATTGGAAACGGGCGCTGGTAAGACCTCTCAGGAAAAATAATGCCATACCCTGGACAGAACTATCTAACCTAAGACCAATCTCTCTTCTTCCCTTTTTGGCCAAGTTAACAGAGAAGTTCGTAAATTGCCATCTATCGACGTACATCGAAAAAGCTGGGATTCTGGACTCCTCCCAGTCAGGGTTCAGGCCTAGACACAGCACGGAGACCAACTTGCTGTCCGTCGCAGACGATCTACACATGCTCCAGGATGGGGGTTATTCCGTTATACTGGTGCTGTTGGATCTGTCTGCGGCGTTTGACACTGTGTCACATAACATCTTGACTTCCAGGCTAGTTGACAGTGGCCTGGGAGGTAAGGCACTGGCCTGGCTGAGGAGTTTCCTAACGGATCGTACCCAAAGTGTTACCTTGGGTACATTTCAATCAGAGGAGTTGAAGATCTCTAAAGGGGTGCAACAGGGCTCTTCCTTGAGCCCTACGCTTTTTAATATGTACGTGGCCCCCTTGGCTAACATCATGAGATCCCATGGGTTCATCCCGGTGTCTTACGCCGATGACACCCAACTCCTCTTCCCATTCAAAACTCTTACTACAGAAACTAGGAACTCTTTTGCCCAGGGTATGAAAGCAGTGGCACATTGGATGGCGTCCAATTACTTACAATGCAATGTGGCCAAAACGGAGGTGATGCTATTTGGCGAGGCTAAACGCCTGTGGGCTCTGGATTGGTGGCCTCTAGATCTTGGGCCGGTCCCTGAGCCCAAATTGGTAGTGAAATACTTGGGGGTTAGGCTGGACCATGAGCTTTCCTTAAAACTACATGGTAACCAAGTGGCGGGCTCATGTTTCCACATCATTGGGCTGCTCCGGAAGGTGTTTCCTTTACTCCCAGACGCCACACGAAAGACCTTGGTGCAAGCGTTGGTGTTGAGCAGATTAGATTATTGTAACGGCTTGCTTCTATCTGCCAACGAAGGAGTCAGTTCAAGATTGCAGGTGGTTCAGAACACTGCTGCCCGCCTTGTACTAAATGCACCTCCTCGTACACCCTCCAAACCTTTGTTGATTAAACTTCACTGGTTAACTGTGAAACAGAGGGTGAAGTTTAAAATATGTTGCATTATACATAAATGCCTGATGGGGACTGGCCCGGCCTATTTGGCCAACAAGTTCACTCCATATGTCCCCACACGCTCCCTTAGATCTGGTGATCGGGCGCTGTTATGTGTCCCCAGAGCTAGGAAAGCAAGACAAGGGTCCAGAGCTTTATCTGTGGCAGGTCCCATCCTGTGGAACAGTCTCCCTATAGCCATCAGATTACATAGGGAACATCTGTCTTTTAGGAAACTTTTAAAAACTTTCCTCTTTCAAGACTAAGATATCATCTCATGTTACAATTTATACGGCTGTTATTTGTTCTTGAGCTTGAGGCTGATGACGCTAAAGGGCGCAGAGATACTCCTCAGGGAGTCGATTCTAGCATGATAAAAACATGCAAATAAATAAATAGAAGGGTTTACTACTCACTTATAAATTATCTTCCATTATATCCATTATGGAAGGCTAATTGTGATACCTCCCATGTGTCCTGATGCTCCTACATTTATTGGCTTAATAGAAGTCTTTCATGATTATAGCCTAAATACTGATGGAGGCATATCAGTCTAATGTATCCTCATCTCCATTAAACTTGAAATACATAAAAGACTTATGTTTGCTTTTGGTCCACACAACCTGAGAATAAGAAAGCCCCCTCCATAACTTTTCTTCGGTGCCCATAAGGAAGGCTACAGCTAGACTAGAACTCAGTAAAGTACGTATCTTGTTCTGAGATTTTACCTCTCAGCTATTAGTATTCTCATTGAAATATGGCTCATGGTGATCGTCAGAAACTGTACACACAGCGTGCCCTGGATTGAGGTGGTTGGAAAAGTGGTTTATATGATAGATGGGTGAAAATGTCAACCAACATTCCACATAGTGGGCCTTAGTTACATGTGTAGATTTCCTACAAGTAAATTTACTATTACACTGTTGAGTAACTTTACTATTTTGGCTATTCAGCATTTACAAGTGTAAAGTTACTCAAATTGTTGCCTTCCATGTATGCACCCATTTAATTCAGTGGGTTGAGCATAATTTATGAGATTAAAGTTACTACCTGTAACTTTTCACACAGAGGCAGAGGTCTCCACCTTATGGGTGGAGATCTCCACATAGTGAAGTATACATAAAAGTTTATTAAACATGAAACAATAAAAAAAATACTTTTTAATTGAATTTTTATTGCAAATCAACTTAAAATATTTATTTTAAATATAGAACAAAATAATACATGCTACAGCATTAACTTAATTCTGAAATAAATATTTTATTATTTTGGATTATTAAATTAAAAATATTTTCCCTAGAATTTAAATAAAACACATCTCACCTTAAGTATAACATTTATACTTATTTGTTAGTTAGTAAAAATTTTTAAGAGTTGTGTATAGAAGTTATATAAAATTAAGTAAAAAAATTTCTTAAAAAATAAAAGGTATGTTCATTTTTTTTTTCAAGGTATTTTTAGGTTAAGAAATTTAGAAAAAGCGTAATTACATTTTACATTTTATCCTGTGGGCTTTTATTTCAAATCGTTGCTGCCATTATTGTTTATGAACATGATTTGCAGTACTAGTGGTGGCCCATGTGCTGTGCTCAGGGCCGGATTGGAGATTTAAAATCAGCCCTGGCAAAAAGGCTTAAACCAGCCTCCCTGCTTCATCTCCTCTTTCAATCTCTCTAATTCCATATATTCTCTCTCCTTCTCTCATCTCTCTTTTCTCCCTCTCTCTCTTTCTCTCTGTCCGGAAGCCTCCTCATGCTTGCTGCAATGAAACTCTGGAGGATAAGGAAAGCTACAGAGGCAGCAAAAGTGGTCCTGGGCTTTCAAAATCAGCCTCCCAGGGCTCCAACTCACTAAGAAATTGTCCTGAGGATAAAGGGCCTGTTCAGCCGTGGTGTTGCTGGACGTATTCCAGCTCTGACCCGGAATTAATTTACTACTGATTTGGGTCATTTTGGGCAGTAGCAATTATAGAAGTGCAGTTTGTATATAGCAAAAGGCTTACTCTTTAAACCGCTCCTTAACCCTCCCTAAACCCCTCCTTAATCCTCTCTTAATAACTCCCATTTAGTAGTAAGTATTTCTCATTTTCCGGCTAATCTCTGCCCCTCCTCATTTACTACTAAAATGTGGGCATATGTATGCAGAGATCTCTGCAGGCAGGGCATAGATCTCTGCACAGAAATTATATAAGGGTCAGAGGCGTAGATCTCTGCATGCAGATGTGTGAATAGTATTTTTTACTACAGGAGTAGTACTATTGTATTATTACTAAATGTACTACAAAATGCAATTCATGAATAGGCTCCTAGGTGGATTGTAGGCAATAGGGGATGTCAAAAATGACAGAAGACCCTGTCCACCAAATACCTGGCCTGTCCACCGTATTTACAGACAGGTGAATCATTAGCTTTATATCAGAGGTATTCTTGTTCTACCTGTCACCACCAGGAAACATCTGGTCGTGGTGAACAGAAGATTTAAAATAATGACACCCACACCCAGGAAAAGACTCATTGGGGCACCAAACCGGTGAACTCACCAGGCGCAGACCACTGGACCACCAGGCAGCACACGGGACGCAGACGCTGTGTGTTCCCCTTGACGCCAGTCTCCATTGCTGGCCGGAGCGGGGGGAACTACAGCTCCCGGCATTCTCAGGGGGTTACCAGTCATACTTCCGGACAGCAGCGCGCCCGGAGGCGCTATATAAACAGCGGCTCCCTCGGTGGAGCGGAGGGGCACCAAACCGGTGAACTCACCAGGCGCAGACCACTGGACCACCAGGCAGCACACGGGACGCAGACGCTGTGTGTTCCCCTCGACGCCAGTCTCCATTGCTGGCCGGAGCGGGGGGAACTACAGCTCCCGGCATTCTCAGGGGGTTACCAGTCATACTTCCGGACAGCAGCGCGCCCGGAGGCGCTATATAAACAGCAGCTCCCTCCGCGTCGCGGGACACGCGCGGGCGGCGCCGGGCTGAGCCCGGGCAGAGGGCGGGCCGTCTGTGGCCGTCCGGGGCAGGAGGAGGCAGGGCTGGGCCATATCCCTTTGTTGTTTGCCCATGAACTGTGGACGCTACCCTAGCAAAACATACATATGCTGTGAAAAGCACCAGGACGAACTATTGTTACCCCCTCGCTTCCAGGTAAAAGTACTCTCTCTGTCTGTACTTGGATCCTTTGTTTGTTGTCTAAATCATGGCAACTTCTTTAAGATCTGGCCGTAAACTTGCACAAGACTGCCCAGGGGGATCAATCTCAAGCACCTTGGATGACTTCATTTCCAGAGCTACCCGTGTCTTGGAACATGAAATCATTCTCACGGAGAAGAGACTGTATTTATATTTAACAGCTAAGAGATCCTCTTTGGGGAACATAAGGATGGCTCAGTCTCCTGTTCATTTGCCCACTGATATGGATCATAATGTGGCATCTAGTACTGAGGCTCTTGGATCGGACATAACTAACATAAGCTCAAACAGTATCCACAGCACAGATAGTATATCTATTCTGGATAATATACCTTGTTTGGGAGCACATAACACTATTCCTCTATCCCCTAACCCTGAAATATCATTAGAAACTGTTAAGGTCAAAGGAAAGGGGAATACGAGTCAGCCTAAATCCTGTAAAAGGAAACGTGCAGGAGGGATGCATAATGGAAAACGAGCCGAAGTGGCAAAAAGTCAGATATTACCAAATGTAATTACTCAATCAGATTGTAATTCACTTCTAGATACTTCAAGTTCTATAGTTACTAAAACTACATCTGGTAAGCCATGTGCGATCTCATCTTCTACTAGTAATATGGACACACTTGAACAATTACTAAGATCATTGTTAGCTCCCATGTTAGAGAGAGTAAAACAATTAAGTGCCAAAGTAGAGAATCTTGAAAATCTACTGCTCGCAAACACGGCTGCGTTGGAAAGAGCCTTAGAGCTTCAAGCAGGCCCTGGGTGTTTGCCATCAGTCAAGAATGTGGTATCACATAAGGATACACTAGATATTACTAGTGTGCCAATTCTGCATAGTAAAAATCCTATCCGCGGCACACTTCTTGTACCCACGGCGATGGAAACTAGTTCTGCTTTAGAGCCTGACAAAGAACGTCCTAATATTCCAAATAGAGCTGGTGAAAACAAGTCAGTAAATGCAGTAAATGCAGATTTAAATAAAGATCAGATCACCGGCACTATCCCTGTCCCGCTGAATACTGGCTCGACCCCCATACTTCCATGTATAAATTTACCTCCAGAGTCACTCCCTTATACGGTCATCTTGGCGGGTGTCCCTAGGATCCCACATGATAAGGCAGAATCCTTCAGAGAATTAAAAAATAAGGTCATACATTGGCTTAATGGAAATAGGTCTCTCCCACCCAATCTGCAAGCTGAAATTTTGTTTGTGCGAAGGGTGAGTTGGCTGGGTACTAAGACTAAGGACGTGGAGGGTGATTGTATCATTATTAACTTTAGAGACCCTATAGTAGTAAGGCATATATGTTATCACCCTAATACCCAAAGTTCCACAGGAATCCTCACCCTTGATTTACGGTACTTCTATCCAATTATTCATAATACACGGTCAGTACAATGGGAAAGGGCTTATAGGGGTTATTCCAGACCACCTAGATCAGATTTTAACCTCCCACTGTACAATCGTTTTGGGCCTCTGAATGATATAGAAGGCGTAGATTGACTGACCTCAAACAATGTTGTTCTTGATCCTACTGATAAAATTGTTCAGGATAGGACTGTTAAGAGGAGAAAAAACCCCGATGTCTATCTGCAGGGTGGCCTAATAGAGTCTGGGGGTGATTGTTATAAAATGGTTGTTCAATCTTTGGCAGAGGTCTGTAACACCGGTCTAAGTTCTCCCGCCCCTCTGTATATTCACAGGAACATCCTGACTCTTTTTATATTCCTTCTAACCCAGTGCTTGCACCTCCTGCTATTTCGGTGGCATTAGCACAGGAGAATACTAAATTTTTGAATCATGATATTAGGGAGACAAAGTGCCCAGAAAGCCCCTTAATTCCCCTCTGTAAAATTATGAGTTGGAACGTAGCGGGCATAAGGGCCAAAATAAATGATGCCAGTTGGCAGGAACTACTACATACATTTGATATAATATCCCTACAAGAGACTTGGGATACCCAAAATAGTTTCTCCATGGATGGCTATTGTCACTTCCATATCCCAGCTAAACAAGGTGCTGCAGGGAGAGCAAAGGGAGGACTGATTACCTTGTTCTCCCTTGAGATAAAGGGCTCTCTCATGCAGCTTGATGCAGGATGCCAAAACTGTTTAATTGTGGAACTCTCGGCTTCTGATGTAAGCAAAGTATTATTTATTAACCTATATAATTCAATGGATGCCGATAATAACCTGGACCTTTTAGATCAGTTTCTTTTATCTTATAGTTTAAGGTCGAATTCCTTCGAGATCCTTCTGATGGGGGATCTAAATATTCATCTTTGCGATAAACTGTGTCGAGGTAATGACCATGAGGATCCACAGTTTTCGGCCGCCCCGCATTTTGAACATACTAAACTGGGGGAGAAACTAGAACATCTCCTCGCAGAATGGAATCTTTACAAGTCAGCCTGCGGGGAGGGCGAAAACAGGACCCCAACCTTTAAAGGGAAAGACAAAGGTACAATCATTGATTATATTTTTCTGAGTTCTTTAATGTTAGTCCAAGTTGTACGTTATTTTTCTGAGGTTTCTATTTTTAGTGATCACAACCCGGTGATTTTGGAAATAATTCCGGGAGGTCGATTATTAGCGTTTAGGCATTCGGCACAAAATCCGGTGAAAGAGGTTGCCTTAACTGACCAGGGTAGGAAACTCAGGTGGACAAAGGTGGTCCCAGCTACCTTTTTGACCGAAGTTCGGTCTCAAACCGAAGTTGAGTTTAATATTTGCCTTGATCCTGAGTCTCAAGGCCCAGAGGTCATAAATGCTTTTAACATTATTTGTAAACAAATAAACCATAGTCTACTGATTAAAGGAAATCAAAAACTCCAGTCCGGAAAAAGATGGTTTAACAAAAAATGTTCCCAGTCTCATGCTGCCCTCTTGAATGCCTTGAAGACTATCCCCAGAGATAGGGAACTTGTAGTCTCTAAAAGGCTAGTATATAAACAGGCCCTAGCCGAAAGAAAACAGGAGTTAAAGGAGGAAGCCTGGATAAACCTTTTGTCTTCTGACACTCTGAAAGATAGTAGGAAATTCTGGGCAACTATAAACCAGCCCTTGTTTCTTGATGATGATAAAAATCATGAATTAGACTGTAATATCTCAGACGAGGCATGGATAACCCACTTCGAAAAGATATACAGCCTCCCTGTAGATGGTAATTATGCTTCATCAAATATGCCACATAACATTTCTTGCCCTCTGGACCTACAGGTTTCCGAAGTAGAACGGGCCATAGAAGAAATGTCGCGAAATAAGGCCCCTGGACCTGATGGGGTCCCGGCGGACCTGTTTAGAGCCGACCCACACACCTGGTCAAAAATTTTAACTAATGTATTTAACAGGACTGGGCAAAATAATAGTTTTCCAGCCACATGGGCAACCTCAACCATTATTCCAGTTTTTAAAAAAGGTGACAGACAGTATCCCTCCTGTTACAGACCAATCTCTTTGATAGATTAATCTGTAAAAATACTAGGTAGAGTGGTCTTGAACAGGCTAAGTGAATGGTTGGAGGGGAGCGGGATCTTGTCTGACGCCCAATATGGTTTTAGACCCAATCGGAGCACCATTGATCAGTGCCAGAATTTGCACCTTTTAATAAATAAATATACAGTGGCCAAGCAAGGGTTTCTCTATATGGGATTTATGGATCTTTCCTCTGCGTTCGATCTTGTCAGTAGATCTAAGCTCTGGAATATCCTATTGGATATGGGCATTCAAGCTTCCCTTGTACATTTTTTGGCTGATCTACCCTCGGATCTATCGGCTAAAATTAGAGTTAATTCAAATGGGCGATGCACGAGACACTTTAGTTCAGACAGAGGTGTTAGACAGGGATGTATCCTGGCCCCCTTGTTGTTTACCTTATATATAAATGCTCTTGATTCCCAACTGGGAGAGGTATCTGTGGATATTCCGCGAATAGGAGATCAGGTTGTTCTGGTTCTCCTGTATGCGGATGACGCAGTTCTCCTGGCTCGCACTGGGTAGGGTTGCAAAAGTTGTTGGATGCCTTCGGAAACTTTATGAAAAATTTGGATCTCAAAATAAATGCGAAAAAATCCCAGGTTTTGATTGCTGGGAAGGGAAGGCAGAAATCCAGGGTTAAAACTTTCTTTTGTAGTGGGGATGTGGTTAACAGGGTCCCAACATTCCCCTATTTAGGGGTTATCTTTGATGAAAAGGGAACCTGGTATGCACAAATTAATAGCCGGAGCGTGGCATTCGCAAGGACAGTTTCAGGAGTTAGAGGCTTTACCAAAAGATTAGGGGCTAGACCAGTTGAAGCCCTTTTAAAGGTATATGAAGCTAAATGTTTAGCCGTTGCCACGTATGGTTGCCAGATATGGGGTCATACTAACCACAATAAAATTCCGTTAATTGTAAACAAGTTCTTAAGAGACATCCTTTCTGTCCCACAGTCTACCACGACTTTCTCTACACATACGGAAGTGGGGATCGGTTTTGTGACCGACCAAATTAGAATTGCCCCTCTCCTATATTGGCTCAAGATCTGGCTGAATAATGAAATTACTCTAAACCATGTGATATTGAAAAATTGCCTAAAACTGGACAACGTAAACAAGATCTCATGGTTGGCCTACATAAAATCTGGGTTCCAAAAGATAGGACGCGAGGCCCTTTTTTGTTCACCAGAAATTATCACGAAAAAGGATCTTGCATTGACAAAAACGGCCCTTGAGGCTTTATTTTCCATTGAGCGTGAGGAGTCAGAAATGGTAAAACCAACAGTCAGAGCGAATTATGCCCTGATCAGTTGCCCGGGCCCTGAACCATACTTGACTGTTGTGAATGCCCCATACCATCGGTATCTCCTAATCAGATTTAGGTTTAACCTGGTGCACTTTTCCTTGGGCTTCTTTCAAAACTGGTGTCCCATGGATCGTGCAGATCCTTGTAAATGCAATAATTGCTCAAGACAGGACACTCTCCATTTTTTTATGTTCTGTAGTTTTTACAAGGACTGTAGAAGGAAGTTTTTGCTCCCGATCTTGAGGGAGCTGGGTTTTAGACAGGTCAGACCAGCACTTGTATACCTACAACAATTAAGCTCCCCATGAATTATGTTTCACGTTGCGAGCTTTCTGGTCGCTGCTATGCGTACTAGGAAAAAACTTGTTTTTCCACTGTAGGATTTAAATTAGATCATTTTTTAAACTTTTAACGGTTGACGTACAATTTTATATCTGTAGTTTTTTAAATTAATTTATATTTGAACATGAAAAAGGCCACATTATGAATGGCAAATAACCCATGAATTTCTGTATATTTGAATGTTTTTTAACTGTGTTTGTTATGATCGCATATGTGTCTTTTATGATATTGATTTATCGAATAAAGGAATTTGACTGACTGACTGACTCATTAGTGGGGGTCATAGTTATTTGTTTTTTGTTCTTCAAAAACAAAGGGTCCAACTTATTTCCTGGCAGACAGAGTATTCTCCATTGGGTTGGTGGTAGACTGCTTCGCCCACCCGATTTACAAATAAACACCTAGCTGGTGATCATTTATAAAGGAATTGGAAGGAACAACTGTTTTGGGGGTTCCTGTCAATGCTTTTTACAGTGTGCTGCAGGGGTGCGTCACGATAACACAGCCCTGTAGTAAACAGTATTATTTTCTTCTTTTTATAAAGAAAATCTCAAAATTGGCTTTTCTTTTTGAAAAGAAAAAAGTAATGCTCCCTCACCATGGGAGGTCTCTCATGGGGAAGCATTAAAATTGTTATACTGCTTCTTACTGCTGGGTTTTAACTGGTGGTAAGGAACAGTAAAAAATGACTACATGTCCGCCTTCTAAAATGGGTGGGCGGACATGCAGCCATTCCTCCGGAGACCCTTACTCTCCAGGGCCATCAGAGGGGATTCATCATGGCAGAGACAGAGTAGTATCTGCTGTGATTAACCCTAAGGTTCTCATCCATGTAAATGTGGTGGTGAGCTGCATTCTTGGCTGTAAGGATGCTCTGTCACCATTGTGACAGACTATCCTTACCACCAAGAAATAAATCAGGCTCAAAGTCTCAATTTTATGGAGGGCTGTCAAAACCTATGGTGGCTATCCACCAAACGTAGGGCTGGATTTGGATCCTGGTGGATGGGTTACTCCATCACAATGGTGATGGATATCCCATACACCAAAATATAAATCCCATAGGATATAATGGTATATATATGTCGGTGGATGGGATACTTGTCCACCAAGATCTTGATTGCGCTCTTAGGGGCCGATTCCGAAGGCGGGCAGGCTTGAGTCCATCGTTATCGTAGCAGGATCGGGACCACCTGCCTGTCGTGCGGCAGACCTGCACCCCTAATTATGATACAACCACCACCGCGGTGGTCACATCTGGCAATTTAACATTGCGGATGGCCATATTGTGCATTTCCCTGCCACCTTTTGCATGGAAATGTAGGGGGGTACCATGGGTATCCCACCAGTGCACAACTGTCCCCCCCTCAGAGGGGACTGTAACGGCCCCCCCCCCGAAGCCAGCCTCCGCCAGCCTTTCCATGGCAGTTCAACTGCCATGGAAAGGCTGGCTGACGCCAGCACTGTGATCGGTTCAACCGCCATGGAAGGGCTGGCAGACACCAGCATTGTGATCCTGCTAAGCACCGCCACCATATCACCGGTCAGATCCGCTCCGCCAGGCAATTGCAACGATTGCCTGTGGTGGAAGCATGGCGGGCACTCTTTGCGTCCACCATTCTTGTGGCACGATTCTCCCGCTATCCCAATGTGGCGGGGGGAAATGGGAGCCAGATGGCGTAGAGACCGCCACTGCCAGCTATCGTAATGAGCCCCTTAGTTCCTTCAGAGGAACCACCATGAGGGTGCTGCCTCTCAAGCTACAGAGATTACCACTGAGCCAGCGATGATCTCTAAATTTGGATTTGTGGACATTTCACCATAGGATAAATACCGACACACTCTTGACATCGGTGTTTGCCCCGCAGTGTTTGCATTGTTTGTTTTTATCGAGGGTGACCTCCCATGACTGCCTTCACCACTCTGCCACAGGCATTTCACCACATACAACTGCTGCGCAGTTTTATTAAGTGCTGCAGTGCAGGCAACAAAATGTCTGAAAGCATAGCTAATGTAGTCTAGTACTGCCCACCAAACTGGAAATGAGGCCCTAACTCTCGAAGACAACTGAGTTCTCAACATAGACCTAAAAATTTATTGAGAGGTACATTGCAAAATGATACATGTGATAAAAAATTCCTACAAGTTATGATTAATATTTTACAAAATAAATTATAACAGCCGATTTACTTATGATAGAACTTTGCTACACATTGTCACCATGGATTTTACCTCCCAAATCTAATATATGCACATAAATATATATGAAACTTAAAATTATATTCTCCTTCTTAATAACTCTAACATAATCTAAATGTTACAGTAATTTAAGCGTGCCACAATGGTAAATTGATCTCTTAGCTGCGCAGTTTGTTGTGCACTCTCTATTTAATTGCTTGTTTTACATATTAAGAGTTGAAAATATTACATTTTAGTATTTTTTTTAGTGTAAAAATGTAACAGAACGGTATGTGGCAAGTAAATTTAGCAAACTGTTTTTCTACATATTAGGGAACATGGTAGATTTTCCCTAACAATTAGTTTCAACTGTCTGTATTTTTTGTGCCTAATCTAATATTTATATTCATTTAATTGCCTTCCAGTGGAGATCAAAAAAGTTATACTTAACAGTAATTGTATATGTTGACAATGTATTTTCTCTAATGTAATTTTTTGTTAATTTACAATATATGGAAGAATGACAGCACAATCAGTCAATACCTTCATTAGTTTCTAAACATAAAAGCACCAGAAAAGTGCATATTTCAAACTGGAAAGTTCAAATTTGACTAATTATGCAGATACTTTTGTGCCTTTAAGAAATCGGGTTAATGGTTGAGGGGGATGAAAGCCCCACTTAGACAGCCACCACAATCCTAGTCAGGATGAAACACAACAGTCTCTAAATTAACCTGTTTTTAACCCTCTGGCTGCTTGCCACAAAAGCAGTAAAGTTTAACTGAGAGGCACTGAGTAAAGTATTTAGGCAGCACACAAACAATAATAAAGTGAAAGCACAAGACATGAAAAATTCCATCGTACCTACAGGACACCATGGACTTCATTAATGAAATAGAGGATGTCCCCTTTGACCCAGAAACCAATCTACTAGTCACAGTAGACATGTCATCACTATACATTCAGATTCCCCAACAAGATGGCCTTGATGCCATGGAAGTATTTTTGGATTCTAGACCTAGACCTCATCGGGTTCCTACGGAATTCATTCTGAAATTAGCATCAATCTCACTGAAGAAGAACTTCTTCAAATTTGACAATTAATTTTTTATCCAAGTCAAAGGCGTAGCCATGGGCTGTCCATTTGCGGCTGACATGGCAGTCCTCTATATGGTTAAGTACGAGGCGCAATTCCTGTATCAGAACAATCCATACAGTCCATACCTGAAACAGAGGTACACGTATATCGATGAAGTTTGGTGCCTGTGGGAGTGGCCCGCCAACATCCTACAAGAATTCCACACATGGTTGAATGATCACAGCCCAGACATCAAATTTAGCCTTGAATACAGCAATCAGAGTCTTGCATTCTTGGACGTGAGTCTGGAAACGTCACCCAGTGGGTTAATTACCACACTTCACACAAAACCCACGGATACAAATAATGCCCTCCACTACAGAAATTACCATCCCAGAAACCTCAAAGGCAATTTGCTGTTTGGCCAATTTTTGGGCTTAAGGCGCAATTGCTCAACAAGGGAAGACTACGAGTTCCATGCAGAAGCACTTGTTAACAAACTTCGGGAAAGGGGGTATCCTAAGAAATTGTTAAAACACTCTCTGAAAAGGGCATGGTTCATACCTAGGGAACATTTGCTAACCAAAAAAATCAAGTCACCTACTGATCGTATTGTGTGTGTTTCCACGTTTGGGCCCTACACACAACCCGTGAAGAAAATTATACGCAACAACTGCCACTTGATTGAAGGTACAATTCCTAACATCGGACCACCCCTCTTCACTTTGAAAAAAAACAGAAGTATTGGGCAACAAATTGCCAACACAGCAGGCCAAAGTAAAAAAACGTCTACACTTTGCACCATGCTAAATCTTCCACCTGTGCAGGGACATCATAAATGTGGAACATGTTCGGTATACAATTCCACCACTGAGGGCTGCACTTTCACTGACGGCCAGAGACACTGGCATCACAATGAATTTACGAATTGCAAATCCCAAAACGTGGTGTATGCAGTTACATGCCCGTGCAAAAAGATTTATATTGGAAAAACTTCGCAAGAAGTATGGAATCAGATTGTGCAACACCGCTCACGTTTGAAGAATAAAATTCTTACTGTCCCCATGGTCGAACATTTTATAACTTTGAACCACTGATGTGATGACTTTACATGGACTGTATTGTCACTGATAACAAAGAACAACCTGAGAGGTGGTGACCCTGAAACAGTATTGGCATGAAGAGAGGCATTTCTCATTATGAAATTTAACACGGCCTTGCACGGCCTGAATGAGTTATCTGAAATTACTAAACTCTGAAATGTCACCCGTTTTAAACATGGACTACATGGCCCACAATCCCCGGGGCCTTTGACCTCACAGTTCCACTTTGAGGTTGTTTAAGGAAGTATCAGTGGCAGTTACCAAGTGCTGCCGGTTTAAATGAGAGAAGCCAGATGATTTTCTGGCTGCCTTTGCATGACTGCAATGAAAGGCAAGTCACAATCTGCTGCTGGGACAGTTCAGGTTTCACAAAATCCAGGAGCCTCTTTTCATGTAGCTTTCCCTTTCCACAGGAAACAGTCAGGATTATTGCAGAAGAAATTCACGACGATGCACCCAGGAGCTCTAACTACATTTCACGAGTCTCAAGGTAACATTGTAGCGCGAGTCAGCTTTTCACTGTTGAACTCTAATGCGCACACAGAATGCAGGCAGAGTCAGTACTGATAATAATTTCACTTCCCCATCCCTAGATCCTGGAACGTTTTAAAATCATTATCAAGAGTTTCCACACGCCCCGAAAATTTAAGGTAGGAACACCGTTCCATGATGCTTTGAAATATGATGTGTTTCTCATGTAGTACATTGTACATTTAGGTGCCGATTACGATCCTGGAGAAACCGGGTACGAACCGTCGGTCGGAGCGTATTCTCCGTCCGACTCGTACCCGGTTACAAACATGCAAGTACGATTCGCACGGAAACACTATTTCCGTACGAATCGTACAAAACACCAACCGAGGAAAATAAACACACAAATGACATCCGGAAAAGCGCCGACGTGACGTCGGGATGCATGCAGCCTGCGTTCCACGAACCAGGAAGTACGATTTGCACCGACGTCATCCCGCGCAGAGAATATTTTCCGGCAGCCAAAAACTGCTGGGAAATCAGGACGACGCGCGACGGACAGACATGGACCCGAACCTACGTGTCATCCCGGCCCACATAGCAGTCGACCTCCTCTACGAGTACCGACGCAGACGCCGCAGAAGGTCAGAAGGTCAGAACAACACCCAGGGGCAAAGGGGGGGGGGCAGGGGCAGGACACAAAACCCCCACCCAAGTCACACAGCACACATGCCCTGGACATACCTGACCTCCAGGCTCTGGTCACTACGAGGGGGTGGGGGCGTGTCCAGCAACGCCAGCGTCCGCCACAACGGAAGTGGGCGATGACGCGAACCGGCAACACAACAATACAGGTACGTACCGTACCCACGCCTTAAGAGCGTGGGTACGAGTCGTACCACGCCCACACCCACGTCACCCCAACAATGGCGGTATGGCCTGTACCCATGTGCCAAAGGCCTGGGTACGGGCCGCACATGCATTCCACAGTGTGGGCACGGGTACGTACGGACCGTACCTTCACCCGCGTATCTATGGAGCGTACCCCCACCCCAACAGTGTATGTACGGACCGTACCCCCACCTGTGTATGTACGGACCGTACCCCCACCCGCGTATGTATGGAGCGTACCCCCACCCCAACAGTGAATGTACGGACCGTACCCTCACCCGCGTATGTATGGAGCATACCCCCACCCCAACAGTGTATGTACGGACCTTCCCCCACCCGTGTATGAATGGACCGTACCCACACCCGCGTATGTATGGAGCGTACCCCCACCCCAACAGTGTATGTACGGACCGTACCCCCACCCGTGTATGAATGGACCGTACCCACACCCGTGTATGAATGGACCGTAAGCCCACCCGTGTATGAATGGACCGTACCCACACCCGCATATGTATGGAGCGTACCCCCACCCCAACAGTGTATGTACGGACCGTACCCCCACCCATGTATGAATGGACCGTACCCACACCCGCGTATGTATGGAGCGTACCCCCACCCCAACAGTGTATGTATGGACCGTACCCCCACCCGTGTATGAATGGACCGTACCCACACCCATGTATGAATGGACCGCACCCACACCCGCGTATGAATGGACCGTACCCACACCCACGTATGTATGGAGCATACCCCCACCCCAACAGTGTATGTACGGACCGTACCCACACCCACGTATGTATGGAGCGTACCCCCACCCCAACAGTGTATGTATGGACCGTACCCCCACCCGTGTATGAATGGACCGTACACACACCCGTGTATGTATGGAGCGTACCCCACCCCCACAGTGTATGTACGGACCGTACCCCTACCCGTATATGAATGGACCGTACCCACACCCGCATATGTATGAAGCGTACCCCCACCCCAACAGTGTATGTACGGACCGTACCCCCAGCCGTGTATGAATGGACCGTACCCACACCCGCGTATGTATGGAGCGTACCCCCACCCCAACAGTGTATGTATGGACCATACCCCCACCCGTGTATGAATGGACCGTACCCACACCCGCATATGTATGGAGCGTACCCCCACCCCAACAGTGTATGTACGGACCGTACCCCCAGCCGTGTATGAATGGACCGTACCCACACCCACGTATGTATGGAGCGTACCCCCACCCCACCAGTGTATGTACGGACCGTACCCCCACCCGCGTATGTATGGAGCGTACCCCCACCCCAACAGTGTATGTACGGACCGTACCCACACCCACGTATGTATGGAGCGTACCCCCACCCCAACAGTGTATGTACGGACTGTACCCCCACCTGTGTATGAATGGACCGTACCCACACCCGCGTATGTATGGAGCGTACCCCCACCCCAACAGTGTATGTATGGACTGTACCCCCACCCGTGTATGAATGGACCGTACCCAAACCCGTGTATGAATGGACCGAACCCACACCCGCGTATGAATGGACCGTACCCACACCCACGTATGTATGGAGCGTACCCCCACCCCAACAGTGTATGTACGGACCGTACCCCCACCCGTGTATGAATGGACCGTACCCACACCCGCGTATGTATGGAGCATACCCCCACCCCAACAGTGTATGTACGGACCGTACCCCCACCCGTGTATGAATGGACCGTACCTACACCCGTGTATGAATGGACCGTACCAACACCCGCGTATGAATGGACCGTACCCACACCCACGTATGTATGGAGCGTACCCCCACCCCAACAGTGTATGTATGGACCGTACCCACACCCGCGTATGTATGGAGCGTACCCCCACCCCAACAGTGTATGTACGGACCGTACCCCCACTCGTGTATGAATGGACCGTACCCACACCCGCGTATGTTTAGAGCGTACCCCCACCCCAACAGTGTATGTACGGACCGTACCCCCACCTGCGTATGTATGGAGCGTACCCCCACCCCAACAGTGTATTTATGGAGCGTACATGGCCACACGCAGGAGGGGTGGGTGCAGAGTCCTCCCAGCAGTGCCCAGACACAGGAGGGGTGGGTGCAGAGTCCTCCCAGCAGTGCCCAGACGCAGGAGGGGTGGGTGCAGAGTCCCCCCAGCAGTGCCCAGACACAGGAGGGGTGGGTGTAGAGTCCCCCCAGCAGTGCCCAGACGCAGGAGGGGTGGGTGCCTATCACTCCCAGCAGTGCCCAGACGCAGGAGGGGTGGGTGCAGAGTCCTCCCAGCAGTGCCCAGACACAGGATGGGTGGGTGTAGAGTCCCCCCAGCAGTGCCCAGACACAGGAGGGGTGGGTGCCTATCACTCCCAGCAGTGCCCAGACGCAGGAGGGGTGGGTGCAGAGTCCTCCCAGCAGTGCCCAGACACAGGAGGGGTGGGTGCAGAGTCCTCCCAGCAGTGTCCAGACGCAGGAGGGGTGGGTTCAGAGTCCCCCCAGCAGTGCCCAGACACAGGAGGGGTGGGTGTAGAGCCCCCCCAGCAGGGCCCAGACACAGGAGGGGTGGGTGCAGAGTCCTCCCAGCAGTGCCCAGACACAGGAGGGGTGGGTGCAGAGTCCTCCCAGCAGTGCCCAGACACAGGAGGGGTGGGTGCAGAGTCCCCCCAGCAGTGCCCAGACACAGGAGGGGTGGGTGTAGAGTCCTCCCAGCAGTGCCCAGACACAGGAGGGGTGGGTGCAGAGTCCTCCCAGCAGTGCCCAGATGCAGGAGGGGTGGGTGTAGAGTCCTCCCAGCAGTGCCCATGGAACGCAAAGGGTGGAGTACCCACAGATAAAATGCCCACAAATGTCAGTCAGGTGCACAAAGACCCTGCAGTACATGTACCACATGTGTGCGAGGCTGGGAGTACACACATGCATAGCGCCTAAAAGAGAACATGTCCACATGAAGTCTTCTCAACAGTCTACACACACAAGTACAGTGACCACCAAGGATGCCACAAATGATGCAGGTGGAGACATCGCACAGCATGCATGTGCAAAGTTGAAGGAGTCCGTCACACCCCCAGCTGATGTAGACACAGCTCAGCACCACATAGTGGAAACACCCTGCAGGGAAGATGTCAGGTTACACAGAGGAAGGAACACACCTTGGGACGATGTCACCATGCAGTAACTGCTTACATGAACAAAGTAATTTAGCCAACAGCTTGTGATGGCACACAGATACCAGGGTCCACTCTATGACCAGCACAAGACTACATTTCCCACACACCCAACACATTATCACCACCCAAAATCATGGAGCTGGTCCACCAACAGCAACACCAGATAAACAGTAGTGTTCAAAGGAAAAAACAAATTGCTTTATTCAGCAGGATGTAAGTAAAAAGCAACATAAATGTCAATATATACAAGGCCCATAGGGCAGTCCATGACTCCAATCCGAATGGGGGACACAGTGGTACGTGTGTCCCCTAGCTTGTCTGCACAGTCAGACTCCTTTGTCTTCCACGGGGGGGGCATCATGTTGGGGGAAGAACCAGGCACCGCAGGGACAGGAGGGGCAAGGGGAGGTGTTGTGGGTGCAGGGACGGACAACTCCAACACAGGGGGTGGGCCAGCGCCAAAGGTGGATTCGAGCACGGCGCTGCACACTACTGCCAGGTCGCTCAGCGTCTCCCCTGCACCCGAACGAACCACAGGCCCCAAGGAGGGGGGGTCACAGGGATGGGTCACAGCGCTACTGGGGGGGGTGTGGACAGGGGGGGGGACTCAACTCCCCTGCCGGTGTCCTTCCTCCACCGCTTGCGGGGTGGTGTCACACTGGGGCTGATGGACAGACTGGGCAGGACTGACCCTGTATCCGACTCTTGGCCAGGAGAGCTGAGGGGAGTGGATTTGGAGGGTGGTGGTCGTGAGGAATGTGGACTCCCACTCTGGCTGCGTGCCTTCCGTTTCCCCCCCGACCCAGTGGGTGTGCCTACTTCACCCTGTTTGTGCGTGCCAGGAGGTGTGCGCTTTGCCTTCCCTGCTGGTGTGGTGCCTGTGTCTGGTGGGGTGTGTGCATGCTGACGTCTGGGTGTACGTGGGACAGGCATGGGAGTGGGAAGTGTGGATGGGGCATGGGTAGGGGGTGGGACGAAGTGCTGCAGGAGACCCACTGCTGCAGACAGTGTCGAGTCAATAGACCGCAGCAAGTTGCGTTGGTCAGCCTGCGATGCTGAAATGCCCTCCAAGTATGCCTCCATGTTGGTGAGCACTTGGCCGTGGCCATGGAGGACATTAAGCATCGCAGCCTGACCAACCTGCAACTGCCGCAGGATGTCCACAGACTCAGCATTGGCGGCAGCAGTGGATACAGGGGCAGGGGTGTGGTGCCTGGCAGGAAGGAGACACGTGGTGACCTAGCACGCCAGGAAGGGACACGAGCAAGTGGGAGGCCGGTGATGGCAATGGAGGGGGCGGGGAGAGATGTTGTGCTGCTGTCAGCTGTTGGAGCAGCCTCCGCCCCCTCGGAGTGCTCAGCCTCGGACCCGTCAGCTTCATAATCTGTGGTGGCAGTGGACAGGTCCTCCGGCTCACTCCCCTCGGCCTCAGTTACACTCGATGTGCCAGCTAAGGTGTCACTGCTGGCACTGGTGACCGGTCCCTCCGCACGGTCCGTGCCGGTGTCTCCATCCGTGTCCCCTGACGATGCTGTGGGCAAGGTGAATAAACAGGAATTAATCAGACACCTGTATACATATGTCACATGAGTCAAATCAACATAGGTTACAGTGCATAGCATGAAATGAAAGATGAGTAACATCTACAATACAAGGTACATATATAGGCCCTGCAACACACAGTTGGTTCACCCACCATGCCACTGAGAAACTATGGAGAGCATGACACATTTGCAAATGACATGATATGGAATTGGACAGAGGAGCCAGGCTCTGGGGCCAATCCAGCACTGCATCTGCACCACACAGCGTTGCCCTAACTAGGGATGAGCAGGGACCACCTCCATGAACTTGAGGCACATGCTGCAAAGGTAATACTTAAAGACATGCCCAACATGAATGGGACACTGCACCTTGAGTGTATGTCCAGACAAACAGCACACACTGGCCAGACCGAGCAATGAGATTTCAGGGGTCGACATGTAAGCCGTGCCCGCACCAACCACCCCCTACATGAGACAATGTGATGAGACACAGGAAGCACTTGCATCTCTTAGTCTGGGAGCAATACACATGGGCTGCCAGAAACCCATATTGCACCCAAAATACCCCATGTGCGCCTCTACAACGATCTCATTTACAAATGGCCATCATCAGTAATTGTAACAAGACACACAGGCACTGGCCACCGTGAGTATGAACGAGGAAAATTAGGTCAGGCTGTACAGTGGACACTTGTAGAACACGTTACGTAAATATACATGGTGCCAGGGGACAATGGCACAGAGCACATCCTATGCTGTAGACACTGAGAGTGTCCACATATTGTGATGACACACATGATACCTAGCAAAGTATGCCCCAGGGGACAGTAGTGGCCAGAATATTCCATGGTCCTGAATGGTAATGACTGCAACACAGGCCACCATCCCTGCACTCTGCGTATCGCACACTCATGCACATCATGTCACAGGCCACAACATAGGACATGCTTGCTGTAAGGCATTACACTTCAGAGACATACTCCTATGTCTGGACTCAGCATCAGTGCCAATTGACATGGACCCCACAAGTACTGTACTGGACAGGGCACAGGGAAGGTGCCAAAACCTGTTACACACCCCCCCCACACATGATGCTGCAAGCATTGGTCACGTGGATTAACTGCCAGGCCAGATGACCTTGTGAAAGAGTGACTACACACAGACCAGGGAACACATGGCAAGGAGGGGAAGAGAGGAAGGACAGCACCGCTATACTGTGGGTGACAGGACCTGCACCGCAAAATTAAACACTGGCAGTGTATCCATGCAACTGCGCACTTGCAAATGCTGGTGACACACAACAAACACACATGTGCCTACCCCCTTCCTGCTGCTGCTTCTCCCGTAAGCACCTGTCCATGTCTGGAAAGACCACCTCCAGCACAGGCTTGTGGATGTGGGTCAGACAGCGACGCCCATGGTTCTTAGAGCCCACAGGTGAGTCCCCCAGCAGGACCCGTGTGATCCTCCGCGTCCAGCACCGGATATCCTGCCAGCGTTTTCTCACCTGGGCCAGGCGCCGCTTGCGACCATTCGTCCTCCTCTCGGCACTGACGGCGTCCCTCCAGATCTGCTCCTTGGCAGCGGCGCCTACCTGTGGGGTTGAAAAAGTGAGACTACATCAATACACCTGCCACATGTCACAGAGACACACATTAGATCAATTTTGCTGGTTTCAACAAGGCATAGTATGCAGCCAAAGCATTGCACCTTTGTCATAGGGACATTTTTCTCTGTGTAATGGCAAATGCACCACGTGCCATTGAAAGTACACAGGTGGCATGAGGGGTACGACACAATAAATGATCCAGACTCACACTGTGCATCAGAAGGTACACCAGGATTATGTGGAGCACCTCAGAGCAGTCACATGCCACAGGCCACTGACGCTACCTCAGCAGAGTACACAGACACACACAGGCACAGGACATTCACCTGCCATTGCCAAATGCAGCTACAAACCTCACTCTGCACATGTGCCACTAGACGGGGGGGGGCTCACAGGTGTGGGGCTGGCTCTGCATGTCAGACACACAGCACTGCTCCCTGCTCACATCAGATGGGCAGGGTATATCCATCCCTCATGCAGCTTGGGTGCTACACTCCACATATGCACCCACCCACATGACAGGGGACTTACACACACACCGATGTCCAGGGTACGAACACATCATGTGGACACTCTCAGCACAGGTACACAGAACTAACACACATCTGTGGGTACAGTCACCTGTCACACTGGGCTGACCACATAATCACATGAGGACTGTAGAGGCAACATTCCCAGGAGGATAAGACAGGCAGAATGTGGCATGCACCATGCAGTGATTGTCACAGTGCAAGTGAGGACGGCAGAAATGCACCACAGCATGCTCTGGCTGGGAGACATCAGGCATCCCCCCCCTGGGACCTCCCCTACAGTACATTGCATGTGTGTCACACCTGGACACAATGCCAGAAGTCCCAGTCACAAAAAAGGGACACAGTCTGTGCTAGTAGACTCTGCACTCACCTGAAACCCTGGTCGCCCATACAGCAGGGGGTACTGTGGGAGGATCACATCCAGCAATGCCAGATTCTCCTCCAGGGTGAAAGGCTGGGCCCTCTCCACAGACCTTGACATGGTGCCAGGGAATCACGAGCAGCAGCAGTCTCGTAGAATCAAAAGATGTGCAGGCAAGTGCTCTCTCATGGGACCTGGCTGCCTTATATCTGCCTTGCTGGCCTGTTTCATGCACAGGAGTACAGCGTGATTGGTCACTCACATTTGCATCGTATGTTTCCTCTAATCCCTTTAAACCTAGCACAGTCAGTGGCTTTGCTCTTTTTTTTTTCTTGAGCATGATGTAAACTCCACAACCACTTTGCAACAAAGTAGATTCATTCAAACCGACTTTTGCTGTGCACCTGCTGAAAAAAATTCATACTTTAAACTTGGTCTCCATGACAACCAGCATGCATGTAGGCCTTTATACTTGTCCCTCATGTGTCCTCTTTGTAATTTGGAGATTCACACACAGGTACGGTGCGTTCCGGGGCCCTAGGGTACCCCAAATGCATAGCAACGGCCCGTACAGGCGTGTGTACGCTCCGTACCACTATGGGTACGCATACGCGAGCCCACCCATAGTGATAGTGAGCGTACACGCGTGTGTACGGTCCGTATCACTATGGGTACGCATACGCGAGCAAACTAGGCCTGGGCGAAGCACTACGCTACGCTCGCGTAGTTTGCGAAGTTCGCGCTACTTCGCACTACGCGAACTGCACGTAGCACAGTGCGAACACGCGTAGCGTAGTGTTGCGTAGTGCTGCGGTCATTTTTTGCTTGCTCGCGGTCCTCAACGTCAAGTTGGCGACCGCGAGCAAGCAAAATGACATCCTGGCGAGACTTTTTCCTTGTTCGCGATCGCGAGCATGGAAAATAAACCTCCCGGCGAGATTCACAACGCGAGAAGGTCAGGTTTCTCATTGCGAGGGGTCGCGTATGCTCGCGACCGCTCGCGATGAGAAACTACCAGTTCGCGTTGAGAAAGCTGCAGCTCGAGGAAAAATCTACTCGAGCAGCAGAAAACTACAGCTCGCACTGTGCAAGATGCCATTTTCAATGATTGCACAGTGCCGGTTGCTTGTCCGCACTGTGCAATCATTGAAAACAACATCTTGCACAGTGCGAACATGTTACTTCGCAGTTCGCGAAGTGCTACGCGTAGCTCGCGTAGTGCGAACTTCACTTTGCGTAGCTTCGCGAAGTGCTACTTCGCGAACTACGCCCACCCTTAGAGCAAACCCATAGTGATACGGACCGTACACACGCGTGTACGCTCACTATCACTACGGGTGTGCTCGCGTATGCGTACCCATAGTGATACGGACCGTACACACGCACGTACGCTCACTATCACTATGGGTAGGCCTACGGCAGCACTCCCACAGTGATAGGGAACGTACACACGCCCTCAGAGCGAATGTACGGTGCCTTACACACATAACAGTGGTGACAGGCAGCACACAGAAAGGAATAGAGCTGACATACTTGTCCATGGATGGACATCAAGGCATTGTCTGGCCAGTACTACATGTGTGGGGCACAGGTGTGAAAGGCTGTGAGGTGGCACATTACTCCTGAGTTGTGAAGGCAATAGATGTATGATGAGATGTGTACAGATGTTATGTGTGACGGTGCTATATGTGCCAGACATGCCCTTCACTCCTTTGACATGTGTGCATGTCGTACAGCACACTTGAGATGAGCGTCACTGGCATGGCACAGTCAACAACACACGCAAGTTTCCCCTGATGCCCGCTAAAGGGGTTACCACACCAGACATGTGACTACCCACGGTGCACGATGTGACTATGTCATGTATGTGTGGTGTGTTCACATTAGCTTGATGTTGGTGTTCCCTCAAAAGCATCTGCTGTTGCTGCAACCAACATGTGTCTGTGTGTAGATGGACATGGCACACTGTTACACACACCAGGCCACATGTGGTATCGGATGTAAGGTATGTATGTATGCATGGGACACGGAGTAGCGTAACAAGGACCTGTCTGCATCCTCTCAATGTATGTGTGGTCAGTCATGACATGTACACCTGCATGGCAAGGTGTGTGGGCTGTCCTAGTGTAATGTCATGTGACCTGTGGCTCTAGTGTTCCGCTACCTGTCTCTGCAATCAACATCCTACTTCTGCTGATATGTTGATGTATGTCACTCCTGTATTGCGTCTGGCTGTTCACTTACACTGGGACACAGCTAGTCCCATGCCATGGGATGTGGAGGTTCACAATCTCCGTGTGTAGCTGGGTCTTGGTAGGAGTGTCACCTGGCAGCCATACGTGTCCAGGGCATGTAGCACATACCTGACTCCCTATGTAGCATATGTGTATTGACAGATTAACATGTGCTCAGTACATATAAATTGTTGTTGTAGTGCACTCACTCTTCCTTGTCACTTCCAAATTACTGCAGAGCGCCGCCTCTTCCCCGACCAATTTCGGACTTGGCTGACATGCGGGAGAATGACTGTATACGCTGCTACCTCTTCCCCCAACCGTTGATTGAGGAGTTGACGGCAAGGCTGTCACCACACCTGCAACCGCTGCACAGGTATCCTACGGCACTGACACCCAAGCTGAAGGTAATGGCAGCCCTACATTTTCTTGCCACGGGTACCTTTCAATATACCATAGCTCATGTTGGTGGCATGTCCCAGAGCATGTTCAGCCGTGTGCTGCATGATTTTTTAGAGGCCATGTTGCTTCACCTGGATGAGTTCATCCATTTCCCAACTCCTGAACAGTTGACTGGTGTCAAGCGTGGATTCTATGCCCTGGGAGGGATGCCCCATGTCATTGGGTCCATAGATGGGACACATGTGGCTTTGGTACCACCACAGGCACAGGAGGTAGCGTACAGGAATCGCAAGCACTACCACTCCATCAATGCCCTTGTGGTGTGCCTGTCCAACATGGTGATTTCACATGTCTGTGCTCGTTTTCCAGGATCAGCACACGATGCCTACATCATGAGGCGTAGCAGGGTGCCTGAAATGATGACGCAGCTGTGCAATGAACGAGCATGTGTTGTTGGTGGGTACACTCTGTCTGTCCTGTATTTTGCGTAGACTTCCAGCCCAACCGCTTCTCCTGTCCTACTTATGTCCATGTGGTTTTCATGTAGGGGACGCTGGTTATCCCAACATGCCATGGCTGATCACACCTCTCCGCAACCCCAGCACGCCGGCCCAGCTCCGCTACAACACCGCCCATGGCCGGACAAGGCGAGTGATAGAGAGGACATTTGGCCTCCTGAAGAGCCGATTCAGGTGCCTACACAAGACCGGCGGCGCCCTCCCATATGCCCCGTTGAAGGTCTGCAAAATCTTCATGGTCTGCTGCATGCTGCACAACATGGCAGTTGAGAAAGCTGTGCCACTCATCCTGGATCAAGATGATCAGGACCATCCACCCGTGGAGGACGAAGGGCTTGGCAATGGGGCTAGTGATGTGGAGGATGTGGTTCCGCAACAGGACATCCGGAGTCGGCTCATATGCGACTTCTTTGCTTAGTGGTGAGTACCAGTGTCTGAGTGTGCACGCATTGGTCCCCGTGTGGCATGTGTTGCGATGTGTGTGTCCATCTGCATGTATGCCACGTGAGTCAGAGGTGTGTGTGGATGTGTCACTCGAGTGATGGTGCCAGTGATGAGTGTATTTCCCCAGTCATAATTGTGACCTAGCATGTTGTCATCCTTACATGTGTCGAGTACATGCACATGCAAGTGGCTGTGCTTTTTGTGGCTGACTTCTTGTGTGTCTCTCATCCCCAGGTACTTGCGCATGCCGTCTGCTGGTTGCATTGTTGTGGCACTGCTATTCCTCATGGACACGTCATCGTGTGCTGACTCAGCGTTACACGCACGGACAAGTTTGGAAGTCTCCTTAGGGTAAGGGGTGCATCAGGGGTGTATTGGGTGTGGCAGTTGTTTACGATGTGTGCACACTGCCCCTGTCGATGTTTGGTTCCTCTGCAGACATGCGCATCACCATGGGACACATTACATGTAGCTGGATACACCTGAATAGATGGTCAGACTTGTTGACAGTCATCTGTAATGGGATAGTGGATTGTGATGATGGCATCAATGTGTGTAACACTGCCCTCGGACACATACGGTTTGCATTGGCTTGACATGGTGTGGGACTTCCACATCAGAGGATCAATGGTGTATGGCAGCCTCTCCGTGAGCAGCAGGGGGTGTTTAGCTGTTACCCAACACTTGTGTGCCAGTTCCATGGATATCACGCATTTGTGGTGCAGAAGGGGGGTGCCAGTGTTGGACCCACATGTTAATCCACATGACCTGTGTATGTGTACTCCGAGTTGCCTCTGCATTCCGGAATACATGACTAATAAAGGTGTCCCTATGCCTCCAAGGTGCCTCTTCTCAGTCAATGCTGGTGTGTTGCCACGGTGCATACGGCATGTCTGGCATGGTTTTCAGTGATAGTGGCTCTGTGTCTATGTGTAGAGTAGCAAGATGCAAGCTATTTGTGTGGGATTAGACTCTGTATTGTGCATGATGTCCATGACTGTGTGGGAATTGTGACATGTGCCATCCCCATGCATCCATCGTTGGCCAGGCCACCATTCTCTGCATCCACCTGACTCAAGCTTGCAGGACATGGTTCTGCCACCTGTCTACACTTACCTGGGTGCCCCCCAGGACACTCCACATGATCCCTGACCTCTGCGCATGACTGTTGCTGTACTCAATATGTCTGTCGGCACGGTTGTACGGCCACCCCCTCAGCGGGTTGGGCCCATCACGGGTGTGTATGGTGCTCCATGTCTGTCTTGCCTAATACATTGTGACCCATGTGTGTCCTGTGCCAGACTCAGGCCCCAGGGTATGGATGGTTGAAGTCATATGAGAACTCAGGCATGGTTAGACTTTACAAAACACATGTAAGGTAATAATGCAAAATGTAGGCATCATCTCTTTATCGTGTAAGTTTTTATTTGTGTTGGGGTACGTGTTGGGGGGTATGACAAGAGGGGCTTTCCGGGTGTGTGGAATCCAAAGTTCACTGGGGGAGTTGGTGTCCTTGCCATTGGAAATCATCAGAGTCCATGCCACAGTCTTTGTCAACATTGGTCACACAGTGACCAGCAAGTCCATGTGGCAGAGAATGTCATTTGCTGATGTGCTGCTGTTGGTCCAGTGGGCCAGGTGCCAGGCCAGGTGTCCTGGGAGATGGTGCTGTTGCGCCGACCCTCACGGTCTTTTCCGTGGACGACCCGCCCTCCTGCGGGAACCCTCAGAAGCAGGCCGTGACGATGTTTGGGATGCTCCGTCGGATGTACCCTCCTCCTCCTGATCCCTCCCTGTGGGTGGTGATGTTCTTCGCCTGGTGGCACAGGGAGGGTTGCCCATGTTGTCGGCTATCCGACGGAGTGAGCGGTTAATTCCCGTGAGCACCGTCACGAGCTCAGCCTGTCTGTCCTCCATCCGCCCTTGGTGTCGCAGTTGACAGGCATGTTGCTCCGCATGTTGCTGGGCCTGCTGGGTCTTGATCTCCTCGAGGGTCCCCTTCATCTCGTTGAGGGTGGACACAACCTGGCTCATGCCCGTGGTGTCCTGCCGGTATGTGTCCAGGATGTTTCTTACATGGGAATATACCGGTTCCGCAGCCAACTGGTCAGGCTCGCGCCTCCGCCGTCCTCCACTCCCACCACCCCTGCCCACTTGCGCCTGGCCTGCCCTTGTCAGCACATCGGGTCTCCGGGACCCCTGAGGGGTGGCATTTGCGTTGTCGCCTGCCTCCTCCTGGGTACACCGTGTTCTTCCTGGTCAGCCTGGCTGCGTTATGGTGGTGGGGCAGGGATCCTGGGTGTCTCCTGGGATGTGGCAGGAGTGGGGGTGGTGGTTGGCCCAGTTGTACCTGACGCAGGTGCTGCAGGTGGTTGGACACCAGAGGGGCCAGGTTGGTCGGGGTCGTCCACAGAGTGGTGAGAGTTGTCGCTGCTGGTAGGATCGTCATCCCGCAGAGCCGGGTCCTGTGAGTCTTCCCCCCCAGTGTTGGGGGGTGATCCACGACGTTGACCTGTGTGTGTGAGAGACAATGTCATTATTGTTCCATGCAACATCCATGTTTCATTAGTTTCAAAGTTGGCACATTTCCTCTGGGTATTTGGATATGTCTTGCATTCCACTCACAGTGCACTTGTGCATGAGTATGTCCCTTGGCCACAGCTTTTGTGACTTTACCTATGTGTGACACAGTCTTACTTGCTGCGTCAATTGTGACTACAGTCAGCAGTGGAGTGAGCAGGTGTGGCGAGCCATGCATTGGCGCCTTCCATGTTGCACTGTACGTGGGCACATAGAGTTGTTCCACACACTTATATAATGCAGGTAGCTGTCGTTGTGCTCGTGCACAGGTTGAGACATGGCCCAGTGTTTTGCCATGGAGAAGAGAGGGGGATTCAGGCACTGGCCACCCTTGTCTACATGCACGCAGTCCACCTGCTGACGAGCAGACATTCCCACACCACCCAAGGCTGAATTGGTCTCCCTGTGTATCCCTTTCTCACTCCCTCTCTGTCCCCCTCTCCCTCCCTCCCTGTGTCAGCCTCCTCCCTCTGTCCGTCTCCCTGTGTCTCCCTCCCTCTCTCTCCCCCTCTCCCTCCCTCTGTGTGTCACCCTCTGTCACCTCAGCCCAGCTTCCTAGGCACACACTTTTTGCAGATCTTTGAATGGCCCTTGGCTTGTTCATGTGAGTTTGTTTCTGCTCTCCAGGCACCCATTGGGTGTAGTGTCTGTGTCTGCGCTGCTGCTGTGGTGGTGTGTGCTGCCACTCTTTCACAGTGTTGGCTGTTCATTGGCTGCTGTCATGTGCAAAAAGTGCCTTCACCCCCATGTCTTCATGCAAGGCGTCCGCCATTTGCAGGCAAGTCTTTCCTGTGTGGGGACACACTGTTTGTCTGGCTGTGACCTAGGCCATATGGGCAGAGGGCATTGTTGTCTGCTTCTGAGTTGCACTATGTGATTTTGTGTTGGTGTTTTCTGTGGCCTGTGACTTGGCATTGTCCAGCTGGGTGCATGGGGCATGGTGGCGCTAGTGGCATGTGCGTGTTTATGGAGTGTGGTTGAGTCATGCGATAGCTTGGGGTGGTTGCGTGCATGATTGTGAGTTTGGTTGTGGATGACGTTCCCCCATGTGAGGTGAGTTGTTTGTGTACTCACCAGGCTCTCGGAGTCTTTCTACTCCATCCACTGCCACCACCGGCAGTATGGCCATCACCTTCTCCTCCCAGGGATGGTATTGTACGCGTCTGCGGGGCGGGCCTCCTCCAGTGATGTTGGCCTGGTTGTGGTCGTCGGTCATTTTGCGGCAGACCGTCCTCCGCAGATCGTACCACCTGGCTTGGCATTCATGCCTGGTCCTTCTGGTGGATGCAACAGCATTCACAGCATCGACAATCGTCTGCCACATGGCTGTTTTTTCGGAAATGCTGGTCTGTCTGACCAATGTTCCAAAGAGGTGTGGCTCGACTCTGAGGATTTCGTCGACAAGGACCTCCAACTCTTGGCTAGTGAACTTTGGATTCTTGTTAGTGGGCATGGTGAGGGGTGTGGGTGTGGATGGTTGTGGGGGGTGTGGGTGTGGATGGTTGTGGGTGTGTGGGTGTGGTTGTGCAGGTGTGTGTGTGAATGTGATGAGGGGGTGTTTGTGAAGGTGGTTGTGTGGAGGTGTGCAGGTGTAAGGTGTAGTGGAGGTTGTAGTATGGTGCAGTTGTTTCTCGGTGTGGTCTGGCAGCAGTGGGTCTGTTGCAAAGGATCATGGTTTGTATGTGTTGGGCCTTTTTATTGGTCCATTGGTGGGTGTGGCTGTGTTTGAACATTGGGTGGGTGTGTTATAAGGAGTGGTTGTGTTTTGGGCCTCTGTTTGGGAGTTTGGCAGTTGCAGATCAGTGAATGTGTTGTATTTGTGCTTGTTGGACATGTTTTGTGGCTTTGTGCGATTCAAATGGAGTCTTCTTGTGTTGTTTTGCTTTGTCCTGGTTGTGTATGTGTGTTTTTAGCGTCTGTACGGTGTGTACATCGGCCATTTTGTTGTACAGTGCTGTCCTTGTCTCTGGCTTGGTACGACTCGTACATGCGCGATGTTGGGTGAGGGTGCTGGTGTTGGGGCCTGGGGTGCGCTCCGTACTTAGACTGTTGGGGTGGGGGTATGCTCCATACATACGCGGGTGAGGGTACGGTCCGTACATACACTGTTGGGGTGGGGTATGCTCCATACATACGCGGGTGAGGGTACGGGCCGTACATACACTGTTGGGGTGGGGGTACGCTCCATACATACGCGGGTGAGGGTACGGTCCGTACATACACTGTTGGGGTGGGGGTACGCTCCATACATATGCGGGTGAGGGTACGGTCCGTACATACACTGTTGGGGTGGGGGTACGCTCCATACATACGCGGGTGAGGGTACGGGCCGTACATACACTGTTGGGGTGGGGTACGCTCCATACATACGCGGGTGAGGGTATGGTCTGTACATACACTGTTGGGGTGGGGTACGCTCCATACATACGCGGGTGGGGGTACGGGCCGTACGTACGGGGGTGTACATACACGGGTGGGGGTTCGACTCGAACGTACATGGGTGTACATACACGGGTGGGGGTTCGACTCGTACGTACACGGGTGTACATACACGGGTGGGGGTTCGGCTCGTACGTACACGGGTGTACATACACGGGTGGGGGTTCGACTCGTACGTACACGGGTGGGGGTTCGACTCGTACGTACACGGGTGTACGTACACGGGTGGGGGTTTGACTCGTACGTACACGGGTGTACATACACGGGTGGGGGTTCGACTCGTACATACGAGGGCTGGGGGGGTGTTGGGTGCGTATGCGGGCACATGTCTCCATGGTTGCTATAGGAGTTCGGTGCGGACGGTGTTTTTTCCATCCGGTTGTAACATCAGACGCACGGGATGGATCGTACTTGCGCGGTCAGACTTCACTTTTCACATTTGTACGGTAAATCGTCCGGGGACGTGTCGGACACATTTTCCGACCCGAGGACGTGTGGGGAATTATTCCCAATGCGATTCGTATGAACTTTTCCCCATGCGAATCGTACTTGGCAGTTTGTACGGCACTTGTACGATTCGTACGGTAAAAGGACCGGATACGAGTCGTACGGGGTATTTTTTTCCAGGATCGTAATCGGCACCCTAATGCCCTGATGTCTATCTTTTTGTATCCTCGATTAACACTACGAATTGAAGAACAGATAATGGACATCTGTCTGCAGCACAATTGAGGTACCTATCATACATGTGCTGCCAGGTAAGTTCTGGGCATACAAGGAGCCGTCAGATTTATAGCAAAAAAAAATATTTTCAGTTTTTTAGAGCCCAAACCAAACCAAGTCTGAGTCCTGAAGAGAATCCTGGAATTGTTGGTAATTCGAAACGAGTTGGCTGTAGAGTGTGGGGGATGGTAGAACAAGGTGTACCACGAGGGGACTGAATAGAAATTATTTCCCCCTTGTGCTAGGTTGTCAACACCCTCAAGTAGGATATGCATCCCCACCCTCCCACAGGCAGGAGAGTAGACATGTGTCTTTGAATGAGCAAATATCCTCCTTGTGTTTTCAGTGCAAATGCAGGACTGGTTTAATTTCAGGCTGGCACACATAATTTATCGATGTTTGTCTTGTAATCATTGGCTTGTTTATAGATTTTTGTCACAAATACCGTTTGGTATTGTGTATGCGTTGTATATATTGTCTCACAAAAGAAATGGTTCTAAATCACGCATACAAATGTGTTGCAATTGTGTGATTTACTAATGTGGGGTTTCCTTTTAAATGACATGTCCAATTGATTTATGAATGTCTTTTTGAATTATCAAAACTAAGCAGAATAAATGCTCAAAAAACTCAGAATCAGTGGTCTCAGGTTTATCGCGAATATTTAAAATAAACCTCCCTTGACACCTTTCTGTGATTTCAATGTTATGGCATTGAAGGCATTTCATTGTAAAGGCAAACCCAACCACAAGCCTAAATGAATCTGTGATAATCCAGTACCACACATTGACATTTGCACAGCTAAACATGGGTGCTTGAACTGCTATCTGCTCAACTTTATCATTCAAGCTGATAGATTCAGCACATAATGGGCCTGTCCCATTGTTTATCTCAAACACCTTCTTATACTATTGATGCAGTATCTAGAAGCATACCTAAAAAAGGGGACACATACATTACATGCATCTCAACTTTGCTACTGAAAAACAGACAGGTTTAGGTGATTGCTTGATTTTTATATGAGTAACAGGGAAACTGACCAATATATAATGCTAAAAACTACAAAATGGAAATTGTTCAAAATAAAAATACAGTATAGCTCAATACCCACATTATATGTAATGCCGAAAATACTTCACGTGTGTTTGATTCATTATCTCAAATCACAGCATCAAGTTACAAAGGAGCAGATGTCCTTAGGGGTTCTTGTGGCACCTAAGAAAATGCCTACCATCTAGTTGAATAGTGCATGTGTAGTAACAAACATGATGCTTGTCTGCGGATAATAACTGAGAATTGAGTGGGTTCATAAATGATTAGTTAAATTCGAAATTCTTGAAAAGTGCAGTTGGAACCTGCACAGGAAAGAAATAGACTGATGTGCACAAGTGGGCCATATCTATCTAAGAAATATCTAGGCTGAAACAGGTAGGCCAATTCACATTAAATGTGGCCAGGGACCTAATTCTACCAACATCTACATTCAATGACAATATCAAGAAGAAATGAGAAAGGGGAAAACAATATTTTGTTGTCAGGCCTGAAAGCAAAAAGGTCTCTTCATTTCTGGATATGTAATATTATTGAGTACCTTCATTTGGACCACAGGACTGAGAATGTTGTTCCACCCAGGACAAGTATTTGAATCTGGGAACATTCATTTCCACATAAGCTACAAACCAAAAATTCCTTCCGGGCTGAACATATATTCATTCTTTAGAAAGAGTCAGACAATACTTTTAGTGACATTATTTGTCATGTACAGAGCTTTCAAGTTTATTTATATGCTGAGTCGAAGGAAAATACAGGTGCAACAGCAGGCTTGCAGCAGCATTTTGTATCATTTTGAGTCGGAATAATAGTTATTGCAGGTGCTCTTAAGTATGGCATATTTTCAGAGTCTAATTTGAGTAAAGCCAGAGCAATCATGGCCTCAACACATTGGGAAAAGCTATCATATAGGAATAGTCCTGGCAGAAGTTTCAACAAGTAAAGAAGAGATTTTATTACCACCTTGATCTGCTTTGCAAGGGAGAGGTTGGAGTCCAATGTGTTTTCTAGGTTTTTTACGCTATTACTTAGTTCTTGTAAATTGCTCAGTTCTGTGGGTAACCAGCACTTGCCTACAAATTTCTACATTCTCCACAGCTGAGAACTTTCTATTTTGGATACATAATCATTTTAAGGGATTCGTAATAATACAGTGTTTGGTTGACAGAAGACAGTGACATAGGGAGCAGAGTTTGACAGCATCAGGTTTCTCAAGACTAGAGCCCCAATTTTTATGTTGTTAGGAAGGCCTTCCCAGAGCCATCCATAGCCAGACCTTCCAACCGACTCGTATTGGGAGCCGCTTCCTACAAACAACGAAGTATGATACCCAAAATCCCTTACTTACCGAACAACTCGGTCACTCCGATTCCATCTTCATTTTACAAACGAGACTTCTCTGGAAACTCTAAATGAAGTCCTCCAGAGGCATTTCAACATAACCACAAGGCCTGCATGAACTCAACTTGTGCAAGTACCGCACCTCCCACATCCACTTCAAAGTACATGCTTGTCTCCCTAAACTACCATTCACACAAGCAGGTTAGCAGCCCGCTCTGAGGAAGCTAGATGGAAAAGCATGTCTGCCCCACAAGCTCCATCCATGTTCTCAAACTCTACCAAGGAAAAGACTGAGGGGGTTGTAGGGCCATTGCAGTGGTAGGTACAGATTGAGAGGGTGCTGGGTCCACCTCAGTGGTAGGAACAGACTGAAGGGGGTAATTGTAGTGGGAGTGCTCAATGGACGGGGGCTGTGCATGAGCTTCGCGGGGATGGTGTAGTGGTGGATGGAAATTACAGGGATCTGCAAGGATAGGGATGGATTCTGATTCTTTGGGAGGGGTTTTCTTGGGGCGGGAGATACTGGTCTGGGCTGGGGAAGTATGGGTTGGTGGAGGAGGTTTGGGCTTGTGAGACTGGGGGGATTTGTGGGTGGTGTGCTTTGGGCTCTTCCTCTTCGTGGGCTGGGGGGCAGGTTGAGATGTCAGTGTGGGTTGCCTGTTCTTGTGATGGGGTTTGGGTGGGCTGGCAGGGGAGAGGCCAAGGTCACTGAGGAAGAGCTTCTGGGCCGAGGGGAGAACAGGAGAGGCACGGGCAGGTATTTTTCAAGGCAGAGGGCTGTGAGGTCTGTGGAGTGTATGTGAATGCATGTGTGTCATCTGTTGGTATGTCTCTGGTGGTAAGTGTGCTCTCTGTCTCCTGAATTGGCATGTGTGTGAGTTTGCATTTGTGTCTCTGTGTCTGTGTGCTGCTTATGGCTGTTGAGGTTGGTGCATGTGTGTGTTTGCATGTGCTTTGGTCATGGAGGGTAGTTGGGACAGTGGATGGGAAAGAGGTAGGAGGGGGGAAGGTCTGCTGGAGCTGGGACACTGCTGCTGTCAGTGTGGAGGCCAGTGCCTGACTGGATATCTGTGGGGCAGACATTTCTGAGTGAATGCCCTCCATGTTTGACACCATTTGTGTCAAAAGAGTTGTATGGTCCTGGAGGACATTCAGCATCAATGTGTGCCCCACAGAGATCTGCCTCAGGATGTCGACCGCCTCCACAATGAGGGCAGCAGGGGAGAGGGGGCAGGGGGTGAGGTACCTGGTGCAAAGGAGAGCTGTCCCCTGCCACGGGACCAGCCAGGGACACTGTGCCTGGGAGCAGTTGGGAGGATGGAGATGGGAGTGGTGGTGGACTCTGATGTTGAAGAATCAGTTCCTGTATCGTCCACCACCAGGGAGTCAACACTGGAGCTTGACTGGTCTTCGAATGCTGCTGATGAAGTTGCAGACCTGCCCTCAGTGTGGCTCCCCTCATCCTCGCTGCCAGTGGATGCCTTCATCTCCAAAATGGCACTGGACCCAGACTGGCGAACTGCTCCTCCTACACCCGTGGCACTGTCTCCGCTGCTGGCTGGTGCTGATGCTGTGAACAAAAATGGAAAAAATCCACATAAGTCATCTGTATGTAGTTGACACATAAGTAACAACACAATTCATCACTGTTTAAACAAAGTCATCAATTGAGACATGATATCCATTCTGCAGTCCCTAGTCATCAAATTGGGAAACATTGGCTCTAATGTCATAGGGTCAAATGACATCTTTGTCCAAGTTTCATCTTGTGTACTCATTGCATGAGTCATGTCACACAGATAACAGTGATTGTGCTCATTTGTCCTGTAACTTAGGTTCTCTACTGTCAGGTCACACATCTCACTCTGATTGAGGGTTCACCAAGGTAGTAAGCATAGCTAGGGTGAGAGGCACGTGGCCCATTGTCTTGTGTCATCTATGCACAGTGTCATGAGGATAAATCAGACTTGTGCACGTTGTACACAGCTCACCATTTTCAGATCTGAAAAATGGTCAACACTTTTCCAAGTCCAGTAACTGCATCTTCACAATGCTTCTGGTGGAACACCATGCCAATGGTCCATCTGGGTGCACTGTCTGTACACATTATCAGTACTGGTCCTCCATTCTTCATTAGTCCAGACCACAGCTAGGATGTGGAGCATGTGGAGGATCAGTGTTCAGCGCCTGCCCCTCTTGCCAGGACATGACAGGCCCAGCTGGACCTCTGCAATCTTCTTGGCCCAGGCCCAGGTCCTGCCACCTCTTGCGGCAATGAGGGACGTGCCTAAGCTCCAACCGCACAGAGCACACTTTCTTGGCGATGGTCCTCCAAATCCTGGCCTTTTCATGGGGGTTGACCTGTAAGGATGACACGGTGACAGAACCTTAGTGTACTTGCAACATGCTTCTGAGTCAGACACCTGTTTAGACTGTTAATGCTCAGTTTGGCGACAGTGTCTAAGGGCTAGGCATATGGCATTCTGCACAGTTGTCTTGGGTTCAATTATGACTCCGTCCCCAGAGTACAGTGATAAGATGTTCAGCCCAGTACACACACTTCTACAGCAGTGTACCTGCCCAGAACAGTTATCTGCACACTTTTAAAGTCACAGATAACATTTTACATGCTTACCAATGAGATTCCCAATGCCAGTAGTGCATGTTGATTGCACCTGTCCAATGAAAATGCAGTATGATCATCACTCGCCTGATCCTCTGGTTTGCCATACAGCTGGCTGTACAGTGGCAGGAGGGTGTCCAATAGGGCCTTGTTCTCCTCCTCGCTGAAAGCTGGGGCCCTGTCCACTGTAGGTGCCATGGTAGGTAGCTCCCAGAGGATGTGGTAACAGCAGCAGAGAGATTGGGAGGTGCAGGAATGATGCAGGTAGTGCAGGCAAGTGAGGTCTCCAGGGAACTGATAGAAATATATCTCAACAGCAGAGGCGGTCTCAAATCCATGCTGCAAAAGTGATAGGTTTGCGTTGATCGCATTACCCGAATCGGTCCAATGCATTACATTGCTTGCAAACGACACACCTACAGCGACATTCAAAAACTCATCATCGGACTGCGAGTGACTTTGATACATTGGTGATGGGAGGTTACTGAGTCGGTTTCACGCAATGACGATAGGAATCGAAATGCACGCCTGTCACCAAAGCAGCCAACATCCAATGGCTGTGAACGATTTGGGTCGGATGCGGCTATCGCATCCTTTGAATACTCACCCACGTCTATCACCATAATAGCTTTCAGCAAATGGCTGTGACCGAGTCGGTTCTGATATGGTTACAGCGTCCTTTGAATACTCACCCACATCTATCACTATAATAACTTTCACACAATGGCTGGGGTCGATTCGGTTCCTATGCGGCTAACGCATCCTTTGAATGATCACTCTGCAGGGCAGAAACTTCTGTGATTGTTGTTTGTTTTGAGCATTCCATGTGTATATTTTGATATGTACAAGCTACAATTGACCTTTATATGCATAGATCACAAACCCTTGAGGAGCTAAATTTGAGGGGCTCATGACACACTGTAATTGTGGCTAATACAAACAATTTTGATAGGATTTCCATTTACCCTCCTTGGCTTGGTCACAGTAACAATGACTCCATGGCCAAGTCCACATTTTAACCTATTCATGGCATTAGGTGAGTCTGTGACCCAGTTTGCAATCAGTGTGATTTCTGAGTATAAATATAATATGTGTGATTCATGGTTCAAGCATTTACATTTGAATGATTAGTCAATGACAATATGCACCCAAACAAATGATGTGTGTGTTGAGTGTTTTACCAGTGTATCCTTGTTGTCCCTGACTCAAGTGCATGAAGGCATCATATATGCAAATACAATATAGTTTGTGGTTTGTGTATGTGATTGTATGTGTGATGCTGACCTGACAACATGACAGTGTCCATCCTGGACAGTGGTGTGCATCCTTTTCAGATTGGGACGCTGTATGTATTTGGTGTCCCGCATATCTGTCAATTCGTGATCCTTATGTGTGTACATTTTAAGCATGTAATTGTTGTCACACACCTATATCTCAGGTTATATTGAGTTGATTAGTTTAGTATGTGATGCCTGATTAGCAGTACTGAATTTTTCTGTATGGCACACAAATTGGTGTGTGACCATACCGTGGTAACAGATCTGACAAGGGTCATAATGCTGTGATATGTATCCAAGATCAACTGTATACATTCAAACATGTTTTACAAATGTTCTATACTCTATTTTATGCTCAAATTTCATGTTTGGTTTCTAATGATGAATGTTATCTTGTATATTTATATCTGACAGCAATTGTGTTTATACTCTGCACATAGGTATCGCAGACGACCACCAGTCCACAGGCCCTTCCCAGACCTGCAGACCATGGAGGAACGTAACCAAATTTGCAAATATCATTTGACCAGGGCAATAATTGAAGAGTAGGCTAGCCAGTTGACACCAGATTTGATGCCTGGTCGCATATATCCGACTGCACTGACCCCAAAAGTGAAGGTCATGGCCGCCTTACATTTCTTTGCCACTGGTGCTTTCCAGTATACTATGGCAACATCTGGTGGCATGTCACAGACGATGTTCAGCCATGTCCTGCGTGATGTGTTGGAGGCATTGCTGCATCGCCTGAACCAGTACATCAAGTTCCCCACACCAGGATAGTTATCTGACATCAAGGGCGAATTCTACACCTTAGGATATAAACCCCATCCCATTGGAGCAATTGATGGAACCCATGTTGCTTTGGTACCACCCTCAGTCAATGAACAGGTCTACCTCAACAGGAAGCACTTTCACTCCATCAATGTCCAGGTGGTGTGTTTGGCGGACATGTTGATATCCCATGTCTAAGCATGTTTCCCTGGCTCGGCACATGATGCTTACATCCCGAGGAACAGTGTCATCCTTCATTTAATGTCTCAGCTGCAACATGACCATGCCTGAATTGTTGGTAGGTGATGTTTCATGTGTATGTAGCAGTGTGTTGATTGCATTTCAGATAGTGCTCTGATGTCAGAGAACTGAACATTTTTCTGTATTCTATGTAGGTTACTCTGGATACCCCAACCTTCCTTGGTTGCTGACCCCTCTGCACAACACAATCAGTCCTGCAGAACTGCATTTCAAAGAGGCGCAGGATCGTACCAGGCGAGTGGTAGAACGTACATTTGGTGTCCTGAAAACAAGGTTCCGGTGTCTGGATCGCACAAGAGGAGCACTACATTTATGACCCCCGGATGGTGTGCAAGATTATCACAGCTGCATGCATGCTCCACAACCTTGCAATCCGGAAGGAAATTCCACTTATACTGGATGACGGAGACCACAGCCACCAGCAAGGGAGTATTCAGCCTTGGGACATGATGCCAGTAGTGATGAGGATGATGTAGGGGATTTTCGACAACAACTTATCCGCAGCTTCTTCCCCTAAATGTGAGTATTCAATGAGAGGTGTCAACCCCATAATGTTTGTTTGTGTGTTGCTGTTGTCCTATGTGTATGTATGCTGCTGAGTGTATGGTATTCTTCAGTAGGTTTATACTGAGAAGCCTAATCACATTTTTGCATGTGACATGCACAATGCTACACTCAATGCTAGCTTATGTTCACGCTGACCTTTGTATGCTTTAGCTGAGACAGTTGGCCACATTAAGCAACATCATTCCTGAGTTCATGACTCTATTCTATATTTCTCCTTTCCAGGATCATTCACCATGTCAACTGCAGGCTTGTGACCACACAGACCCGTGATACCATGCCATACTCCAACAGTGAATAGTTGTGGAAATCCCTGGACCGCACTTCCTTCTGAACTGATGGTCATTTCTTTTAACCGTGACCCTTATGTTACTGTGTAATGTCATTACAGTTTGGATTAAGGTGCAAGGTTGTATCAGTTGAATAAACCTGTGCCGCACATTGAGGTGTACCTTGTCTGTTTACACACATCCAAAGGTTATCCTGAAACACAACATATTCCATGATGATCTGTTTTGGTGACAATAATTGTGCTTGCAAATGGTGATATGTTTGCACACAGTAGACTAGAATTGCATCAGTACCGTGTACTATGGGTTTTGTGATAACCTGGTTGTGTCTATCTATCATGCTGTGATGGGTTACATTTACTCCCAAGCCAGTAGTTAACATACCCGAATCGATTTCCGATCCAATTTTGTTGACACTTTCTTCTTTGTTATTTATTGGGTCATTTCAATCTGTACATTTGTGTTTCAAAGTTAGGACAAGTATTTTGTGCAAAGTTATTTATTTTAGTGTCTGATTTGATTATAAGAATTCAGATAATGGGGGAGTGCTCAAACAAACATGGAAAACAAAGTGCAGAGAGGAGTTGGTAGTGTTTGTTGATGAAGTCTTCAGAAGTAAATCCATATTTATTTAAGTCCAAAGTACAACTCAGACCCTCCAGCCAATGTGGGAGAGTTCAATGAGAGTCAAAAAAGGGAACGCTTGGCACACAATGGAGGATATCCGGAGCAGGTTGTCACTTCCTGGGGGTGATACGTAGCCAACGATCTCTCATTTGTTCTTCTTCGGACGCCATTTTTCCGTTTAGCAGAGGAACCCTCAGGTGCAGGCAGTGGCAGTGCAGGTGGCTCTCCGCAACTGTTCACATCCTTCCCTGTGGCAGGTGCAGATGTTGATATACCAGATGTTGTGGGCACACAGGGAGGTTTGGACGTGTTGGTGGCAATCTGGTGGAGGCAGGTGAGAATGTCCCTGTGCACAGCAGTCAGGTCATTAATTTTGGCCTTGTATGTGTCCATTTTGTCATAGTGGGCTGCCTGCTGTTGTTGCATGGTCCTGAGGATCCCAGCTATCTGTCCAAAATCTCCTGTGGAACCCTCATACGCATGGAGGATTCTGGATAGGTGTCAGTCATCTTCAGCAGCAGTACCAGCTGCATGATGGCGCATGTCCCCATGGCCCCTCACACCACCCCTACCCACCAGAGCAGGACGAGTTGGTGCTGGCACAGTCGACCATGAGCCTCCTTCCTTGTTGACAATGGTGTTATTGTACGCCAACTTCAGAGTGCCCCCTGTTGCCTTGCTATCGGTGGTGGCTTGGACAGGTGTGTCCCTGTATGTTGTCAGCTGAGGTGGGAGTGGTCACAAAGGATGCTGATGTTACTGCTGCTGGTGCTGCGGGTTTACCAACACCTGATGGACCAGGTAGTTCATCGTCATCCGAAGCTGGTTGAGAGACCTCAATGCCAGAGAGCATTTGGTCGACCAAAATCTGGGATTGGCTGTCCTGGTTTGTTCCAGGGATGTTCCCAGCTTGCCCTGTAGGTACATAAATGACACAATGATTGATGTGAATTTCCACAGCCCCTCAAATCATACACATTACATAGGCTACTGAACCTAAGCATGAATGAATGTACATAGATTGGCCTCTTTCAGCAAGGAGGAGGAGTGTTTTCAATTGCCAGATCTCCCATCAGGCGCTGCATTACACACACATATTCCAACATGCAAAAACGCCCCTGGAACTATGGTATCCATGATACTGAGTAGATATGTACCGAAAAAGAGGCCTGACGCTTGTGCCTGGTGTTTGGGTTTGGGGCACAAGGCCCTGTTGGTAGTTGTGGCAAAGTCAGACACCAGTGACCAGTGAAATGCATTCTGCTAGTACAATTGTACACACTGTTGGTAAGCTTGGTTCCTGTCGGGCTGTTTGTGCTGAGTGGGAAGGTTTATGTTCGGCAGGGACTGATGTGAGTTGTAGCCTTTCCCAATACTCCTCCTCCCACCCAACCCAGCTAACTCCTCTGAGACCATGGCTAGCTGTCAGTGAGGAGAAGTGTAGCAGCAAGGAGCCTGACACTCCTGCATGTTGTTAAACTTGAAGGTAACTCCCAACATTGCCTTTTGCATATAACACCATGCTACAATGTCAGCTATCTTGCTGGTGGACTTCTATTCACTGTCAGGTACCGGATGAACTAGTTGATTTGTGTGTGGGTAAGAGCGTTTGGTATTACTCCAACTCCCATCAGTCCCAGTCCTCCACCCACCTTCCTAGCCATCACATACAGACCAATAGGAACTGTGTTTCCTGAAAGTGAGTGGGAAGTGTACTGTAAAGATGTCTCTCACTGGGTCCTGTTGTCAGAATTGACCACAGCTCCCACCATGGCCTTGTGGTCTAAACACCATTCCCCAATATCATCCATAATGTCAGTGCAATTCCACTCAGTTTCAGGTCAGCAGAGTTCCATGTGTGCTGTTTGTGGGGGGTGGGAATAGTGTGTGTATGGCAGGGCCTGCTGGGAGATGTGGTCAGGGCTAGCACTTCTCCTCCTACCCAGCCCAAATAGTCCATCATGAACCATGCTTACCTGCCAGTGAGTAGAAATTTCCATTCAAGATGTCTGACACCGGTGCCTGTTGTTTGACTTGTCTGCAACACCCATCAAGGGCTTCTTCCCCGGACACCATGCAGCAGTGTCAGCCATCTTGGCAGCATATTGCCACTCACTGCCAGGGAAGCAGTGTTTCAGGCAAGCTATTTTGGATGTGTAAGAAGGTGTGTGTAGGACAGAGCCTGATGGTAGATGTAGTCAGTGCAAACACTCCTCCCCCCCACCCACTTAAACCGGCCATCTGTGCCTATGGCTACCTGACAGTGAATGGAAGTGTACTAGCAAGATGTCTGACACTGTTGCATGGTTTTTTGATCACAGAGCCTTGATGGGAGTTGGCTTCAAGTTGAACACCAGGCCCCAGTGTCAGCCACCTTGCCAGTACACTTATCCTCACTGTGAGGTAAGCATAGAGCCAGTGGACTTCTCTGGCCTGTGTGCGTGGATGAGTATTTGCAATGGCTACAACTCCCATCAGGCCTTGTCACCCACATACTTTTCCCAGCACCAAAAGGGTACCTGCAACTAAGCTTCCCTGACAGTGAGTGGGAATGTACTTGCAAGAGATGTGACACTGATGACTGGTGCCTATTTGTCCACAACTCCCAGCAGGGCCTAGTGGTCCAGAACACCATTCCCCAGTGTCAGCCATGTTGTCAGTACTTTTTCAGTCACTGTGAGGCAAGCATTTACCATGCAGTCTTGTTGGGCTATGTGGGAGGAGGAGTATTTGCACTGTCTTCAACTCCAATCATGCCCTGTCCCAGCCAGCCAAAACAGCACACCTGGAACTGTGCAGTCCCTGAGAGTGAGTGGAAATGCAACGGCAAGATGGCTGTCACTGTGGACTGGTGTCAGGAGCGGAAGGCCTTGATGGGAATTGTGTGCAAATGAAACAGCAGGCACTGGTGTCAGCCATCTTGCCAGTACATTTCCATTCAGTCTGAGGGACAGCATGGACCCAGGTTTTCTGTTTGAACAACTGGGTGGGAAGGTGTGTGTAGGACAGAGCCTGATGGTAGATGTAGTCAGTACAGACACTAATCCTCCCAGGTAGCCCACCAGGCCATCAGTAAGAGTGATGTCCTGACAATGAGTAATGTGTACATTCAAGATGTCTGACACTGGTGCCTGCAGTTTGTTTTGCCCACAACTCCCATCAATGCCTTGTGATCCTCACACTAGTCCCCAGTGTCAGCCATTTTGCCAGTACTTTCCCACTCACTCTGAGGCAAGCACACTTCCAGGTTAGCTTGTTGGGCTATGTCCGCGGAGGAGTATTTGCACTGACTTCAAATCCCATCATGCCATGTCCTCCACACACCTTTCCAGCCAGCCCAAACAGCACACCTGGAACAATGCAGTCCCTGAGAGTGAGTGGAAATGTACTGGCAAGATGGCTGACACTGGGGCCTGGTGTTTGCTTTGACCACAACTCCTATCAAGGCCTTGCGCCTCTCACACCAGTCCCCAGTGTCAGCCATCTTGCCAGTATATTTCCACTCACCATCAGGGACAGCATGGTCCCAGGTGTGCTGTTTGAGCTGTGTGGGAAGGTAGGTGTAAGGCAGAGCCTGATGGTAGATGTAGTCAGTGCAGACACTCCTCCTCTTAGGCAGCCGATCCAGGCCATTAGGAATACTGATGTCCTGACAGTGAGTAAAGTGTACATTCAAGATGTCTGACACTGGTGCCTGCAGTTTGTTTTGCCCACAACTCCCATCAATGCCTTGTGCTCCTTACACCAGTCCCCAGTGTCAGCCATGTTGCCAGTATCTTTCCATTCACTGTGAGGAAAGCACAGTTCAAGGTGGGGATGTTGTGCTATGTGAGAAGAGGGATGTTAGCTGTGACTACAACTTCCATCAAGCCTGTGACGACACTCTCCTTTCCAGCCATCCCAAACATCATTCTGTGACTCAACTTTCCTGTGAGTGAGCAAAACTGTGCTGGCATTATGGCTGACACTGGTGACTGGTGTTTGGAGCACAAAGCATTGCTGAGAGTTTGTAAGACGTATGTACATGTTATGAAAATGTTAAACTTTCTATTTCATTGCAGGTATGTTGTTTGTCAATATGGCATACACATCAAATGCTCATTTACTCTAGATTGGTATCCCTTTGCTAACAGTCATTTGTATCACTGTATCCTTGAAAGTGATGTCAATGAATGTGTAATAGGTAACATTAGTGGACAGTTGAGTAGGTACTCACCAGACTCTCGCGCTCCTGGTTTTCCATAGACACCCTCCGGTGAAAGGATGGCACGCACCTTCTCCTCCCAGGAAATGAAGTGCACAGGTGGTGCAGGAGGGCCGCCACCAGTCTGCTGACTTAGGGCGTGTTCTCTTGAAATCATCTTCTTGACCCTCCTTCACACATCATAGTGCCTACTCCTGATATCATCCTTTGTGAGCAGACAAGGTGCTTGAGCGCTCACCTTGTCGACTATCCCCTACCACATCCTATTTCTCTGGGAGAAGGGGGTCTGTTGGACTAGGTTCTTAAATAACTGTGGCTCTACTCTGACAATTTCATCTACAAGCACTTCCAACTCCTTCTCTGTGAACATTGGTTGCTTCTTTGGGGGCATGGTGAGGGTGAGGATGAAGATGGAGGTAGGGTTGAGTGTGAAGGTGAGGATGAGGGCACATAAGTAAAAGAGTGTGTGTTTGAGAGTGTCCTTTAGCAAAATAAAAATGTGTGCAAGTTGTATGGTCGGTGAAGTGTGTGTATGAGGCACAGAGCAGTGAATCAGTGGCTATGTATGTGTCCTCCAAGCAGTTCTGTTGTTGCAAAGGGTCATGGTCATCTGTTTGGCCCTTTTTATAGGTGGATAAAAAGGATGTGGCTAATGATTTTGAATTTTATATTTTATTTTGGCTTAGCCAATCCTTGTTTTCACATTATTTGACATTTTCCAGTTGCCTCTTATGACACAGTTCAAAAATTGCGTTGTATGCATCATCATCTGATCGCAGGTTAAACCGTGTCTATGCTATATTTCTGCGTTTACATACGAGTCTGTCACTTCAGGATCGGTCAAATTGATTGAAATCTGGACGAGTCGGTGGGAGTTAACATGCTATGCATCCTACTCTGTCGTTCAGGCAGCTCGCGTCGACATGTTTGGAAAGCATTCCGGACCGAGTCAGTAGGAATGCTTTCCTAACAAGATCAGAATTGCCCCTTAGCATGATTCTGGTATCAGAAGTATGGAATAACAGGTGAGGATGAAGGGGCTAATTAGACTTGCAAGAGGGCTGAACTGTGGTGCTCAGGAGACTTCTGTATTAGTCAGCAAGGGTACTGCATGATAGAAGCTATCATTGACCTCCCAGTCAGATTACAAATGTCACATCCAAAGCTGTTTGTCTATTATCCACAGTTTTGCAACAAGGGTGGTATGTTGTACTTATTAAAGTCTAATACCAGTCAGTAGTCCTGGTATTAGCAAGGGTATGGCTCCATTTAAATCTTAAGTAGTATAAGGTTCAGTGCAGATGCCGATCTAGAACTTCATCTGAGATAAAATCCCATCCAAGATTCTGATAGTAAGACATTTTGTTCTATGAGTTGGAATAGCTTTAGATACAATCTGCTTTTATCAATTTAAACTGATTTCGCTGGAATGTATGCATTCAATGATTGCTTTGAGGTTTCATATAGGAAACTGTACTTTATGAATAAGTCTTTAATAGTCGTTCTGAGGACAGAGTCTGCCACTGCAGGCACAAGGATGCCTTTGAAAATTCCTTCAAAGAAAGGATGTTGGCTTGATCTAGATTTGAATTAGCAAGGAGAAGCATGCTGCTGTGAAAGAGGTGTCTTTGAATACCAGGGAATCCGGCACATTGGAGGCTGTGTCATGATTCCTAAAAGTACAACCAATTCTCAAATGTTGTTAATAACATGAGCTGTCAAGCCATTGAACAGCTATAATGAAAGGGCCAATGCCTAGTGCCTACTAAGATTCGTGATGGGGTCCTGAAATTGTTGATGAACTTGATTGCTTCTGTAGATGAGCATATAGCTAATGAGAAGCATGTAAAATTATAGTTTGATTTATTTAAAATAATAGCAGCTTAGTATGCCTGGTTGGTTCCTTTACAACAACACTGTGCTGAAGTTTCATTTGAGACTTTTAGTGAGGCCAGTTCTTTGTGGAACCATGTAACTGTGCAGGATTTGCTGATTGTTTGGCAAATTCTGATGCTGTTGCTGATTAGACAGCCAAGTTCCCATTTAATCATGGATCTAAAGTGAAATTCACAATTTTGGGGCAAGCTATTGATTTGAGTGAAGATGCAGAGGTGATATTATAATGAAGTTCAGCCAGCACATGCTGTTTCAGTGATGCATGCAAGGTCTGGTTCCGGTCCCAGTATAAGGCTCCATTTAAGAAAGTAGAACTGCAAAAAGGATTACTTGGTGATCATTCAATGGCAGATGGTATTGTTTCAAGGCAAGTAATATCCCAACCATTGTGAAGATAGGTTCAAGTGCCTTCAGGGGCGTAGTTTTATGGGGGTGTTTGGTGTGTTCCATCCCCCTAGTAAATGTATTTATGGCTAAATAGTTGGGTACTGGTGCATTCAGTCTGGTAGATTGAGGTGTACATCAGATTTCAACAAGAATGTTAACCTACACACAGACAAAAACGCACATGCTCTATTCCCTCTCTGTTTTGAAAGTCTTGAACAATGTTGGTTATTTAGCAAACTTAGGACCCCTACCATTCTGCATTTGTTTCCCTTTCTAATGCTCCTTTAGCCCCTCTCATGCACCATGCATGTCGCAGAATATACTTTAACATTACATGCTATTGTGATTGTTGAAAAATCTGAAGCTCACACCCTCCGAATCGTACTGACCAAGATACTCCACTAAGTGTGTGGTGGGCCACATGAGTATTGTGAGAGCACAGGCTTTTTGCACATTTCCCTAAACTTTTTGCCCCATTTTCAAGTATTAGTAGCTGGTTTTCGACTTTAAAAGTGCAGAGGCCTGCTGTCCAGACCTCAGTGACAGTGTTCTCTCCTTTTCAAAATGGTATGTTTAATTGGATAATCCCAGTTGCCATGTGCTGACTTACTTATAGGTCCCTAGTAGATGGTACCCGGGGCATATAAGATTGGCTGTCCACACATGAGCTGCAGCACTTGTTGTGCGACTCTGTGTGTGACAAAGTGAAAACAGGACTTTCAACTGCCATTGCAAACTGATGAGGCTGTGCATGCACTGCACACATTACTTTGTTATTCCCATGAATGTCTAAGTGCACAAGTCCCCTAACTATATACATCAGTCATCTCTAAGGCAGGCGTATGAAGCCCTAAGGCAAGGAGCTGTACATTGTGAAGACAGACATATATTTTTTAATTTGTCTGTACAGCAAAAACCCTAAAATGTCTGTGTTTGCTGGGGATAGTTAAGTAGCCTTATAAGATAATTGCAGGATTAACGGTTGCCATTCAATGGCGTGTGACTCCTGACAGGGGCTACCTAACTATGTCATGTAAGGTATCAGATTAAAGGAGACATCAAATGCAACTCAATGGTGCAGTCAACATTTATGTCAAATTTAATACTGGCCGCTTTTGCTAAAGTTGCCATTCCTAACTCAGCTGGTCCAGTGATCTTGCAGAAGCACTGGGACTAAGACAGGTTTCTGCTCGCCTGGAATGATGTGTAAACGGCTCCCAGGCCAGGAACAAAGGTAGTTGCAACACTATAGGTGTGACCCCCTCCCACAGGTTAGGCTGCAAAGGGTGTTTGCTCTAAAGGCAAGCATTAAAGGGTGATGACGCATTTGAAGTGCCACTGCAACAACACACCCACACAGGAAGCCTTTTTTCAGAGACAGTTTTTCATAGATGTGCAGCCCCAGGATGCCACACCCCCGGGAGTGGGCTACCAAGGTCCTTACACTCGCTGAATAATTCAGCCATGTTGTTTATGGTGTGCAGGTTGCACTCTGAGATAGCCAGATGCCACACATCACTGGAACTGTGTCACCAGATAGGAAGGGACCTACTAGCCCATTGGCTAGTGACTGCATTGTCCCCTTGGGGCACTTTACTGAGATATAATGGACACCCCTCGCACCTAAGACTTTAGAAGAAGACCACTTTGCATCCATTGTTAGTGCACAAACAGAGTCTGTGATGTCAGAGCGACTGAACCAACAGTTCTTTGGGCTAGTGGAGTTATGACCCTGTTTTGTGTGCCTGGCTTGGGGAAATTATTTCCCACCTACAGTCTTAAACAGAGACTACAGGGGTTAGTTGGCTGACCTCCTAGAGCAGCACTGGGGATACAAAAGCTGAAAGACCCAAAGTCACATCTCTGGTAGCCACTGCAAAGGTTTTGCCATGATTCATCACTGGACTCATCACCGGACACCCCAAAGGACAGTTCTGAGATAGCCAAATGGTACACCCATGTCTGTTGGACTCTTGAGTGTTGGTTGTGACCAGATTCATCACCCAAGGTAGACATCAGCCCGCACCAAAGATTTGCACCGTGACCGCTATGTTGCAAAAGTGCACGTTCTGCATTGGCAGCCCTTGGAACCAAGCATAGAGGACTTAGTGTAGAGAGTCGCCTCCACTCACCTGTGGACCGAGGACTCAACCGAACTTCACCCCCATGGACCGCACAGTATGCCTCTGCATAAGGACCATGCCATAGAAGTCAATGGGTGTTGTCCTGTAAAGTTTGGAACTTGTACTAAAAATGCTTTGGTGGCCAGCTAGCCCCCTCATCCCTGTTGGATCTTGTTGCCCCAGTTACACGCTTTTCAAAAGTTTTCAAACTTTATATTTGCCAAAGCTTGTTTGTGATTGCATCCAAAAGTTATACAAAGTTCTAAAATCTGTATCTCCAGAACACTCTGGTGGATGTATATGATTAGAGTCCTAAAAATGAATCAAAATATGCTCTTTTTTTATAAATTGTTATTGTGTCTCTTTCTTGTTTGGTGATATTCTTACTCTGTTGTTTGGTGGTGTCACATACTTAACACGTTGTTCCTTTGCTAAGTCTTGCTACTCTATGCCATAGCTACCAAAGGTTTGAGCTGAAGGTTAAGTTAATAATGACTGGACCCATAAAGGTCTCTATAAATGTACTCCAAGATAAGGCCTCACAGCCATATCATACAGTTCACCCAGATCCTCACAATTGTCCATCTGCCCATCTGTTGTCTGTCGGTTCATCTGTCCATCCATCAATCCATCCATCAATCCATCCATACATACAGATATATATAGGTCCGGAGTCTCTATTCTTGGTAACATCTTCCAAGTATCCCTAGTGCACGTTTCAGGTGGAGTTGCACTTGTCCTCCTCCAAGTAGAAACATTTCCAATTGTATTGGGTTATTTATCATGAACTTGTCTCTTAAGTTGTTCTGCTCTATAGGAATTCCAAAGATATACATGATGGGTCATAACACCCCCTCCTCCATTGTAGACTCATAAATCTAAAAAGGTAAGTTGAGTATGATAGACAGCAAAGTGCATTGTTTGTGAACAAGATCGATGTTTTCCGGAAAACTATTCCTGAAACTTGGTGGATTTTATCCCGACTCCAACTACCAAAGTACATCTTTATGTGCCTTTGCCAGCAGTTTGTTTATAACATCTACATATCATGGAGAAATGGGTGGACCAACATCTGGAAACTGGGGTACTCATTTACTACTTTTTGGTGTAGTGCAGCAAAGTAAGCCTCCTTTATGTGTTGCTGTTCGTCAAAAGGCAAGGGCAAGAATGTGCAGTATTAATGAAATACGATGCATTCCTGTGCTCTCTGCCTGCGTGCAAATTGGTGCCTAGCACCATGTTGCAAGGGTGTCTGCGTTGTTGGTACAATTGTTTTTGTGCAGGAATGGGCACCTTCCTGTATAAAAGCAATCAATGGAGGTGTTTTCCTTTTTCTATGTGTGCTGCAGAATGCAGCACATGTAGAAAGAGAAAATAATAAGGAGAAATAAGGTTATTTTGCCTCGTTACACCTCCCATGGGGAGGTGCATAGTTTTGATGCATTCCCAGGTTTACAAATCCTTGCAAATCTGGAAATGCATCAAAACCCATTGGTGTTGTGTGGGAAAACCCACAGCAACGCTCATGGAATGCCTCCTTGAAGTAGAGTAAGGCAACATAGCGCTTTGTGCTGCCTTGCCTTACTCCATATGTATGAAGCCATGCAAAACCACGCAGGGTGGCTTTGCGTTGGTTATTAGATATGCTTGAGACACCTGCATCAACGGAGCATTAAAAAAAGAGATGTTCTGTTGACTCAGGCATCTTGTAAATAAGGCCCTGGATAAATTAGGGTCCTTGTAGAAACCTATTACTTCAAAGATTATTAAATTTTTACATCTCGCAGTGGTCTAATTATTCTCTGATATCGTGAATGCATCACTGAATTAATTTCCAGATGCAATTGAAATGTAAAGTATTTTAAACTATTGATACTTTTCAAATCTCCACTTCTCTGCCGAGCTGATTGTGTCAATGGAGATAGAACAACTGCAATGTTACTTTCAACAACATAGATCTTATCAACATTTCAGGATCCTTGTCTAAGCAAAGAGCTAATAAACGTTACTGAATTTGTGAGACAGTTGTAAGTGGTAACAAACAATGGCAAGCAGTGATTTTAATCCTGCTTGCCTTTGCATCTTCATTTGAAATGCTGGGGGGCATATTTACATGAGGCTCGCACTGCCGGAGCATCACTTTTTTAAATTCACTGGTGGTGCAGGCCTTTCATGCCTATTTATGAGCCAACGCAAAGCCACCCTTTGTGGCTTTGCATGGCCTCATAGATATGGAGTAAGACAAAGAAGCGCAAGTAGCTGCCTTGCCATACTCTGCATCAAGGAGATATTTCATGTGCATTGGGGTGGGATTTACCATGCACCACTCATGGATTTTGACACTTCCCCAGATTTACCTAAACACCTAAACATGGAGAAGTGCCTACACTTAACGTGGATGAGAAATATTTGTATTTCTCCTTGTTTTTAATTCTTTCGGTGTATGCTGCATTCTGCTGTACACGTGAAAAGAGGAACATACTTCCTGGGACTGATTTTGTGTAGGGAGGTGACCCTTCCTGCACAAAAACAATCCTGACTGCAACGGAGGCACCCTTGCACCATGGTGCAAGGGTGCCTTCTTTGGTGCTAGGTAGAAAATTGTGCACTAGTGCAGGTGATAAAAGCACAGGGGTGAACTATATTGAATAAATATGGTGCATTCCTGCCCTTTCACATTGGCGTAGGGCAGCACAGCAAGACAACTTGCAGCGGCTCTGCCCTACGCCAATTCCTCATCGATAAAACTTAGGATTCTAAGACCCTCAGGATTCTCATGTCCTCCTCATCCTTCTAACGGAAAAGATAATATATTGGGGTAGCTCTTATTAGAAATCTTTATTAATGTAGCAAATGGATGGGATGGTGTGATACATAAGGTTATATCAAATCATGCCTTGTGATTTGTGAAAAGTATGGCAGTGACGTATGACCAAATTATTCTAGCTCAGTCTGTAAAGACATTGGGCCCCATGATTGATTAACGGCTCTGGCAGGGTTAATCCGGAAATTATGTTACTATGTTTTAGGCACGGTTATGGCTGTGATCCTGTCACGTTTGGCAATGCCCTGTCTGAAGGCCTCCTGGCCGAAACAAGGAAACAGATAGAAATTATAGAGCCAGATTGTTTTGTTCTAGCATATTAAGACAGTTTTATTGGCTGCCAATTAAAATAGTATTCTATAGACAGTAGTAGAGACCATTTTCATATAAGAAGACCATTGTATGAAATGCCATACTATCAGCAATGCAGCACATGTAATACCACCTGTGCTGACAGCACTGTAATTTCAGGATTTCTTGGTGCTGTTTAGAGATTGAGTGGCGAGTCACATGCTTAAGCTAAACTTGGATAAACGTAAGGAGATTTTGGCAGAAAGAAGTGATAGCTTGTGGGGTTTAGCTTTCTGAACGGTTGAAGTGGGATCTAACCACAAACCAATGAATGCATTAACGAATTCAGCATATAACTTGGATCCTCAGTTATTTCTGGATGCCACTGTTCTGTTCTTAATGTGACTTGCTTTTTCCCATTGAAAGAAAAATGCGTGTATAATTGTGGGAGGAATAATTGAGCCCAACCCAGCTACTATTAAGATATTACACTAGCTGGAGTTATTGAGGCATTACAGATTATGGCATCCGGCAAGGCTGCTGGCCCAGATGCAATTCCGATAGAAATTTATAAGGCTTTGCAGCCTGAGCTAGCTCATATGTTATTGGACTTGTTTTTAGCAGTACAGTATCATGGTACCCCACCTCAGTCTTGGAAGGACACTAATATAATTATTTTTTTGAAAAAAGGGAAACTACCCGAAGACCCCGCTTCGTATAGACCAATCTCCTTGATAAATACGGACGAGATAGCCCGTAGACTAGCAAAAATAATAGCTTCCCTGGTTAGTCCATGGCAGCATGGATTTATTCCTGCTCGCGGAACAACTGACCATGTTCTCCGGGTGATCTCTTTATTCGATATCACCGAACAGACGGGGGGTCAAATGTCCTTGATTTTATTAGATGCTCAGAAAGCTTTTGATCAGGTTGAGGGGCCCTTCTCATGGCAGATCTTAAGTACTAATGGTTTTGGTCCCCGTATTCAGACAGCTATAAAGGCCATGTATATACAACCCTATGCAAAAATACAACTGATGGGGATGGAATCCGGGAGAATAAAGATCTCACGTGGCACTAGACAGGGATGCCCATGCTCCCCGATTCTTTTTGCTTTGTATATAGATCCTTTAATTAGAGCGATGCTCAACGAGATCAGGCTATTAAACCTATAGTGGTTAGGGGATACAATGCCAAAGTGTTAGCCTATGCGGATGATATCGCTATAGTTACCCCTGACCCCCAGGCCGCTTTGGTTCGTATTGAGGCTTTGGCATCAGAATTCGGTAGTCAATCTGGCTACAGGCTGAATACAGCTAAAACCAAGATTGTCTGCTCTAATAATACCCAGTTCTATGATGCTCGGAGGTCCTCAGAGGCTATTTACTTAGGGATAAACATAAATGCGGTGGTAGGAACTATTTGGGACATTAATTTGGCACAGTTGTTAACTAAGATTAGCATTGACTTAAAGCGAATGGATAAATTATACATTTCTATTATAGGACGTGCTAATGCCATTAAAATGACTATTTCCCCTAAATTTTTTTATTTATTTAGATGTATCCCAATTGAACCCTCCAATGAGTTTTTTAGAAAAATTGAAGGGATATTCTCACAGTTTATTTGGGGCTATAAAAAGATCAGAAGATCAATAAAGTTGATGACTTTGCCACAAAATCGTGGCGGTTTGGCAATCCCCCATATGCAATATTATTTTTGGGCTGTAACCTTGCAGCAAATGATTAGTCTGTTTCGGCCTAAAATTGGAACAGGAATTATTTCGGCGACTCATAGTAGGGAGTCTCCTCCCTCTATGTATGAGCTGGCTTTAGGGGATCTCGCATCAGGTGTTTTGTTAAGGCAACTTGAGGGGAGTTATTATAAAAAACGCGGTTCAAAATTGTTAGAACCGCTTGGAATGTTTGGAATAAAACAAGTAAACTTCTGAGAATTCCTAAGCTGCATAGGTATCATTTTATATGGCGCTCGTCTCTGTTCCCATCTTTATTTTACGATAATTTAGGGAAAATTTGGGAACAGGCTGGCATAAATGTAATCGGGGATTTATTTGAGCAATCTGAGCTAAAATCCTTTGAAGAGCTTCAAATCCAATTTGGGATAGAAACCAAGACCTTTTTTAAATATTTACAATTCAGGGAGATTATTAAATTAGCAATGGCCCAAATAACTGAACTGGATAATATTCCGATACTTGATTGGCTGGGATATAGGCAGCCACGGGTAAAAGATTTATATTTAATCATGTTGAATGCCAACCAAGATGATATTGCTAGCTCAGAAAGCGTTTGGGCAGGTCTATTGGGGGATCCAGACGTGGACATTTGTAGGTCCCTTTATCTGTCAAAAAAAATGTTCCTTGCAGCTAACCTTAAAGCTCAACACTTTAAAACTCTGTTTAGGCTTTATTATACCCCTGCTAAACCGTTTAGATGGGGGAAAAGGGAAACCGATCGGTGTCCTAGATGCAATCAGGGCCCGGCAGATATGATTCACATGTTTAGTGGGTGTAACCAGTTGGATATCTTGAAACTAAAAATAAAAAAAGAGGTCTTCGGGTTTGGGGTCCGATTTGGGAAATTGAAAGTAGAAGCTGTAACTCTCCGTGTTTTCTACCGTGTACTATGGGCTATATAGTCGTCTTTAGTAATTTGTGGAATTTGCAGTGATCATCTGGCATTTTTTTTCTGTTTGTTATTCTCTTCTTTTGTAACAATGTTCTCTTGGTTTTCCTGATCGAAATAATAAAATAAATAAATAAATAAATAAAAAAAAAGAAAGAAAAATGCGTGTAATGTCTTAACATGATTTGGACATCATAAATGATTGCTGCAGGGACTATATATATGGTGTTCTGGACTATCAAAACTGTGTTGACATGAGTCTCTACATGGGATCATTGACACACACGCACACACACATATGATCCACAATGCTGCCAGCAAGCTGACAAATGGTAAAGCCATGTGATCTCCATCTACACTCTTCTTCAAAAGCTTGCTCTGGCAGGCACAGGGGATGTTCAAGGCAATGAAAGATGTCAAATTGACAGTTTATGAGAAGGTCCTAACATTTTCAAAGTAAAGCTGCCCAGGTAGACTTCTTGGCATCTGTTTGATCGGCAGAGGATGTATCTTTGTGCATTCTATGTATTATGAAAAAGTGTTGAGGGTTATCCATTTTAATTGGTACTACTAATGGAATAGCTTACCACTTTAATTGTGCTACCATAAATCGTCTCAAATTCATATTTGGTTTCTCCCATCCAAACATGAACCTGTTTGGTCTGACATTTTGATGATAGCTCAGCATATAAAAACCTAGAGGCATATTTCCCAAAAATTGCCGTAGGGCAGCACCGCAGTTCTTTCTGTTGTGCTGCCTTACGCCAATTTGAAAGGCCAGGAAGGCACTGTATTTACGCAATAGTGTGCATTTCTTTCCTTTTAGCCAGTGCCAGAGCACAATTTGGTGCCTAGTGCCAACCCAGAAACCCTTGCACCATGGTGGAAGGGTATCTGTGTTGCTGGAGGGATTGTTTTTGTGCAGGAAGGGGCACCTTCCTGTACAAAAACAATCCAACAATCCATGGAGGCGTTTTCCTCGTTCTGTGTGTGCTGCAGAATGCAAAACACATGGAAAGAGGAAAAAGCGAGAAGAAATTTAAACCTTTCTCCTCATTATGCCTGCTCTGGGGAGGCATAAGGTTTTGGCGCTGCCCCAGGTTTACGTGATTTTAAGGCATCATCAAAATCTATTGGTGATGCGTTGGAACACCCACCACAATGCCTGTGAAATGCCTCCTTGAGGCAAATTAAGGCAAGGTATGCCTTATTCCATATCTATGAGGCCATGCAAAGCCATGCAGTGTGGCATTGAGTTGCCTCATAGATATTATTGAGAGGCCTGAGCCATGGAATCGTGAAAAAAGGTGATGCTCTGACAATGCAGTCCTCTTGTAAATAAGCCCCAAAGTTTTGTCTTAGCAAGCTTGCAAAACAAAAAAAATGAAACATGTATTAACCAACAGCTTAAATGTATCTTTCCTAGGAAGATTTGAAAGTTTTAGAACCAAGAGATTGAAGAACTTTCTCACGGAGATGCTTTGAAGGAAACTAGCTCACCAAAGAGTTGTATCGTAATACCAACAGCATGGACTCAGTGGTTACTAATATTGGTGTTTAGTTATCACAACAAACTTTTATAAATGTATCTGTAATTCTCAGTCATTCAACTAGAAAAAACAAACCATCAAGAACAATGTCGGACCAATCTATCTTCAAACCATGCTTTAGCAAAAACGATTTCTTCCAGCAGAGTGCCAGTTCTTTCAGCAGCACAGCAGTTGTTATTCTTGGCACAGTATCCACAGGTCTAAAAGTGAAGTGAAGAGTTGGTATCTGAGTATCCCTTTTCATACTCTGGCGCTCTGGTTATAAAAGGTGGGAGAAGCTTCTAGACAATGGCTAAAGTGCGTGGAATATCCTGGCTCCCCTGCCTTGGCTCCAAGCTGGCTTCAGTGACAATGTGGGGTTGTTAGCCCCTTTTGTGAAGGCACAGCACAAGCTATTCAATGTAAAGTGGGGCTGTGCTCAGCTCCGCCCCCTATCCTACCAGCAAATTGCCTATTCAGGCACATCTAATCCCTCTATTGTGTGACTGTCTGAGAGGAATTCACAAATTCTTAACTGTCAGTTACCCAGTCATGTGACCCAGGACAGGCACAAAAGGGCAGAAATATGTAAATGTTCTGAAAGTGGCATTTTCAAAATTGTAATGAAAAGCATGACTTTACCAATAAATATGGCTTTTTATTACAATTCCAAAGACACCAAAGATGACACATCTATCTGCTGCCAATTAGAAATGACAGCTTATTAAATGTAATAAGAAATCTCCCATATTATCGTAAGGGAAGGGTAGACCTCAGAGTAGTGAAAAATGAAATTAGGTGTTTTTCACTACCAGGACATGTAAAACTTAAATGTACACGTCCAGTGTTTAAGTACACAGCACTCTGCCCTATGGCCTACCTAGAGCCTACCTTATAGGTGACATATGTAATGAAAGGGGAGTTTAGGGCTTGGCAAGGGGGGTTTGATGCCAAGTCAACATGGCAGTTCTGAAACTGATTCAGGTTGCAGTGGTAGGCCTGGGACATGTTTTAAGGTGCTACTTAAATGAGTAGTACAAATAGATCAAATCATACCTCACCGGAAGATCCCAGAGAATCCGTCTTGCACCGTTCACTTTGGAACCCAAGAAGATCATGCACAGCATCCCCCAAGGTTCGTCCCTCAGCCCCACCCTTTTCAACATGTACTTGATCTCTTGGCTAACACAGTCAAATTGCACAGCTTCAAAATCATCTCCTACGCTGATTACACCCAGGACCTCCTCTCGCTGTCAGAAGACCCCTCCAACAGAAGAGCCAACTTCCACGAATGTATGGTTAATGTTGCCGACCGGATGGAGGACAGCTGTCTTCTCAAGCTCAACATGGACAAGACGGAAGTCCTCATCTTTGGAAACAACACCTTGTGTCAAATCTTGTATCGTCTGGATCGTATTGAAGCTAATATGGTCCACCTTCTGATATCCCCAATGTCGGGTTACAGAAAAACAGACATTAAAGGTGATCAAACGAGGCAAGGTAAAGAAAGGGACAACGGAGAGAAAGTCCTGAAAGCACAAAAAATCCAATCAATACCATTTGTAATAAGGTTCATTAGCCTCCAATTCACTAGTCCACATATATCTAACCACCTATATACCTGAAAAAAAATAAAGTTTGCTGCTTTATGCTCCAAGAGCCTTCTGTACAGATAGGTATCATCCACTGCAAGTGTATTCATCTGATGAAACAGAAGAACAATGAAAAAAGCGCATGAAGACCATAAATTATGATGCGGGTAATGGAACAGGTATTTCTATATTTTAGCACCTACCCACTATAGCAGTATGATGCCTTAACAGGGGCAGAGAGATATGGCCTCTTCGTTCTCTCCAATAATAACCCCTGCTGTAGGAAACAAAAATAGAACACAGGGAAAGAGCTGGTAACATCCGCTACATACACAAGGGTTAGAAATGTACAGAAACAAAAATATAAAACAGCACAGTTGTATTGATCCATACAGGAAGGGGTAGAGGAACCTGTACCTTATACACCTTCAAAGTCAAGCTTGAGACCAATGCAAAATAAGATCCACAATATAGTCACTAGTTCAAAAAAAGAAAATGAGGATAATCCACAGCGGACTGCTGTATTCATCAAATATCTTTCTACTCAATGTTTCACATGTACATACACCACTCTAGGTTTGCTTCACCACAGTGTTTCCTATCTCCTTCACTCTGCATGAGCTATTGGCAAATGGTAGCTCTCCAACACGAGCGAAAATGGGGAGGAAACAAAACACGGAACATATAGTGCTTCCCCAATAAGCTCCTGGAGTAGTCAAGTCGTGGCCCAATGTACGAAACACGCCATCAGCACGTGTATAAGCAGGCCAGCTTTCCCACGGGGTAATAGCAATGTCAAAATGCGCAACCTGCGCGTGACGGGTCCAACAAGAAACCGCACGGTCCTGGAAACATCAGACCACAGCATGAAACACTAAACACACAGTGGGTGCTACAAGCACCTTTACCGAACCTTCGGCTGACAAATCTCCCGGCAAATCAAAATTAGCGCCACCGGTTCCCATGCAGAAGTTCCATTTATGCCAATGTCGTCATTGGCGAGTGTGTCGGTGCACGTGCTACCAAGGTTGATGGGAAATGTAGTTCTTTCCCTTGCGGTATCGTGAACACTACCGTCAGTGTTCTTTACGCCCCCAGACCTCAGCGCTGATGCGCTCTGACACTTCGCAATTGATGAATGTTGGCCTGCTGAACTTGGCCATTACTCCACATCGACAGACCACGCCCACAACATCGACAACATCTTGTACACACTCTATGTCGGAATCAATGCACGACTCCTGAAAAGAGTACTGACAATACAAAACTCAGCGGCAAGACTCATCCTTGACCTCCCCAGATGGACCCACATTATACCCCACCTCAAGAAGCTACACTGGCTCTCAATCCAGAAGTGATGTCAGATCAAGATGTTGACCCAAGCATACAAAGCCCTGCATAATGAAGAACCAGCATAAATCAACAAACGCATGACCTTCCACCAGACACCTACGATCCTCCTCCCTCTTCCTTGGAGACACTCCCCTGATCTGCTGATGCAACAGTGGAGGATGCTCCTTCTCACACCTGGCAGCTAAAGCTTTGAACAACCTTCCCCTGCACCTCAGGACTGCCTCATTGATCCAACAATTCAGGAAAGGATTCAAGGCCTGGCTGTTCAGTTGAACAGATCACCACGAAGCAGTTAGCAACTCCGGTGTCTTGAGACCATCACACATGATTTGCCTTGCTTTATAGATTCTTGATTGATTGAATGAATAGTTGCTGCAGGCTCACTAGTAACATTTAATTTACAGGCCCTGGGTATATGTTATACACTATGAGGACTTGAAAGTAGATTACATTTGCCAAACAGGTGCAAAGCAATTCTAACATGTTTAAAGGAGAGAGCAAAAGCACTTTAGCACTGGTTATCAGTAGGTAAGGTGCAGAGTCCTAAGGCCAACAAAAATGAATTGAACAAAAAGTGGAGGGAAAAAGGACAACAAAGTTTGGAGGTGTTCCTGAATAGAGGGCCAGGTACATCACACCCCCCTCCAGCCTAAAGTGAGGGGAGACTAATTAATACCTTTATGGCCTGTCCTGTTTAGGCTATAGAACATGGACATGGGCCCTCTACTGCAGAGGCCTGGGGCAGTTCTATTCCTGTCTGAATTTTAAATGGATCTCTCTTTCTACACTCTCATGAGCCACTGAACTGACCCATCGGGAACCCCATCTATGCAGCACCGCACCTTAATTTGCTCACAGACGCATCACAATAAGCAGACAGTACCATCATGGCCAACAAAGTGATGTAGCACTTTTCACCCCTTGGATCAGACTTCTGTCCCCAAACCAAGCAATACTCTGCTCATAAGGACAACAACTACTAGAGGCCACTGACAGCTGTCAGTGTCAAGAGCCATGCACTAGGTCATGCAGGAGTCTCTGACCTCTGAGGTTTCTTATAGTGGGGCGTACCAGCATAGGTGTTAGGCACCTTTTTCCACTCTCCTTCCCACAAGTCCTGGGGCAGTAGCCTGAGACTGGTCACTCAGCTCAGGCTGAACAGGAACCAGAGGTGAGTCCTTCCTCCCCCTGCCCCTCCATCTGGTCCTCTGTAACCTCCGTTTGGGTGTGATACGCCCAGATGTCTGACCTTTCAGGGCACCCTGGGTGGCCGCCCCTCTTAACTCTTCGATTACCGGTGGTAACTCTTTCCAAGAATACTGTCAATAGCCATTTGGAAACTAACAATGACCCTTCTCTGAGTCACCTCCCCACCACACTCCAGGGATATCAGAATCCCGGGCCAGATAAAGTCCTGCCCCTTGGCCTGAGTTACCCTACACACCTGACCTGTGTCCTGCTCTGAGGAAAACAAATGTTCTATTACCATGGTCTGGCTGGCCCTAGTGTCCCTAAGAGCAGTGACAGTGACCCCATTTACCTTGACCTGATGGAAGTGTTCACTTCTCTTTTCTCACTGACCCCAGAACTCACCAATTGGTGTACCCAGGATAAAGCCATGGGGGATAGCATGCCTGTCAAAAACAAAATGTGCAGGCTGTCTGACAAGGTGAGAGCCGCTATTAAGGATCAGGTGTCCAAGATGCCGGACTTGGGGGTGATTGAGCCCTCCTGTAGTCCTGGTTGTCCCTGTTCCATTCCCAGTGGCACTAGTACCCTAGACTGTCCCTTTGGGCAGCACTCCAGAACTGCTGTACTATGTGGATTATAGGGGTCTCAAATCAGTGACCAAGACAAATGCTCACCATATCCCCCCAGGTTTATTACTTGAGTGGGCTTCACATCCCTCTCAACAAATGAGTAGTAATGTTTTCATTATTTATATAATGCCATTTATATTAAAGCTAAAGCTCTCTCTTGTCTATATCTAGAACGGTATATTCTCATGAATGTACCTAAGAACATAATGAATAATTAATGTGGATAAATCAGTCCAGGTATAAACGCACTGAAACCTTCTCTATTCTGATCTCCCAGACATAATTTCAACATTTTAAATGTTTGCTCTCTTCGAACTTAATCAGTGAATTCATGTAATATTAAGGAATAAATGGGAAGAGGTTCTTAAGAAAATGGAACCTAATAGAGATGTTAATTAAGGACCCTAAATTGGCATGCATTTTATGACTTAAGCTCCCAAGAGGAGCGGAGCAACATGCACAATGGAAAAACTGAGACAAAGTGAACCACCTAGATGTATGTTTAAAGAAGTATATCTACGTTTTTGACAAATATCTAAAAAAAACAGTTTTGATCACAGCAGGAACCAGGATTAAAAAAACATAACCTACGCGTTTAACAGGGTTTAGCATTGCGGCTAAATAGTAGTAAATTAATAAAATGCATTGTAGTTAAAACTTGATTGTAGTATTCTCATGTTATGCTGTAATGTTCCCTTTCACCTTGTCCCTAGCTGCTCTGCCAGTGTGAGTGTTCTGTGTAGAATGTTGGTGTGATTGACATGAGTGGAATGCTTGGCTGTCTGGTGTGAGTGTTGTCAGATGAAAGATGGGCTGAGCAGCACAGCATAACATGAGAATACTACATTGATTTTTGTCGTAATATTGTTCTATGCATCTTTTTAGCAGGAGTAGGATACAGGAAATGTCGGGGATATGACGACACCATCTTCACCTGATGGAATTACGCCCAGCTGAGAAAAATGCCTTCTAAATGAACAGAGGATGCAGGGCTCAATTCCATCACGCAGGAGCCCGTCACAGGTAATACTACCTGAAATTCGTTCTGTCGCTACGGGCATGAGTGGAGAAAGCTTCTTGTGAATCACTCTTGTACCACTGTTTGAGTCATTTGAAGGTCCTGTCTGATGTTGTAGCAGCCTCTGTTGAGCTTGGATACAGGTGCCGAGAGGTCTCCCTCTGTTCTCTCACAGAATGATTTCGAAAACACGTTTTTTCCTCAATCAGGAAGCACATTACAGCTTGCACCTAAGAGACTTTCATGACCCTGGATCTGTCCAGCAATCACTTGCAGTGAACATTTTTCCACAGTGAGGGCAGACATGCTGGAGGCCTAGAGAGGAAATGAGAGCCTGAGATGGATGCGGCCTGTCCTTCTGTGGGCGCCGAGAAGCTGCCGAGTAGGTTTTCAACCTCCAAGTAAGAAAGGCAAGACAGTGTGCTCCAGTGCTTGGCCTACCTTTGCATGCACAACTCTGCAACCATTTCGATCTTAGGGCAGCGTCATTGTGCAGATGGTCTTCTTACACTTTTGGTATAAAAGATTCTATTTCGTAGTCTCTGCAGTCTGGTATTATTATGCCCTAATTTATTTGTATTCAATTCAGTGACCTCAAGAGAGTGGGAGGCAGAGTTGGCTTTTCTGGGATACAAACTCTTGGCCTGCAGCTAACAGCACGTCACCAGGAATCATTTTATTTACTAAGTCATATGATGTGAAAGAGGATTTTGCAAATGTTGTTCTTTTAAGGTTATTATAATTTTAGAATTCTGGGACATATTATCAAGAACGGCGTTAAAATTATCGACGCTTTAGCGGCAGGAAACCTCTGCTAAAGCGGGTATAATGGGCTTGATAATATGCCCTTGAGAATTCCAAAAGAAGCCCATGTTCTGGTGTGAACATGGGCTTCTATAGGAATTCTCAAGGGCATATTAGCAAGCCCATTACTGCCGCTTTAGCGGCAGTTTCCTGCCGCTAAAGCGGCGATAATTTTAACGCCGTTCTTGATAATAACCCCCCCTGTATTCATTTAAAGGTAAACACGTTTTGTTTTGGGGTTTTTGAGTTCTTCACTTCTTACTTTCATTCACAACTTCCATGTTGCATCTGAGCAATGCTCTGTAGTGCTTGTTCTTGTTGGTATTATTTGACATTTGTACAGCACACCGCTTGCAATTCGTGTCATCACATTACGGATCTATTTAACATAGTCTGAGGCTACTGTGACATAACTCTGATGCTTCCATCACAGACCCAAATCTGATTCAGATTATGGAAATGTGTCGTTAGAAGAACGAATGAGATCGCACCTCTGTTTGGTAAATTTGTCAGGACTAATATGTGAGCTTGATGGTTGTTGCCAGACGGCAGTACCATGCCTGCGTGCAGTGCGCCCGATTCACAGAACTAACTTAAGACAAAATCCTAAACTTACTACCATTTTGGTATTCACAGAAGGTACTTACTCATTTTGGTATTCACAGAAGACACTTACTCATTGATGAGTAAGTGCCTTCTGCGAATACCAAAATGAGTAAGTGCCTTCTGTGAATACCAAAATGGTAGTAAGTTTAGGATTTTGTCTTAAGTTTGTTCTGTGAATCAGGCCTAGAGATTTTGGTTGATGTTATGTCCATTACTCGATAGGTATAAATATATGGTAGATGTCCGTGAAGCAATCACTACCTGGTGTCCTAATTGCCAGGCAATTCCAAAATTTGGCATATGGGAATGACTACTAGTGAAGGAATATTATATACACACGGGGATCTAATGTGATGGGCCCGATCAGGAGTGTACTAATCCCTCTTCATCATACAATTAATATAAGTGTACGCCTGGTAATACAATGAAACAGGACAGTCGAATATTACATATCCAAGTATTGTCCTATATACCAATAAGTGTATGTGTGATGGAATTGCCAGGGAAAAAATCCTTTTAAGACAAGAACACTCACTCACCCGAGGGTGACCTCATTGGAATCCCTCTTCACACCCGGACTGCAAGGTCCATGGTGTGGGCTACGACCACCCTACACGGAGGAGAAGAGGTGTTTTTTCAAGATGAGCGATGGAGTAAGGTCAGTGAGGGACAGAGTGCAAATAAGTGAAAAGAAAATATATGTGGTGGTGAGTAAAACTATCTCCAGGGGCCGGATCAACTTTATTCAGTGGACCACTGGAATAGTGTTAAAAAGAGGACTGGGGTTTTTTGAAGTATATATGCCCATATCGATGGTCAACATGTTTCTGCCCATTTGTGGTCCCAAAAAAGGGTTTGGGGGCATTCGTCAGGACTGAGAGTCATAGTCACTCTGTGTAAAGTGTGTTAAATAGAAAACATGCTAACCAACCAGAAGTCAAAGCAGCCAGGTAGGCGATTACCCGCATATGTTTAGGGTCCACCGTCTTTCTAATAATAAGAAAAGTGATGTCCACCCTCAAGCCACTGGGTACGTCTAGGCGCGCCCAACTTCTTTGTCAGTGCAGCTTTCAGCTTTCAGAACATACACGGGTCATAGCCTACCTGGCTGCTTTACGCAGTTTAGATGGTTGTGAGCGGTGTGATGTGGTTTCTGATTAAAGAACAGTGAGTTGCTCCTGGTTTGAGAAGATGTTCTCGAGGCCTCTGCACCAGGGACGTTTTTTCAGCCTTGAGACTTGAATGGCTTACTATATGAATTGGCATTGTGCACAAACCAATGAGCATTGCAGATAGACGGCAACATCAGATTCTGCAGCTGATGAGCGACTAACAAATTCTATATTCAAATCTTATCAATTTTAAAGGTGCATAGCTTTTAGCAAGATTATTCACAGTGTGACAGCATTTAGACAGTGGTTGCTTTTGAGGCCTTTCCCAGATCAGACCATTTCACATATAGGGAGATCCCTCATCCCAACTTCCATTGGTTAATTGAGGCATGGGTGGGTCACCCTAGCCCTTTTTTCTATACACCATTAGGTGACCCATTCAACTGTGTGGGGCTGGTTGGCCAGCAAAGGATGTATTAGTGACGTGGAGTGACATTATTTACAAGGCAGTAGCCACGCACGGTACCAGTTGCGCCTTCTATGGGGGATCCGTCGGTTCTTCCCGGAGAATGACTTAAAAACCTTGGTACAATCGCTGGTTCTCTCAAGACTGGATTATTGCAATTCTCTTCTGAGATGCCTACCCAAATCCCACCTCTCCCCTCTCAAATCCATCCTCCAGTCAGCAGCTCGCTTCATTTCAGGGTCTAAACCAAGCGACCACATCACTCCTATCCTGTCCTCTCTTCGATGGCTTCCGATTGAGGCAAGATCTATTTACAAAACTGCCTGCATCACACACAAAGCCTTGCACACGTCCTCCCCTCGTTACCTGGCAAATAAATTGAAACTGTCCGGAGGCTCTCGACCCTCTCAGAATGCGGAAAAGCTTCTGCTTGAGCCCCCCGTCTTCAAAAGGGAAAGATCAATGGCGCAATCCTTCTCAGGCAATGCGGTGAGAATATGGAACTCACTTCCCCCATTGCTCTGTGCCACCTCCTCGTCCCGTATTTTCAAAGCTGAACTCAAAACTCTTCTCTTCCAAAGACACTTTCAGAACTAATACTTTCATACTCCGGCCCCTCTTGGAAGTTCGCTCTTCATTGTAAATTTGGATTTTTTCCTGTGCATTCCTCACCCCTGCGTGCTGTGTTGGATTTTGTGTTTGTGCACCCTTTATTCTCAGGCCCCTCTTGGAAGTTTGCTCTTCGTTGTAAATTTTTATTTTTTCCTGTACATTCCTCACCCCTCTGTGCTGTGTTGGACTTTGTGTTTGTGTACCCTTCCTTTTTAGTCTGTGTAATGTTATATTCTGTACCACTTTTCTCTTGTAACGTAACTAGCTCTATTGTACAGCGCTCTGACACCTTTGGGTAATGTCCGCGCTTTATAAAAATGCACTAAATAAATAATAAATTTAAAAAATGCTGAGCGGATGGAATGCTGCCCCTGCCTTGAACGAAAACAGAGCTCTTGTGCGACCACCACACCATCTGTCGTGAGGAGACTGGACCTTCCACTGCCATAAACTACCTCCAGGCTGAGCCAGTGCAAGATCACCTACGAAAGGGCATGTTGACTGGTAAGTAGAATCTGCCCTTGTGCATGGACTCTGATATCAGAACTCTTTAGTATCATCTGATGCAAACACTGTGTTGTGGATTCATCACATCTGAGGTGGGATCATCGGCCCAGCAGATTTTGGGAGTCAGCGTGCTGCTTACACATTAAACATAATAGAGAACCATGCAAAGTTGTGCTTCTTCGGCTTCTAAAATTTTGTCAAAAAAGCAAATGAAGTTCTAATTTTGACAGTCTGCTCACCAGTAATCGTGTATCTCCACAAATCAACTTTAGAAAGCGCCGCTTTCATGTGCATAAGCCTGAAAACAGATTTTGCTTGAGTTTCACCATAATAACAAAGCAAGTAGTAATGGCGGAACCCTGAAATATTCTTTAGTCTATACTATTACACAGAGCATCCTTTTTCCAGGATGTATGTTTTGCGAATTCTGAAAGTGTTGGTAAACCAAGTGAAATCTTGGATATAGAAAATTTGACATGTGTACTTCCATTGATCCCAAACCAGAAACAACTGTTCTGTGTAACATGCGCAAAAAGCATATAATATTTCATTTACAGGTATGCAGCTGAGTGTAAATATAATGACCTTACCCAGTGCTGCCATGCTGCTGTGCAGTCCAGCCCACCATTTTAACTTGCCAAGCTTTGCTAAATCTATTTTTTAGAGGGTCAGCAAAGGAACCAACGATTCATCTGTATGGCGAAAGTACTTTGATTATTTACAGTTCTAGCACAATAAATCATTTTCAATGGAGCCTTTGACAGTTGACACATGGGTACATTTATAGAGGTTATATATTTATAACTCGTAACTCAGTAAACCAAATTACCTGCACCAAAAGTGAGCCGGCCCAAACACCGTGTAGTTTGGGTTTAATTCTCAGTCATTCGTTGAGAGAGCGATGTAGAAGCTTTAGAAACAGCCAGGAACTGGACCCTGAGTAATGTTTAGAACTATGCGAAACAGGGGAGATTGTATAAAGTCCTGTTAGCAAACCAGTATATGCAAATTGCACACTATATGGTTCGCGAACAGTGCTACTTTTTGTGATGTGTCTGATGTACCCAAAAAATGTATTTGCAGGAGATTGAAAAACGCCATACTTGAATACTATGAATATTATTGATGCAGTAGGCATTTTGCCATTATGTACGACGCATTTTGCCAGTTGCAAATCGCCCATCTGGCCATTTGCGACTGGTAAAATGTACTTTGTCATGTCCTGTTCTTGCCCCCACGCTAACAGGCAAAACAGAGACAGACTCTCGCCTGTTTCAATCCTGGCTGACTAATGTCGGCAAGGCTCTTACGCCTTCGGACTTGAACTGTAAGCAGCGAAAATCTAAAAACCTAAATACTCCCTGGTTCACGCCCCAATTGGCTCGAGCACGATTGCATTGCAGACAACTGGAGAAGGGGGTATATGGAGAAACAAAAAAATATTTACAGGAAAGGCAGGAAAGCGTATTTTTCTCAGGTTCAATTAGCAAAGAAGGAATTTTTTACAAAAAAAATTAACATTGCCAGAGATAATCAGAAATTGATTTTTTAAATCTTGGAGTCTTTCACCAAACCTAGGGCTGAACAAAGGGAGCTCTTAGCTTCCCAGTCATTCTGTGATCAGATCTCCCTGTTTTTTGAGGAAAAAATCCTCAAAATTCAGAAAGATTTCCCAGTTTGTAATTGCCTCTCCGAAACCCCACAGATGGGTAGTTCTGCCTCCATCTCTACTTTTGAACTGGATTCATTAGATATGACTCTTATAGCTATTGAAAAATGCAAATCAGGGTCTCCATTGGATGCCTGCCCCCCGTCATTTCTACATCAACTATTGGAGGTAGCTAATCCGATGATAAATCAGATTGTTAACTCGTCTCTCAGGACGGGCATAGTACCAACTGATTGGAAGTTGGCGCTGGTCAAACCCTTAAAAAAGAAACAACATATTGACTCGGCAGTACTTTCAAACCTGCGCCCCATTTCACTTCTTCCAATTCTGGGCAAAATTACGGAAACCTTTGTCTTAAAGGAGCTAACTAAATTTTTTGAAGAGCAACATACTCTCCATCCTTGTCAAGCTGGTTTTCGGCCCAAACACTCTACAGAGTCAGCCCTTATAGAGGTTTCTGAATCCTTGAAAATGATTGCAGATGGGGGCAGGAGGGCCGTCTTGATACTCTTGGATTTATCAGCTGCATTCGACACGATCTCTCATGACATCCTTTTGAGTCGTCTCGAATGCAGCGGTGTCTCTGGTACGGTGCTGAGATGGATCAAATCCTTCCTGATGTTCCGGAGACAGGCGGTTACTCTAGGCCCCTTTCTCTCTGCTGAACGATCCATTACAGCAGGTGTCCCTCAGGGATCTTCCTTAAGCCCATTTCTTTTCAATGTCTATATGGCCCCCCTTATTACCCTGATTGATTCCTTTGGGATTGAGGTCATGTCATACGCAGATGACACTCAAATGATCATCTCTTTGGAGAATGACTCTATGCAAGCCGAGATGAATTTTAAACTCTGTCTGACTGCAGTCTATCAATGGATGTCGAATAATCACTTAAAATGTAATACAGACAAAACAGAGATCCTCCCTATTGGGGTGGATACTCTCTTCCAGCCATCCAATTGGTGGCCTGATGGAGCAACTCCACCACCGGAAGTTGTGAAAGTTGTCAGGAACTTGGGAGTCCAATTTGATAACTCCCTTTCCTTTCTCCCCCACACCAAAGCAGTGGCAGGGATGTGTTTCAGTCTAATCAAAACCTTAAATTTTTTTTTTCTGTTTCTCCCTTTATCTGCAAGAAAGTCCGTAGCTGTGGCTCTGATACTTTCTCGTATTGATTACTGTAATGCACTCCTGGCTGGAGCCAATAAGTCAGTCCTGAAAAAGCTTCAGGTGGTACAACATGCCGCAGCCCGACTGGTCCTTAAACTCCCCAGAAAGTCCTCAGCCTCCGCAGCTCTGAATAAACTGCACTGGCTCTCTGTCCCTAAAAGAATCCTTTTTAAGATTCTTCTCATTACGTTTAGGGCAAAGATGAGTGTCGGCCCCAAATTTTTGTCGGCTCGTTTCACCCCATACACCACTACCAGATTGCTCAGATCCTCCTCGGCCAATCTTCTTAAACTCCCCAGTTTTAGATACAAACTAAAAGGCGCAAGAACCCTAGCCTTCTTGGGGGCCAGAGCTTGGAATAAACTCCCAGCGCAGATCAAACTGTGCAACACTGAACTCCTATTCAGGAAACATCTTAAAACCTGGATTTATAGCACACCGGAGGATTGCTGTCTTGCTTTAATCTAGTTGCTCTTAGCAAGTCTACACCCTGTCTTCCTCTTCATCGTATTACGTTAGCGCCAAGATACTCCTCACGGAGTGATAGTCGTGCTTTACAAGTACAATCTCTCTCTCTCTCTCTCTCAAACCTTAGTTTGCAAGTCAGTAACTGTTAAACTTGACATTTCTTGGTGTGGTTACCCCTGACTTTTTGCCTCTACCTCCTCTATTTTTGATGCTGTGATGGATTGCGTATTACTGGCTTAGATGCTTTGGGCACGTTGCCACTGCTGATCAGTGTCAAAGTGCAAGTGCTCCCTGTATAAAGTGTTATGGTAATTGGTGGTCCATAATTGGTAAGTTTGCCTTACTAGTAAAGTCCCTAGTAAAGTGCACTATGTATGCCAGGGCTGGTAATGCAAATGCTACTAGTGGGCCCGCAGCACTAATTGTGCCACCCACACAAGTAGCCCTAAAGAGAGAACTCAGGCCTGCCACTGCAGTGCCTGCGCGCAGTTTGATAGCTGCCATGTTGTTCTGACAAGTGCACCCACTTTCCAGGCCTTACCCAGCCCTTTACATGCACATCAGACACCCCTATGGCAGGCCCAAGGTACCCCCCCCCCCCCGGGCAGGGTGCAGTGTTTGTGAAATGTAGGACATGTACTGAGGTGTGTACCATGTCCTAACAGTGAAATACTCTCCATTTTACACTGATGCAAGGCCATCTTGCCCATAGGACAGAATGGGGAAGGCTGTGTAATATGTTTCTGGCCTATCTTTCCATAGGCTTAAGATGGAGAGGTAAAGTTTAGTGTGCATGAACTCACAATTTAATAACACATCTTTTTGTAAAGGTGGTTTTTGAATTGTGTGTTTAGAAACCACGCTTTTAGAAGTGGCTGTTTTTTTGTTCTAACAATTCTGTGTGTCTCTGCCTGGTTGTGGATTGACTGTCTGAATTTGAAAGTGATAGGATCTGGGAAATGTCTTGAACCAGGGGAGGAGTAGGTGAGACAGCAACAGGCTGACCTGAATCTGTAGTGTAGGGGGGAGGAGAAGCCCCCTGGATGTGAAGAGGCCTGGGCTGCTGTCATAAAAGAATGGCTCCACCACCTGCTGAGTGATTGATGAACCAGACCCCCACTATCAAAAGAAGAAGGTGTTACTGGCAGGGAGACATCCAGAAATGGTTTGAACAGGGGTCAGTGCCGCCCTGAACACGAAGACTTCAAAGACATTTAGGCGTATAACTATGAGAGTAGAAACCCCTGAACTTTGGACTGATCAAGACAGAAAATGATTGAAACTACTTTGTGGTCAAGAGGAACCTCTTCCAATGAAGAACATCTGAAGAGACTGAAGAGAAGGATTGACCCTTGCTGTGTGTTCTGGGGCTGGCCTGCAGTTTGTTGATTTAGCTAAGGAGTGGCTAAGGGACTTTGCTGTGTGCTGCTTCCCCTGCTTGAAAGGACTTTGCTGTGTCCTGTGTCCCGAAGTAACTTGTCTCCAAAGGCCCGAAGAGAAACACTTTGAGGCTTCTAGGAGGGATGTCTTACCACCTTTAGAGAAGTCGGTAACCCTGACCTACGCCAACCTGAAAGAGGCTTTATGCCTCAGGTATGGGCTCACTCCTGAACAATACAGGCAGAAGTTCAGAAACTTCAAAAAACAGGAATCCAATACTTGGGTTGAGTGTGTGAATGTGTACAAGCGTGCACTGGATGGTTGGATGACGGGCAGCAAGGTAACTGATTTTAAGGGCTTAAGCAATTTAATTAGTTGGGAGCACTTGAGTAGTCTGTCTGTATAAGAGCTGCCCCAGCATCTTTTAGACAGTCAGCTGACTGATCCTGGTAAGCTTGCTGAGGAGGCAGACTGCTGGACCAGCACCAGGGTCCACAAGGGGATTGGAGGTACCACTACCAAAGGTGTACAGGGTCCCCCTGCAGAAGGTGGGGGAGGACAAGGGTAACCACAAGGAGTTCTCTAAAGGACCCCAAAGTAGTTCTAAGGTAAAAGGGCCCCAGTCCCCCAAGGCTAAGAGGCCCTGCCCCCCTAAGGGCAAGCAGGAACAACGAGGTCCTCCTACTTGTTATTTCTGTAAAGAAGTGGGTCACATTGCCCCTAAATGCCCCAAGAAACCACATGCACCCACTGGTGCTCCAACACCGGGTTTGGTGAGTGTAGCGTTGGGGGAGGAATTGAGTCCTTGGAATGGGGAGGAGCAAGCAGTTATGACCCTGGTCTCATTAGGAGATCAAGAGATGGCCCAGGAAGCCTCTCTGTCTGAGAATACTAAGAAGTACAGGCAGTGGGTGACCATCAATGGAAGGATGGTGGAGGCTCTGAGAGAAACAGGAGCCAGTTTGACATCTGTCCGGTGTCAGTGGGTGTCTGAGGAGCAGGCATTTCCCAATGTACTTCACCCTGTAGTTGCAGCAGACAACTCAGTGCCCCTCTGCAAGGAGGTGCTAGTTCCCTTTGAGTGGGGGGGGTCTCAGGTTCCTTGAAAGTCATTGTAAGTCCATCCATGCCTGTAGACTGTCTGCTGGGGAATGACCTGGAGAGTTCCCCCTGGAAGGAGGTGGAGCGCCAGGCGCATTTGGAGATATTGGGTCTGCCTGAGTGGGCTTGTGTGACCACTCGGTCTACGGCAGCCAGTGAAGGGGTTCAAGAGGACCTGGGGCCTGAAACAATGGCCCAGGTGCCTACATTAAAGAGAAGAGGCAGGGGGCGCAGGAAACCGGCCCCCCAAGTTCCCACAGTCCAGGGGGAGGCAAACCTTGAGGGGAATGCCCTGGAGCCTACAGGAAGCAAGTAGCTGAACTAGGCGACCTAACTGAGGTGACCAAATGGCAGCAGGAGGGAGGACCCTCCAGGGAGGAATTCTGTGAGGAGCAGAAAAAGTCCCCTTCTCTTGTAGGTTTGCGGCAACAGGCAGCAAACCAGGCAGCAGGTGATCAGTCAGGGTCACATGTGATTTACTAGGAGAATGATCTCCTATACAGTGAGCCTAAGGTTGCTGAGCCTGGGTTAGCCCGCATGCTGGTGGTACCCCAGCGCTTCAGAGCCTTCCTACTGGGGCTGGCTCATGATGTGCCTTTAGCAGGACATTTGGGGCAGGACAAGACCTTTGAGAGGCTTGTCACCCACTTCTACTGGCCTCCAATGCGCAAGAGTTCTGATACTCATTGCAGGACCTGTCAGACTTGCCAGGCAAGTGGTAAGAGTGGGAGGAAGCACAAGGCTTTCCGCCAACCTTTCACTGTAGTCAGCACACCCTTTGAAAGGGTGGGCATTGACATCGTGGGGCCTCTGGATCTCAAGACAGCCATGGGCAACAGGTTCATCCTGGTCTTGGTGGACCATGGAACCTGGTACCCAGAAGCCATCCCTCTCCGGACGGTGACAGCCCCCGTAGTGGGCCATGAACTGATGGGGATTTTCTCCCACATGGTGTTCCCCAGAGAGGTGGTGTCCGACCAGGGTAATAATTTCATATCTAGGTATAGGAAATCTCTGTGGAAGGAGTGTGGTGTAACCTATAAGTTCACCATGCCTTACCACCCCCAGGGTAACGGTCTGGTTGAGAGATTTAACCGGACCCTGAAGGGCATGATTATGGATCTTGAGGGACCCATGAGGCGTAAGTGGGATGTCCTCTTACCATGCCTGCTGTTTGCTTACAGAGGGGTGCCACAGAAGTCCTTAGGGTTCAGACCCTTTAAGCTCCTGTATGGGCACCCTGTAAGAGGACCCTTGAGTTTGGTAAAGGAGGGCTAGGAGAAGGCTCCTAGTTAACCCACCCAGGATGTATATAGCTACATGCTGGCCTTCAGGAACCAAACTTGGCGTTTCAGGCAACTCGCTCAGGCAAATCTGGAAGCCAACCAGGAAGAAATGAAACGGTGTTACGACCAGAATGTCACTCTGGTCGAGTATCAACCTGGGCAAAAAGTGTGGGTGATGGCACCAGTGAATCCTTGCGCGCTCCAGGACAAGTGGACTGGGCCTTATGAGGTGGTGGAGCGCAAGAGCAAAGTGACCTACCTGGTTGACTTACGGTCTACTAGGAACCCTTTGAGGGTCCTCCATGTGAACCGCCTCAAACCACATTTTGAGAGGTCTGATGTGACCATGCTCTTGGCTATAGATGATGGGCCGGAAGAGGAGAGTGAACTTCTTCCTGACCTCCTGTCAGCCAAGGAGAAGAATGGGTCAGTGGATGGGGTGAACCTCTCGCCTACCCTGACCCCGGAACAGCAGAGGGACAGTTGCCAGATATTGGGTCAGTTCTCCTCCCTGTTCTCCCTCAACCCAAGAGTCACCCATTGGTGCGTCCATGATGTGGACACTGGAGACAGCCTGCTTGTAAAATAACATTTTTACAGAGTAACTGATAAGGTCAGGGCCAGCATCAAGGAGGAGGTTTCCAAGATGCTGGCGCTAGGGTTGATGGAGCCATCCAGCAGCCCCTGGGCTAGCCCAGTGGTCCTTGTACCAAAATCTGCTGCGCCTGGTGCCACCCCCGAACTCCAGTTCTGTGTGGATAACCGTGGGCTCAATGCAGTCACCAAGACTGATGCTCACCCCATCCCCAGAGCTGATGAGCTCGTTGATCGGCTGGGAGCTGCCCGGTTCCTCAGCACATTGGACTTGACGTCTGGGTACTGTCAGATTGCCCCTGACTGAGGGAGCCAAAGACAGGTCGGCGTTCTCAACACCAGAGGGGCACTACCACTTCAGGGTTATGCCCTTTGGGTTGAAGAACGCCCCTGCCACCTTCCAGAGATTGATTAACCAGGTGCTGAGTGGGCTGGAGGAGTTCAGCGCCGCCTACCTGGATGACATTGCTGTGTCCAGCTCCAGTTGGGAGGAACATTTGCAACACCTCTGTGAAGTGTTGAATGCCTTGCAGAGGGCAGGCCTAACTATCAAGGCAAGTAAGCGCCAGATAGGGCAGGTTTCTGGGGTGTACTTAGGACACCAGGTAGGGAGCGGCCAGGTGGCACCCCTACAGGCAAAAATTGATACCATTCTGGCTTGGGAACCCCCCAAGACCCAAAAAGGAGTGAGGGCCTTTTTAGGACTCACTGGGTATTACAGACAGTTTGTGATGGGGTATGGCACCATTGTTGCCCCCTTAACAGAACTGACTTCAAAGAAACAGCCCAAGAATGTGATCTGGACTGATGCCTGCCAGACCGCTTTTGATGCACTGAAAACTGCCATGTGCACGGCACTTGTGCTCAAGGCGCCTGATTTTTCCAAAGAATTTGTAGTGCAGACAGATGCTTCAGAGCATGGTGTGGTAGCAATACTCTCACAATTGAATGACGAGGGCTTGGACCAACCCGTAGCTTTAATTAGCAGGAGGCTAATTCCCAGGGAACCGAGGTGGAGTGCATTTGAAAGGGATGCTTTTGCTGTGGTCTGGGCACTGAAGAAGCTGAGGCCCTACTTGTTTGGCTCACTTCCTGGTTCAGACCGACCACAGGCCTCTCAGATGGTTGATGCAGATGAGGGGTGAGAACCCAAAGCTGTTGAGGTGGTTCATCTCCCTACAGGAAATGGACTTCATGGTGGAACACCGACCCGTCACAGAACACGCCAATGCTGATGGTCTGTCCAGATTTGTTCGCCTCAGTGATGAGAACTCCCATGAGGGTGGGTAGGTCTCCCCACTTTTCAGCTGGAGGGGACTCGTGTTTGACCTGGCATTTCTTGGTGTGGTTACCCCTGACTTTTTGCCACTACCACCTCTATTTTTGATGCTGTGATGGATTGTGTTTTACTGGCTTAGATGCTTTGGGCACTTTGCCACTGCTGATCAGTGTCAAAGTGCAAGTGCTCCCTGTGTTAAGTGTTATGGTAATTGGTTGTCCATAATTAGTATGCTTGCCTTACTAGTAAAGTCCCTAGTAAAGTGCACTATGTATGCCAGGGCTGGTAATGCAAATGCTACTAGTGGGCCTGCAGCACTAATTGTGCCACCCACATAAGTAGCCCTAAAGAGAGAACTCAGCCTGCCACTGCAGTGCCTGCGCACAGTTTGATAACTGCCATGTTGTTCTGACAAGTGCACCCACTTGCCAGGCCTTACCCTGTCCTTTCCATGCACATCAGACACCCCTATGGTAGGCCCAAGGTACCCCCCCTGGGCAGGGTGGAGTTTATGTGAAAGGTAGGCCATGTACTGAGGTGTGCACCATGTCCTAAAAGTGAAATACACTCCATTTCGTTTTTTCACTGTTGCAAGGCCATCTTGCCCATAGGACAGAATGGGGAAGGCTGTGTAATATGTTACCGGCCTATCTTCCCATAAGCTTAAGATGTAGAGGTGAAGTTTAGTGTGCATGAACTCACAACTTAATAACACATCTTTTTGTGAAGGTGGTTTTTGAATTGTGTGTTTAGAAACCACGCTTTTAGAAGTGGCTGTTTTTTTGTTCTAACAATTCTGTGTGTCTCTGCCTGGTTGTGGATTGACTGTCTGGATTTGAAAGTGATAGGATTTGGGAAATGTCTTGACCCAGGGGAGGAGTAGGTGAGACAGCAACAGGCTGACCTGCATCTGGAGTGTAGGGGGAGGAGAAGCCCCCTGGATGTGAAGAGGCCTGGGCTGCTGCCATAAAAGAATGGCTCCATCTCATGCTGAGTGATTGAGGAAGCAGACCCCCACTATCAAAGGAAGAAGGTGTCACTGTCAGGGAGACATCCAGAACTGGTTTGGACAGGGGTCAGTGCCCCCCTGAACACAAAGACTTCAAAGACATTTCAGCGTATAACTATGAGAGTAGAAACCCCCTGGATGTGAAGAGGCCTGGACTGTTGCCATAAAAGAATGGCTCCATCTCCTGCTGAGTGATTGAGGAACCAGACTCCCACTATCAAAGGAAGAAGGTGTCACTGGCAGGGAGACACCCAGAACTGGTTTGGACAGGGATCAGTGCCCCCTGAACACAAAGACTTCAAAGACATTTAGGGGTCTAACTATGAGAGCTGAAACCCCTGAACGTTGGACTGATCAAGACTGAAAAGGATTGAAACTACTTTGTGGTCAAGAGGAACCTCTGCCAAGGAAGAACAGCTGAAGAGACTGAATAGAAGGACTGACCCTTGCTGTGTGTTCTGGGGCTTGCCTGCAGTTTGCTGATAAGGAGAGGCTAAGGGACTTTGCTGTGTGCTGTGTCCCACTGCTTGAATGGACTTTGCTGTGTGCTGTGTCCCAAAGTAACTAGTCTCCAAGGGCCCTAGGAGAGCTGGCTCCCTGTTGTGGAAACTCAGGAACATCAAAGTTTCCAAGTGTGTCTCAGCGGTGCTGTGTGCGTGTGCTTTTTGCAGCCTGACACCTTCGTAAGCATTGCCCTGGGACTGTGTCGCCTGAAACCCAACTGAGTCTCAGCGACACTTTGTGCATGTGCTTGTGCAGCCTGAGACTGCCTTCGGGTCCATAGTGCTGTTTGGAAAGTGCCCCGTGACTGCAGTGCCCCTGCAGCGTGAATCATTGTCCACGTTGCTTTGGAGCTGTTGTGGCCCGAGCCGTCATCGTAACGGAGCCTGCCGATCAAGATCGCCGCCGCTGGCCCGAGCCGCAATGTGCTGAAGGATTTCGTAAAGCTAAGGAAGTTGTGAGGTAATCGTGATCGTTGTTCGCAAGAGGAATCTGCCCAAGATCATCAGCAACGGAGCAAGCAGTGCCGTAACCTGGCCGGCTACAGCGTCGCCTTGCATCGGAGCTGCGTCGTCATCGGAAGCGCCTAGCAGGATGTCTGACAAGCGGGTAGAGAGAAAGAGCGAGGCAGCGCATCCCACAGGTAAGGCTTGGATTCCGGTCGGGAGCCGCAAGCTTGTGTGGCCTGGGGAGGCGCAGGAGGAGTACAGCAGTGCTCCCGTCTCTCTTCCACGTTCGACGCGCTGAGTCCTCGAGCGACCCGGACCTGCCCGGCAGCACCAGGGCCGCCCTCGGAAGTTCAGGAGTGTTGTCTGTGGTTGGGGCCTAGTGGTGCCTGCGCTAATCGTGTCAATTGGCCTGGTAGTATTCCTGCATTACGAACTGCCTGATTATGTGCATTGAGGATTGAATTATTCTCACATTACTAACTGCTTTATTACTTGCATTAGGGATTGTAGTATCCCTGCATAATGAGCTGCCTGATTATGTGCATTGAGGATTGAATTATTCTCGCATTACGAACTGCCTTAAAACTTGCATTAAGGAGTTCTTTATACTTGCATTACAAATTGCCTGATTACTTGCATTGAGGGTTGCATTATTCTTGCATTTCGAACTGCCTGATTACGTGCACTGAGGATTGCATTATTCTTGCATTACGAACTGCCTGATTACTTGCATTGAGGTTTGCATTATTCTTGCATTACGAACTGCATTAGTCTGATGATACGAACCGCATTACTAACTGCATAGCATTGCATTAGGACTGCATTTGGGAATCATGAACTGCTCAATAATACCGCATGAACCTACAAGTGTTTGATGGCCTAATAACCGGAAAGGTGAAATATTACGAAAACGCATATGTTAGATTTTTATCGTATTTTCTCTTCTTGATAAAGATACCGCTATTTTCATACATCATTGTAGTGTCTATTTGTGGTGTTATCACTCTGTCACTAAGAGTGTGGTTGCAAATACTTTACACAATGCCTTGAAGATAAGCCTGGCTGCTCGTGCCAAGCTACCAGGGGGTGAGCAGGGGTTATCGAAGAGGTTGTCCCTCCTTTCCCTGACTAGGAGCAAGGGTCCCTATTTGGACTAAGGTAACTGCTTCAGCCAACTAGAGACCCCCAGTTCTAACAGTAACTTATTACCAACTCGCAAATTAGGAAGGAGCGTACCAAGGGCGTCCCATCCTATTAGCGAGTCGCAGGGGGATGTACAAACGTTTTGCGACTAGAATGCGGTCGCAAAGCAATTGCAGTTTCCCATCTTCTTCAAGTAGGTGGTAAGCCATATTTAAATATATTTTTATTGGAAGAGTTCAACCGTCACATAAATTCGCAAATGTAATGATTATTTAGACAATTCATCTTTGTTTTGAAACCAGAAATATACTGCTATTTCAACACATATATATATAAGCCACAGTAAAATACTGACAATAAATTACCTTATATTGCACGATCCCCATGTTTTCCCCTCTATTTGTCGTTGATTGATGAACTTTCAACCAAACGCCTAGCAAAGTCTAAGAAACTTTGTGTAAGATCCTAACCTTAAAGCATATCTTTTTTCCAAATCTTTAGTTCCACATAATTTAGACCACCGTTGTTGAAATGTCAGGAACACTTCTGAACGTCAATTGTGAAGAAATATTTATCCAGCTCCTAAAACGATGATATGCATTATTTGTCTTTGCAGAGGTCCCATTATGATATCACGGGCAGTATCCCAGAATTGCTGTCTGGGCGTCTAAGGACTGTACCATCTCTAGAGTATGATAGCAATACTTCTCAATCTCAACCTGGAATTGCTTTATCCCAGTACACCCTCAGATAATATGGGGCCCATTACCCCTACCTTCCATTGAGCACCTAAAGCAATTCTCTGGAATCTGAGGGTATATTTGCATAGAAAAACTGCTGTTCTATACAACAGCCATATGACGTAAAATTCTATCCATCTAAAATTTGCACCCTTCATTAAGGTAAACTTGAACTCATTGATCTTATTCCAGGTAACTATTGAAATCTGAAGATCTTCTTCCAGCAGACATTTATCACGCGCATTTTCATACACAATTTTAGCTTTATTTTGTCTAAAGATCGAAGCCCAACAGCTAATAGATCCACAACTTCTTGATTCTGCCATGCCCTCTCCTAATTCCAAACATGGCAAGATTCTACTGGGGTCTATGTCTTTAAAAGAATATCTGATCTTAATGGAGTACTATTGAAAAAATGCTTTTAAAGTGCCTAATACTGGGTTTAATTTTACTCCAACCTTTCCTGACATCCCCATTCAAGAAATCATTAATCATGCTAAAACCATTGCTTTCTCACTTAGAAACAACATTCTCCTCTAAAAGAGGATGATCCCCAAAATAGACATCGGACTAACAAGTGACTCTATTAATAATGGGGATATCAGAATATTTAAATAGTTGTTCTTTATGCTTCATAGACCACTGTAATGTCTTATACCTAACCTTTTTGCGGGTTTTTATGAGGCATAAAAAATGTATAATCTGATACTCTTGAAAAATCAATTTCAGAAAACAATCATTAATCCAGATCATTCCTGGGGACTTGAAAACCTAAATGTGCTATGTGGAAAGTTCGCCACATAATATTTTCTCCAATCAGGGAAGGCCAACCTCCCTTCTTTCACTGGCCTACATAATGTATGTAACGACATTCTGGGCAACTTACTAGCCCATAAAAAGGCTGAATGCATATAAGAAAATAGCTGCCTACTAGACACAAAGCCACACTGATCCAGATGTACAAAATATCCCAAAACGCTACTTATACGATTGGCTAACAGTTTGGATATAATCATATAATCCACATTTAGAAGGCTGATTGGCCTATATGAATAAACATTCTTCTTATCTTTACCTTTCTTTAAAAAACTGACCACTGTTGTGGTACGGAATGAAGCCGGGACTTCTCCCCCGCCCACCCCTCCAAAATGTGGTTAGGAAGTTTTACCAGCTCAGGGTTGAAGGTTAATGCAAATTTTTGGTACATTTTGACTAGAAGGCCATCTTCACCACAGGCCTTGCCATTAGCCAATAATTTTACTACTGCCTCAATTTCCTCAAGAGAGATCTTAGCTACGAGAGCTTGTGCTTCCTTTATTTTTAGCTTTGGAATAGGGAGTTTACTTAAAAAATTCTAAATCCCAGCACATTGACTCATTGTTGTGGACTATATCTTGTTTCATAATGTTTAGGAAATCACAGCCCCCTTAATAGACACATGGATTCATGATATTACATACTGCCAGGAAAAATTGACAATCTTCTGGGAATTAATGCCTTTAGCATCCAGACCTAAAGATATCTGGACGCCCTTCATTCACTAGATAACTGCAAGCAACACAAAGACTTCTGACCAACCAGACACATCCCTAAATCTGACGGCACCTGCCTGTTAACTGCTCACACTCTATCAATAGAACAGGTAATGATCTCAAGATGTATTGCTCACACCACAAACATATTAGATGATGGGTAGATCAAACAAATGCTGTAAGTACAGGTAAAACACATCTAGCTAGTCTGACACATAATGTGTTGTCTCCTCTGCAACATTGAAAATGCCATTAGCTATATTGTTATGATGCCTTGTGTCCCTATCCCCTCCCCTAATGTTCAACCAGAGTTTGTATCACTGATTTATATGCCAAATACCTATTCAGCATTACAAACTGTATTGAAACACGGTATGGCTATATACATGAATAAATAAAATATATATTTTTTTAAAATGTTTCTTTTGTGGCAATGTACTGATAAATAAATAAACATGATAATACAATATTATAATTAAAACGTTATGCATGATGCCCAAGGCATACTGGAACAAACCCTAGCATCTTCCAAAAGCAAGTGTACCATTAGGTACCCTCCTGGAACTTGTGATCAGCCTCCTTCAATGTTCATTTAAAGAAAATTAAACAAGGTGGATGATCCCTAGGGGCCTGATTATGAGTTTGGCGTTGCGGCGTCGGGTCCACCCCGCCGCCACACTGCCACACCACCAAACCTGTGGTTAGACCGCCCGCCAGATTCTGAGTGTTTTTCTTGTCTGGTGGGCTTTTTTTGATATTTCTATAGAGGTGCCTCATAAAATGAGCTCCCCAATGGGAACGGCAAAAACAGTTACTTCACAGCATGTACTGTAAAGTCCATGCCGTGCAGGAACTGCTGTGCATGAACACAGGGGGCATATGTTGTGCCCCCCTGTGTGCAACCACATGGCGTGAGGCACCAGGGGGCCCTGTAGGCCCACTTTGTTTCCTCTTCACCAGGGTTTTCATGGAGGAAGAACTGCCATGAAAACCGTTGCAGAGAGGAAACTTGTAATATGCCTGGTGGGACCCCGGCAGTCCCACCAAGCATATTACTGCCTCTAGACAACCGCACCACCACCAGGTTACCTGGCGGCTAAGGTGGGGCAATGGCGGTCTGACACAAAAAAGAACTGAGGGTCAGATTTCACTCAATGCAGCCTAGCAACAAAAGCATGTGAAAAGGAGAGGGCAGAACAGATATATCACTTTTTCTCTCTCTCCATGCACTGGTTCTCTTTTGACTGCCTCTCACTAATGAATATACCCTTACTGGAAGTGTGCCCTTGCATTACAAAAAATGATGCTTAGACATCATTTAACAATTTTACCACTTTGTATGTGTGTACAGTGCAGCACACTTTCAAAATTGGAAAAGTTTGAGAAAATACAATTTTTCTCAAACTTCGCACCTTCCTCGAGGATGTATTAATTTTTGTTATAAAGTTTTGTCAATCTTTTTTAGTTGGAAGGTTAGCATCAAAATCCATTATTGAGTGTATGGGAATGTTCATATACCACCCACGCAGTCCCCCTATGATGCAAAGTAGCTCAAAGGGTTTCTTTGCTTTACTTTAGCGGTACTTTTAATACAAAGCAGCACTTAAACTTTAAAGTAAGTCCAAAACAATCCTTTGCATTGTCTTTTTACTTTTGTAATCCAATCCCGGTGCAAAGTGATTGTAAATCTGCCCCTGATTTACATTTTGAGACAGTAATATGCAGCACCTGTGGAGCTGCGCCTAAGAGTAGACAACAAGGGGCATATTATCAAGGGCTAGCGATATTTTTATCGCCGCGTTTGTGTCTGTTTACGGACGAAATGCGACGATAAAATTATCGCTTTATTAATAAGAGTAAGCTAACGCGTGTTTAATGGGATTAGCGCTGGCTTCAAAATCGCATCGCCTTGCATCGCTAATGAGATGCAAGGGAGGCGTGTCCCGTGAAACAACATGGGATATTATCGCTAACCCAGCTTCTCTCTATTTACAAGTGTATTGCTAACATGCATAGCGATATTAAAATCAGCGCTAACCTGGTATTTCGCCAGTTTGTAACGCCTGCTATTTTTCTTACTAAGCCATATCTATAATGGGAGGTAGATTGTTATGCTGAGTCCACGTCTCCCTATCTACAAGGTTTTCCCTAACGCGGTTTTCTATCGCTGGAATTCCGGCGATTTTGACTCTTTCCACCGCTTTTGCCTGTATTTCTATCGCCTCGGCGATGCGTGTTTGTAATAGTGTGCTAATCGGGCGTTAGATTTCGGCGATAGTCGGCGTTAAAATTTTACACGCTAATTGCGGCCAGCGATAAATATCGCTGCCGCTTGTTGATATGCCCCCATATTCGCTGATCATTGATACCACTTATGGTATTGCTGAATGTTCATTTAGTACTAAACTTTGGGTAGGTTATGTTAGATTGGTACACAGCACCTATATAACGTGTCCAGAGGCAGGTTAAAATAGGTCCCACAAACTAGCCTGCTCCACCCACATAACATCTCTATGATCTAAGCCCTTACCATTGCACACATGCAGACCTGCTGTCATCATCACAATCTCGGCTGTGTTCGGCAGATCCTATTTAATTAATGAACAGTGGACACTGGACCTACTCATCAGAGGGTTTACTTTAAAGACAACAAGCCGCGGAAATCATTATTGGATTGTGTGACAAATCAAAATGCAGAGTGGTCCATGTATAATTGAACAAAATATCAACTTGCAATCCAGCACAAGTGGAAGCAGTCTGAGTTAACACTTTATTTTGCCACTACTTCAGTTTTATTTACTTCACTGTGCAACTCAAATGGAGAATTATTGCATTTTGAGTGCAGAATAGACAAAATATGTCAGCGTACATAAATATCAGTTGTGCTCCTAATTTACTAATTTGTTAATACTGTTCTAGGAAGCAAGAACATACATTCGAACGAAATGGAAGCCTTTCGTCTATTTAGTGTTGTTTACACAAAGATGATGCATTTATTTAACAACCTTACTTGCCTGGGACACCATTCAAAGACAATCTATCTTCTGAGAAAAGTCAGGTTGGAATTAGAGAGATCATAAACTAGTTCTTAAATTCTGAAGAACTACTTTTTATTAACACTGTTGTTTATACTCTGCTTGTTTAAAATATGCGCTGGTGGAAAATAAAGATGATTAAAGTTCACCTTCTTTTATTTCAAAGCTGTTTTACAGCATTTTCCTCACACTAAATTGTACATTCTGAAGAGTTTTCAAATAAATACTTCTGATTCCTCTTTGGCTGCAAATGCAAAATGAACTGGTTGCTGGAGCTTTAGTGGCAGATTTACTTAGAAGTCACGGAACTTAGTGCATCAAGGAAAGTTGCTGCCCTGTGTGAATGGGGGAGAGCTGAAAAGCGCCATATATACTAAGAGATGGCGCTCTGTAGCTCCATCCCTGCGCTGGTGCACTTGAGGCTGCCTAGCACCAATGCAGGCACTCTTGCACAATGATGCAAGGGTTCCTGTGTTACTGGTGGGATTGTTTTTGTGCACGAAGGAATACCTTTCTACACAAAAACAATCCTTAGAAGTGTATTGCTCTCTCTCTGTGTGCTGCAAAATGCTGCAGATATGGAAAGAAGTGATAACAATGAGAGAAAAACAGATAATTCTCTTTGTTACATCTCACTTGGGAAGGCAAGACATTTTTACACATTTCCAGGTATACTAGCTTTGGTTAAACTGGGAATGCGCCCAAACCCATGGGTGTACCACCCATGATCCGCCTATGGAATGCCTTCCAAATGCAAGGTAAAACAAGGCAGACATATGCACAGTGTCATGTTACTTTGTGTTAGAAATGGGGGTCTCTAGTTGGCAATGGTTTGCACCTTTGTCCAAATAGGGTTCCTTCTTCCTAGTCAGGGTAAGGCGGATACACTTCTAAAATAACCCCTGTTCACCCCCTTGGTAGCTTGGCAGGAGCAGACAGGCTTATCTCAGAGGCAGTGTGTAAGGCATTTGTGCACACATACAGTGATACAGAGAGAACACTACAAAAGAACACCACACCAGTTTAGAAAAATAAGTAATCTTTATCATAACCACACAAGACCAAAACGACAAAAATCCACAATACAGTACTAAAAATATGATTCTTAAAAGGTAGAAACAGTTCTGTTCCAAGAAAATGTTGGATGCAACACTTTTACACAAAGTACCTTGGATGCATCAAAAATGCAAGTAAAAAGAGTCACAGGGAAGGTGGTGCGTCAGTTCCTTACACTCAGGGAAGGTGATGCGTTGGTTCCTTACTGCTGCGCAGGAGGTGTGATGCGTTGGTTCCTTAACAGAGATGAGGTGATGCGTTGGTTTCTTACTGCATCCCCCAATGGTGCGACAAACTTGACGCTTGGATGCGATGGGTTACCATCCAATACGATGCAATGTGTGAAGGCTAGGATGAGCTGCAAGGATTTCAGCCGCGTTCGCTCGATGCACCGGTTGTTCCACAACAGAGCCTGCATCAGAATCGGTGCAGTGATCTCGGACTTTGGGGATTGGTGCACAGGATTCCTTGCACGGCAGACACTTCAGCCGCGAGCAGGCACTGCACCGATTCTTCGGCGGAGGTGATGCATCAGAAAATTCTTCTTGCACCGCTGCGATGCGTCAGAAACAGTCAAAGCATCCTTTTTTTACAGTTCTTGAAGTTTCCATTACCAAAATACCCTCTAGAGTTCCAGAACAATGGCAGGAAACTCTCAGCATGTTAGAACTCCCAGCAAAGGAGTTCAGGGAGAACTGGGGGGAAGTTTTTATGTCCCTGAGACTTCAGATCAGGAGGCAAGATCTATTTAAAGCCCTTAGAGATCTTCCTCAAGCGGGGAAAAGCACACAGCAATGTCCTTCTCCTTTCCTTGGCAGAAAGTAGCCACTGCAGGCCAACTCCCGACAGCAAACAGCACAGGGGCGGTATTCCTCCACAGTTTCTCCCGCTCTTCTCCTTGGGACAGATAGCCTTTCAATAGTGAAAACAAAATTGCCAGTATTTCACTATCAGGACGTGCCACTCACATGAATAAATGAATGAATATGAGATTTGAAGAGCGCTAACTTAACCCATGGGCATCAAGGCGCTGACAGCAGAGCAATATGCAAGGAAGAAAAGACACACTCAGACAGACATCTAAGGGAACAACCAGGTCTTTAACATCTTTCGAAAAATGTGTCATCGTTGTCCCGAAATTTCCTCAGGGAGAGAGTTCCACAATTTGGCAGCAGCCATTGAAAAGGATCTCCTGCCCCATCTCATCCTTTTAAACTTGGGAACAGTAAGAAGATGTTTTCTTGCTGACCTGAGATTCCTAGTGGGAACATAATGAGGAAATAAGGCTTTAATACCATCATGGCCAGGCCATAGTAGGCATTATGAGTGAGGCAGAGGGTTTTGAACATAATCCTACTGTCAATCGGGAGCCAGTGCAGAGAAAGAATAGAAGCTGAGACTGAATGGTATTTGGGCAAGTCCATCACTAGCCTAGCAGCAGCATTCTGCACCAGCTGCAAGCGTAGCAGTTGTCCCTTATTAATGCCCAGATAAAGGGCATTACAATAATCCAATCTGGACAATATTAGAGCAACGAGAACTTGTTTGCGTGACGCAAGCAAAAGAAACTGTGAGATCTTCCTTATCAGCCTTATTAGCCCGAAACAGGTGGCCACCGTCCTGCTAATCTGCAGATTCAAGAACAAGAAATTGTCCACCAGGACTCCCACATTTTTTCCATGGGAGACGGGACTTGTGCAGGTGCCCAGAGAGTCAGGCCACCACTCCCCGGACCAAATGTCAACCTTGTCGCCGAAGATGAGAACCTCTGTCTTCTCGCCATTCAATTTCAGATAATTTTGCACCATCCAAGACGAGACTGCTTGCATGCAGTTTTTAAAATTGCACGCAGCGTCCCTGATGTTATGAGTGATGGACACCATGATCTGCGTGTCATCCGTATATGACAACACATCCAGACCAAAAGATTTTACCACCTTTGCCAGCGGGGCAACATAGATATTAGACAACGTAGGGCTCAGGGAGGAGCCCTGAGGCATACCGCATAAAAGGGGAGTTGGATCCGAATTGAAATTTCCCAGTTTTGCTGTTTGAGTGCGGTCCCTGAGAAAAGAGGCGAGAAGCCCTAAGGCCGATCCCCCAATACCTATCTCCCTGAGACGCTCCACCAATCTCAGTGGAGATAGGGTATCAAAAGCTGCGGTGAGATCAAGTAAAATTAGTAAGGTGGTATGACCTGCACCCACCTGTGTGCGGATGTTATCAAACACCGCAGTGAGTGCAGTTTCAGTGCTATGACAGCTTCTGAAACCATGTTGAGAACCATCAAGGAATTGATGGTCCCTCAGGTAGGCACTCAGGTGAGAATTCAGATAAGATTCTAAAATCTTTGCTGGGATGATCATTTTTCAGTTCCATCGGGTCCAGAGAGGGTTTTTTTTAGAAGTGGCCTAACTACTGCCGCCTTCCAGGCCAGGGGATATTGTCCCTCCGAGATGGCTAAATTTAGGACGGTGGTGATATGCAGCAAAATAGCCCCTTTGGCACTTTTTAGGACCTTCAAGAGGGCAGGAATCCATGGAAGACTTAATTCCTTCTAGAAGGTGGTCTGTGGTCTCTAGGGCCAAACTCAGAAACGAAAGTAAACTAGATGGTGGTTCCGGCATTGTTGAAGATGTGGTGTGGACATGGATCTGACGGGGATCTGGAGTGTATGGAGTTCATGATCTTGATGGTGTCATCGTCGTTGATGTTGGTCCAGGAGATCAGGCAGTTGGTGCGGGTGGTGGTCGCGGGGGTGGAGGTCTCGGTGGTTGCTGGGGCAGTCGCGGCATTGAAGCTGTCGTGCATGTCTGCGATCTTGCGGTGGAAGAAGGTGGCCAGCGAGTCGCACAGGTCTTGCGAGGGTGGGCTGTCGTTGGTGTTAGAGCTGGGGTTGGAGAGTTCCTTCACGATGTTGAAGAGCTCTTTGCTGTTGTGCGTTGTTGTCTAGTCGTTCTTTGAAGGAGGTCCTTTTGGCGGATCTGATGAGGTGGTGGTATCTGCGGGTGGCGTTCCTGTGGGCTGCATAGCTTTCCGGTGGTCGTTCGCGGATCCAGTTCTTCTGTAGCTTTCGGCAGGTTTGCTTGGAGGCCTGGAGGTCTTCGGAGAACCAACTCACTTTCTTTATGGTGTGGCTGTTGGAGGGTTTCTTGAGCGGGGTAAGGGTGCTGGCGCAGTCGTCGATCCACTGTCTGAGATTGCGGGCTGCGGCGTCGGGGTCGGTCGGGTCTGCGGGTGGGCTTCGGGTGAGGGCGGTGGTTAGTTGGTCTTCGGTGACTTTGCTCCAGCAGCGGCGAGGCATCTGCTGGGTGCAGTGGTGTGTGGTGGGTGTCTGGAAGGTGAAGTGGATGCATGATTGGAATGTTCTTGTCTAACACCCTATGGACTACTGCTACATGCTACACTATGAGAGCATGTTGTAGCCAACTAAACCTCTAGAGTTTCTTGGGATTCAGTGCACTACATGCCTGTTCACAGCGGAGAAGCTATGGCTATCAGACTTCAGAAGGGAGAGAGTGTTCCCTCGGAATAAAAATATACAGGAGTCAGTTCTTCTCCTCTGTTTATCAGCTCTCAGCATTGAACTGGATGCTGTAGCATTACAGCAGTCTTCCAGGACCGCTTGTAAAAACATTGGGTTACGACCTCTCTACTACAAGGGTCAATTCATGGGGCTTTTTAGATTTGACCACTGAATTTACGATATCTTGGGGAACTTTAAACTTAGTCCAAGACATAACTGATATAAACCAGCATGATGAAAATATGTCAACTCTGAATAAATGTTTATTTTGCACATTCACTGTCAGTCCTTGAAATGTAGATGTCAGAGAATTTGTAGCAGATGTATGCCATCTTAGGTTTTAGAAAGTCATTGTTTGGATGAACTGAATCTTCCACAAGCAGACAGGCTAACTTAACATGCTCAAAATAGAGTCTGACTTTGGGATCTGTTTGACATAGGTACCATGTACTACCATGTACTAGGGACTTATAAATAAATTAAATATGCCAATTACAATTATGCTAATTTTCCTATGTTTAGAAGGAGAGCACAAGCACTTTACTTCTAGTCGGTACAGAAAACAATACACAGAGCCATGGGGCCAGCACTAATATGTTAAGCATAGGGAGACAAAACTCTGAGTGAATACCATGAAAAAGATGGCCCTTTCTAACACCACATAATCTATAGACAAAGGAGTCTAGTGTCACAGAAGATGTTACGTTTTGGAGCTGAGGTGTAAGTGAGACTACAGGTGAGCAGTTATTACTTCCTCAATCTGAAATCAATCCCTTGCCAAGGCTTCCTCTTAGCTTAGTAAAGTTAAAAGTTTATCCATCAGTTTCAACTTACTTGAGTGTGGAAAGAATACCTTCCTTAAGGTTGTCCAGACAGCTGCTCTCATGCGTGCCAGGGAGAGATTTAACTGCAGCGTCTCCTTGTTAAGCAGAAAGCCATGACTATTGAATACTTCACACACCAGTTGGACATTCTCCAACCCCTTATAAAAAGAAAAACAAATTAGCCTGAGGTCCAGGTATGGATATAACTGCCGCCTCTCAGAGTCTATCATATCCAACAGAGATATTAGACTATTGTTTAGTCCCTGGGTGCAGAATCCCGATTACACAGGATTACCTGAAGATTTAAATGACATCTCAAGATGTAGAATTGTAGAAATGTCTGGGAGCATGGATGATTTGTCATGTGGATGAAGTGTCTAAATATCTACAGATGATAAAGAGTTCCCTGAAGACACTACATCTAGAATGGTATTCAGAGTTACAGTAATAAAGTTTACATGTTGAAAGAGCTAATTCAACACCTTTAAGTCCAGGATTGCTCTGAGGCTTCCAGAGTGGTTTTTGATGTGAAATAGACTGGCGGAGTATCCTTGTCTATGCTCCATTTTGGGAAATGCACTAAATATTGTATGGCCTGTGAAAGAGTTCTTTAATGAAGAAGGTAACAGAGAGCTTTGATCGGTCAAACAAAAATCTTGTATCTTCCAAAAACTGTATTTAGAAACCTGCTCTGATTACCTCTAACACTCATGCATCTGTTGTGGACACTTCTCAAACCTTCCTGAAATGCAGCTGTTGCTTCTCCAACATGAGAGAGCCAACACTGATAGTCGTGCATTGGGAGCAATGTGGGTCATGGAAGAAACAAGTAGCAATGTGTCCAACTTAAGGCAGTTCCCCAGTCTTGACCCTTTCCTCAAAAGGGCTCGAAATACCCCTCTAGAGGCTGAAGATGGCCTAAGTTCTCTGAAAGACCCAACTCCCCCTGGCCCTTCCACGAAATTCAATAGGTGTCATTAATAATGATCTTCCACAAAACCTTTAAAGCTGCTGCACAGAGACAATCACAAAAGATAGTTGAAAAAAAGTAAACTGTCTGTTCCATGAAAGAAAGATAAGCAAACAATCAGCTTCCAACTGCTTCAGTTAAATAAAAGCCTCAAAGTTTCTGAGTGGAGATTGGCATATGTGTTTGCGCTGATTGAAAACGTCTGAGGCTGTTTACTGCTGAAATCATCCTCTTATCTATGTATTTAGCAGGAGAGGCTTCCACTGATTTAGTGGTGTAATGAGATAATGAGAAGATAGCCCTGCCATAATGGAATCCACCTGTACATTAGAGGGGAATTTGTCTGCAAAGATAGCAATGGAGTAACATATTGTCAAACATGTGGGAAAGACATGCTCCTCAACGTCATTCTTTTCCCTAAAAAGATTTCATAAATTGTGCCGAGCAAAGGTAAAAATCCTCATCAACAAAGGCAGGACAGGGTTTGGGTCTTAACCTGATTCAGTTCTTTAGACAAATCAGATCCCTGAATCGCTGAATCTATATTCCTCTTTTATCCTGCATTTACTATTTATATGGATCCAACTCAGAGTTCACTTGTTCATTCCTACATTTTTTATCGAGCTCTAGCATTAAATGCTAAAGAGATAGCGTAATCAATCAACGGCTGCAAATATGAACAGGAAGGACGTTCTAAAGGAGCTGTCCCTTCTTGTTCTGAGGTATACTGCTTCCCTTCATCACAACTCTTTCTTTTTTATTGCCCTTTCTCCTCCGAAAGGCTCTATTCAGAAGGGGCTTCCAAAAGACAGACCCAGCATGAATAAACTTCTTGCATTTATCAGCATATCTATAGTGACAAAACAATGTAGCTCTCAACAATCTCAGAAGACCACCACTATGAACATGTGAGGCAATGGAGACAGCCGCTCTGAGATGCTGATTATCATGAGAAAGAATAAACTTCTCATGCCTCTCCTCTGCTTCGTAAATGAGTGAATATCAAAATCTTCATAAATGATGTAGTAGAGGGCAACCTACACCCAGACCTATGCACAGTACATCCAAATTTTACATCCTAGTGGATTGTAAGGTGAAACTAGCAGAAGGTCCTCAACATATGTAGGAAGCTATGCAGGAAAGACTGTTATTGCAGATCCCACTCCTTTATGTGACTGCCTTTGAAGTATTATTAACCATGTGATGGTTAAAGCACAGAGACTTTTATAGACAGAAAGTAAACATACAAAAATATATATAAACCCATTGCTGACCTTTGGGCAAGGCAAAACGTTTCTAGATGACCATGAAACTGAACACAACAGGACCCCTTTATTACTTCTTGTAGGGTGGAACCTAGTCAATTACCTCAGACAGTTTACAAAATGTGTGTTTGAACTTGGCCTGGGTAGGCTAATTTGTGTCTGTAGAATGAGACAAACTTTGATAAGTAAGGACAGGGATGAGGTGGGCAGCCAAGGAGGTAATGAGAAATATAAGTTTGAAGTTTTAGTTGAATTGAAAGACAGGGGACATTAAAATCCAGGAGGATGAGAGATGCAGAAAAATTGAGGTGGCAAGCAAAACAATACAGATCCCTTTGGTCTCAGCATCTTTCATGCCATCCCACATGAGATTCGAGAACAGAGGAGAAGACTGCGACATCTGAAACTTAGATCCCAATTATGCTGTCAGACAGACTGCCACCAATGGGGTCTGCCCGACATCTTGTGGCTTTGTCCGACTGCCGCATTATGATGTGCGGCTGTTGGAGGTAGCAGGTGGGGGGACAGACCAACGCTTCTGATGGGCTCAAAGAGCCCATCGGACCGTCGGTTGGAACATAATAGCCTACAATAGGGCGGTGCCTACTCAGGCACCGCCGTAGGAATTATGATGACCCATTCTGACTTCCTTTTCATGGCAGTCCGACTGCCAAGAAAAAGCAGCCAGAATGGGACTTTGGGGGCCCCTAGCAGGTCCCTCATTCCACATGAGCCTCTGCTATGGATCCAGGGAGGTCCCTGTGGTGCCCCCAAACTTCCATTTCCCATGTGCCAGGCATCACATAGTGCCTGACACACCGTGCATGGATGTTTGTAAACATCCGTTTTTCCATTGCGGCTTGTGCTTTGGCAAGAAAAGGGAATGGGAAATTTATGATTCTGACCGCCTACACAATGGTTGCATCATAATTAGGCGGGTGGGACCTCAGAATACTTGTCGGGTTGTCCCAATTCCTCTACTATGTTGGTCGGACGCTTGACCGACCGACATCGCAATGAACCCACTAGTCTTTGGTGTTGTAATATCCCTGCTTTGAGGACCATTGTTAGTTGCGCTAAAGAGTGAGGTTCAGGAATCAACGCACTGACAGAAATAAGGTAAGCTGCTGGTGATAGATGTTTTTAATGTAGTGATTTTTTAATAGTCCTGGTGGAGTTTCAATTACACCAGAGTAACTGGAGTAATTTTGGCAATTCCCCAAAATCTTTGACATGAATATAACACAATTATGCCCACTTTCTTAAATAAGGGAACTTGAGTGAAAAATAATCCAACTGCAATAACACAATTAGCGAGCTCAAGCAGTTGCCTATGCTGCTGTTTATGTCCTTGAATAATTTGCGATGGGAAACAACCATTACAACGCAGTCATTAAGTCGCACTACCTTTACAACGCAGTCATTACAATGCAACATCCTTTACATTGCATGTCATTACAACGCAGCCATTGTATCGCATGACACTACAACGCATGTCATTACAACACATGTCCCTATAATGCATGCCATTACAATGCAATATAAGGTGAGTAATGGGGAATAGTAATTTTTACCCTTACACTATCCAACACTTACCCTACTGTTGCACCCACTGGAGTGGGAATAGTAATGTTTACCCCTACACTATCCAACACTTACCCTACTGCTGCACTCACTGGAGTGGGAATAGTAATTTTTACCCCTACACTATCTAACACTTACCCTACTGTTGCACTCTCTGGAGTGGGAATAGTAATTTTTACCCCTACACTATCCAACACTTACCCTACTGTTGCCCTGAAAGTAATATGCGTTATAATGGTATGCGTTGTAATGGAATGCGTTGTAAATGTAGTTTCTAAAAATGCGTTGTGATGGCATGCAATGTAAAATCATGCTTTGTAATGGATGTTGACATGTAAAAACTGCGTTGTAAAGGCATGCATTGTAAATTTTTTCGTTGTAACGTAATACATTCATTTCCGATATGTTCTTAGTGCAAAATGCATCCTCACAGCAATTTTGGACATAAAGCTGTACTTTGCTCCAAGAAACTAAAGCTGATAGCTGGGAGTAAGTTCAGGGAAATTCTGCACCAAGTGCACATTTAGTGAGCGGGAGCAGATGCTCACTCTCGCTATTCATGTTTTGTTGCATTTAGTTCTATTTCGTAGAGCTACATGCATCCTCACATCCATTTTGGATGCCAGGGGGCATTTTTACACCAAGAAAAATCTGCTAAATGTAGAATTGATCTTCATGTGCAATTCCATATAATGGTGCAGAATTTTGGGGTAATTCCGTGTGATAATGCTACACGGAATAATGCAAGTTACGCCAATTCCTATTTATTAATACTGCCTGGTTATGTAAAAGCAGATAGGCATATGCATTGCCTACTGGACTAGAGTACAGTTTGGCTGATGAATATATGTACACATTATTTGGACCCAGGATCATCCTAACTATGTAAAAGAAACATTACAAATACAAAAGCATATATGATGGAAATTCCTCAACATGCAATGTCACGATGTTGCAAAATGTAGAGCTTTACTTACAAATATTTGTTGTATTGGTATTTGAAAGCTTTTACACTCACATTTTGCCCCCTACTCAACCTGTAAGGGTACAAGGACCAGGACTTCAACCCCAAACCTCCCTGATTTGAAAGCAGGGACTACTGCTGAAGGTGCCTGTGAGGGCTTTAAAGGGCAATTAGATTCCCCACAGTGCGGGATGTGACTGAGCAAAGACAGGGCCAAGAGCAGTTCTGTTTACGCTCGTTAAAGCCTAGAGGAGGCTGAGCTACGCCACCCCATGGCTGTCATTGTTAAGACCTTGAGGTTCTTTAGTTTTATGGCTCTTCTTCCCTGGATGGGTACACTAAACGCACAGTGGGCACCGTAAACAAGGAAATAGAACATATTGAACATCATCTGTCTGTCACTATGGCTGCAGGTCCTGGGTCAACTTTGCCTCCAGAGACAGGCTCTCAAACTACATGTGGCACTGCTCAAGTGTACGCCCAGGGTCAAGGGTCTGTGTCATCGCCTACTATTGTAGCCCTTCCTGCTGATCCCAGACCAAACTCTGCTGAGGCCTAAGTTTCATCTTGCAATAATGGCCCTACAGCCAAATGTAAAAGATGACAGGGAGCAAGGAAATCCCACCACTTTTTAGACCCTCAATGCAGAGCACTTGATTCCAGCTTAGCACGTTCTACTGTGATCAGCACCGTGGATTTGGGCCTTTTATGAATAACATTACTGGACAGTGTGAGGGGAGTGGTTAAAAATCTTTTCTCTTCTACCTTCACCAGACTGGGGACTATTGAAGAACTTTTATGTAGTATCAAGTCAAGGCTCCTGACGTCCTCTGTTAATCCAGCAGCCACTCACATGCAGGTGCCGGCTGCTGGGAGCCTTGCATTAATGCGCCGAGTTGCCTCTAAATGATGATAAAATCCCTTCTAAATGCTTTCATATCAGTCAGACAGATAGTTCTCTCCCTATCCCGCATTGTCTTCTTCTACAGCATTGCCAATCACTAGCTGGGTTTGGGTCTTGCAGTATGAGAGATCTTCATATTCTGGTAGGAGAGCCGAGTCTGGGTAGGTCCTCTGGCCCAATGGTGGTTTTGCAACTTCCCTACCCAAATGGCTGATGTTAATAAACCAGCTAGGCTTACCAATAGCTCACTGGCTCCAGAAGCGTCCATGGGGAGTTTGCCCTAGGATAAGGGGAATACCAGGATGCAAAACAAAAAAGGTTGGGTGTTCAAATTAGGTCACTACTAATTTACCTCCCACCTGCTGTCCTTATGTTGAGAAATTGATAAATGTCCCACATTTGCCTCAGGGCACTACTGGGTCATCAGCCCAGTTAAGGAATAAAGTCCTCTACTGGCTACAATCTAGGTTTATTTGTTTCCCGTCTCCGAAGCTGACCAAATTATTTTGAAATGTAGGTTTGGGTTGATGTGTCCATCTAAAAAAACTTTAAAGGGGACTGTATTATTATTAACTTAAAGCATCCTAGGTCTGCAGGTGAGATCTTGCATAGGTTTTCATCTCACTTTTCCAATTCAGGTAATATTATGCTTCTACCTCTGGGCTCTTTTTATCACCACCTGATTGAAGTCCCTTATGGATCTGATCGTCCATCTTTTCATCAGCTTAAGTTTGTTAACTGTCCTTTTTCTTTTCCCCTTATAAATAGGTTTGAGGCCCTGAACGATCTGTAGGCTGGTGATTGATGCCCTGATTTTGAGGACACACCTCAACCAGCTTGTATAGATGGCCCTGCTGTCCTCACCTCTCACCTTTTTGTCTTAATTGCAAGCCTATTGTCCATGCCACTGTCCCTGATTCTCCTAACACTCCACCGCAAGTTAAGGTGACTCAGCCAATGCTTTTTAGTTACCCTGCTTTAGCTCCAACACCTGCTCACACAGGCTATGGTAGGACTTGCTATATTACTTAATGGAACATTTCCGGGCTTCAAAATAAATTAACAGTCCCAGATTAGCTTAACAACTCTTTCACCACACACACAATCTGTCTTCAGGCAACCTGGTCTGTTGAAGCTATGCATATTGAAGGTTGTCTTCTTTAATAACTGCTGCAATACTGTCTCTGTCAGGCTGTGCCAAAGGTGGCTTGCAGATCTTAATTTCTAATGTGATACCTGTTATCATTAGAAGGTCTGTTATTGTTTCCACAAATTGCCAGCTTGTGTTATTGTTTTTCGGGGGGTGGGGGGCTGATCTTGTGATGATTAACTTTTACAATAAGGTGTTTGACTCAATTCACAGTGAAGTTCTATTACCCATTGAAGTGGACCTAGACATGTTATTGCATTCAACCTACTCTATTTGCCCTATTTTATCGGCCAGTGATTTTAACATACAAAAATGCTATCTACTGGTGATACGTCTGTATGGCATTACCAATTTAGTGGAGGTGCATGTTCCATATTTTCTGCACAACGCATGTGGAAAGACTACAAACTCTTTAATGTTAAATCATAATTTCTTGCTATTGGAGGATTGTAATATTTCAAACAGTGAGCAGATCCATTCATTTATTGGTAGATATGCATCTACTACAATTGATCACATTTTAATCACTTCTTCTGCTAGACATCTCATTTCTAAATTTGAGGTGATACAAACCACAGTGAGCATCATAATCCAATTGTTGTATCAGTGTCTTTTATGCAGATATCCCTTTAGTTACAATTCGCATAGCAAATGTTGATCCAGTTAAGCCAAATGGCGTCCTCATTAGATGGTCAGGGGTTGATCCTATGTGTGTAATGCAGAGGCTGCTATCCACAAACACAATATCGTTCAGCTATGTTTTGGACACTCTAGTAGGCTATGTTGGATTGGTTCACACTTTTCACAAACTTCCCAGAGCACTTAATAGCTTATTAACACCTCCCCCTAGATCTAGGACCTCTAAGAAACATGTTAGGTTTGACCACTCATGTACACAGGCATCAAAGATGATGCAGATCACTTTGCATAGCTCTCCAAGGGAATATTCTGCTTTTAAGCAATTAAGTAAAAAATATAACAAGGTGTTAAACTCTAAGAAAAATGTGCTTAGAGAAGAGGCCTGGTTAAATTTAGCTCAGGCAGCGGAGATCAAAGATGTCTCTTTGTTTAGAAACATGGTCAATGTTGCTTTTCTCAAAATTATTCTGCCTCTGAACTAACACTGTTTGTTCCTCTCTAGGCATGGGTTAACCATTTTGCAAAGATTATTGATCCTCACATTAGTAATGATCCAGAGTTTTATCAATCAGCACCAGTGGACACATTCAATAATCTTTCCAGTATCAGGCCCCTTCTATTCACAATAGATGAGGTCCTTTTAGCTGTGTGAAGTAGTTTGAAGGTCAAAGCTCCTGGGCACAATGGAGTGCCAGTTGATGCTCATCGAGCTCTGTGTGGGTTGTGGGGCCCCATTTTAAAAAAAAAATGTTATCCTCATTCGCCACCAACCTACTTCACTTCGCACTCAAGATGTCTATACCCAAACTCAGCAAGCTGGGGAAAGTAGGAAATTCTAAATGGAGACCTCGTTGAAGTCCCGCCTACAGGTATCATGACTTGCTTGGGTGCTAATTAAACCAGATGAGATAACTCTTCCGCAAAGCTCCAAGAGCTTGATGACAATCGTTGTAATACTTCCGGGAGAGACTGGCGGTAACTGACTTAGCCCGAAGAGTGTCGAGGCAGCATAATCATGGGACCTAAAAAAATAAATAAAAAACACCCAATTGGTGTGCTAGGAGCCCAGTCTGAGCTGCAGCAAGTCCCAAAATGCTGTCCTCTTCCTACTGCACGATCTAGCTAGGTCCAACTTAGAGACCGCCAACACTGAAGTCAGCCAGTCTGAGAAAGAGGGAGGAGTGGATTCTGTCCATCTTTTGCAAATTTGTCTCCTGGCTAGAAGGATAGCAAAGAAAAGCAATGATCTGGATGGACCCGTAACTTTATGTGTAAAACCAAGGATAATCAAGGATAAGTCTATGTGAATTGGACTGCCCAAGGTGTTCGCCAAAAAGTTGTCAACGCTATCCCAAAAGGTAGTCAAGGTGGGGCATTCTTTAAACATGTGAATGTCTGAAGCTAGAGCCAAACCACATTTCTTGCAGCCAACTGGTGGACCTTTGATAATTTTAAAATGCTTTTGGGGGGAGAAATAAGCCCTGTGAATGGTAAACAGGTGGTTCCTTTTCAGCCATGCTGGTTTAACTACGTTGTGAAGGATCTTGCAGGAATTCTGCCATAGATAGTCACAATGTTGTTCAGGTACGGAATCCCCCCATGGGTTCCTCGGCCAGTTTAAGTTTGCCGTCTACAGACTCAAATATGGCTCGACACCAAAAAGAAACCTCTTTCCTCCCGGGTGACTTAGCCACAAGCTGGTGTGATTTGGCCCAACATTTCAACTGAAGATATTTAAACCTTGAGAGGCCTACTCCGACTTTATCCTTAAGTTGTTTCCATGAAACAAGAATGCAGTCAGAGGCCAGGTCCCCCCAGACCATCAGCCCAGCTTCTCTTAAAGATACTGCCAGTTTATCTCTCAGGCACTCCGGGGCACCAGGAGAATCCCAGAGGGGGGCCAAGCTTGAAAAATAACTGAGCGCAGCCGTACTTTTAAGTTTAGCCCAAGTTTTGGCAAAACCCTGAAGGACCTTCAGCTTAACCTTTTTAAAAACTTTGGGTCTCCAAATTTGAACAGAATTCCTTCCTCAGGTAAGTTGGCTCCGCTAAGCATGGTGAGAAACACCCCCCTGCTCTTGTGCAAACCGGCATTTTCAAAAGCATTTGCGAATGTGTGAGTTGAAAAGCTCAGGCATAAAACTGGAGATCCGGTAAAGCAAGGCCTCCTTTCTCTCTCCTCCGCCCCAGCTTTTTCCAAGCTATTCTTGTTGATTTATATGCCCAAACAAAATAATTTATATCCCGCTGTAGCTTGTCTATAGCAGATTTTCGAAGTATAGGGGAATATAATTAAAGAGAAAGGTGACCTTGGGGAGTATCGACATCTTAACTAGACTGCCCCTCCCAAGAATGGATAAAGGAAGTTGAGATATAATCACAAAGGTTTCCTTTGGACTCCACTAAGCAGCCAACCTAATATACTACGCCCAAAGGTAGTCATCCACCATATAATTCAATCCAATTAATCACAGTCAGGATAGGAGAATAATTCTGTGCACCCAAAACTACTAATACATACAGGACTGATGGCAACAAGTTAAAAATTAAAAAGATTTTATTCAATCTAAACCATACATTACTGAACAGTAAATGACACTGTGTCATAAAATAAAGAACACAATAGTACAATTTCACTATAATTCATTAAAAGAATCTTTTTATGCAAGCATATCACACAATATAAATTTTAAAATAAAAGCGAGAGTACAAAAAACAGACCAAACACTTTGTCTTAAATTGATCACATCTGTAATGCTTATTTCCCAGACACTGAGACTGGGAGCTGTATTCTGTTGGCACTCAAGTCTCAGTAATGATACAGATTGTGGTCCTAATGAATCAAGCATCGACGCATTTTGGTGGAGAAATTATAATGCCACCTTTTTAAAGACCAATGTATTATTACTCTCGACAAATGATAAAACCGGGAACAGTAAAATTCACCTCTTTAATCATAGAGGTTTCAAGGGATATAGATATATCTTGAGCAACAGATTAAAAATAAATCTGAGCTTCAGGGGCAACCACCTCCTATTTTTAGCACTGCCTGGTCAGGGACTGCCTGAGTGGTGTACCCAAGGCAGAAACTGTAGAGTCTAAAACTAGACAGTTCAGAGAATCTTATCAAAATCTGTGACGTGAATCCTCTCATCTATTGCATGAAAGCTCTGTATAGAATGTCCTCGGATCTAAATTAATGGTTGTTCATATGATTTTATGATTATATCTTTGCATGATACCCTATTCCTTTAGCATAAGGGGTTCCTCTCAGTTTCTACAAATAAAGGAAGTTGAGCCCAAGATTTCATCAGCCTCTGGCACTCCCTAGCCACCATAGTTAGGTTTGTCTCTGCAATCTTTGTAATATCTTACACAATGTTGATCCCCAAATATCTCATTGTGACGGAGCAGGGGCCACGGAAACCAGTAATGTTAGGGAATGGTGGGTACACGTACCATTTTTACCCCCTCTTGTCCCCCCCCAGCAGGGAGAATGGCTTCTGTCACCTGAACTGGAGAGACGAACAAACTCGGACGACGAGGAGCCCTTTAACTGGACTCCTGACGACACCCAGGGAACGCCCCGGAGTGACGTCACGACGCGAGCTACGTCAAAAGGGAACGAGAGCCAGCAAAGGACGGATGGCGATCCCCGGAGGAGTACTGGTGACGAATGGAGAGTAGGCGAGGAGGCGAGCGGCGGACGGGAGGAGAGAAGCGGTCGGGAGGAAGACGGACGGGAAAGCAGAGAAGCCGACGGCGGAAGGCCAGGAGGCTCGGGATACCGCGAAGCGCCCCGCCATACTCCCAGGGGAGGAGTGTGGCTAGGACAGGTACGGGATCGTGTGGTGGGTTGGATGGCCCGAGGGGAGAAGCAGAATACCCCCCCTGTTTGATCCTTGTTCCCGTATATAGTTTTAGTTTGTTTAAGAATTGCACCATTCACCCCCTTTGTTTTCACGAGTGATGTGCACGTCTTCACCAACTTAGGGGATTTCCACACACCCGGTCCAGGTCTTAGGGTAAACTAGTGCAGAACAGCCGCCTGACACATCCCTTTGTTTGTCTCCTTTCTTCTGGGGCACCCACCTTCCCGAGTGGAGATACACGCCGGCGACGATCCGCAAAACCCAAAGGGAACGAGAAGCCTTGCGCGAGGGAGAGGGATCGAACCTGGGAGACGAACAGGAGAATCATCGTCCAGGGACAGAGAAATACTGGAAAACATTAAGAGAAAGAGATATCTCTCAATAAAACCCCACTTATCACTAACTCGAGTCTCGTCTATCCCTGACCAGTCGCCACACTCAGAGCTGCTCTGGTGCTGATGCTTGATCCCCCCCAGGGTTCCAAACCATGATTTCTGTCTTCGCGGGATTGATCTCATAACCTGAGACAAGACCAGAATCCTGCGCCAGGCTAATCACGGCTGGGAATGCTGTTAACAGGTTAGCCGAAAAGACTAAAATATCATCAGCATAAAGAGCGACCTTCCTCTCCCACTCCCCATAGTTAAAATACTAGATTTTAGGATCTTCCCTGAGCTGTTGAGCAAATGGCTCGATATATTGATCAAAAAGGAGAGGGGAGAGTGGGCAGCCCTGCCTGGTCCCCCTCGAGATCTTAAAAGATTCAGTGATATTTCCTTTAACAAAAAGTCTGGCTGTTGGTTCCTGATATTTCAACTGAACTGTTTGACAAAACTTTTTCCCAAGGTTAAATTTCCTCAAGACTTCTGTCAGGTAGGTCCAATTAACCCTGTTGAATGCCTTAGTGGCGTCTAAGGTCATGGCCGCTAATGGATCCGAATAAGTAGAGGCCAGATCAATCACCCCAATAAGGTCATAGGTGAGGTCGGATAGTTGCCGTCCCTTGACAAAGCCCTTCTGATCCAGATGGATAATATCACCCGCCACAAGTCTGGTCGCCAAAATTCAAGCGAAGATTTTATAGTCCGCATTCAAAAGTGAAATGGGCCTATATGACCCACAACTTGATGGATTTTTCCCAGCTTTCAGGATTAAAATGATTGTGGCGTCATTCCATGAGAGTGGGAGCTTTAAGCCTTGCTGTAGTATCTGGTTAAAGAGCTTTGTCAAGGTGGGAACAATCATATCACTCATTAGTTAATAAAGCTCGGCTGGGAGCCCATCGGGTCCCGCAGCTTTTCCGTTCTTACAGAGTGATATAGCTCTCCTAACCTCATCTTGGGTAAATTCCCGATCTAGGTGATCCTGCTGTTCGAATTTCAGGGAGGGGAGAGAGATGCTATCCAGCCAGCTCTTGACATTAGATTTGTCCACCAATTTATCCTTGCGGTAAATATCTTGGAAAAAAGCCTGAAATGCATCACAAATTTCCTCATCCCAAGAGAGAGTAACATCTCCACTTTCACTAGTAATTTCTTTGATCTTGTTTCTTACCCGGTCTGATTTAGTTTTCCACGCAAGGAGCTTTACTGCCCCCTCTCCATACTCGAAATGGGCAATTTTACTTGTCTCCCATCTTCGCATGTGCCTAGTATGCAAGATATTCTCCAACTGACCCATCAATTTATTGAAGTTAGTCTGACGTTCTGACTGGATTTTGGGAGGAGCCTGACAATTTAGATCGGCCTCTGCTGCCCTCAGCTTAAATTCAATTGATGCGATCTCCTACTTATATTTTTTATTTCTATAGCTCAACCTACTTGTGATTTGACCCCGCAGGAAAGCCTTTAAGGAATCCCATACAACAGATATCGAAGCCGAGTCTAAATTCACCCTCAGAAAACATTCAGTTTCCTGGGATAAGAAGGAGATCTCCTCTTCCTCCAAAAGTAAGGCTCGATCAAAGGACCATGACCTGGTGTGACTAGGTAGTGGGCAATCTAAGTTTATCAAGATGCCAGAATGGTCTGAGAGATGAGATGCCAAGTAAGATTTTTTTTTAACTCTGCCTCTTAGAGATTGGCTTATTAACACATAATCTATTCTTGATTTGTGCCGATACTTGTGGTTTCTGTAAGAGACTCCCAACTGCTGGCCTGATCTTTCTCTCCAAATGTCAGAGAGGGTGAATGGCTTCATCGCACCCAATACGAAATCCCGAGATTTAGAAGGGACCATGGCTCTATTGTTCGGTGACTTATCTAGTGAAGGGTTTAATACGATATTAAAATCTGCTGCTAGAACTATCGGTTCAGGAAAATCCAGCAAATGAGAAAAAATAGTTTTGAGAAAAGAGGGGTCATCTTGGTTGGGTCCATAATAGCCGACCAAGGTAAACTGGAACCCCAAAATATTAGCTTTCACAATGACCCATCTGCCACATGGGTCAACTAGCTGTAGTAGGATACGATCCTTGGCTGATTTTTTAAATAAAATTAGAACCCCTCTAATATTTGCTGACTGACTAGTACTGACATAAGAACCAACCCATGTTTTATTCTTAAGAAGTCTAACAGTCTCTTCTTTAAGGATATGTGTTTCCTGGAGAACAATGACCTGCGCGGGGGAGTCCCCAAGATATTGCATAATCTTGTCTCTTCTCGGTCTTACGCGCAGGCCATTGACGTTTCAGGACAGAATCTGTATAGAGCTCATGGCGGGTCAAATCGACGACCTGTTAGCGAGAGGGGAGATTGAAGCCAGCACCAGTGCCCGATCCAACGGGATTCCATAATTGTAGCTCTTAAAAATGAGATTGATAAAAGGTGAATGAGGACATTTTTTGTTTTTTTTACCCCACTGCTCCCTACCCCAAACCCTGTGCCCCCCCAACCCACCCCCAACCCTGAAGAACCCTTACCCCAATTATCTGGACAGATGTAGTCCAGAGATTGCATCCCAGAGCAACCCGCTCCACCCCACCTTCAAAGATATGAAAAAGAGAAAAATAAAATGTGAAGAAAAGAAACCCTTCAAACCCTAAAGACCTTTAAGGACGATGGGGGAGGAAATGTGTGCACTTATTCTTATGTGTAAAACGTTTTCCTTTTTTTATTATTATTTTTCCCTTTTTTAAATTTAATTTCCTACCCCTTTCTCTAATCTCTAGTGTCCTTCTTCCTATTAATGTATGCATTTTTTTCTGCTCCAATTCCTACTTTTCTTACTCGAGTTATCCAATCTCCCACCACCCACTGCGTGTGGTTTGCCTATTGCTCCAACTCCAACTGCATTGTCAGTTATCAGTTATATCGATTATATCGATACATAAAGCGAAAAAAATAGAGTGGGGGGGTGGGAAGTGACTCAAGAGAAGGCTATCCACTGGTAAGAAGGGATACAGTAGTGAGTCCCAGGCCAAGTTTAATTCTTAAGGGGCCTCCTTGCTAATTGTATCGAGCAACTCATCCGCCTCCTGAACTGATCTTAAGTTCTGCATTTTATTGTTATGCATAACTTTCAGGAAGGCGGGAAACTTTAGCTGGGCTGCCGCACCATGCTTCTTAAAATCTTCCAACTTCCTTCCCAGCTCCCACTGCCTGTCCAGTGTGAGCCTGGAAAGGTCAAAACGGATTTCAAAAGAAAAATCTTTAGCCTTCAATGATTTCGTTTTCAGTGCTAAATTAAGGATCCTCTCTTTTAAAGCAAACATAAGAAAGTTAATTAATATTTTCCTTGCCTTAGATCTATTTGGATTGCTACGAAAGGGATCCCTGTACACCCTCTGTATGTCGCGACTCAGTGATTCTTCTGAGTCCTCGAGCTGTATGGAGGCTTTAAGTAGAGATACAATATAGAATCTAAGATCTGATCCTTCACTCCCTTCCGGGACATTCAAGAGGCGTAAGTTGTTTCTGCAAGCGTTGTGCGTTGTTTTCCAAAACTTCCATTCTATCGAGGAGATCTGCCCCTTCTTTCCTGAAAATGTCTGACTTCGCTGTCCCGAGATGTTCTTTCAGTCCGCCAACACTGTTCTCTAAGATCGCAGTTCTGGAGTTCAGTAGATCCACCTTTTCTCTAAAGATTCGCAAAAGCTTATAATTTCTCCCTGGTTGACTGCAGATACCGCGAAACCCTTCTTTATATCTTCGGACAATGTGACAAAGAGAGCTTCCAAGGCTGAAGATGAGGATCCAGCTACCACTTGTTCCTTAAAAGGTTCGCTACTGAAAGCCACTGCTGACTGCATCTGGGACTGGGTCTGGGATTGAGCCGCAGGGCTAGTAATAGAGCTGGATGCGGCCACAAAGGGGTCCAAAATTGTGTTGTAATTCCCCTGCTGAGAGATCTAGTTTGTTACAGACTCCATGATTTTATCGGTTGCTGCAGCCCGTCGTAGAGCAGGAGTTATTTAAGTTGTTAAAGTGACTGGACTTTTCCTATGTGCTTCACCCTGTGTAATAATATCCAGAACCTCTGGTTGGACCCTAAGATATGAGCGCAATGAGGGAGTAACCCTGACTTTGTTGTTAGCGGGGTTACTTTTAGACCTCCTAGGTTTGATAGATCTGCCTTTAACTTGATACGTCTGAAAGGCTGAGCTGCTGGTTGGAATAGGAGCAAGAGGAGCACAAGGAGTATCCGGTGACTCAGGAATGGCTTTATTGGCACTTTGATCGAACTCAGAGCTCTTGTAAGAGCTATATTTTAATAACGACTTGGTGGGACCCAAACAAACCTCTGCACCCTTTCTATGCCTCTTGGTGCCCCCCTTAGGAGTGATAGTAGGTTGTGTCTTTCCCAGAAGAGGGGAAAGATCCTCCTAAAGGGCTTGGATCACAGGGACTGAAGCCTCCTGTAACTGCTGTGATTGCCGGATATCAGACTCCTTTTCCACAACCACTGTACCTGACTCGAGCGTTGAGAGAGAAACCTCCAAAGTCTTGCCGAGACTCTCCTGCTGGCTTCTCTGGTCTCCCTTCTGAAATTAAATGTTGATGCTGTCTCTGCCACTGCTCACCCGGAGGTATCAGTGAGCAACCCCTCTGCAGCCCCTGTGGAGCTCCAGCGAGGTGTCAGACCAGCGAGATGTGACAGAGAGGCGCCTACCTGCCTCGCCGCGACACATCCCTGGCTGAACGGCAGATGCCGGCATCGAAATCCGCGGCAGGCAGTTCAGAGGGGGTTCAGAGGAAAAAGCCTAAAAAGTGCAGTAAGACGGGGGCCTGGGAAGTTAAGAGGGTTAATCGGGACAAACAGTGGTAGCGGGAGCTCTGGGAGCAAGCGGCTGCTTAGTGTGCAGATGCCATGTTCCCCCCTGCAGACGCCATGTTCCCCATTTTGACTTAAGTGTTTAATGCGGATGACAAGGGCATAATACCTTCCAGGTGGACTGATTCCATCGTTGTGCCTATTTTTAAGAAGGGGGATAGATCTTACCTGAAGTGCTATCTTCCCATCTCCCTACTGGACTCTTCTGTGAAATTGTGGGGCAGGGTTCTTCTACAGAGATTGGAGCAGTGGGCTATATGTAATTCTATTATTTCAGAAGCCCAGTATAGGTTCAGAATGGGACTGGAGACAGTGGAGCGGCATGTAAACCTAGACCTGCTCATTAGGAAATATACCAAGGAGAAGTCAGGTTCTCTTCACTTGTACTTTGCTGACCTCAGTAGAACCTTCAACCTGGTAGACTACTCGATTCTGTGGCATACATTGCTCCAACTTGTGGCCCCTGTGAATATTGTTTACTTCCTTTACCAGTTGTATGAGAATCTGTCTGCCATGGCTCAATATGGCCCCAATGGGGAGTGTTCCCCTACATATAGAATCAAGAGAGGAGTCAGACAGGTCTGTATTCTGCCTTATTCTTATTCTCCCTCTATAAAAACGATGTTGATGGTCCCCCTTGGACCCTGAAGGATGATCCTTATGTACGCTGACTAATGTCTAGGACCACTGCCGGTCTGCAGAGACTTATGGACACCTTTGCTGAATTTATAGATGGCAGAAAATTCAATATTAATAAAGTCAAAACATTCACAATGTCTTGTGGGAAAGAACATTTAGAAGAATATTTTGTTTATCAAGCACATTCCTATTGTGAAGGTTAATTCATTTTGTTATCTGGGCATTCTTTTTTCTAATAAAGGCTCATGGTCCCAACATTTAAAAAACGCTTTATCCAAAATGAGTAGAGTGTCTGAGGGAGTTATCAGTTTCTCACGTAAACTTTGTAGCGCCCTATTAGGGGTGTATAGAAGGCTAGAGCATTCTCAGCTGCCATCATGTATGGTGAGAGCTTGTGGGATTAATCATCCTGCGGCCCTCTTCAGATTGACTCTCGCTCAAGTCCATTTTGCTCTGGCATTCAATTTGGGCAAAAACTGAAACAGCTTACACGAAAGCCATCATTTTGGATTGTTTATTGTTTAGTGCTAGACCATGCTTTTAATATCCTGTGGCTTTCCTTTATTAATGATAATTTTAAATAATAGTTTAGCCACCCCGTTTCTCAAGACTCTTTTACAGTCCACGTTTTTGAGAAGAGTGAGGTCAAGCCCACTTTTTTAGGTGCCAGGTTTAAAAAAAGAGCACTTGTAGTTGCAAAGAAACCCACTGTTTTACATATCTGTTGAATGCCTTAGGGAAGGACTTTCAAATGTACCTGTTCCTTGTGACAAACACCCAACACCGCTTTGTTTTAACAAGGTTACAGCTGGACCTAGTACACCATCTAGTTGCCTTTCCTATTCTGAACCAATGGTGCAGGGATGTGGTGCTGTGATTTGCATATGACTGGGTTCAAACTGGAATGGCATGGCGAGCAAAAAAGCGATGGATTTAGGCCCAGATCTCTGTACTGGGGTGAATGTATGACACTGTTCTGCATTCTCTCCATCAATTGTTCTTTTTGCATTTGTCACCCCGAGTGGGACGTGTATGCCCAGATGTGGGCACCGCGCTCTCCATGCCACTGGAGTCAAGCTATCCTGGCTGATAATGGGTGAAACCCTGAAACCGGTCTTAAGGTGCTTGCTTCCAGTCCAGGGAGAACCTAGCCTGGCGAGTCGGGCTGGACTATTCCCATGGCACAGGGTCAAGACTGATTTGCATATGTCTGGGTTCAAACTGCAAGGGCATGGTGAGCAAAAAAAACGATGGATTTGTGCCAGATGTCTGTACTGGGGCAAATGTATGACACTGTTCTGCATTCTGTCCATTAATTGTACTTTTTTCAGGTGCCCTTGCGATGACATTTGAAACAGAAAACTCAGCAATTTATGTTATTCTGCTATTTTTATGATTGTCTAATGAAACATATTCTGAAACTGATATCATTATTGCCCAGAAAATCACGGATTACAATGCAGTTTTACGTTTTTTATGCACCCTAGAGGTTTCTACTTATGTTTTAGTGTTGCCTCTTCCATTTGGTGAGCAATTCGCATCAGAAAAAGTATTGTAATCTAATTGTGGAGTTTGCTGTGTATGTTCTTAACCAGAGTATGTGTGCACAACTGAATTTATCTGATTTTAATTTTATTGACATACTGCAGTTTGTATTATCTGCTCTCTAATGGCCTGCTTTGCCACTATAGGACCACACAGCAGCTCTTCACAAAAATGCCAAACAGCTCACAATAGCACAGAAAACAGGGTTAGGAGAGCGGTATCGCTTCTTCTACTCCCTCCTCCTTACACAGCCACCACACCACACGAAGTCCATGAGTTTGGAACACGTACAGTAACTTTAAAAATAACGCCATGTTTGAGCCATATGGAGTAGTAAGTTATATAGGGGCATATTATCAAGAAACAACGTTAAAATTATTGCTGCTTTAGCGGCAGAAAACTGCCGCTAAAGCAGCGATAATGTGCTTGATAATATGCCCTTGAGAATTCCCATAGAAGCCCATGCTCTGGTGTCAACATGGGCTTCTATTGGAATTCTTTGCAGCATATTATCAAGCTCATTATCGCCGCTTAAGCGGCAGTTTTCTGCCGCTAAAGCGGCGATAATTTTAACGCCGTGCTTGTTAATATGCCCCATAGTATTTTCCTCGCTGGCAAATAAGGTAATCCAAAAGGCGCAGGGCATGAAGATATTTTGTAGCATGAGTTCACTCCATGAAATTGGCTCCAATCACAGATCCAGCTGCATCAGTGTCCTGACTCCAACTTTCTCTCCAACATTCCACCAAACATACAAAAGCACTGGTGGAAAGTACATCGTCCCAGCTACCCACGCTGGGAGATGGCAGGTCTGCAAGAGAGCTCCTCTGGTCGACTCCAGATCCTGCATGTATCCTGCAACTATAGCTATATAATTAGCTTCCAAATTGGGGAAAATAAACTCCGGAGAGCAGCGACGACCGATGTGCCAAGTATCGCCGCTGAAAATCAAGGCATTAACAGTATAAGACCGCCGAACTGCTTGACCCGCGGCACAACTTGTGACGTTGTGGTGCGCGCACCCGGAGAGTCTGATAGGCGAGTCCCGTGGGCAGGGATTTCGGAGCCCTGGCAGGCAGGCCGCACCTCTGCGCAGAAAAGTTAAGCTAATTGCAGGCTGCCAGACATCGTTCCGTGGTGCTATTCGTCTGCTACCTTGGAATAAGACGCTTTGGGAGGAGGACGAGAACTGTCAAGCGCCCCGACCGCTATTACGCCTGCGAGGACAGCTGATGCGGTAGGTGAACGCATGACCCTTGGAAAACACCGGCGTGGCAGAGAGGCCTGGGATGAGCTTGCTGTAGTGATCGCTGTTGCCCCCCGAGGTCAGTGGGGTGTGGGGTACATACCTGCAGACTGGCATCCGCTTCACGACACTTCGAGATATGGAAATGCCGACGTGGGGACAGAAAGCCCTCCCACATTAGAGAGGCTGCTGTCCCTAAGTGCTACAGAGGCAGGAACTTACACTCTCGACACACAGGCGTGCTGTCTGGTACGGTGAGTGGCCTGCGTCTTTGTATGAAACGTGGGTGGTGGTGCAATGCAAAATAGAAGACGAAGCAGACAGATGGCGTCAGGGTGAGGCTTGTAATACTCTCTCCTTACAATATTGGCCTGCCACAAATTGAAGACACCTGGGACCTGTGTTGGTAGAACTTGAAAGAACTTGAAAGTGCCTTAACCTCTTTCACGAAGTGCACAAACGATACACAGGCTCATTACAATATTTGCGGGCTCCATAGACTGCAGGCTGAGATACGCAGCTATACCAAACCTATACTGGAGCCCATCTTGGACAACAAGGGGATGTAGACACGCAGTACTGCAACCCGAGTCCTTAATATATTATATTTGGACTACAATATACGAACCACATTTGGAGGATTACTGATATAATAGGCTTAAGAATATAAGAGACGCATCGCGCACCAGCTTGTGTGGCCAAACGAGGGGGCAGAAGCGAGGACTCCAAGCCTCAGTGTGCAGCGGGGCCTGAAGCAGACCGGCAGCCCCTCCTCCTCATTACTGAGGGTTGTTAATTGCTGGCACCTTCCCGCGACGCAGGACGCGCGCGGGCGGGCGCCGGGCAAAGGGCAGGCCGTCAGAAGCGGAAGGAGGCCGGGCCGGGCCGGGCCTTGCCTCTAAGCACCTCTTTAAGGTAAGTGATATTGAGCACTATGGGGAGACGTACAGTTACATCTGGCTTAAAGCCCACAACTACTAACACTATTGAAAGTATGCTCGAAAAAGCTGTTAGTATGGTCTCATCAGAGATCGAACTGACTGAGAGGAGACTTTCTATGGGTCACCCGGCACCTCTATTGCATTCGTCTGGAGGATTTGAGCGGGGTAATTTAATTGCCCCTCTCCCATTATCACCCAATGTGCTAATCACAACACCAAGTAATCGAGAAATGCTGCCTGCAGGCCTTGAGACTGATAAGGACGATGTGGAAATTCCCGATTGTCAACTACGACCTCAAGTTAATGTTAGTATTGGAAATTTGGCTCTGTTCACCAAAGCAGTGGGGGAAAAAAGGAAGAGAGGTACGTCAAAACCTATTGGCAGCAAGAGGAAACAGCCTCCCCGCTCAAAAACTCAACCTACACCCCTGAGTTTATGGAGACGAGGATCTACCGCCGTGACTGTGAGCCCCATTCAGCAAACAAATGACAGTACAGTAGATTTGCCCACATTAGAAGCAGCAATTAATTCCATCCATACTCAGACTGAGCACACAATTGCCCATGGCACTCGTGAAAGGTCGGGAGATACCCTAATTGATACCATAATGGATTCTGTTTATGACCGTTTAAAAAATTTGGTAGATAAACAATGTAATGCTCTTTTTAAACGTCTGGACAGATTGGAAAATCTGGTTAAGAAACCGGATATTCACAAAAAAGCTGTCACTATTGGTGATAAAATCAGGGGGCAACAGCACCCAAAATCTACGGAGACAACTGATCAGGTTATATTAAAGGAGAGGGGTGATTGTACGCTTCCTACTATTAATACTGCATGTGATAAGTGTGGCAATTTCAAGAGCAGTCCCTTTCCCAAATTTACCCCCAGTTTGATGCATTTGTCAAATGCAGTACCTGGCAATAGGATCAGTAGTAATAGTTTATCCCGAAATTTAGCATCAGCCACTCCCGTGCCGTCGGCCCCGGTACCCACAATTATGGCAACTGTTCCGAATGTTACTTCTATTTTTGAAAATCGGGCTGAGAACCCATCGGAAGACGTCCTTCACTTACCTCCTGAAGCCTGCCCTTATGTCGTAATTTTAGCTGGCGCCCCTCCCTTGAAGAAAGACCAATCAGAGTCTTGGGAACAACTCAAGAATGAAAGTATTGATTGACTATCGAAGTATAAGGGCTTAGGGATGGTGAACGCCAATGACATTTTAATGGTGCGACGTGTAGGATGGGTAGAGCCCTCAGATAAGAACATTACAGGTGACTGCATTGTTGTGAATTTTAGACGTCCCTCCCTGGTGAAATGGCTATTAAGAGCACAAATCCATCATAATCTTGCCCCAACCCTTATACATTCACTACCTCTGGGTTTTTTCTATAAACCTTCTCCAGGCACACGTAATTTTACTACCCCGACACACACCACACAGAACCGGTTTACCGTTCTTTCTAGTCTGGACAGCCAGGATTGACTACTGAGTCAACCATCGACTACTCTACTAGACTTAGTGGTACCCTTAACAGTTCGTCCGGTTGCTACTGAACCCAGATCCCCTGATCCTAACCTAAATGTGCTAAGCTGGAACATCGCAGGACTAAGATCTAAACTGAATTCCATGGAGTGGGTTGATCTAGTCAGTAAATATGATATTTTGATGTTCCAGGAGACATGGTCCACAAACGATTTGTTCCTTGGAGGATTTGTATGTTATAATAGCACTGTACCCAGCCCCAAAACAGGTCGCCCATGTGGGGGGTTATCAACATGGATAAAGGTCTCAGCCGGGTGCAGTATAAAACCTCTGGGGACAAATAATGAGAGCTTTCAAGCCACGGTTTATTCACAGGGGGCCACAATCTGTTTAATTAATTTTTATAATAACGATTTCATATCACCACCAAATAGGAATTTTATTATTTTGTTCGAATTTATTGATAAATTAGAAGACGAGCAGAGGTAAAGGCAAATTGGACGGAATTTGCCTCGGCGGTGACTTTAATGTACGATTGCATAGTGGTATTGATAATACAGCCATCGCCCAGGTCAGGGTTAACCAATGTAAAAGAGGGGAGGAACTTTGCAATTATATATCTTCCCGTAACCTAATTAACGTAATGGAAAAGGCAGGTGTTGACTCAATTAAGGGCCCACTGCCTACCTATAGAGGACGTGGCTGGTCATCCATTATAGACTATGTTTTTATATCATCTTCACTGGTAAACTTCTTTACAAAGGCTGAGGTTTTATGTACTAGCCAAGGTGACCATAACCCAATTTTAACAACAATCAGACTTTTTTCTAAATTTACTACCCAAACGGAAATAGGGGCTAAACATTTGGAGGCATCAACTGATAAACTTAGAGTGATCTGGAAGGGAATAGACAACAAAGTACTATTCGCATGCATGATAAAATCATATCCCTTATTGGTAGAGACGTACCTATTAAGCAGCTCCTCGGGCGCAGAGATTATTGAGGCCTTTAGTGGTTTATGTGCTGGTATTAAACATATAATCTCAAGACCTGTCACCAACTCAAGCCAGAATCCCAGATGGTTTGATGGCATATGCTCGCGGGCCAACAGAGACCTGCGTGAAGCATTAGAGGCTACACCTAGGGATATAATCCGAGTTAGATCATTGAGAGCTTGCTATAAGAAAGCAACTAAACTACGCTCAGATGAGATATTGAGAGAACGCTGGGATAACCTTGCTAGAGCTGCCTCACTTAAGGATGTAACTGGATTCTGGAAAGAAGTTAAAGCCATGAGGTCTATGGGCTCAAATATTACTCCCATAAGCTGTAATATATCTAGCGAATCATGGGAGGAGCACTTTGCCAGAATCTATACAGCTCCCATAAAGATCTCTAATAGCCATACCTGCCCCTCAGTTTTAAAGGTTGTTATAACTGTAATTGAAGTTGAGGATGCCATAAAACAAAGCATAGGGAATAAAGCGCCAGGCCCGGAGGGCTACCAATCGATCTTATAAAACATGAACCAGATTTTTGGGCCCCCCTTTTATGCAATGTTTTAAATAACTTGACCAATACGGCTATCCCGAGTACCTGGTCGACTAGTATTATTGTGCCCATTTTTAAAAAAGGTGACCGATCCAATCCCAGCTGCTATCACCCAATTTCCCTAATAGACAATATTTTGAAGATCCAGGGCAGGGTTGTCTTCAACAAGATCAGGAATTGGGCTGAAGACAACCAAATTTTAAATCGTTGCCAGCTGGGCTTTAGAAGCAATGTTGGAACTGTCGAACAGTGTTTGAACTTAAATCTTATTCTGGGCAAATATACGATTGCTCAAAAAGTTCCACTCTACTTGGGTTTTATGGACTTAACTTCAGCCTTTGATTTTGTTAATAGATCACGTTTATTGGAGATTCTTTTAAATTACGGGTTGGATGAGGCTTTGGTCCACTTCTTGGCGCATTTGCATAGGGATTTGAAGGCACAGGTGAGGATAAGTAATGATGCGGAGGTTTCTGGGGATATTGCCATTGGCAGAGGGGTTAGACAAGGTTGTGTTCTAGCCCCTCTACTTTTTATTCTTTACATACATTAATTACATAACTCCCTGTCTAAATTGACCAATGATGTACCGAAAATTAATGGCAAATTACTCCCCGCGCTTTTATATGCTGATGACGCGGTACTTATGGGCCGCACCCCCAATGCACTTCACACTTTAGTTACGGGGTTTGTGTCTTTTATGGCCGAACTGGACCTTTGCACTAATTTTAAAAAATCTTACATTATGATGTGTGAACCGAAAAAACACCGCATTAATTTTATATCATCGGGCAGCGAGTCACTAACATGCACAAGCACTTTTCCTTACCTGGGCTTAGTTTTCTCAGAATTAGTCTCTTGGCAGGCCCATGTAGCCCATAGTAGAAACAAACTTTCTAAAGCGGTCAATTCTATAATTAGCCTTCGGCAGCCAAAAGAAGTAGAGGTTGTGTTACCTTTAATTTAGATATACAAATCGCAATGTGTATCAACGGCCACCTATGGTGCTGAAGTTTGGGGGATGTAAATTGTAGCGGGATCCAAATTGAGGAGAACAGATTTTGCAGAAAAATTCTCGGGGCTCAAATTTCATCTCCAATTTACATATGCCACAAAGAATTGAACCTACATTATGTGGAGGATTTTATTAGGTCTCGCCCAGCTATATTCTGGCTAAAAATATGGCAGAACCCTGCTGCGATCCTAACAAGAGAGATAATTATAGATTGCCTTAAATGTGACAAGGGTGGCAGTATACCATGGCTTGTTGCAGTTAAAAACAGTTTAGCCAGTGTGAAGTTGGAGCACATTTTTTTATGTCCATCAGCACTGGAAGGCACAAGTGTAAAATTACTCAGGTGGTGCTGTATGATCTGTATCATAAAGAAAGACAGAACATCGAGCATCATAAATCATCGATTGTTAGGTACATGCCCCTTCTGGAGGTACCGAACACCCAACATCACATGCCACAGAAATATCTTAGGAAGAACATGGGGAGATGGAAAAGAAGTTTACTCTTCCGCCTTAGGGATGGCAGTATAAAATATTCACTCTGCTTCCTGATAGGATTCAATAGTAACCTTGAGCAGTTGTGTTGCCCATGTGGCATCGGCAGTAAACAAACATTGTTACACTTTTTACTTTTTTGTAAATTTTGCGCCAGGTATACAAAACAGTATTTAATCCCCTATTTTAAAGCATGTGCCATTTTCGATTTTAAATTAGCATATTTTGAAATTTTATGGCTAGGAAATGACGATTTGATTTTCCGAGTAAGCACGTTCTTACAAGTTGCAGCTCGCTCACGTGCTTCCATGAACGAACTCTAATGCGCTACAAATTTTGTTATACTTCCCAGTGAAATTTACTTTTTATCTCTGTTTTTATAATGGTCATTAATATTGCCCGTAACCAATTATTTTGATAATGCTGCTAGTATTGGTAGAATTGAAAATGGGGCTTTAGTCAAATTTGCACCCTGATGCTTATCATTGCCTGACTTATTGCACGTTATCGCACTTTATTTGTAATATATTGTCGACTTTGCTCACTGGTCTAAATTTCACACTTTGTTAGTAATGTTGCTACATTCTATAGCCCGTCCAACCTTTTTATCATGTTTTTACTACTGTAATTTTGTATTTGTATTGAATGATATGGTATATTTATATATTTTAAAATTTGTACTGTATTTGCCATTGGTAGTGATGAATTGTGCTTTTATGGATATTTTTTATCCGAATAAAGATTATCTATCTATCTATCTATCTATCTATCTATCTATCTATCTATCTATCTATCTATCTATCTATCTATCTATCTATCTATCTATCTATCTATCTATCTATCTATCTATTGACATACTGCAGTTTGTATTATCTGCTCTCTAATGGCCTAATAGGACCAGACAGCAGCTCTTTACAAAAATGCCAAACTGCTCACAATAGCACAGAAAACAGGGTTAGGAGAGCGGTATCGCTTCTTCTACTGCCTCCTCTTTGCACAGCCACCACACCACACAAAGTCCATGAGTTTGGAACACGTACAGTAACTTTAAAAATAACGCCAAGTTTGAGCCATATGGAGTAGTAAGTTATATAGGGGCATATTATCAAGAAACAACGTTAAAATTATCGCTGCTGTAGCGGCAGAAAACTGCCGCTAAAGCAGCGATAATGGGCTTGATAATATGCCCTTGCGAATTTCCATAGAAGCCCATGTTCTGGTGTCAACATGGGCTTCTATTGGAATTCTCTGCGGCCTATTATCAAGTTCATTATCGCCGCTTTAGCGGCAGTTTTTTGCTGCTAAAGCGGCGATAATTTTAACGCCGTGCTTGTTAATATGCCCCATAGTATTTTCCTCGCTGGCAAATAGGGTAATCCAAAAGGCGCAGGGCATGAAGATATTTTGTAGCATGAGTTCACTCCAGGAAGTTGGCTCCAATCACAGCTCCAGCTGCATCAGTGTCTTGACTCCAACTTTCTCTCCAACATTCCACCAAGCATACAAAAGCACGGGTGGAATGTACATCGTCCCATGTTCCACAACAACCCCTAGGTTATCACACATGAATCATCAAGGACCTGAAGAAATATGACCAAATCACCTTGATCTTTTTTTAAATCCACTTAAAACATCTTCTAGTCTGCACCATCTTGAAAACCAGTTACCTCAACCACAAAGTCATCACGACTGTCACAGCTGTCTATATGGCTAGCAAATCACCACTATTGGAGGATTTATACACAGCTGCCCCAGGAAACCATCAGGCTAGAAACAAAGACGTGCAAAAAAAATAAAAAAATAGGGGATCAAACCTTCTCCATTTATGAACCCTGGATTTTGATACAACATACCTCTAGAAATCAGGACTACACCTATCCTGTTTCCACTTTGGAAAATGTTGTAGAGACATGATCAAAGAATATAATGTCAAAAGATAGTAGCAGTTTACCTCTAATTTCAAAAACCAGCTTCCCTTCCAGTTTCTCATTGTCCAAATCTTTGCCTATGTCTCTGTACAGCATTCTGCTGCTTTTCAGTGAAGTTAGAAAAACTGATTCTACATACATAAATATATATGTTTTGCAGATTATATTTCTTGTTCTCTGTATTTTGTTCTGGCTGCTGTTGCTGTTTTTTAAGTATGATGCCTTTATTTTCAAATTGTGTTGAAGTATTTTTATTTATCTTATATTTTAGCTTGTAATACATGCTACTCCTACATTAACGTTGTAGTTCATCTGTTTTGTCAATATGTAGGCATTCTTTTGGCACACGCTTTGGTGTCAGAGATAAAATATGATTATATTGGCCCTCTTGTACACTAAGGGCCTGACTGTGACTCAGTCATTTGTTTCTGACCTGTGCGTAAACCCCTGTTTACGCACAGGTCAGAATTATGAGTTGAGTGTAATTTAACACATCCAATGATTATTAAATGCATTAAATACCTCAACCTTCATTACATTTTGGCAGGTCAAACCTACCAAAATGTAACATGAGAAAACAATATACTAATTACTGTATCATGTAGATTTTAGTGTGTTAAATACCAAAATCTGCATGTTATTCCCCATAAACTCACAATAGGTGCTATTTATTGCATCTGATGAATAAAGAACCTTGTGGTATCCTTATTTACCACGTGCGATAAATAGCACCTATACTTGTAATGAGGCACTAGGTATAGAAAATATATTTATCAATATTAATATTTCTAAAGTACTGATATTAACTGTTTTTCTCTCACTTTACAAAGAAGCATCTCCTATCCATTTAACACTTTAATTTAGACTTCACAACATTTTGCACCAGTATTTCTGTGTTCTTTACATATGTGGAATTTCATTCAATACATACCAGATATTGTCCCTGTATCTATAATTAGGTTTGTCTTGGAAGTGAAGGAGTTGTTTTGCTTCCTATGAGAGACCCACTGTCAGCCATCAGCCGGCTGAATATGCTAACAACTGTGTTTATGTCCAAACTAAATGAACGTGAGTACATAGTAAAACGTTATTGTGAGTGATTTATTGAAATCATTACAAATTTTAAATGTATCAACACCCAAATTCTTACATAACCTGTAGATAGAATTTCTATGTAACAGACCATTATACTAAATAAGAAGTTGAGATAAAATGACCATGTCTACCACGGGAGACATTCATTGCAACGCATGCGTTAGGTCGCATGCATTTACGTCGCAAGCGTTACAACACAAGCGACGTTAGGACGCAGACCATTACGCCGCGCACCATTACACCGCATGCGCATTCACCACGCATTACAGCAAGGATTTCATCGGAGATCATAAAAAAAAATAAAACGAGTTTATTTACTCACGATTGCAGAAGGATCCTGCACTTGCTTTCTTTTGAATTCACAGCGTTGGTGTGCAGGCGCGCACTGTATCAGCGCGTCACGTTGATCGACAAGAATGTAAACACAATCTTGTTCTCGGATTATCTGATTCAACAAAAGATCGACAAGAATGTAAACACAATCTTGTTTCTCGGATTATCCGATTCAACGAAAGGAACCGAGACTGCATAATTCGTGTAAATTCAGTTTCAGTTACTGGAAGCAGATTGTATCATCGCGTCACGTTCTTCGTAAATACAACCTTGTTTTTTTGATTGCCTGATTCAACACAAGGAACTGAGACAGCACATATTCATGTAAACTCAATTTTAGTTGCTGAAAGTAGTTTGGGGTGTGATTAATTTGTCAGGTTAATGGAAGATAATCTACAGAAATCGACAAACAATATGTGAGTTACAATAATTTATGTGTTTTAAGTTTATTGTTATTCAGAATAATAACTATTTTGCATGTAAAATTTACAGTTTATCTACCACTTATAGTGCAATATGTCTGGTATCGTACCTCCTCCTTCATTTCTATCATCATCGGGTGATCCTCCCATGCCATGGGAAGTATGGGAACCAGTATTTTTGGCATATGTGGAGGTTTTAGAAGGCGAGGATTGCGAACCAGAAAGGAAATTGTCACTGTTAAAACATTGCTTAGGTGGATTTGGCCTAAAAGAATTTCAAACGTTACCTGCGTTGATTAGTCCTGGGAGAATTAATGTTTACCAGTATGCTTCGACACAGCTTAACATACGTTTTGGAAAAAAAAAAAATGTAGTGATGGAAAGATTTATCTTCTACTCCCGTAAACAACGCAGCGACGAATCTATTGAAGACTATGTCTCAGCACTCAGATCGTTGGCAGCTTCTTGCAAATTTGAGAATATATCATATGAACAAGTACTGAGAGATCAAATTTTAATGCGTACAAACAGCAAGAAAGTTCAGGAGAAATTATGGTCAACATCTGACTTGTCATTAAATGCAGCTATTGATATTGCAAAATCCATTGAACACTCTGAAGAGTTCGTGAAAGAAATTAGAGGAAATGAGAAAACAGATGTATTCAGTGTCAACAAAGAGTTAAAAGATAGTGAAAAACAAAAAAGAATTGTTGCTCAAAGATCTGAAAACTTTGCGAAAAATGGGAACAAAACTAAGTATTCAAATGCTAGGGGTGAGAAACATAATTCATTATTACTGTGTTTCAGGTGTGGAAGCAACAGCCATCTAGCAAATTTCAAAGGGTGTCCTGCTATGGAGAAAGTTTGTTCTAAATGTAATAGGAAAGGTCATTTCAGTAGGTTTTGCAAAACACCCACAAAGAAAGTAAATTACATACAGTTTTTAGATGATTATGAACCGCCCTATGACAATGATGAAAATGAAATTAACACTGTAATTAATGTATGTAGTGATGACAAAGTTTCGAAATTTCCTTCCTGTCTCATCAGTGTTGATGGTGTGTTGTTGAGATTCTTGGTTGATTCTTGCGCATGGTATTCTATTATTTCTTTGAAAGTTTTCAATGAAAATTGGCCTAAAAGGGAACTTAGTGATCCTGATGTTTCTCCAGGTGGTTACACAGGGCACAAGATTGATTTGATTGGATATTTTTATGCGAACATAAAATTCGCAGGACGGCAAACTCACAGTAAAATTTATGTGGCAAAGTCAGGAAAATCACTTTTAGGGTGGCCACATCAACACGAATTAAGCATCAAACTTGACCCAAGAGCCGATCCCCCAGTTTTTGTTGTTGACCATGATGTTCACCATGGTCCGGTTATTGTGGATGAGCTCATTAAGGAATTCCCTAGTGTTTTCAGTGGCAAGCTTGGGAAATACGAAGGGTTTGAACACGAAATCAAACTCCATGAGAATGCCATTCCTGTACGTCAAAAAGTAAGAAATGTCCCATTGTCATATAGAGATAAATTGAAGAGTATGTTGAAAAATCTCTGTAATGATGGCATCATTGAGCCAATAGAATCTTCCCCGTGGGTTTCTCCCATTGTGATTTCAGTCAAATCTTCAGGAGAGCTCAGATTATGTGTGGACTTGCGCAGTTTGAACCGAGTCATTTGGGTAGATGCACATCCTCTTCCTAATTTGCATGAGATGGTTTCTACTCTATCCGATGCGCAAGTATTCTCCTGCATTGATTTGGCAAGCGCGTACCACCAGGTAGTCCTGTCTGACGACTCAAAAAATTATACGGCGTTTATCACACCTGAAGGTCTATTCAGGTATCGTCGTATGCCATTTGGGTTGGCTAGTGCTGCTTCTGTTTTCCAGAGGTTGATGAAAGAAACTCTAGAGGGGCTATCAGGGGCTTTCCAAGATGATATTTTAGTTTTTGGGAGGAATGATGAGGAGCACGATGAGAACTTACATAACGTCATTGCAGCTTTAGCAAAGAAAGGCCTTACTCTTCGGTTAGATAAATGCAAAATAAAGGCTAAGGAAGTGGATTATTTAGGACACACTATCAGTGGGAAGGGGATCAAACCAAAACATAAGCACATTGAGAGCATTACCAATGCCCCTCTACCGACCTCGAAAGAACAGTTGGTTGCTTTTCTTGGGTTGATTGAATTTTATGCTAAGTTCATTCCTAATTATTCCATGAAGACTGAACCATTCAGGTGCCTATTGAAAAAAAATGCAAAGTTTGTGTGGACAAGTGACATGACTGAGGCGTTTGAGATATTGAAGGCATTCATAGCTAATGCACCTTGTTTAAGACCGTTTGTCCCAGGGAAAAAATGCATAGTTATGGTAGATGCAAGCAATTTAGGTCTAGGTAGTGTTTTATTGCAGAAAGATAATTCTAGTGAATGGATTGTAGCATATGCGTCCAGGGTTTTGAGAGATGCAGAGAAGAACTACTCTGTCATTGAAAGAGAGTTACTTGCTTGCGTATGGGGAGCAGAACACTTTAGAAGTTTCTTGTGGGGGACTGATTTCATAATAAAAACTGATCACAAACCGTTTGTTTTTCTAATGTCTCCTGGCGGTGGTAGATCCATGTCTGCACGGTTAGCTAGGTTGTCATCAAGGTTACAATCTTTTCGTTTTCACATTGAATATGTCCAGGGGAAAGCGAATATGCATGCGGATTGCATGTCCAGGTTACCTTTGGATAGTAATAAGGATTATCAGGAGGATGATTGTGAAGTTGCTTTCACAACGCATGATATCAATCTCTTACATGGTGATAAGGCGAGTCTAGATGAAAAGGTTTGGATGGAAGCAATGAGAAATGATAGTGAATTGAACAATGTTAAGAATTACATTGTGCAGGGATGGCCGGAGGAAAGAAAATTATCTGGTGATATGATGAGTTATTCCAAGGTCCATGATGAATTAGCCATTGAGAATGGGTTGGTTATGAGGTTGGACAGAATAATTCCTCCTTTTTCTCTTAGAGAAACCATTGTGGAAATTGGCCATGAGGGACACTTGGGAGTTTCATTCACTAGGAGGCGAATAAGGGAAGCATTTTGGTGGCCTGGCATTGATTCCGCTGTGGAACATTTTGTACGCAAATGTAACAAATGTTCGAATAGTGACAAATCTGCGGTGCCTTTAAGAGTTGAGTCGTGTCCTGTGGAGTATCCTGTTGGGCCATGGAGGAAACTAGGGCTCGACATTATTGGTCCATTTCATGTTTTGCCCAAGGATAAGTGCTTTGGGATCGTTCTAATTGATTATTTTTCAAAGTGGCCTGAAATCAAGATGGTTAAGGAAGTTACGTCACAAAGTGTCATTGAATTTCTTGATGGTATATTTTGTAGAGAAGGTATTCCTCAGGAGATTGTCACAGACAATGGTCCCCAGTTCATTAGCAGAGAAATGGAGTCATTTTTTGAAAAATGTGGCATAACTCATAGGAGAATTTCAGTTTTCCATCCGGAGTCAAATGGTCAGGTGGAACGCTTTAATCGCGTGGTGAAGGAAGCGATCCAACTTGCCATTAAGGGTGGACTCAATTGGAGCAATGCTCTACAGTCCATGCTATTAGCATATAGGACATCTCCTAATTCAGTAACCTTAATTAGCCCATTCGAGCTCTTGAGAGGACGGAAGCCCAGTACTTGTTTGGTTCCATGGTGGTTAAAGAAGGGTATGGATGATAAGAAGTTGGTTGCTGTTGATTACAATGTAGTTAGACAAAGGGTCAGTGAGTATAAAAAAAAAATGAAAGAAACTATGGACCAGAAGCGAGGTCCAGTGAGCATACAAAAAATTGGAGTGGGTGATCTGGTTCGCATAAAGAGGAAAGAGAATGTCCTTAAGGGTTCCCAAAGCTGGTCAGATCCAAAGAGGGTTGTACAAGTTTTCAACAATGCGGTGAGAATAGAGGGTGGAAGTGTTTGGAATCTGAGCAGAGTTTCTGTATTTAAGGGTTCTACACAACCATACGGGAATGTATCCAATGACATGTGTTTAGATAATGTAAGCAATGACATTCCATTTAGAAATGTTAAAAATGACACACGATTGGAGAATGTGCACAATGAAATGAGGTATGATCAACAACCAGGGTGTTCTCATTGGAGAAGAGATTTTTCTGGAAGAAAACCTGAACACCATTGCCCGGGAAGGTTTAAAGATTATATTATGATTTAGTTTAACGAATAACAATGTTTAAAAAAAAAATAAGAAAAAAAAAATGAATAAATAATAAAGGGGGGGAGATGTGTTGTATACATACTCGTTCATGGCGCGTGGTGTCCACGAGCAAACTTGCATCTTGCTCGTGGAAACCACGCGGAGTGTTGTGTTTCGAACAGGGAGATTCGGGTGGTGTGAGCGTTGGGGGAAACGTTGGGGCATTCATGTTTGTACTGGGAACTTGGAAGGTGAATAAACTCCTGCTCCGGCTGAACTTCGTTGTTACTCGTCATTTTTGATAAATGAGTCTTTTTTAACACATACGCTTTTAGATCGTATGTGGTGTAATGGATGCAAGGCGGGCAGCACAGACAAGTACCGGGGAAGAGGCGGAGGAGCACCGGGTCGACGCGAGGAGAAATAGGTAAGGGGGCTTAAAGTTTAGGGTTTAGGGCAGTGTGTGGAGATTAGGGTTTAGGGCAGTGTCTGGACATTAGGGTTTAGAGCAGTGTTTAGGGTTTAGGGCAGTGGTTGGGGATTGTGATGACAGTGTAGTGTGTAGGGTTTAGGGCAGCGTCTGGGGATTAGTGTTTAGGGTTTAGGGCAGTGGCTGGGGATTGTGCTGACAGTGTAGCGTTTAGGGTTTAGGGCAGTGTGTTTAGCGTAGTGTATTAGGGGTTAGGCCTTAGGGTTTAGGGAAGTGTAGGGTACTTTTTTAGGCTTTAGGCGAGTGTGTGTTATGCTGGGGGTATTTGTGGAAAAATCGCGATGCTAAACCATGCGGGGTGTTTGTGTGCGTTGTAAATGTGTTTTGCATGTCTTTGAATGCGTACGCTAAGTAATGGTTTGCGTGGTGAAAGACTGCGTTGTACGTGTGCATGCGATGTGAAGACCCCGATGTAAAGGGATGCGATGTAAACGTCTGCGATGTCGCATCATACATCCGTCTACCACAGGCATCATTTAAATACCAGCTAAGTGTAGTTCTGGACCAATTATAAAAAATAACAGAATCTTTAAGATGAAATAAGTCTTTTTTTTAAAATGACTTTAAAAAAATGTTGAAATAGTTAACAGTTCTGATTATTATTTGTATTCAAGCATAATTGCACTCCTGCATTGCACTCCGAAACTCAATTATACACAAATATTAACTTAAAAAGTCTGTGCCTTTGACCTTCACCATTGGACAACAGAATAGAAGATATATCAATGGCTCCGTTTTATAATTACAAACTCTACAATGTTGTGGATCATCCAAGTATTTTTGCCAATGTGATCTAAACTCCTTAATTGAGAATAACATAAGATTCATTCTAATGAGGTAGTCCCTGCATACATTAACTGATTCATTTAAATAGTATTGCTTTGTTCGGATAGAATAAGCATCACTTATCAAGGTTGTTTGTTTGAATGGTGTGTATTCTGCAAAATCAGTATAAAAATAAAAAGAAGCTGTTTTTTCATGTTTCTCTTTAACATAAATAGATGGATGGCTTTCACAAACTGCATTAAATCAAGGGGCATATGTATAAGCCCCTTTCACCGCGGGAACGTCACTTTTTGTGGCGATAGGGGGCTTGCCTTATGTAAACGGCAGCGTTAAGCCACTTAACGTGGCTTAACGCTGCCTTGTACATAAGGCACCCTTTCACGCTATGTTTAGCATGAAAGGGACTTGCAGTGGGTGTTGTGGTTGGCGTTCCACCGCAACAGCCATTTAATTTGACGCTGCCCCCTATGTACAAGGGTGGCGTACATAGGAGGCAGTGCCAAATTTAAGACCAGGAAAACCCTGGTCTTAGGGTGGCAAAACGAGGAGAAATGCATTATTTTTTCTCATTTTTGCTTTTTCCATGTGTGCTGCCTTGTGCAGCACACATGTAAAAAGCAAAATCCCATGGTTTGTTTATGTACAAGAAGGTGTCCCTTCCAGTACATAAACAAACCTTTTTAAAAATGCCATTTTGTAACTTTCATGTGTGCTGCATGAAGCAGCACACATGAAAGTTACAAAATGACATTTTAGAATTGGTTATGTGCAGGAAGGGACACCTTCCTACACATAACCAATCCTCCCCTGCACACAGACACCCTTGCACTCTTGTGCAAGGGTGCCTGCATTGGCGCTAAGTTGTGAAACTTAGTGCCATCACAGAGGGAAACACAAGGCTGCACCACATCCTTGTAAATATGGTGCAGCCTTGTGTTTCCAAAGTGGCGGAGCGTGTCGTTAAGCCATGGAGGCTAACGACACGCTCCGCCACTTCATCGTACATATGGCCCCAAGTTCTTCAATGGCCAAATCATAGTACTTTGCCCAGAGTTTTAATGTACAATTGCGTTAAAAGTATGGATGCATAAATACTTTCTCAAGATGAAATCATGCAAAATTGATATCTGCTATCTTCCTTGAGGGTAGTTCCCCCGCCTGTTGAAAAAGTAAGATCTCTTGGTGTCATTTTTGAAAAGTAAGCTCATTTTCATTACCAAGGCCAATTTAGCAACACCATCATGCTTCTATATCTTAAAGTTTCTAGGGACAGCTCTACTCTCCCTGCCACAAGAGTTTCATGTTGTGGTAGAATCTGCAGGTGGAATGCCACATATCGACATCTGAATAATATTACATTGGCATACCTGATGTCACCCCAGCAAATGATAAAAATATAAAATAACTTTTTTGTCAATAAGGTAGCCTGGCTGGGGGCATTTGATCATTTCCCACCAGTAATAATTCACCGGCAATGGCTATCTGTTATATAAAGAATCACGTTTAACACTCAATGTCTTATGCATAGTGCCTTATTCCACCGAAAAATCCGGCATGCAAGAGTGTTACAGCTGCAGGAATTTACGCTCTGACTGCATACTCTTAGTCAACTGCTGCGGATCAGGAGGATACTCACGCAGTCTAATTGGACAGTACCTCTGGAAAAACTTCCTTTAAATATATAGGCGCATATTTATGGGAGGCTTGCATCACGTTTCTATCATGCAATGTGGTACATGCGTGATGCAAACTCCTGAGTCAGATTTATGAAGCCATGCAGAGCTACCTTGCATGGCTTTGAGTGGCCTCATCAATCTGGAGTAGCACAACGCACGGCAAATTGCTGCGTAGGGTTACTCTGCCCTTGGTAGGCTTTTCATGGGCATTGCGGTGGGTGTTACCATGCAACTCCCATGGATTTTGATGTCCCAGATTTACAAGGGCTTGAAAACCTGAGAATGCGCAAAAATCTTATGCCTTCCCGGCAACGCCACAACAAAGAGAAATATCTTTATCTGCAGCACACATAGAAGGAGGGAAAAGCCTCTCATAATTGTTTTCGTGTGGCAACCCTGCCTGCTACACAGGCAACCTTGCACCACGGTGCAAGGCTGAGTGCGTTGGCGCTATGCTGCCAAAATGGCACAAGCGAAAAGGACAGGAATGCGCTGTATTGGATAAATATGGCACATTCCTGCCTTTTCCCTGTAATGCAAAGCAGCACAGCAAGTGACTTGCTGAGCTGTCCTGTGCCATAAATATGCCCCTAAGTCCATTCAATCCTATTTAAGCTTTAGAACCCTTTCACAACCTCTGTATTTTGTTGGAATCGTTATGGCTTTTTAGTCCCCACTGTGTTTTAGTCTATATGCCTGATTACGATTTAAGGTGCTATATATCACACCTGATAAATAAGCATACTATGGGTACGTTACTTATCAGGTCTGATAAATAACACCTATTACAAATAATTTTTAGGACAAAGAGTTTTCAGGCAAAATCTAAATCAATCAATCAATCAATGAATCAATCATTTGTAGAGCGCACTACATACCCGCGAGGGTCTCAAGGCGCTGGGAGGGGTGGGCGCTATTGGTCAAACAACCAGGTCTTGAGTAGCCTCCTGAAGGTCAGCAGGTCTTGGGTCTGTGGTAGGCTCAGTGGGAGAGTGTTGCAGGTCTTGGCGGCGAGGTGGGAGAAGGATCTTCCACCGGTGGTTGTTATCCAGATGTGAGGAACAGTGGCGAGTGCGAGGTTGGCGGAGTGGAGCAGGCGGTTGGGGATGTAGAAGGAAAGTCATCTGTTGAGGTAGGCTGTGCCGGTCTTGTGGAGTGCATTGTGTGCATGGATGAGGAGCTTGAAGGATATCCTCTTGTTGACAGGGAGCCAGTGCAGGTTTCTCAGGTGGGGAGAGATGTGGCTGTGGCGTGGTACGTCGAGGATCAGTCGTGCAGAGGCATTTTGGATGCGTTGCAGTCGTTTGATGAGCTTGGTCGGGGCTCACGCATAGAGGGCGTTTCCGTAGTCGAGTCTGCTGCTGCGAAGGGCCTGGGTGACTGTTCTTCTTGTGTCTGTCGGGATGCACCTGTAGATCTTGCGGAGCATGCAGAGGGCGTTGAAGCAGGAGGAGGAGACGGCGTTGATTTGCTTGGGCATGGAGAGCGTTGAGTCGAGGATGATTCCCAGGCTGCGTGCGTGGTCGGTGGGTGTCGGGGCTGCCCCCAGTGCCGTCGGCCACCAGGAGTCGTCCCAGGCTGAAGGGTTGGAGCCGAGGATGAGAACCTCCGTCTTGTCCGTGTTCAGCTTCAGTCGGCTGATTTTCATCCAGTCGGCGACAGCCTTCATTCCTTCGTGAAGGTTGTATTTGGCGGTGATGGGGTCCTTGATGAGGGATAGGATCAGTTGAGTGTCGTCAGCGTAGGAGATTATGTTGAGGTCGTGCTGTCGAGGACACCTATTGCAATTTGGAATTTGTTTTAATCACAGTATTAACCAAGCTGTTTCCAAAGTTTTTCTCATGATTTAAATTGCTGCACTAGTTGTGTTGTCATGTTTTTTATATATCTTTTCTGTGTTATATCACTTTGCCTCCAATGAAAATCATGCTTCTGTCTTTATTATTGTGTACGTAATACACAACCATTGTGTTTTCTTAAAGGAGAAACCAACTTTAATCCACTGTACAATTTTAATTAAAAAATAGATATATTTCTCCTTGAAAAGTCAGGGGGGATAGAAGGCCACACAATAACACATTTGCATACGCAAATTATGCCATATACTAAAAGTTCCCAAAATATCTTTTGGGTATGTGGTAAATCAATCTCATTATGAGGGGCTGGTTTTAGATATAATAAATATTGCATTGATGAAATCAGCCACCATGGGGCCTGTGACATAAAGGGACATTTACACTTCTGGTAAGTTTAAGTTTGTTTTGGAATCCACACACCCCGATTTAATAGTATGTTTACGCCTACGAAGGCTCCACAGTTCAGGCATGTTGTATTTTTTTATGCGCGGATTACTCCATCGTGACTGCAGAGTTTTCACCGTCGTAAACTTACTATTAAATCAGAGTTTGTGAATCAGGCACCATAGTGATCAGATTCTTTTCCTTGTTAACACACAGATCTGAAATAGGTTTGCGGTTTTTATCACATATGGGTGCGAAAAAAATGCATCCCCTATTTTGGCAGACCAAATCCGTCGGAATTTAAAGGGAGACAATGCCCGAAAAATACCAATTAAAATAAAAAATGGGTGCAGTAAACACCAAGATCTACATATTATTCCCCATTTCATGAGCAATATTTATAATAAGCGTTAGGGCACACATTTAAGGCTGTATACCTTATGCATAGTATTTTATTGGACATTCGTAATAAGAGCCTAAGCATTCCTCATCTTTATGACTATCTCTCTAAATCAAACAATGAAAGTCAAAGGCTCTCTTGTGTATATTTCTAATCTGACATGACCTTTGATTTTTCTCTCAAACACTTCTCCTATTTCTATAGTGATTTCCTTTATTATTAGTTTTTGTTTGGTAAAATTATGAGATTTATCACTTTTGTCCTGGAGGAATTTGTGTGTTGTGTTGATGAATATGTTCGAAGAATAGAAACCACTCAGAAGAATATCGGTTCTTTACTATAACGTTCCTGCTTATGCGTTTTTTTCAAGTTTTGGATTTCAGACACTTTATTGTCATTTACATTTAAATTTAAGCTAAATATAATTGCTTGATTGATTGATTGGAGTTTTAATATAGCGCAATCAAAGGCTCCGAGGCGTCTGGGTGCTGAGTAACAAGATAGGGAAGAGTCCACAGCTATTAATTCCTAAAGAGCCATGTTTTTACTTCCTAAAACTCACAAGAGAGGGAGCAGTTTTTATTTCAAGGGGAAGCATGTTCCAGTTCCGTGTGGTGCAAACCACAAAACTCCCACCTCTCGAAGAGTTTGTGTAGTGTTCAAATGCCTTCGTGAACGATGTGATTTCTCAGAGCGACGTTTTACAAAGTGGAATGTTGGTTTTGTGTAAATGTACCACAACTACCACCTACCAAATGAATAGTTGAGGACTTAATTGAAGTTAATTTGTTCTAACTTATATCCATGGCCGCGCATGTAAAATCGGTAATGCGAGGAGAGATACATTTGTCTAAAAGGGATTTTTTGTCATTAGAAGACAGAAATGCACTGTCGTGCTGTACATTCTGCAAACCGTAAAGTAAATGCTATGTCGAGTTTGTCGACGTGTCTGAGTGTGCTGTCTGGGGTAATGGCTCCCTGTTTGAGTGTGCTTCACAATCCCCGAAGTGACATATCCCTTATGACAAGTGAATAGCAAGTAACTGCAGTTGTATTACAAAGTAAAACATGAATAATTGAAAATATAGACCAACAGCGTATCTATACACCAGCATGTCTTACGTATTAGCATTATACATTTCTGCCATGGCAGTGAAAATAATGTGGTCCGATAACAAATGTTGTTTAGGTCAATCCAACAAAAAACCGTGCATTCACACACTTATTACTACAACGCAACGGTCAAATGCCTTATTAATTTCCAGAGTACAGTGACACTGACATGACAAAATCATTTTTTACTGCCTGACAGATTACATTTTACAATTACTATACAGAGAAGCAACTCTGCCAATAATCAAGGCCTCTTCAACCTGAGTTTACCTTATTGAACACAAGTAACCCCTTGCTTCCTTGTTACAGTTAGAAACCGTATTTAAAAAAAACAAATACACATTGAAAAAGTGCCCCAGCGTAAACCATATATGCCACATGTACAGACTGTTAAATGCTGTTTATTACTACCGTTCAGAGAAGGTAATGGTGATAAATCGTGTAATAGTGTGTAAAATGTTGTGTAAAAGCATGCTGCACGCGTGGTGATAGCAGTTGTGCTTTTAGGGTTAGGTCAGAAATTCAATTGAATGCACTTTTTTTCTTAACATTGGCACTGCTCAATGTACTTGAAGAAAATCCCCCCCTTACAAAAAAAATCATTAATCTTAGGTTTGGTATGGCAAGTTTCATGCCCCTGTGTATGGCGTCGAAGAGGAGGGGCAAAAAAGTGACTTATGACAATTTACCTCTCCATAGGAGGAATCTTTGATCAATACAGGAAAAAATAATGAATGGAAGTACACAACTTTTGGCACAATAGAACTTAAAGCAGGAAAGCACTTTTGTTAGTTCTCAAGAAATTAGCATTTGAAAATCTTTCAAGGTGAGCCTAAAGGGTTTGAATGTCATTGATAGCTGGACCACAAGTCCGAGAACCTGGGTTGACCGACCGCTGTGGACTAAAAGCTATTGGCCTAGGAGATTTTTTCATTGTTCATTTCAAGTCAGAAAACTCAAAAGAGAGCCAGCAGAAATAAAGGCTTCAATTGATTGGTTACAAGAGACAGCTAACTCCAATGGCTTCCATTACAAGTCATGCAGCACGGTCTCCTCAGCCTGAAAAACATGTAAGACCATAAAAAGGGGCAAGGTAGTGCACCCAGACCTCTGGGCCTTATTGGAAGAGTTCTCAAAAGGCCCACATGAGAATTGTAAAAAGACAAAAAAAACAAAATAATGGATTTTAATGCAGGCTTTGCAAAACGTGACCAGTGTTGGTATGATCCTGACAGAGGCACGCTCAATGTATTTGAGATCCATAGTTCATGGTTTCATTACTGAGACCATGAATTGTGCAAGGGAAGACATGACAGGTTTACAAGTTGTATTGTCCTGGTCTTGCTACCAAGACTGCAGACTATCGGTGCCATTTTGGATGTTTCAAGCCTTGATGACAAGCACAAAGATTTTAAACCTCTTGGACCCATGTTGGTTCCCTTTACGTAGTCAGGGTCTTCATTTGTGGATTGTGAACGTACTGGACTTGTGCACGCTGTGGTATACTGTCTCGTCATTTTCATAATAATGTCCTTTTAGGTGCGGATTGCCATTAGAGTCAGTTTGAGGGGGCTATCCTGGTGGACTCTTTTTTTTATGCTCCGATTCTAAGGTTTCTATCTTGTAATTGCTAAATCAGCATGCCTAGAAATGGAGGAAGGACGTCTTCTATAGTAAACAGACTATTTTACATACTGAAAGGAATTCTGAAATTCTCTCAGCTGAGAACCAATGTGTCCTTCCACCACATGAAAAAGTGCTTTTCCCTTGGCAACAGGAGGAACAGAAACCATGTTGGGAATTGCAGGAAATCTGAACAGGTGGAACAGTTTCTCACATCTCTATTCAAGAACATGATGGCTCAATCAGGTAAAGGAAAGATTTCTCGACCATCCTCTGCTGATCCAGTGGGACATGAAGAAGAACTTCAATCCAAACAGGAGAAGAGAGAGGTGGGAAAACCCTCAGATTTGTTGAAGGTCTTCATGCATCCACTGAGGGAGAAGAAACTGTATGTACGCAAGTCACCTGCAAGACATGGCGAGAGGACACTATTCCTTTGAACACATACTATGAGTTGAAACTTCAAGTCAATGAATGAGACAGAGTAAAGGAGATAACTGCAAAAAAACAAGAAATATGGTGCCAGGGATCAAATGGTCCACAAAGTGCACCCTAAGGGGTGGCCTAATTCAAATGAGGATGCACTTTGCCCCTGCGGATGCATCGCAATACAGATGCTGGCAGAAATGCAAAGAAGTTGTTGAGATGTGATCTTACAGTGCACCACCTCGATCTGGCACATTGTCAGACATCCTCTTCACAGCTACTTTGCCTCTGAACTCATGTCTGTAAAGTGGCCAGAGAGCAGAAGCAAAGTGTTTCCTGATATGCATGGGGTCACACCCCATGCACACCTGAGAATGCCCCTTGAGATAATGCCAGTGTGTATGTAGCACCAACACAATCTGTATTTCAGAAAGAGCTGCACAAGTATTTGTTGCCCCTTTTGTAATGTAATGCCAGAGCAATATGGGGGCACAGGAAGCAAGCACGCATGCCAGTTGTACCCCAGGAAACTTTGGGTCAAATTCACAAATGTCCTCCACACTTGTAGCAGAGGCCCCGCAGTAGTGGTGGGTGTCGCTCTCGTGATGGAGGCCCCACACTCATGACGGGCCTCCATACTGCAGTTACCAATTGCAAAGGTCTTGCCACAAGCACGGGCAACCCCTCCATGGTTGTGAGGCCTCCGCCACAAGTGTGGAGGCCCTTTGTGAATCCACCCCTGAATGTAATATAGCTCCTGTAACAGTAGAAAGTTCCCAGGGTTAAAAATGAGAGTAACACCTACATTGGAATGTGTGTAACCATAATCTTGTACTACACTATAGGAGTTCCCTTCCTACTATAAACATATCCCCTATAGAAAGCATGAATATTCTGTTTTATTTGCAAGTCATTTTAGCTTCAAGTAGTTCTATATTTTAACTCTAATCACACAAGTGAAGCGTGCCACAAATTGTGGATGAGGCTTCCTCTTCCAAATGATTGATCTTTTTACTTTTCCCCACAGAACTTCTGAGACACCTAAATAGGGCAGTGATTATACATATCTTGAGAGAGTAGTAGTCCCCTCCCTTTCGTAACTACTGTACTCGCTTGTGTTATGTTCTATTTCTTAATACACTCCTCCTCATTCTGCAGTAACCTTAATGTCAGGATGACAGCCGTAGCGTTTTCTAAATTGTCTAAAACCATGCACCATTTGAGTTTGCAAAACCTATGTTGCATTTCAATGCAATATTGGTGAGCACGAGCTTGATTCTGATTGGCTGCCAACTATCTAAACCAAAAAGTGTCGGCAGCCATACACCGAGTCATCAAAAAAAAGGTTAAAAATCAAGAAAAGGGGGCAGGGTAGAAAGACCCTGACCCCCTAGGCTTGAAGGGCCCAAAAAAGCATTTAAAAAATAATAATTGGGCGGGATTCGCGATTGTTTCTAGAAGGCCCTGGGTGGGCCAAGTCCCGGGGCCAATGTACAATTATTCTGCGGGGACCCGTTGGGGCACCCGCATTCCAGGGGAGCGCCACCTCCTCTGGGCATGATTAATAATGTACGGAGGGCATTCGCCCCCCCCCCCCGCAGCCCCGGGGACCACCACACAGAGTTAGCTCTTTGAGTAGTTTTAACAAGAACTGTTTTTTTCTAAAAGGGCTTTTTTAACAGATTTTCAATGATTTTCTTCTTTTTTTAACAAAAAGTGTACAGGATAGTAAAAAGGGTAAGGATGGGGAAATGCAAAGAAGCAACTGACTTCGGTTTTCAAAAAACATCATGTAGTCACTAGAAGCAGACAAAAAAAACCTAACAGCGATGTTTCTTCACTGTATCCAAGAATGCAACCACAGAAGACATTTTTACAGCGACAAACATGTGGTATTTCAGCTCAGTGAATAACCATGTCATTCAATTTCTCACAGGCAGCTGGTTTTGTAATGACTGTAGCTGATGATGGTTGTCCTAATGCTCCTGTAGAGGCCAACTGTCTTGCTACACCTGCTTTCTCACGCATCATCTGGTTGTAGACCGTTTCATGAATTGTTTTTAGGTGCTTCCACAGAGAACCTCTACTATGTGAATACTTCTTGACACAAATATTGCACTGCACATATTTTTCTGCTACCTTTTTTCCCAAGCAGATACAGTAAAGAGCTTCCACATATCACTATCTTTTCTGCAGGTTTGTGGATGTTCATCTTGGATGGACAATGTAGCTTCAGCCATACCGTAAAAGTAGAGCAGCGCTGGTTCTCAATTCTCCTTCAAGAGACTTCATCAGAGAAGTAACTGCTTTTGGGCCTGGCCCTCCATTTGGAAGGGTAGGTTCTTAACGTATCCAATCAGAAGGAAAGGTTTTGGCGTGTATTTGAGTGAATTTGGGAATCTGGCCCGTAAATTCGCAGATTAGCGAAACTGGTACAATGAATAACTTTTTGGGGAAACAAATATAAGTTAGTTTATATATACTGGTGAATATGTTCATACTGATGATAATGGAGGGGAGTACTGATGCTCAGTAATTAACACATTTTTTGACAAATCCGCAAATCCAGAGTTTCAGACTTGTTTCGATCATGTGAACGGGAACAAAGCCATAGAGTGGTAGTCTGTCTATAATTGCAGACCGGCAAGGTACCGTGGTACCCCAAAAGTCTATTTTTTAAATAAGTTTTTTTTCAATTACATAAAAAATCTTAATTTACTTTACATTATATGTGATTTTTATGATTTTAAATGTATAACAAGTATATTTATTTAAAAAAATGTGTACAGTAGAAAAAACCTACAGTAAAATAAAAATAAATTGGAATACATTGGAACAAACCCCACAAATTAACTAAAAAACCTTAACATTTGAGGGACATAATAATTTAGGAATGGAATTTGAAAAACTTTTGGAATTCACTGAAAGAAACAAAGGTTACAGAGACATTATATTTGGGAAATAGAATTATAATAATCTTAGAAATTCACAAAAAAAACGAAGGTTACAGGGACGTTTTCATTAGGCTTACACTTCACATGTGAGTACATGAGTCTCTGAGTGTGTTTGTGAGAGGGTGTGTGAGTGTCTGAGTACTCTCCGTTTTGACCTCTTCTGTTCAGTTTTGCCTTCCCTGCTCTTTTTTCTGCCCTCTGTTTTACCTTTCCCACTCGTTTTTCTGCCTTCTGTTTTGCCTTTTTTGCTTGTTTTTCTACCCTCTGTTTTGCCACTTCTGCTGATTTTTATACCCTCAACTTTAAGTTTACTGCTCCTTTTTCTGCCTTCCGTTTTGCCCTCTTCTGCTCTGTTTTTCCTTTTCTGCCCCTTTTTCTGACCTCCATTTTGCCTTTTCGGCTCACTTTTCTGCCCTCTGTTTTGCCACTTCTGCAGATTTTTCTGCCCAAAATGTTACCTTTAGTGCTCTTTTTTCTGCCATCCTTTTTGCCCTCTTCTGCTCTGTTTTTTGCCATTTCTGCTCCTTTTACTGCCCTTTGTTTTGCTTTTCCTGCTAATTTTTCTTCCCTCTGTTTTGCCTCTTCTGCCGATAATTGTGCCCTCTTTTTTGCCTTTTTCTGCAGATTTTCTGCCCTCTGTTTTGACTTTTCTGCCCTCATAAGGAGAGAGGGACACGCAGCACCCGCTAGGGCCGATTTGAGTCCTGCAGACCCTATCCCCCGGGGCTTGGACAATTATTGGAAGGGGAGAGGGTCCATGTGGCCTCCATCCTGGCAAAAGAGAGGAAAGACATTGCATACCTCTAAGATTTGTGGTGCAGGAACAAACACTTGAGGCTCCTAGGCAATATTACTTACTTCTAGTTTTTAAAAGTTTAGAACATGATCTCTGGTCTGAGAAGCAGATGACAAGAAAGAATCCCCTCATCACAAATACTACATGAGATATCTCACTTGAGAAAAGCAAGGATGCAAACACCTCCATCACGGATTACAGATAAAGCTTCTCTTTGGAAATGCAGAGAAACACATTTGGATGATTTGTACTTTACACAACTAAGGGCTTTTTTTTTTTACTATAGGAAGGGGGCCATGTGCCCCCCTCTCCGGGCCAGTTTCGGCCCCAGGGACTCCATCCCCCGCTAATTAAGAAATGCCAAAGGGTATGTAAAAAATTTGCAATTCCCTAATAGCGATACCTTTAGATTAGGAAACACTATTAGCAAATCACAAATAGGAAATACCTTTGCATTCCCGTCTATTGGACAGATAGGAAATTGTTACATTTCCTAAATTGCGATTTCCTATTAGGAATTTGCAATTTAAGAAATGCTAAGCCAAGGGTCCCTATGGCCTTAAGGCCCCCCCGGAGGCACCCCAAATGTCCTAGTGCATATGTAAGTGTAATTTATGTGTGCTTCATGTCACACAAAAAAAATGAATTTTTAATGAATTTTTTATTTTGCACATGTTTATCATCGACTTGAAGTTGATGGTAATCACATTTCCTAAATGCCCAATTTGGATTTAGGAAATGCTTTCTACATGTGCCTTAGGAATCACAAATAGGTAATCCTTATTTGCGATTCCTAAGTGACGGTCGCAATTTGCAGTTTCTACCATTGAGAAATCACAAATTGCAATCAGTTTTGCCCTTTGGAACTTCTGAAAAGGCTGTTGAACATTTCCTAATGGGCTTAAATTTTGATTTGGCCAGTTAAGAAATGCTAAATGGCGTTGTTCATCTGGGCCTTGGTGTATTACAATTTTATTTCATTTTTAATTTCATCATCATCAAAAAGCTTTATTTCGACAGTTTGTCATAAAAGCACAACAATACAACACATATCGCACAATAAATAACACATAGTACAATAAAATTACAAGATAAAAGCTTATTAAATTCCATATACTGTCTAATATCTAAAAGTTTATAAGAAAAACACATTACTGTAACAACTGTTTCCTTGCAGTTCTTATCCTCCAAGCCCAACCCAAAAATTTAGCCATACAACAGGCAAAAAAGGGACAGGCATCTGAGCGCAATATGCGTAGAGCTTCCAAATGTGATCTTGTGCCTAGACTCCTACATAAAGGCTTCAACCATCTCGACCTGGGCACAGAATAAGCATGGCACTCAAACAACAAATGAGCTATAGACTCCACCCTTGAGTCACAAAAGGGGCAATAAGGAATGGTTTGGAATGGAGGTTTCCAAGTAGACGTGAAGAATCCTAGAGGAAGAACACCCACCCTGAATTTAAAGTATAGTGCTCTGTCACCCGGGTTGGGGATTGAATCCAGGTAAGGTTCTCTGAAAGGGATCTCCTTAACTAGCAGAAACTGGGCGACAGATTTGCAATGATTAGGGTTACGCAACCTCTTATTATCCACCCAGAGCCAATAAACATTCTTAAGCAATTGTTTTGAGGGTGCTGTTCTGTTGACCCAAGCATCTCCTAAACCCAGCTCATAAAGAAGTCGCTTAACCTCCCTGAGCCAGATTACCTTATACCAGCCAGATAAGGATAAGATTTCGCTGAGGGCATCTGCATAGCTACTCAATTCAGGGACATTCCATATCCTGGCCCATAATAAAAGGGGACGTAGCCTAGCTTGCACGCAAATTGGGCGTGTGCCTGCATCTAACAAGAGGGGAATTGTAGGGGTACTGTGGGGTAACTTCATAAGATCTTTGTGGAAATTATTTTCAAGGTGTGTCAAGATGTCAACTCTTTGTGTACCCCACAGTTCCGCACCATACAATGCTGCACTCACCACCCTTGCCCTGTAGATATCAAGTAGTGCCCCAATAGGTTTTTAAGCTGAGGCACGTTGTTCCTTGAGCAGGGCCCCTGAGACCCTCTTATGGGTCAAAAACACCTTTTGGTGGTGCGCCTTCCAACTCATATTAACACACAGTCGAATAGCTAGGTAGTCAAATTCGTTGACTCTATCAAGAGAAACAGAGTCCAAGGTAGGAGGAACAACCGCTTTCCTGGGAGGGTTAAGAACAAGGAATTTGGTCTTGCTTATATTTATAGACAGGCCCTTGGTATCACAAAAGGCCTTAAAGCTAGAAAGCAACTTTTGGATACCTACTGGTGACTTTGAAATTAGGAGGGTATCATCCGCAAAAAGGAGCGTGGGAACTTTCCTACCAGCCAAGGATGGTGCATCTGACGGCTGTTGAAGCAGATGGTCCACCACTCCGTTAACATAAAGAGAAAACAGAGTGGGGGCAAGCACACATCCCTGGCGGACGCCCCTATATACGGAAATACGAGATGTCTTCTCCCCCTGGGTACCCCATCTAATCTGAGCAAAGTTGCTTTCATGGAACTTTATGAGCAAGGCCAACAAATAGGGAGGTATACCCAACCTACCTAAGACATTCCACAATTGGACTCGAGGGACCAGGTCGAAGGCAGTTCGCAAGTCTATGAAGACTAAATACAAGCTGCCCCCACCCAGCACGACCACTTTCCAGTATATCATTAAAAGGCGAAACGTCTGTTCGATGGTGCCCATCCCTGATCTGAAACCTGCCTGGAAATCTGACAAAACCTGGTTTTCTTCGACCCACTGCAGGATCCTGCCTAGTATCACTTTGCCCGCAACCTTTTGTGTTGAGTCAAGCAGGCTAATAGGGCGATAATTAGCTGGGTCGTCCCGACAGCCTTTTTTAAAAATAGGGACGACCTCAGCACCCCTCCATGAGTCAGGGAGAGAACCTCCCAACACAGCCTCATTCAAAAGTGAGGCAATTAATCTACTCCACGGTAATGGATATTTCTTCAACAAGTCGCCCGGAATTCCATCCGGTCCAGCAGCCTTATTGGATACAATACAACTGATTGCCCTTGCAACTTCCTCAGTGCTGAAGGGGCAGGCAATGGTGGGAATCTCGGCTGGTAAGCTGGCGAGAAGGCCCATGTTTAGATGGGGTTCCCCACTTTGGACAGAGTACAATTTGGAGAAGTGGGCAAACCAGAGATCACCCGGAATATTACAAGTAAACTGGGAATCAAGAGGTTTGTCCCTAGCTCTCAGCAAATCCCAGAACCCCTTGGAGTCTTTCCTGGCGCTTGCCTCCACTTGATCCCACCAAAAACTGTAATCGTGGGCCTCCTTCGCCTCTGCCAAACTTTTTTATAGAGTTTCCTCGCCAATCTAATGTTGCCTGGAACCTTACTTTTCACTGCGGAAATGAGTTCCCCCTTGGCAACCCGACATTTAGAAGAATACCACTTATTTCTTGCCCTAGGAGCACCTTTCGCAGAAACCTTCACGCTGGATTGGGGTATAATAAACAAATCACTTAACACCGCAATGGTTTCTGTGAATATTGGTAAAACAGTTTGGCTGGTGGCACCCAGGGCATCAAGGCGCGGCCCCACCGCTACCATAGTGGTCCCTGCCTGTGCCAACCTTTCCTCATCCGCTGCTACTTTAGCCCACTTTAAACGCCTACCACAGCACGAGGGAACAAGCTCATGGGAGGTTTTCCACTTATAGGGGATCTTAACTGAATTCCCAACCTGCCAGGGCGAAATCAATGTTAAGGAGAGAGGATTGTGGTCACTATCGCAAGACGCAATAACCTCCACATCAAAGTGAAGTGACCACAAATTATAATTCAACACAACATAATCTATTCTGGAAGTGTGTTCCATCCTGTTATAGGTGTGCGCACCCAAGGGATCCGATTTAGATCGGCCATTGGTTTGTCTTAGGTCATGTTCCATACAGAGTGCATTGATGTCTACCGCACTCTGAGACCATTTAGGAATCGGATCTATGGTCAGGGTGGGAATACCTCTCCTTGTGTCCTCATCCCAAGTGTCCAGGATATCCTCCCTAGCCAATGGCTCAAAGCAGCAATTAAAGTTGCCTGCGAGAAGAACATAGGAATCAATACTGCAGGCGGCTAGATCGCTGCCTAATCCTGTAGAGGATAGAGTGGATAACCCGCCCCTGGCCCCCCTTAAATAAAGGTTAAAAACTTCCAGCTTCCTACCCCCTGGGCATAGAATGGTTATCCACTGGAGATCGGGAGAATGCGTAGGCTTTTGGCTTACACTTAAACCTAGAGCTATATTAACCCATATAAGAAGGCCACCTGACGGGCGACCTTTACATCCATATTGATGGGAAGCTGGAACAAAGTAGGTCGTAAAGCCCACTCTATGCCTAGGTTCGAGGCACCAAGTTTCCTGCAAAAGACAGATGTTATAAGAGGCCAAAAAGGCATTCCATTCAGGAATTTCAAAATTACGGGCGAGCCCTGCCACATTCCAGCTTATGATCTTTAGCAAGGGGTCGTCTGTGGTAATCTGCCTTGGAGGGTTATCTAATGTAACCAAATTGGACACAAGTCCTACCCCCCCCGCAGCAGATCTATTTAGCCTAGGCGGTGGGTCAAGCTGGTGGTGATGGGGAGCCATTGCTACATCAGTCAACTTCCTAATTGGTGGAACATTCTGAATTGGAGGCAAGGGAATCAAACAAGGTGGGTCCAGTTGATCCGTTACTACTTGGGAATCAAAAGTACATGACGTGTTCAAACCCGCCTCTATAGGTAAAACAGAAAACATTCCCTCTAGACTTGGAGGGCTAACAACCGGAGGTTCAATCGACATAAGAGAAGATTCATTGTGCCCTAAAACCTGTGGTAAAGGAACTTGGGGAACAGGTTGGCGTGCGAGTCAATCTACCTCCTCAAGCCCAGCAAACCGATTCGAAGTGGAGAAGCCATTCCAGATTGTGGAGGAATCTTGGAATTTTTTGGGATGGCTCCTCCAGTTATGGTGGTGAACTAAAGACCAGTCCTCTTCCCGTGTATATCTAGGGCGCGGTGGGTAAAAAAAGGACAATGGCCTAGGTGTAACAAGAGAACCTTCACCAATAGGGCAGGAGCAGATATGATGTGCCGTGTGTGGGTCCTCAAAGGTCACCACTATACAGTCCCCGGGACTAGATTTCCTTGAGGGGCCTACCCAGGGGATTCTGCGTACCATCAGGATTCTGCTTCTCTGTCCAATAGGAATTGGTCTATTCGCATTAAGCCAATGAATTGTCTAATTCTTCAGAGACCAGTGGTTCTCATGTTGGCCGTTTCCTATCTGGGGGACACCCGTCAGCACAACCACATAATCATTGGCCTCTGGAGGGAGATCAATATAAACCCCTCTAAAATTATTCTTAACAGGTGGGCTCTTGGTTGGATGTAGAGCCATATCACTAGAAGGGGGGCTATGCGGTACACCTACATTGGGTTTAACTGGTGGTTGAGAGATGAGGCACTTAGGAGCCTTGTGCATGGAGGCGGTGGTACTATGATCCACACCCACAGTCCCCAATGTAGAAACCGATCGTGCAGTAGCTGGTACTGGAGGGGAGGCTTGCGGGACTTGAGGAATTAAAACATGGGGTGGTGGCTCGACAACAGGAGAGCCCTGATTTTCAAGACTTCTCAGGCCGAGAGTGGCCAGAGCAATAATGCTCTTTTCCATCTCGAGCAAATTGTTCTCAATACGTGAGAGTCTGAGATCGAGAGGGGAAAGAAGTTTCTTAAGGGTTTCCCAAACTAAACCTATAAATTCCCCATCATTCCTATCCACGCTCCCTGCATGTAAGCCCTCAACCTCTGCCTCAGTGGCCGTAGGGTCAGTCGAGAGAGCAGAAACTAACCCCTCTTTGACTCCCTCATAATGTGGTTGTTCCCTGGACACACACCCTCCAATAGGATTTAAAACCGGAACACTAGTCGAATTCAGGTGTTGTGCAACCGCAATATTGGCCTTCTTACGACAGTAAGCAGACCGAGAGGTGCATTTTCTTTTAGAATGGTATTCTTTGCTAATAGTGCGCCTAGATGAAAACATTGCAGAGATGGAATTATTAGAACTAGCATCTTGCCTGAGAGGAATAGTGGGAGGATTCGCTGCGCTATCCTGAATCAATGGCTCTAAAGTGGGGGGTAGTGGAGGAAAAGCCGGAGAATGATGGACATCAACCTGTGTAACTACACAATGGGGGATTACTGAACGTACCGGGGTAACCGCAGTGGCTATATGGCCCAGGGAGGATTTTTTTGACAAATCAATTACCTGGGACAGTCTCCTAGCAGATGCCAATTCCAGGGAAACACGAGTCTGAAGTTTGGAAATTTCATGGTCTATAGCTGTGTTGGTACGAGTAATAAAATCGTCCATAGGACCATTGATTGGAAGACCGCCATTCGCGGCCTTACTCCGTGTTAACCTGGTAGACATAGCTTAACAACCACAACAACGACAACCCCCTGACTTAACTGTGGGGATGAAAAAATAAATAAATGGTATGACAATTAGGCTCAACACAGAACTGTTGGAATAAAGACGAAAGGGGATAGCCCCGACAAGACCTCGCAGACCTCGAACGGCCTCAAACGGCCCGCTCTTTGCCCGGTCTTCGCCCCGGCTGTCGTCCCGCGCGCGTCCCGCTAAGGCGCGGGACAAGGGTGAGCACTTGAGGACAGGGGCCGGAAGGGGAGGAGCCGGGAAGAGGAACCAGCTGCGGTGACCAGCGAGCAGCCTGGTCCTCGCAGTCCCGACTCGGCGCAGTCCAGGTAAGTTTCAAGACCCCCCAAAGCAGCGAAGCGTTCCTGTGTCACCCAGCAAGGTCCAAATCCAGGGGTATCAGGGAGCAGAGGGCAGTAACAGACCCACGAGCGGCTCCCGCGAAGCGGGGGCCGCGAGTCTTAAGTGCTTTCAGGGGGAGGAGCCGGGAAGAGGAACCAGCTGCGGTGACCAGCGAGCAGCCTGGTCCTCACAGTCCCGACTCGGCGCAGTCCAGGTAAGTTTCAAGACCCCCCAAAGCAGCGAAGCGTTCCTGTGTCACCCAGCAAGGTCCAAATCCAGGGGTATCAGGGAGCAGAGGGCAGTAACAGACCCACGAGCGGCTCCCGCGAAGCGGGGGCCGCGAGTCCTAAGTGCTTTCAGGGGGAGGAGCCGGGAAGAGGAACCAGCTGCGGTGACCAGCGAGCAGCCTGGTCCTCGCAGTCCCGACTCGGCGCAGTCCAGGTAAGTTTCAAGACCCCCCAAAGCAGCGAAGCGTTCCTGTGTCACCCAGCAAGGTCCAAATCCAGGGGTATCAGGGAGCAGAGGGCAGTAACAGACCCACGAGCGGCTTAATTTAGTTTTTGTTTGCACTCTAGACATTCTTTTTTTATAAATTACATATTTATATGTTTAAAAGCATAAAAATCACATATATAGTTAAAGTAAAGTAAAGTAAAGGGCATTAAAAAAAATAACTAAACCACATTTAAAGAAATATATTTTGGGGTACTGAGGTATCTTTGTGAGTTTGCAAACATAGAGGGACTACTATTCTATGCTTTTCCGCTCAATCACATAATCGAAATGAATCCATATGTCCGAATCCATGGATTAGCTGAAAATGTTTATAAATCACTGCGCACATGTACACCCTCCATTGTCATTAATGACATCAGTGTGAGTATATTTACAAGTATATATAAAACACCTATCTGTATTTCAAACATTTTACCCCTTTTCCCAGTTTTGTGAATCGGCAAATGTACGTGTCATGTTCACAAATTCACTCACAAGCACACACAAACCTTGACTTCTGATTGGATACATTAGGACCCCACCACATGGAAAATCACACCCAAAAGAAGTTACTGTTCCATTGAAGTTTTTAGAATAGGATGGAGAAGCAGTGATGCTCTGCTTATACACAATTGCTGAAGCAACATAGTCCATCCATGATGAGCATCCACAACCTGTTGAAGATGAGGAGGAGGACACATCAATTCGCAGAAAAGAAAGTGATGTGTGGAAATACTTTACTATACCTGCTTGGGAAAAGAAGGTAACAGCAAATTATGTGGTGTGCAATATTTGCGAAAAGCAGTTATCCAGAGGCACTGCAAAGAAGTATTAACATGGGACAAGTTACATGTGGAAGCACCGAAAACCAATTCAGAAAATGGTCTACAACCAGATGATGTGAGAGAAAGCAAATGCAGCAGGACAGTTGACCTTTACAGGAGCCTTTAGAGGACCATCATCCGCTGTAGTCATTACCGCATGTGAGGAATTGAATGACATTGTTATTCATCGCACAAAATGTCACATGCTTGTTGCTGGAAAAATGTCTTCTGTGGGTGTATTTCTAAATATAGTGAAGAAGCATCAATGTTAGTTGTTTTTTCTGTTTGCTTCCAGTGACTACATCATGTTTTTTGAAGACTGACGCCAGTTGCTTCTTTGCATTTCCCCAACCATACTCTTTTTACTACCATGTTCAATTTTTGTTATAAAAAAAGAAGAAAAAAACAAAAAAAACTGTTGAAAATACTTTTCGAAAAAAAAAAGATTTGTGTTAGTACCATTGTCTACTCAAACAAAGAGCTAACTCTGTGTTTTTAATATGTCAGTGACTCTACCAGTGTGAGAGTGGGTGTGCCAGTGTGTGCTTGAGTGTAGGTCTGGGTGTGTTATTGGATACATTAGTGTTAGATTAGTTGTGTCAGTGTCTGTATTGGTGGATGCCTCGGTATATCAAAGTCTGCTTTGGCGTATGCCTGGTGTATTATTATATGCATCACCGTATGCCTGGGTGTCTTATTAGATGCATTAGTGTTTAATGGGTGTGTCAGTGTCCATACTGCTGTATTCCTGGGTGTGTCAGTGACTGCATTGGTAAGTATCTGGGTGTCTAAGTGTGCGTCAGTGTGTGTCTGGGTGTATTATTGGATGCATTAGTGTTTGGCTGGTTGTGTCAGTGCTTGCTTTGTTGTATACCTGGCCATATCAGTGCCTGCATTAATGAACTTCATGCGTGTCGGTGTATGCATTGGTATCACCCTGGGTGTGTCACTGTATGTGTGAGTGTGTTTCTGTGTGTGTTATTAGATGCATTAGAGTTATGTTGTGTGTCAGCGTCTCTATTGGTTTATGCCTGGGTATATCAAAGTCTGATTTGGTGTATGCCTGGGTGTGTCAGTGTAGGGGTCATTGTATGCCTCGGTGTCTTAGCAGGTTCATTAGTGTTTCAATGGGTGTGTCAGTGTCTGCATTGCTGTGTGCCTGGTTGTGTCAGTGTCTGCACTGGGCAGTCTCTGGGTGTGTCAATGTATGCATCCGTGTGTGCCTTTGCATGTTATTGGAGGCATTAGTGCTTGTCTGGGTGAATCAGTGTCTGCATTGCTGTATGAGTGGGTGTGTCAGTGTCTGAATTGGTATGTCCCTGCGTATCTCAGTGCGGGCATCAGCGTGTGCCTGGGCATGTTATTGGGTGCATTAGTGTTTGACTGGCTGTGTCAGTGTCTGCATTGCTGTATGCCTGAGTGTGTCAGTCTCTGCATTGGTATGTCTCTGGGTATATTAGTGTGTCCATCAGTGTGTACCTGGGTATGTTATTTTGTGCATTAGTATTTGGCTGTCTGTGTCAGTGTTTGCATTGTTGTATGCCTGGGTATGTGAGTGTCTGCATTGGTAAGTCATTGGCTATATTACTGTATGCCTGGGTGTGTTATGGGATGCATTAGTGTGTGGCAGGATATGTCAGTGGTGTTATTTGTGTGTAATTTGATGTGTCAGTGACTGTATCGATGTGTGTATAGGTGTGTCTGTGGCTGATTTAGTGTGAGCCTGTGTGTGAGTACTTATATCTGTGTGCTGTTGGGTATGTGAGTTGCTATACTGATGTGCGATTAGGTGTATTGGAAACTGTAGAAATCTGTCCTTGGGTTGGAACCTCAAACTCTAAAGTTTTGGAGCAACAGTGCAAGAACTAATTAGTAAAGTGCATTACCCCAATAGATGGTGCCATTGATCTGCATACAATGAAAAAAAAAATAGTTATTAGTTTTACAATTGACAGAGTTACAAATGCAACTTACAATTTCAACAATGCATAAAGACATAGTTTTAAGAAATAACTAGATATCTCTCGTGCTGTAAAGGTAAGTATTAATATAAATATGCATTTAATTTTCCCTTTTTACAGTTCTCAGCTTCTTCCTCATACACTGTAAACAATGTACTTTTTAAGCAGTCAGCATTGAACAGTGGTGAAAAATAAAACCAAAACTGGACACTATCTCATTGCAGTTAAGGAACACTGTGCATTGCACTCACTACAAATAAACATAACAAATTTAACTATTTACAAATAAAAAAATTTGCACACCCGCTTTAAACACACAAGCAAAAATGATGCCGACAAGCATTTTACCATACCTTCAGAGGAAAAGATGACACCTAAATATGTGCAGTGTAATATTTGCAGCATACAGCTGCCAGCAGCACTGCCAAGGTTCATTCACATGGAAAAAGTTCCAAATGAAACCACTCAAAAACAGTTCATGAAAAGGGTGTACAACTGAATGGTGCAGAAGATACTAGGTTTAGCAGAGTAGTCCATCTCTAAAGCACTATTGGAAGAACGTTCATCAGCTGTAGTCAACTTAATACCAGCAGACCCTGAAGATTTGAGTCAGATGGCTACTCACTGTTCAAAATGCCACATGTTTGACTATGCAGGTTTTTGAGTGTGTGTTTGACAAAGTGTGCATTTGTCAGTGCCTTTATGAATTACTGTATAGCTGTATAAGTACATGTGTGAATGCCTGTAGGGTGTGTATGTGGCCCTTAAGTTAAATTAATAAAAAATATATTTATAATTTTACAGGTACATTTTATTAACATATTAGGATACAATTTAAACCAAACAATTAGCAAACAAACATAACATAACTTTAACTATTTACAAATACGGAAACATACTGAAACTTGAACTTTTGATTAACTACTGTAGGAATTCACATGTATAATGGCACTGCTGGTGTCTATTTACTTTACTTCCCCAAATTTTGTAACGGATCAGGAGTAAGTCAGATTAAAAGTAAAAATTATTGTAAAAGAAACACATAATTTGACAAAGAGGCAGAAATAATTTAAAGATCAGCACTCAAACAAAATTCATATATAAAGAGGGTCTTTGATAAAGTGTTTAATCTGAACTGCAATCTATTTATTTTGATACTAAACAGAATGAAAACACTGGATAAAGCAGTGGTGTCTAGAAGTAAAAAAACAACAAAAAACAATTCTAAATAAAAGTATCTTTTGTAAAATCTTCAAAGAAGAATGGAAGCGTACATCTACTACTGATTCTTACTTTAATGAGGAAAGCTACTCACAATGAATGAATTAGTATATGCAGTTGAAACAACTGGCTGATTCCTAGAAATTTAGAAGAGGAGATAGGTGAAGAGGTACAAGGAAGGCACAGACATCCTCCTGTGTAAATGGGAGTGTAGTAGTATTAGTATTATTTTCCAGGAATAAAATGATACAGCAGGACCCCACTCATCTGCCTTCAGTGTTGTTTTCTATTTATTTTACCACTGCAAATGATGGGATGAATGAGTACTAGTATCTTCGCCAGGTTGAGCTTAATGCATGTTGTGAAATTGGGATCACTTACAATACTTTCTTAGAGAAGCAAACTCTAACATTAAAGGTATCACCCTTTGAGTTTTAGAAAAGGTTTAAAGGTACAGTTGTGTATTTTATATGTCAAAACAAAATATTGAACCTGTGGTTGTAGAGAGAGATTTGGAAAAACTGCTTATTATTCTAGTGAATGGTGTGCCCACGAAAAACAAACAATCTAGCATACACTAGTGGGTGTAAATAAAGTGAAGAAGGCAAAATTATATCTTAAAGACAATAATATGTATTATAAAGATGTAGATGTTGTCTAACATGAAGTTGCATGAAGTAAGAAATGTTGCCTTCAAGTAGACAGAAGTAGATCTGAAGAAATATATGAGCATTACAGTATTTACCCACTGCATTCAAAAGAGGTTATGGGGGATGCCAATAAACCACATCAGATGTAAGAAGCTAAAAAGACTCCAGTGCGTGTCTGGTGAAAAGTTTCTTTAAGTTTCTTCTTTTCAGTTATCTTTGAAAATAAATAAAAAGTATAAAATGTTATAAATACCTTCTTTAAAAAAACAGTACTTTTCACAAACATTTCAAAACTCCCCACAAAATCCTCCCAACTGTAGTGATACAGCTTCTGACTTACTCTAAATTTCAATCTGCACTCCTTTGGGGCTAATTCAAACTTACCTCCAAGGACCTCCTTCATAGAAAGATACATCAACCTCTTCCCCTTATCTAAAGCCAGTATGTTGTTTCTCCCATCACTGTGAATTTGACTCCAAAGGCATCTCTACAATCCTCTACAGAGATCCTATCTACCTTTAAAACTACTTCTTATACTAGAAATAACCTGTCTATCTCAAACCCCTCCTTAATGTGAGGCACCAATTCTTTGAATTTATGAACTCTTTCTTCTGCACTGGACACAGTAGTGGTGCTCAGACCATGTGTGCTAGACTCTAACAAGTATGTGGGCTCTAAGTGCACCTTCGTGACATTCCAGGTAGCAAGACCCTTTTATTCTCCTAGACTCAGCTTTTCTCTCCTCTGCAGTCAACTGGGCCAGCTGCAGCCTCAGGTGCCACTCAGCCTGTTTGTCCTCCAGGTCCTCAGGGGACTGAGTACTGAGTCTGGGAGTAAACAGTACCTCCTGCAAAGTACTCAATAGAGAAGCCTCTCTCTGGGGGATCCCTTCTCTTCCCTAGAGACTTTACCCACTCATTTCTCTACTCCTCTCCCTCCTTCGGAAACCCACTACCCTCAAGTTCAAGAGTGCACGTGGAAACAACTGTATGGGTGGGTGAGTGTGTGTATGGGTGTGTTGGTGAGTGAATGGATGTCTCAGTGGTACATGTCCAAGTAACTGCATAATTAAAAGGCAGTGTATGTGAGAGTTGGAGTATATAAATGACTATACGTGAGAGTCAGTGATTGTGAGAGTGGCTGTATGGATAAGTGTGTACTTGTATCAGTGATTATATAAGAGAGTAAGTATGCGTTAGTAGCTGTATGAATAAGTGAGGATGTCTGTGTATAACTGTATCGGTGAGTAAATGGAACTGTGATTGATTCTTTGCAACACTGACTAGGTGTGTGAGTAACTCCATGGATGAGTGGCGGTGTGTGAGTGTCTGTATAGGTGTATGAGTGTATATGATAGTGTTGTATTGATGAGTGACTTCATGTATGAGTGATTGTATGGGTGAATGAGTAGATGTGTGTGTAGACCTAGGAATCAGTGAGTGCGTATGTAGTAGCTGGTATTGGTGTGTCGATTGTTTCAGAAATGGTAGTCTGTATATTACAGTGGTTCTATCAAAGGTTATATTAGGGTGTGAGGAGGTGCATCAGATTTTCACGTGGATGATGTCATCAGTGATGTCATTTGAGATGTAATCAGTGATGTCATCAGTGATCTCACTAACCATGTCATGAATGATGTAATATGTGACGTCATCAGCAGTGCATTGTGGGGGTGCGAGTTATAGTTAGCTGAACTAACTATAGCGGCAGAATTTCTATGGTTTTGTACGAGTGAAATGTCCAACTAACTATAACGTCAATGAAACCTATGTTTTTTTCTGTGAATTTTTTAAGGTTTTTTAAACGCTAGTTTCTAACTATAACGTGCCTGAAACCTATGTTTTTTTCAGTGAATTTCAAAGGTTTTTAAAATGCTAATTTCTCACTATAACGTCCCCGAAACCTATGTTTTTTTCAGTGATTCCGTTTGGTTACACTTCCATACAAGTACTCATGTTTGCCATCGTCCTAGCATCTGTTCCACCCGAGTTCCTCATAGCTGCCCTTCTAATCAGGGCCATGCCCCCATGTTCACACTCATCTGTCATATCCTTTGGGCTTCCGTCCACCAAAACATTTTTAAATTGGCTAGATTTTTAAACTAGGGGAGTAGTTGGCGTGTGACCAAGGCACCAGAAGTGTGACTCCTGCTTAAGCCCTTGATTAATATGGCTTTATCTTGACAAATCACTTTATTTCTCTGTGCTCTGATTTGGCCTCCAACACTAGGGGTCAGAGTTAACAACAGAAAAACATGCTAATTGAAAAGGGAACATTCTCTAGTGCCTGGAAGCCCCTAGAAGAGATTCAGTTTTCAGCACTGACGCACAGCTCTACACACTCGCTGTCATCTCCCTATATTCTCCCGTCATTTATCTCTGCTCCATCCGCGCCTTCTGCTCGCAGGCTCTCCCTCGATCGCCTCTCGCCCTGCCCTCCCACTTACATTTAGTGCCTTGCATCACCCTCTCCTCACCATCCAGGCTTGCTTCCACCTCAGAAATATAGATTAACTTCGCCCTCCTCGTCATACCCAGTCATCTTTGACTCCACCCTCACCATATCTCATTTTGAACGCCGTTTCCCCAAAATGTTTCTTTAACTCATCCCACGCCACTCACATTAATACCCTGATGTCCCCACCTTGTCTCCCCACATCTGTGTTATGTGTATCCTTTCGACCCCTATTTCTGCCTTCGACCTTGTCTCTGCCTCCCCGTACCTGGCACTGAGTCCGTGAAGCTCACCTCACGCACGTTAGCAGCACAGCGCTACTTCCTCTGCCTCCTACAGCCAGTGAACTCTCCGTAGTTCCCCTGAGCGCTCCGGCACCATTGAAGAAAACAATAACAAAGGACAAAGTAGAGGGCGCACCCCCAAGCCACCTTCTGTGTCACTCTCAGCCCTCTCTGCCTTCCATCGGCTGCTGCTCTCCACCTGGAGGGAAGAGCAACCCTGAAAACGCGTTCATGCCAGCCCCTCCTCAACAGAGTGAGCCCGACCGTCTCCACAAGGATGAAACTGTGAGCTCCCGCAGGGCTGTTGGTCTCACCCAGCAGCTGAGGGCAGGCCTCGGCCGAACTAGGCCTTTCCTGCAGCCGGAGCAGTCTAATCACCCACCTTCCTTCATCCTCACGCTTGAAGTTTTTCCAAGTTATCATCACCCTCCTCAGCGATGGACTGCTGGTATCCGTTCAGATATGTTCGAAGCTGCCATTCATGCAAACAGCACGAGAACCCAAAATCTTACCCAATTCAACGAGGAGCTAAAAATGCCACCATGTCTGTGGCCACCATATCGCTGGGATGACAAACTATGTACTGCAATATATGCCAGCGCTTTTAAAAAAGAAAACAAAATAGCTTTATTTTTGCATTCTCCCGCTCAAAATATATTCATCTTCAGCTTCAGTTAATAGGCAAATTAAACTCTTTATTTTATTCTAAACATCCCTCCTACGTATATCTCCACAAGCCAGCTTGTGTGCCCGTGGATAGCCGTACAGGACGCACTGTGAAGTGCTTCTCAGCCACAGCCCAGGGCGGCCCGCCTGTCTGGCGAGGGAGCTCCGGTCCCGGGCAGCCCCAGGGCCTCTTGATGCCATTTCTCAGGAATACCACAAACATTACATAACCTGATGGTATAACTGCCTTCCTCTGGAGCGAGCTTTGCGCATCCTGCTGCTTTCAGTGACTTACTGCAAGAGGGCACTTTCCCTATCTTGGCAGACAGGGTCTCCTGCCAACATCAGACATTCAACAGACTCAGCCTTTCACTTTTGTGGTTGGTAAAGACAGGGCTAACTTGCTGAGTGATAACAGCTAGTATTTGAGCACCAACTCAAAATTCGCTGTGTGGCAAGCAGTCCGTGATACATCTTCTCTGCTGTGCCCAAAGCGGAGTGAAAGTAATAGAATAATTTCTCCCTCCGGGGTCACAGTGCTCTAGAGAAGGCTTGTCTCGGGTTAGCCACTCTTGGGGCCAGAAACCAGGGGGTTCTCTGGTCTGTTCAGCGAAACTTCCCAGAACCCACCAGCGGGCTCATCACCGAGGCATCCGTAGGCACTGTGGACGTGCCACAGACCCTTGACAAGCACGCTACGACTTGCAAGACCTTACAAGCTGCTGTCAAAAGTTTCCCCTTAGTTGGCAATGACTGTGGAAGCTCCTCCACAAATGTATAATAAACAATTGCGAATTTTGGTGTCAAAAATGTAAATGTCAATTATGAGGGGCGTATATTTTTTTTGGGGGGGGTAGGGCGGTAACCCATCCTTATAAATGTATTCTGCAGGTAATAGTTTGGTACATGCATTTTAAATGGGGTATGGTGAGGTGTTTGCCGGATTTCACTTGTGAAGTTTTACATACACATGCAAACAAAAATGGACGCACACACACGCCCAATCTTGTCTCTGTTTTAAAGGTCTTAAAAATTGTTATTTTACAAATTATCAAGTTATTATAAGTATCCCTCACAATCCGAACGCCTCTCCCTTTCTACTGCACCTTAAGGGCCTCTCCTGCCCTGCTTTAACCAGCGTGACTGATTCTAAATCTGATAAGTCCCCCATCTTACTTACCATTTCACGTCCCTGTCCTTTGTGTAAACCGAACTCCTTTCCACAGTTCTTTGGAAATGTAAAAATGCCCGAGCTCCCCAAAGGTTGTGCAACTTCCCTGCCTGAAGATGACCCTCAGCGAAACATTTCCATCTTGCTGTCAACGACTTACACCAAATGTGCCCAAGATAAAAGGTCAGGGTGCACTGCCTGCACAATTAAAAAACGCAATACTCGCAAATGTGTCCGTGCGATTGGTGTAAAGGGGCTGCAGTGCTGATTGTTTTATACAGGCACCTTCTTGCTGTGGTGCGGGGCCTTCGACTGGACCAGAAGCCAGGGATGGGCCCCAGGACCGACGTGCGGGCTGAGTGGGCAGGCAGTCTGTGGTTCTGTGGGGGAGTCTCATCTACAGCACATGCCAATACTAACCCAAGGCGCAGCTGCCACCTGCTCACGGGACATCCCCAGCCTTCCCCTGTGCCCTGCAGAAGACCTCGCTGGTGACACTGCATCATTGCCTTATTTTGAGCCCCGCTGCGTTCTTTTGGGGAATAAAACAACCCATAAAACAAACACAACTCCGCGTGAGTCTACGAGCGCCCTTAGCGGACCCAGCAGAAGTCGTGCAGGGCTCGACCCCTGGCATTTGCCACCTACCTGTCAGGTTGGGGAACGAGTCGGGGAAGTGGAGCAGCTCGGAGACCTTGTCCCTGGGCTGCAGCTCCTTGAGGTCACCGGCCTCCCTCTGCCTCCTGTAGCCAGCTTCCGGGTTGCCCCGGCCTGCCGGCAGCCCTTGGTGCGGATGGAAGCTCTCAGGATGCTCGCTGAAGCTGGGCAGCACTGTCGTCAGTGCCACCATGGATGGGGCCTCTGCCCCAGGCTAGCGCAGAAGGTGTTGGAGAGGCGGCCAGTGAATCATGCCAAGGGGGTGAGAGGCGGGATGCCGGACTGCAGATGGCCGTGTGATAGGGCCTGGGGCAGCACCAGGGGCCTGTAGGGCATGAACATGGGGTATCCGTGTACAGCAAATGTCCCGGCCGGGGCTGTGGGCTCCTGATCAGAGAGTCGATAGAGAGGGCCATGCCCTGGCCGCTTGGTCTCTGCATGGCGGAGTACTGGATCTTCTGCCACAGGTGGGATTCAAAGTTTTGCCGGTGGCGCCCGGGGCTAAGTTCAACCGCCAGTGCCACTCAGGCCTCCAGCAATCTCCGAGCATGAAGTCCCTTTCTTTAGTTCTGGAATAAACTTCAAAGCAGTCAATCACACAACCTCAGAGGGGTGGGGTGTGGACAGGACCCCTCCGGAGGTGGCAGTGGGCATGCTGAAGCACCCAGTCCGAGGAGCGATCCCTGCGGTAGTCAGGTAGTAAGGTACCCCTGAGGGGCAGAATGCTGAGGGCACACGTGACGCATTCTACCTGCACCAGCTTCTCTGCCCTCCTCTCACACTCAGCACTGCTTCACATAATAGGAATGAATACAGAAGAGGCAATTCTCATATTCCTGAAGAAAGGAGCTCAGGGCCGATCTGATCGGCGGAGCACTTTCACTTTCAGCATGGGGCCGATTAGATCTGCTGGGGGCACTGGGTGGTTTTTGGGTCCCTAAAATTAAAACAATAAATGCTTTTTATGGGCCCGGGGGTCCATGTGGGACCCCCTGAGCAGGCCTGGGGGGTCAGGGTGTTTTTACCCTGCCCCCTTTTCTTGTTTTTTTATCTTTCTCTCACTTTTTTCTTTCTCCCTCGTTTGAGGCACAAGATGGCTGCCAACACTTCCTGGTTTGAAGTGTTGGCAGCCAATAAGAGCCAAGCTCGTGCTCGGGGGTTAGGCTCCGCCCAGATATCAAAAGATTTCTTTTTTTTCCAATCTCTCAGGAACTACTGAACGGATTTACACCATTTAACAAAAAGGACTCTTTCTGAACCAAGGACTACCTTTTTGCCAAATTTGGTGTAATTAGGTTCAGCAGTTCGGGCTGTAGCTTTGTCTAAAGATTCCTACAGGAAATAACATGGTGAAAACGCGTTTTGGGACCCCACTTTTTCTCAGCCCCCGCTTGGCGAATCACCCCAAAACTTTCAAGACAGCAAGTGACCGGAGCAGATCACTAGTTTTGAAAATTTTGCGAAGATTCTTCAACCGGCGCCAAAGTTATTGGGAAAACAGAAAACGCTTTTCCTATGGAAACTAGGTCCTAACTATAACTACCTACTGGCGACCAACAGTAGGTAATATATATATATATATATTTCAATCGAAGAAAGCTCCCAATTGAAGTGCCACACACAGTGTGTTTTCACCTTTTATTCCGCTCTCCGGCAGGAATAAAAGGTGAAAACACGCTGTGTGTGGCACTTCAATTGGGAGCTTTCTTCGATTGGAATGTTGAGCGGCCTGCTCGGTCGCGAAGTGCCCCACTGCTGACATTGTGGCTCCTAATGCTGAGAATATGCGGCAGAGAGGAACAACGTGACCATCCACCAAGGTGACTAAATGCGGGGTCCCAGTTTCACCTATTGTGGCGACCCATTTGGGAAAATTAAGAAACACTGGGGGCACAACGTTATTGGAAGAACTACAATTACCATAATGCCATTATGACATGCCCACTAGAGGCTGGACTTAAAAGCATTATTGCAAATGGCGGTGAAAACCTTGGCTGCTGTTCCTCTTCAGGATGCCAGTGAATAAGGGTGATAGAAGCCCAAAACGCGTTTGGCGAAAATTAATGCTAAAAGGTGTTGCTGATTACCCCGCTCTCCTGCTGGAATAAAAGGTGAAAACACACTGTTTGTGGCACTTCAATTGAGAGCTTTCTTCGATTGGAATATATATATATATTACCTACTGGCGGTCGCCATTAGGTAGTTATAGTTAGGACCAAGTTTCCATAATAAAAGCGTTTTTTGTTTTCCCAATAACTTTGGCACCGGTTGAGGAATCTTCATGAAAGCTTCCAAACTGATTCCTTGTTCATATCAGCTCCTATGTTGAAAGTTTGGGGGTGATTTGTCAAGGGGGAGCCGAGAAAAAAGGGGGTCCCAAAACGTGTTTTCTCCATGTTAATTTCCATAGGAAACTTTAGACAAGCCTACAGGTCGAATGGGTGAACGGAATTGCCCCAAATTTGGCAGGGAGAAGGGTCTTGGTCTAGAAAGCACGCTTTTGTTTATTTGGTGTAAATCCGTTCAGCAGTTTTTGAGAAATATCAAAAGTTATGAGTACGAGCTTGCTGCTTATTGGTTGGGAGCGCTGCGAGCGGTTGCAACTAGGAAGTGTTGGCCGCCATTTTGTGATTCTGTCGAAGCGAGGAAGGGGAAAAAAGGGTGAAAAAAGTAGGAAAGAGGAGGGTAGGAGCACTGTAACTCTGTGGGGTGTTTAGGGTGTGCTATAGAGGGGGTGCGAAGCGAACTACTCATACCTACCAGTCTGAAAGTGCTGGGTACGGAAATTAAGTGAGGTATTGCGTAGAGTCTGATGCTGCTAAGGTGAGCTGCTGCCGGAGTTGGGAATGAAAGCATGAGCCTATACTGTGTGTCTTATGGTGTCAAGTCATGTGCTCTGGCCGCTGTGCCACATCTGTCAAGTAGTGTCAGCATGTAGTTATACCTACACGGAGGAACTTTTATTTCGAACATTGTAACTTGTGTATGGTGCTTAGGGGGTGTTATACAGGGAGTGCAAAGGTAAATTTGCACGTATCAAATCAATACGGTATTAATAAAGCGCAAACTACTCACCCCTATGGGTCTGAAGGCCCTCGAGGCCGGCGTGGAGATTATGTGAGCTATTAAGTGAGCTATTGCCCAGAGTCACATGGTGCTGAGCTGAGGTGTCCAAAGGTGTCCTTCATAAGCATTTCCAAACCTACCCCAGTCAATGTGCCTAGGTCATTTCCACCACAATGCACAATCATGAGGTAAGGGTGTGGAAGATGCAAAGAGGTTTTAACCAAAGGTAACAATTGGTGCCACTTCAATCTTCTCTGTGCAAACCATTTAATGTCCACATTTTGTAAACCTAGGTCTAAGTGAATACGTCTGTGTTCTGCAAACCTCTTGCACCAGAATATATGGCTATGTCCTACGATCCCTACTAGCATTTTGAAGGTATGGCTGGAAAGTATGGAAAGATGTCTGTAGCTCATGCAGTTCCTTGGTAGAATAAGAGATATGTTTAAAGATGGGTAACTACTTTTTTTTGCCATACAAAATGATACGTGATTGGGATATGAAAAGCATTCTTTTTTTAAAGTAGGGTGCACATTAGTTTTGTGGAAAAGCATATTTGTGATTGGTTCAGAAAAAGCAGTTTCAACGTGGAGTACATATCATAGGATAAAATGTGCTCAACTAAACCACAACTGCTACTTGCATTTGAAAGGCACTGTTCGAACTTCAAACAATTGTGAACTTTTAACCTGCACGTGACGTGAAATGTTCGAGAAAATGTTGCAAAAAAATATCGTTAAGTTTAAAAAAATTGATGAACTTTTAACCTGCACGTGTTGTAGAATGTTCTAGAAAGTGTGTTGATAGAATACGTTGCACTTGTGACTTCTATGTGTTGTTGAATATTAAAAAAATGGTTTATATGGAATATTAAAAATAAACCAATAGAGAGAAGTTTTGAAACCTAAAAGAATCAAGGAACTATTCTAATTTGTTCTTTACATGTATTTATGTGTGGAGCAACAGAATTATAGATACAACAGCACCAGGAAGAGGAAGAAGCAGGGAGTGGGGGGACGGGGGGAGATGGGCAGAATGGCACACATGCACAATTAAGTACAGCACAAGTATAGACAAACAATGGCCAAAATGAAACACACCAACAAGGAGCACAAGTCACACAACCCGTCAACATCACACCACTGAACAAGCATAGAAGTGAAAACCACGCTGCATTCATACAGGATGTGTACAAAGGCCGGTTGTTGGTGTTGTGGTTGTCTGCGACCGTGGTCCTCAGGGATGAGATGCCCAGCATGTGGCATAGGGGTGAGTTCACTGTGTGTTACATTGCCAAACAGCTGTTCCTCCCTCCCACGAGCCCCCACACCTTTGTACGGTGCGCTGTTGTATCCCGTGCACTCATACGGCACACCATTGTAATGCCTAATCGCGCATGTCCTGCTATATTCCAACTACACCATCACAGTGCCGTTTGGAGGTGGTGCATGCCACTTTACAACATCGACTGCTGCGGCCCCTGTGGCAGGCCACACCAGAACACAGTGACACACTTACTGCATTTTCTGTACACAGACATGTCCGGGACACCCCGTTCCCCTTACCGGATAGGCACACCTCTGCGCTGACCTGTGTACCCCGGACCAGCACACGCCGGTTGTGCATGCAGGAGGATGCGTGTGTAGCTACATGTCCAGGCTCACTGCCAATGCGGAGGTGACAGCACACTGATGTTGCAGGGCTCGTGCCTATCATGCTAAGACAATGACCAAAGGGACACACTTGCTCAGATGCAGTTTTGGGGGGCGATGGCGGTCCTGGAGTTGTTGCGATGAGTCTTGTGGCCCTCATGGGTATCCCTGTATCATGCTCATTGACTATATGGCACCTGTGGGTGTTCTGGTGTGGCTCTTGGCTGTGTTCCCTTTCATGGTGCAGGTAGTCATCCTGCTTAACACCAGCAGAAATCAGGTGTAAAATCCCTGGTTCTAATGTGGCTTATCGACGGAATTTGCTTCGTATTGCAGTTGGTGTGAAAGTTGTGATGTGATTTTTTTCGTGTGCAGAAAAATATACAAACTGAGCAGTGTATCTCGTCAAGATCCAGCACCTGACGCACTATTCCCAAACAATATAAATACAATGAGATTTCTCAATTGATTTTGTGTGTACACTGTAAGCGCAGCCACTACCTCAGTGCAATTAAATACAGGATATTAGTATTTAGAATAAATCGGAAAGGTGCACCTCATGTCTTTTTGCACGGGAACGGCTAGTCTGCATTTCATTATCAGCACTTTAATGGAAGTAAAGTTTAGATAAACCTAACACACTATTCAGAAGTTGGTGCAAACTGCAGACATCACCAGTATTCCCGCGATAACTGCCTCAAAATTTAACACCATGGTGGACTCCATAAAATAACAGTAATAAGAAAAAGAAAGAGTCACACAGCAGTTAAGAGAACAACCAAAAACGTTATTATTATTTTTTTGCAAACTAATAAACAAAATGTATAAAAAATTATACAAAACAACAAGACGGAACACTGCTGTGGGGACCATGGATGTCGACGACAGAGCCTGGAAAATAAAGCACAAAATAAGGACGAGTGTAATGGGCATATCAAAAGAGAGAGGCACAGAGAAACAGAGAAGGAAAAAAAAGCCAGAGAGAAAAAGAGAGGGAAGGAAAGAAAGGGAGAAGTAAGAGAGTTAGAGAGATAGAAGGAAAAGAAGGGAGAGAGAGAGAGAGAGAGAGAGAGAGAGAGAGAGAGAGAGAGAGAGAGAGAGAGAGAGAGAGACTGCCGCCCCTGCGCATCTATGAGCAAATAATTACCTGGTGCCACCAGAGTGTGCAGCAGTGGGCACTCCACATGCCCATCAAAACTCTTTGCATCCCAGTTATGTCGCTGAGTCCTGAGTCATGAATGGCGGAGACCACATCAGCTTCTGCACGGATCTCACAGATGTCGCTGAGTCCTGAGTCATGAATGGCGGAGACCACATCATCTTCTCCATGACCGGGCAGATCTCACATATGTTGCTGAGTCCTGAGTCATCAATGGCGGAGACCACATCAGCTTCTCCGCGGCCTAGCAGATCTCACACATGTCGCTGAGTCCTGAGTCATCAATGGCGGAGACCACATCAGCTTTTGGGGCCGCTAAGCCTGTGGAACTCAAGTCCATGCCACGTGGTGGTAGGCCTCAGATGGCCATTTGAGCTTCGGGTGGCACTAACCCTGTGCATCTGAAGTCCGCGTCAAGGGGGTGGTAGGCCCCTGACGGCTATACAGATCAGGGTGCGACTAACCTTCTGCGCAACTTTTCAAGTCTCTTTATGGTTGAGACACGTGGAGCGTCCGCCATCTAGTCAGCACCGGCAATAAAGGATGTGACATTGTCGATCTATTATATTTGGTGGGTACATGGTTTGTGACGCATGTGCCGGATGGGTGTGATGTGTGTGCAATCCTGCCCTCAGGGAGTGGCCGTGAGATATTGAGAACTAGACCACTGACCTGCACACTAACAGCGAGTACGCCTGCATTGCGTAGCTATGTGGGGCCAATGACGGAATGTAATCGGAGTGGCGTGGCGTGGCTTGGCGTGGCGTATGACGGAACAGGGCAGGGATAGCTACAATGACGTGGACGGCTCGTAGTACTGAATCTGTGAGTCGAGCGGCCGGGCCGCAACTGTCCCTCTGCGAGCCTGGGTGTGAAATGTTCATAACTCACACTACATAAGCATTGAAAAACCATTTTGTGATTCAGTCCGTCAGCTGGCATTTGTCCGAGGCATTTTTGAAAACATATCGGAGTTCTTTCAGTGATAGATACCCCTTTGACGCTGCCTCTCCCCACATCAGCAGGTAATGCACCCTCTTCTCACATTACCATCATACCCCCAACATCCTTGGGCCTGGAAGTGTCCCTGTGCGGTTGGACAAAGAAGAATCTTAGTCATGTATAAAATAAATTATTTACAGAAAAGAACAACAAATAAGACTGCCACAAAGTTGGGGTCACTGCCATTCAGGACTCAGGACACAGTTACACATGTGGGATCGGCTTGTGTTAAAGAGGGTTAGTGGGACTACGTGTCGCCTGCCTTGCATATCGAAATATGCCTTACTGATCAAAGGGAGTGTGGTGCTGTGGTCAGTGCCACGGACTTGGGGTCACTGCCATTCAGGACTCAGGACACAGTTACACATGTGGGATCGGCTTGTGTTAAAGAGGGTTAGTGGCACCAGAAGCATTGAGACTGTATGAGCCTGTGATGATGCTTGGTGTGGACGGGCCGCACTGGGAGCAATGTGTCTTGGCTACTGGACTGTGTCATGTGGAATCAGGACTCTATCTGAATTGTTAGACCTGCTGAACATAGTGTAGGCCAGAGGTAGCGGTGAGCAAGGGCCCACAGCCACGTGCATACGTTGGTGGTCTCACTAGCCTGCGTAGTGCAGGTTCAGTGGCACCACGTGTCGCTGGCCTTCCATATGCAAATACTAATCGAAGGGAGTGTGGTGCTGTGGTCGCTGTCACGAAGTTCGGGTCACTGACGTTTAGGACTCAGGACACAGTTACACATGTGGGATCGGCTTGTGTTGAACAGGGTTATTGGCACCACGTGCTGTTGGCCTTGCACATGGAAATATGCCTCACTGATAAGAGGGAGTCTGGTGCTGTGGTCACTGCCACGGACTTGGGGTGACTGCCATTCAGGACTCAGGACACAGTTACACATGTGGGATCGGCTTGTGTTAAAGAGGGTTAGTGGGACTATGTGTCGCCGGCCTTGCATATGGAAATATGCCTCTTTGATCAGAGGGAGTCTGGTGCTGTGGTCGCTGCCACGGACTTGAGGTGACTGCTATTCAGGACTCAGGACACAGTTACACATGTGGGATCGGCTTGTGTTAAAGAGAGTTAGTGGGACTACGTGTAGCCGGCCTTGCATTTGGAAATATGTCTAACTGATCAAAGAGAGTATGCTGCTGTGGTCGCTGCCATGGACTTGGGGTCACTGCTATTCAAAACTCAGGACACAGTTACACATGTGGTATTGGCTTGTGTTAAAGAGGATTAGTGGGACTACATGTCGCCGGCCTTGCATATTGAAATATGCCTCACTGATCGAAGGGAGTCTGGTGCTGTGGTCGCTGCCATGGACTTGGGGTCACTGCCATTCAGGATTCAGGATCCAGTTACACATGTGGGATCGGCTTGTGTTGGACAGTGTTTGTTGGCTCCACGTGTCCAAAATTCAAATAGCGAGGTCTGCTGCCCGCAGTGTAGACTGCTAAGTGTTCATTTGTACTTGAAAATGAATTTGGTGATTGTACTAAAGCTATAACTGATATAAAAAATGTTCAAGAAGCAAGGATACTAAAAGGATATTATAAAGATTTGAGGACTGTAATAGTTACTTGCCTAGTGGACTCTGTAGTTAATGAACTAAGAAATAATTTTCATTGTGAGCCCTTCTGAGTGCAGTTTAGGCGTATGATGAAAAGATGAAATAAGTATAGAATATACTGATGAAGTTCTGGATTTTCTGAGTACAATCTTGTTGTTAGAAATTAGCATTTAAAATTGGAATTGGGAGCTGTACTGCCTGCAGTGTAGACTGCTAATCCATGTTAGTTTGCATTTGAAGATTAATTTGGTCATTGTAGGGAAGCTATAACTGATATAAAAAAAAAGTTCTTGAAGAAAGGATACTAAAAGGATAATATGTAGGGTGTAGGACTGTGATAGTTACTTGCTTACTGGAGTCTGTAGTTGCATATGGAAATACCCCTCACTGATCATAGGGAGTGTGGTGCTGTGCTGCCACGGACTTGGGGTGACTGCTATTCAGGACTCAGGACATAGTTACACATGTGGGATCGGCTTGTGTTGAACAGGGTTAGTGGCACCACATGTCGCCAGCCTTGAATATGGAAATATGCCTAACTAATCAGAGGGAGTATGCTGCTGTGGTCGCTGCCATGGACTTGGGGTCACTGCCATTCCGGACTCAGGACACAGTTCCACATGTGGGATTGTTCGGCTTGTGTTGAACAGGGTTAGTGGCACCACGTGTCACCGCCGTTGCATATGGAAATATGCCTCACTGATCGAAGGGAGTCTGGTGCTGTTGTTGTCTCACAGAGTTGGGGTCACTGCCATTCAGGACTCAGGACACAGTTCCACATGTGGGATCGGCTTGTGTTAAAGAGGGTTAGTGGGACTATGTGTCGCCGGCCTTGCATATGGAAATATGCCTCTTTGATCAGAGGGAGTCTGGTGCTGTGGTAGCTGCCACGGACTTGAGGTGAATGCTATTCAGGACTCAGGACACAGTTACACATGTGGGATCGGCTTGTGTTAAAGTGAGTTAGTGGGACTACGTGTAGCCGGCCTTGCATTCGGAAATATGTCTAACTGATCAAAGAGAGTATGCTGCTGTGGTCGCTGCCATGGACTTGGGGTCACTGCTATTCAAGACTCAGGACACAGTTACACATGTGGGATTGGCTTGTGTTAAAGAGGGTTAGTGGGACTACATGTCGCCGGCCTTGCATATTGAAATATGCCTCACTGACCGAAGGGAGTCTGGTGCTGTGGTCGCTGCCATGGACTTGGGGTCACTGCCATTCAGGACTCAGGATCCAGTTACACATGTGGGATCGGCTTGTGTTGGACAGTGTTTGTTGGCACCACGTGTCCAAAATTCAAATTGCGAGGTCTGCTGCCCGCAGTGTAGACTGCTAAGTGTTCATTTGTACTTGAAAATGAATTTGGTGATTGTACTAAACCTATAACTGATATAAAAAATGTTCAAGAAGCAAGGATACTAAAAGGATATTATAAAGATTTGAGGACTGTAATAGTTACTTGCCTAGTGGACTCTGTAGTTAATGAACGAAGAAATAATTTTCATTGTGAGCCCTTCTGAGTGCAGTTTAGGCGTATGATGAAAAGATGAAATAAGTATAGAGTACACTGATGAAGTGTTGGATTTTCTGAGTACAATCTTGTTGTTAGAAATTAGCATTTAAAATTGGAATTGCGAGCTGTACTGCCTGCAGTGTAGACTGCTAATCCATGTTAATTTGCATTTGAAAATTAATTTGGTCATTGTAGTGAAGCTATAACTGATATAAAAAAAAAGTTCTTGAAGAAAGGATACTAAAAGGATAATATGTAGGGTGTAGGACTGTGATGGTTACTTGCTTACTGGAGTCTGTAGTTGCATATGGAAATACCCCTCACTGATCATAGGGAGTGTGGTGCTGTGCTGCCACGGACTTGGGGTGACTGCTATTCAGGACTCAGGACACAGTTACACATGTGGGATCGGCTTGTGTTGAACAGGGTTAGTGGCACCACATGTCGCCAGCCTTGAATATGGAAATATGCCTAACTAATCAGAGGGAGTATGCTGCTGTGGTCGCTGCCATGGACTTGGGGTCACTGCCATTCCAGATTCAGGACACAGTTCCACATGTGGGATTGTTCGGCTTATGTTGAACAGGGTTAGTGGCACCACGTGTCACCGCCGTTGCATATGGAAATATGCCTCACTGATCGAAGGGAGTCTGGTGCTGTTGTTGTCTCACGGAGTTGGGGTCACTGCCATTCAGGACTCAGGACACAGTTCCACATGTGGGATCGGCTTGTGTTAAAGAGGGTTAGTGGGACTATGTGTCGCCGGCCTTGCATATGGAAATATGCCTCTTTGATCAGAGGGAGTCTGGTGCTGTGGTCGCTGCCACGGACTTGAGGTGACTGCTATTCAGGACTCAGGACACAGTTACACATGTGGGATCGGCTTGTGTTAAAGAGAGTTAGTGGGACTACGTGTAGCCGGCCTTGCATTTGGAAATATGTCTAACTGATCAAAGAGAGTATGCTGCTGTGGTCGCTGCCATGGACTTGGGGTCACTGCTATTCAAGACTCAGGACACAGTTACACATGTGGGATTGGCTTGTGTTAAAGAGGGTTAGTGGGACTACATGTCGCCGGCCTTGCATATTGAAATATGCCTCACTGATCGAAGGGAGTCTGGTGCTGTGGTCGCTGCCATGGACTTGGGGTCACTGCCATTCAGGACTCAGGATCCAGTTACACATGTGGGATCGGCTTGTGTTGGACAGTGTTTGTTGGCACCACGTGTCCAAAATTCAAATTGCGAGGTCTGCTGCCCGCAGTGTAGACTGCTAAGTGTTCATTTGTACTTGAAAATGAATTTGGTGATTGTACTAAAGCTATAACTGATATAAAAAATGTTCAAGAAGCAAGGATACTAAAAGGATATTATAAAGATTTGAGGACTGTAATAGTTACTTGCCTAGTGGACTCTGTAGTTAATGAACGAAGAAATAATTTTCATTGTGAGCCCTTCTGAGTGCAGTTTAGGCGTATGATGAAAAGATGAAATAAGTATGGAATACACTGATGAAGTGTTGGATTTTCTGAGTACAATCTTGTTGTTAGAAATTAGCATTTAAAATTGGAATTGCGAGCTGTACTGCCTGCAGTGTAGACTGCTAATCCATGTTAGTTTGCATTTGAAGATTAATTTGGTCATTGTAGTGAAGCTATAACTGATATAAAAAAAAAGTTCTTGAAGAAAGGATACTAAAAGGATAATATGTAGGGTGTAGGACTGTGATAGTTACTTGCTTACTGGAGTCTGTAGTTGTATATGGAAATACCCCTCACTGATCATAGGGAGTGTGGTGCTGTGCTGCCACGGACTTGGGGTGACTGCTATTCAGGACTCAGGACACAGTTACACATGTGGGATCGGCTTGTGTTGAACAGGGTTAGTGGCACCACATGTCGCCAGCCTTGAATATGGAAATATGCCTAACTAATCAGAGGGAGTATGCTGCTGTGGTCGCTGCCATGGACTTGGGGTCACTGCCATTCCGGACTCAGGACACAGTTCCACATGTGGGATTGTTCGGCTTGTGTTGAACAGGGTTAGTGGCACCACGTGTCACCGCCGTTGCATATGGAAATATGCCTCACTGATCGAAGGGAGTCTGGTGCTGTTGTTGTCTCACAGAGTTGGGGTCACTGCCATTCAGGACTCAGGACACAGTTCCACATGTGGGATCGGCTTGTGTTGAAGACGGTTAGTGGCACCATTTGTCGCCGGTCTTCCACATTTTAGGCCAGACATAGCGGTGAGCAAGGGCTCACAGCCACGTGCATACGTTGGTGGCCCCACTGGCCTGCGTAGTGCAGGTTCAGTGGCACCACATGTCACCGGCCTTCCATATGGAAATACCCCTCACTGATCGAAGGGAGTCTGGTTCTGTGGTCGCTGCCATTCAGGACTCAGGACACAGTTACACATGTGGGATCGGCATATGTTGAACAGGGTTAGTTGGCACCACATGTCGCCGGTCTTCCACAGTGTAGGCCGCAGGCAGCGGTCAGCAAAGGCCCACAGGCAGGTGACGTTGACTTGAGCTGCACAGATTGAGAGTATTTGGTCTTCTTAACCCATTATAGTCTCTGACACAATTTGCGTCGCTACTAATCTTGAATTGTGAACCGTGTAACCCCAATGTAGGGCGGAGGCAGTGGTCAGGATGGGCGCACATTGAGTTAAGCTGCACAAATTAGTGGCACCTGAGTACTCAGCGTGTGCGCACCCTGTGATGATACGTGGTTCCGGTGGGCCGCACTGGGAGCAATGTGTTTTGTCTAATGAATTCTGCCTTGATGAGGCCACGTGGCGATGACTTATGGTGCAGTGAGTTAGTAGCACCTGAAGCACACAGCGTGTGCACACACTGCGATGATGCGTGGTCTGGGCGGGCCGCACTGAGAGCAACGTGTCTTATGAACTGGACTGCGACATCTGCAATCACCACTGCATCTGGATTGTGAGCCCTGCTGTCCGCAGTGTAGATCGAAGGCAGTAGTCGATACAGACATATGTCTGCAGTGCTGTGCCACTGGGTTCACAGGGGGCCTGTGTCCAGGAGGCCCGCGGTTATGGCGGCAGCCACGAGCCAGGGTGAGGGCTGCCGCTGTGACAGACTCATTGGTCTTCCCACAAGTGAACCACACCTAGGGCCTGGCCTATTTATTCATACTCCTACGCTGGAGTGGTGTACGTTGGAGCAGCCCACTCTGCTTCCAGGGGGGGGACAACACAGCTACATGACTGAGAATTTCCCCACTGCCTAAGGTAACATAGTTGTGTCCACTGTGCACTACACTACAGATATCAATAGTATATCTCCACATGGAGAGGTTTGTGCTTTGCATAGTGAGGTCTGTGCAGCACATCAGCGTTACACTTGGCATTGTGTGCTTTATTGTTGATGGGTGACTTGCCTCCTTCATATATAGGAACCCTGGGCATAGTTCGCGAAGTAGCGCTACGCGAAGCTACGCAAAGTGCACTTCGCACTACACGAGCTACGCATAGCACTTTACGAACTGCGTAGTACCATGTTCGCACTGTGCAAGATGCCGTTTTCAATGATTGCACAGTGCAGACAAGCATCCGGCACTGTGCAATCATTGAAAACGGCATCTTGCACAGTGCGAGCTGTAGTTTTCTGCCGCTCGAGTAGATTTTTACTCCAGCAGCAGCTTTCTCAACGCGGACTGGTAGTTTCTCATCACTAGCGGTCGCGAGCATACTCGACCACTCGCAATGAGAAACCTGACCTCCCCGCGTTAAGAATCTCGCCGGGAGGTTTATTTTCCACGCTCGCGATCGCCAGCTTGATGTTGCTGATCGCGAATGAGGAAAAAGTCTCGCCGGGATGTCATTTTGCTTGCTCGCGGTCGCCAACTTGACGTTGAGGACCGCGAGCAAGCAAAAAATGACCGCTTCACTACGCAAAGCTACGCTACGTGTGTTTGCACTGTGCTACGTGCAATTCGCATAGTGCGAAGTAGTGCAAACTTCGCAAACTACACGAGCGTAGCGTATTGCTTTGCCCAGGCTTGATATATAGTTGGTTGCCACATCTCCCAAAATTCAGATATTGTGTGGCTGAGGGGCATGGGGTTTTATGAAGGTCCGTTGTCCTGTTTTGTGCTGCCTTGGTGGTAGTGGGGGGTGGTGTGGGGGGAGGTTCTGGGGGTGGTGGCACTGGGTGTTCTGGCCTTGTTGGGAGTCGGAGCTGCATGATCAGTAGGTCTATCACGTGTTGGTCTTTAGATGTGGCTGTGAGTTTGGTCTAATTCACGGAGAAGATAGTCGACCTCCTTACACCAGTTAAAGATTAATGTTAACTTGTTACTGCTAACTCGGCTTATCGCCTGCTTTTTGAATCGCATTGCAGATTTGGCTGGTCGTTGAAAATAAGGGGAAGTGGTGTTTTCATGTTTTTTTTGCATGGGAACGCCTACTTTGCATTTCATTAGCGTTAGTTGTGGCTCTCGTTTGTGGCGATTTTGTTGGCGTAAGGTATCGATGGAAGAGTGGTGAGATTTGCACTTTTCAGAAAAAAAGATAGGTTTAATGAACATTATAATTAGAAATTAGCACTTAAAAAACCTTTGTAATTCACTGAAAAAACCATAGGTTTCAGGCACGTTATAGTTAGAAATTAGCATTTAAAAAACCTTAGAAATGTACTGAAAAAACTATATGTTTCAGGCACGTTATAGTTAGAAATTAGCATTTAAAAAACCTTTGAAATTTACTGAAAAAACCAAAGGTTTCAGGGATGTTTTAGTTAGTTGGACATTTTACTCATAGAAAACCATAGAAATTCTCCTGTTATAGATAGCTCCAAGTTAATTGAGCTAACTATAACTCGCGCCCCCGCAATGCACTGCTGATGACATCACATATTACATCATTCATGACATGGTCAGTGACATCACTGATAACATCACTGATGACATCTCAAATGACATCACTGATGACATCATCTACGTCAAAATCTGATGCACCTCCTCACACCTGAATATAACCTTTGATACACCCACTCTAAAATATAGACTACCATTTTCGAAAAAATAGACACATCAATACCAGTTACTAAATACGCACTGACTGATCCTAAGTCTACACACACATCCGCTGATTCACCCATACAGTCACTCATACACGCAGTCACTCATCAATACAATACTATCATAAGCACTCAAATACATATACAGACACTCACACACTGCCACATATCCAGAGTTACTCACACACTTAGTCAGTCATGCAAAGAATCAATCATACTTTCATTTACTCACCTGTACAGTTATACAGACACCACTTCACTTATTCATACCGATACTAACACATAATTACTCTCTTATAGAATCACTGATACAAATACACACTCATCCATGCAGCCACTCTCACAATGACTGACTCTCACATATAGGTATTTATATACACCATCACTCACATATACTGCCTTTTACATATGTAGTTACTTATATATGTAAAACTGAGACATACATTCACTCACCAACACACCCATACACACACTCACCCACCCATACAGCTGTTTCCACATGCACTCTTGAACCCATACACCCAGTGAATCAACCACTCACACATCTATGCACAGAGTCACACACCTCCCACCCACCCACACACATACCCAGGCAGCCATACAAATACTCAGGCAAGCATTCAATAACCCATATAGACTCTGATGCAGCTACTCACCAACGAATGCAGCACCTTACACAGCAATAGACAGACTGCTACAGACATTCACACAGTTTAGTAACTAACCCATGCATTTAGTAAGACACATTTAATCACTCACTTATACAGTCAGTCAAGTACCTACTAAATTCTCCATACAGACACTTATACACCCACTCATCCCTCAATACAGCTTGGCATATATATAAAACAAATTTAAACTTTACAGAAACACACAGTCACTGGATGATGTCATCAGTGATGTCATCAGTGATGTCAATTGAGATGTCCTCAGTGATGTCACTGACCATGTCATGAATGATGTAATATGTGACGTCATCAGCAGAGCATTGCGGGGGCGCGAGGTATATTTAGCTCAACTAACTATAACAGGGTAATTTCTATGGCTTTCTATGAGTGAAATGTCCAACTAACTATAACATCCCTGAAACCTATGGTTTTTTCAGTGACTTTCAAAGGTTTTTTAAATGCTAATTTCTAACTATATCGTGCCTGAAAACTATGGTTTTTTCAGGTAATTTCTAAGGTTTTTTACATGCTAACTTCTAACTATAACATTCCTGAAACCTATTTTTTTTCAGTGAAAATATATATATATCTGTATATATATATATATATATGAATGTATGAAGTTATTCCGCCGCCTTTTATTCTGCAGCGAATCACAACGCGGTTGTTACAACGACCGCGTTGTGATTCTGCATACCATTACTCTGCAAGTCGGAACAACGACTTGCGGAGGGGGGGCGCTGGATGTTGGAATAGTATAATTTACTATTCCAACTCCAGTCTGTGCGGACACTAGAGAAGGTGTTGGATTTTAAATCCAACACCTCCCCCCCTCCGCAAGTCATTGTTCCGACTTGCAGAGTAATTGTATGCAGAATCACAACGTGGTCGTTGTAATGACATTAAAGATAAACCACAGGACGACCTTTTTATTTGCAATACCGGCATTGAAAAAGACACTTTTTGCTGAAACGAGTCTGCCTGGATATGAATAAATTGTTCCTTAGATACCCGCTGAGTGCCTGTGCAAGTTCCTTGTGGAGCATTGGTGATAGATTTACAGCGAGAAAGTCCACTTTCACAAGCAGAGCACCCGTTCACAAAAGAGTTTGGCAGCTTGATGGTGGCAGTTAGGGAAATATATATATATATACTTTTCTTGCAGAATAGTGAGAAAGGGTGCGTGTCCTCCGAAGATCTCTCAGCTATGCCACTGTGTGGGACTTTGTTGGTAACAGGAGATCTTGTTGTCCCCTGAAGACCCTCAGCAGCCAGGGGGACTTTATCCCTCAACCAGTAGTGCACCAGGAGGTGCATTTGAAGAGTAGTGTAGAAAGGAGGTGTGATCTCCGATGAACTCTCAGCAATCCCTCTGTTTGGAAATTACTGGAGGTAATAGGAGGGGTAGCTGGCCCCCAATGACCCTTATGAGCCAAGGGGACTTTCTCCCCCAACTAGTAGAGTGCCAGCAGGCACGTTTGTAGAGTGGTGGTGAAAGGGGGCAGGGCTTCTGGAGACTTGCCTCGGTCAGCCCTATTTTTGGATTATTTTCATTTAAAAGGGAAGGGGGGGCACATGGCCCCCCTCCCAAGCCGATATCAGCCCCAGGGAGCCTACGCTCAGGGCACAGCCTTTATTGAAATTTTTTTTAATTTAGTGGAGAGGGTCTGCGTGGCCCTCCTCCCCGAGCTGATTTTGGTCCCTGGGACCCCCGCCACCGGGACCTGGCATATTAGTAATAGGGAAGGGATCATGCGACCCCCCTTCCAGGGCCTATTTCAGCCCCGGGGACCACATTCCATTGGGCCCTGCCTTTAAAAAAGAAATATACGCTTTTGGTGGAGGGGGCCAGGTGGGCCCACTACCCGGGCCAGTTTCGGCCCCAGGGATCCCATTCCCGCTGTGCCTGGCCATTTAGAGATGGGGAGGGGGGCTGCATGGCCATCCCCTTCCTGGGCCAAATTTGACCCCGGGGACCCCATCCCCTGGGTCTTGCCCATCATTCTGTAGGTCCCACAGCAACACTCATCTCTGGGACCGCATTTCTTAATGCTCTCGCTTGGTGGCAATGGAGGTGTTTGCTTGGGCTTGGTAAGAGTTGTAAAGCTCCTGCCAAGGCACAGCAAACAGCTATGTCAGAGGGTGGGCAACCTGGGACAAAGCAGGAGCTGACCATGGGGGGGTGGTGGTCTATGGCTCCAGGAGGGGGTTGCGCAGCCACCGTCCTTTCTTGTGTAGGGCCTGCTCGAGGGAGGTGGAGGGGCCCAGGGCCTAGAAGGGTTTGAGAGGAGGGCCCCCTCACAATTATTTAAAAAGAAGATGGCCCATTGGAGGTGGTGATCCTGGGCCCGGTGGGTCCCTGAGGCCCCCCTACTACAAATTCATCATAGACCCGTGGAGGTGAGTGTCCCCAGGGCCAGGGGGGTCAGAGAGTCCTGCCAAAATAAAGCATTAGCCCTGGAGAGGTGGTGCTCCCTGGGGCATGTGGGGTCCAAGAGTGCCCCTGATTTATGTTTAGAATGTGGCCTGGGGAGGTGGGTGTCCCCAGGGCCAGGATGATTTTAGAGGCCTGTCAAAACAAAGCATTAGCCCCAGGGAGGTGGTGGTCCCTGGGGCATTAATAAGCCCCAGGAGGGGGGACCCGTGCACCCCCTCCCTTTATTATCAAAATTGCCTGGAACCTGGCCCATTACTAACAAAGAGCAGGAGCCCTCACTATTTATTTTTTTTACATTTTCAGCACGACTCATATAAAAAATGTAAAGAAATATACTTTTGTGGCCCTGCGGGGTCCCTGTGGGGCCCACCCAAGAGGCCTGAGGGATCAGGGTATTTTTATCCTGCCCCCTTCTCTGCTTTTAAAATGTATTTTTTGTAACTCCGCTCAAGCCGAGTCCCAAGATGGCTGCCAACACTTCCTGGTATGAAGTGTTGGCAGCCAATCAGATCTCAGTACAAGATCGGGAGAGGTTGCAGATCCTCCTCTAGATACAAATTGGGATTTCCTTAATATTAAAGAAAAATACTGAATGGATTAATGGCAATAATACCTTTCTGCCAAATTTGGTGTAATTCCGTTCAACCAGTTCGAGTTGAAGCCATGTCTAAAATCGCAATGGGAATTAACAGGGGAAAACTTTTTTTTTAAACCCCCTTTTTCTTGGCTCCGCCCTTGACAGATCATCATAAAACTTTCAAGACAGCAGTTGGAGTGAGCGTCATACTAATTTTCAAAACTTTGCGAGGATTTGTCAAACAACGGCAAAGTTATTGGAAAATGAAAAAACGCTCATCCTTTGGAAACTGCATCCTAATTATAATTATCTAATCGTGACCACCAGTAGGTTATAGATAGCATGGCACAAATGGCAATCCAAGTTACCATGGGGCAGTGCGAGCTTGACATTTTGCTTTCACAATCCTGCAGTACCCCACAATACCCCAACAGGACCACACAGTGTGGCCACACAGGACTCCCCGGGGAGTATTGTGGGAACAGCCCAGGGGAGGCTTCCCTCTGTCCTCTTATATCTTAATGTTATTGTTGCTTCACAACACGAGGACCAGGTTTCACTGTCCTTAAAATGGCAGCCACAACATTTCAGCTCATATTGTAGCCAGCTAACTAGATTTCTCTGTACCACGGGCTGATACCGGTCTCACAGCACAAGATGGCCAATGGTAAAGAAAAATGCTTTTGGCCAGTTAGATCGCTCTATTTGTTAGATTTTTGCTATAGGACATATCAGCCAGATATTTAGATATTTTTAAGCATATTTTCTCAAAAGCAGCTGGACAGACTTACATCAAATAAATAAACACACACATTCTGAGTAAAGATGTAGCTTGTAGCTGCTCCCCACCAAATTTTTCTAGAACCTCCCACAAGAGCTAGGATTTCAGAGTATCCTTATACTGCCTTTATGAGTCCTTGTTCAGAACAATTTCAAGACAGCGGACTGAGTCTCGGAGTTCTATAAGGACCAGCAAAACATGTATTTTCATGTTGTGGCCAGCCAGTCCATGCACCCACTCTGAAAAATGCCCATTACCCAATCAAAAGGCTTGACTTTTTAAATTTTAGCCAGTACTCCAGAAATCTATACATATTGAACCTTATTTTTCAAAAACTACTGGATTTACGCAAAAAGTACATTTTCTCTGTAAAATTCTAGCTTTCTGCCAAATGTGGTGTAATTCAGTTAAGCCAATGTGGTTGTAGTGCTATCGAAAATTCCCATCGAAAATTGTATGGGAAAATTGCATTTTGAAACCACCCTTTTCCTTGGATCTCACTTGACAGATCATCCCAAAAATGTCCAGAAGGGAGCAGAGGTGATCGAATTCATTTCTGTAAAGTTTTGTCATGATTTCTCAAATTGTGCCAAAGTTATTAGGAAAACAAAAAATCTGTTTCCTGTGGTAACTAGGTCCTAACTGTAACTACACAGTATCTATCTATCTATCTATCTATCTATCTATCTATCTATCTATCTATCTATCTATCTATCTATCTATCTATCTATCTATCTATCTATCTATCTATCTATCTATCTATCTATCTATCTATCTATCTATCTATCTATCTATCTATCTATCTATCTATCTATCTATCTATCTATCTATCTATCTATCTACCTACCTACCTACCTACCTACCTACCTACCTGTCTGTCTGTCTGTCTGTCTGTCTGTCTGTCTGTCTGTCTATCTATCTATCTATCTATCTATCTATCTATCTATCTATCTATCTATTATTGGCACTTGAGTCAAATGTGTCTGAGTCACATAAAGTCATATTCATTTACATGATGCAATCCAGTTTGTAGCGGGCGATACACCACAGGAATGTCTTCCTGTAAGTGTTATTAACCTGTGATCACATAAACTGACTGTTGTAGAGAGCAAGTTCCTGGAGATGGGCCTCTCTTTCTATTACCTTCCAAACTTTGGTGTTACAACCGCAAGACTAGAACTTCCTCTTTTGTAGACAATTAAATCTACTGAAAGCCTATAGGTTGTCACCCAAAACTGACTGCCACTCCAAATGTAACTCCGGAAGAGAGTCTGAGCATAGGTGATATAGACACTCTCATGACTTGCACATTGAATAAAAATGAACTTGAACACATGACTACATTAGATTTTTTGATAAACATGGGGATTAACATCAGTCAATGTAGTAACAGTGTTTTTAAAAGTAAATTCTATCCATAGTTGCCCCATTAATGTTTTGTTTTGCTTCAGGAAGCAGTCTAGAAATATGTTTGTACATTGCAATCCTCTCTCATGTCACAGGTTTGTACTAAAAGAAATGACATTACAGAAACTTTACTTTGTATTTTTTACTTTATAAACTGTATTTCGGCTGTGGACCATGAAGACTCAAAATATAAAACATACATTAAAACAATTGAGTTAAACACAATAAAATTTACAAAATTCTGTGCAATAGGTTAGTCAGTGAAGCAGCCTATGCCCCTATGCTATTAAGCATACGCCTTCAACGTAAAATTATACAAAATATCAGGATGTTCGCGGTACTTCTCTAGCTGGAGTGGGTTGTTATCATGATTGCGTATCCTGCTATCCCATGACTAGGTGTACTAATTTCCTGTGCACTGAATAGGTTAATCGTCTGCTAAATGTTAGGAAATATAATACCTATAAAAGTGATCCTCTATTATAAAATGAGTAACAGTCATCCTGTGCTCCAACGAATGTGCCATTTGACTTATTACTGTTCACTACTATAGCAGTTTTCATCAGAGATACTCAGCTTGTACCTTAATTTCCAGACACTCATCAGAAAATGAAAGTGAGCAAGGATTGACAGTCTGCATCTATCGTATCTCAGAATCCTGAGTGCTTCCTTGTGCTACAGAGTAAAAAAAATGGCTATAACCACCCTGGAAGCTGACAAGTGTATACATAACAAACCCTCACACAAATGTAAGAACGTAATTCTGTTGTATGTGTAGAATCACAGCAGGATAGCATAAAGCCATCTTATAGCCTATGGATGTTATGAAACGATTGATAACTATAGCTATCATATGATGGCAGTCTTCTTTAACAATCTCCATAATGGTTAGAAGGTAAGGTGTCTCCTGCACTTCAATGAATTTCAATCCATGATGGTGAAGAAGCCAATCATTTCATGTATTAATGTATACATAAAAGCAAAACCAATCGGCAGGGCAGGCCCATAGTGTCCGCTAAATAAACCTATTAGGAAGAAATGATACCTATCTGAACCACTTCTTTCTACCCTTTGTTCTTCAGTTAACTCTATAGTAGGGGTGGGCGGAATTTGCGAAAGTGACTTTCGCAAATTATCGTGAAAATGTTACAAATCTCCGCAAACACGCGGAAATATCGCGAAGATGCGGACGCTTTTTTCCCGCCCGTTCGCGGTATTTTCTGGATGGTCGCGGCTCGCCAACTTACCCATGCGGTTGCTTGCGGGCGCGGCCATCTTGTTTTCACTCTTCTCGCGGTGCATGATCGCGAGAAGAAAGACGTGATCGCGCGACCAATGACATTACTGCGGGCGCGAACTGTCGCGAGACAGCGCAAATGGCTACCAACAATCCAACATCTTGTGGAGAACGCGACCGGATCGGGAAAACTTGTCGGCGAACGCGGGGATTCAGGTAAGGCGATCGCGCGCGCGCGAGAATGTATTATTTTACAGCGCGAGCAAGAACCAAATTATCGCTAAGCTACGGAATGCGAAAATTTTGACATTTTCGCGCTCTCCGCGGAACGCGAAAATGTCAAATTATCGCAATTTCCGCGAGCGGAACGGAAATTTAGCCCAGGCCTACTCTATAGTAAGCTAAGTGACGACAATACATTTTGGGACAGAGCACATGCGAGTTGTTAAAATGACACTTTGGATGCCAATCTTGAAGCAGCAGTTCAATATTACTTTGCATCTTCTTGCAGAGATTTAGAAAATAAATGGGTGCCAATTTGCTATTGGCAGACATTACAAAGGAATAAAAACAAAAAATATACGTAGGGAAATATTTTAAATATTTGCAGAGAGACTTAGTTGTCCTGTCGTAAAGTAATACAGAAATATTTTAGACCTGGTTTCAAACTTTGGAAGGCACTGTAGGCATTGTGTTAAGTTTAGATTTATGAGAACATTTATGCATAATTTAAGATCAGTTCCTAAACTTTACCGACCGCCTTTTAGAATTGCCTTTGTCTAAGAACATTTATCCAACGCAAGCACTAAATCACGGTGTATTTTCTGAAGCACAAAGAAAGCACAGTTAATCATGTTTCATGAATCTATATCTGTTTAAACTGCTTTCCATAACATTTAAAATTAATGCTGTCTGTTCATTACCACTTCTATAAACGTGGATGTACTTTTAAACCAACTAATTTAGGTACTTAATATGCGGTAATGAGTCAGTAGATATGCTGTACTGTTACTGCCTTCTGAGTCTCTCATCCAAATTATTTGTAGTTGCTCCATGTCAGTTATAAAACTGCCATTTTATTTTTCTGCTCCTCAAGGACCTGAACAGGTCAGTTTCCACCCATCAAAAACATCTTCCGCTGCTCAAATTCTGAAATTCCTACCGTATACGAGGTACGCAAACAATTTCTATCTGCATTGAAGATTTGGTAAAATCAATTTTGTTCATAACAGTGTTATTTTTTATTCTACAAAGAACTTTAAGTTATAATGGCGTTCCATGGGCCTTGCGTGGGTGTTCCCACACATCTCCCATGGATGTGGATGCATTCCCATATTTACCAGAACTGGTAAACCTGGGAATGCGACAAAGTGCTATGCCTTCACAGGGGAGGCGTAATGAGGAGAGACATCTTTATTTTTCTTCGTTATTTCTTCTTTCTACTTGTGCTGCATTCTGCAGCACACATAGAGAGAGGAACATGCCACAGGGGATGAATGTTGTTGTGTAGGAAGGTGGCTGTTCCTGCACAAAAAACTATTCTGCATATAACGGAGGCATCCTTGCACCATGGTAAAAAGGGGCGTGTGTTGGCGCAAGACAGTCCTTTGGGCAACAGGACAAAGTGAATGAATAAGGTGCATTCCAGCCCTTTCCCTGTGTTGTAGCGCAGCAAGGTGACTTGCTGCACTGCACTGCATCACTTTGACATAAATATGGCCCTCATTTTTATGTGATATAAGTATGTTCTCGGTGTAGCTTTCTGGTTAGGATGTCTAAAGGGCACCTCTTCGACAATAGGTTGTTTCTTTGAACAAGTTAAAATGAGTAAAAAATGTTTTTTTAAAATGGCACAATACATGTCAAGAAGTTCTCCAAAGGAGATATTGCTGTCTCTGGACTCCTTGATAATCAGTTCATAAACTTGTCAACAGGGGCTGAATAATAGTAAGGGCGCAGTCATGCTGTTTGCGCTACGGAGCCCCTTTAACTAGGTGTGCTATTGCAAGTGGAGACAGTGTGCCCTATTACTGATGATATTGCGTCACCAGGGCAGGTTTTAATTTGCCCTGCACTGGGCAACACATTAGTGATAGATGGACTGGCAGATTGAATCAGTAACCGACCTGCACTTTTGGGGGGGCAGAGATCCCCCTGCAGGAGGGAGCAGCGAATGACTGCACCCACCTTCTGGGAGATGTCTGGGAGTTCATGGGACTCCCTTTCCCCCTCCAGCAAGGTGCCCTCCTGGAGTGTCTTCGGGGCAGTGCACCAACACTTTATGGTACACAGTGAGTGCACCTCCCGATGACATAGTTGCTTCTGCGCACCTCTCCATAATATGGTGCTGAGGGGTTAAGTCTTTCCCTCATTTGCATGAGGCCACACACCCATGTAAATGAGGAAACGCTACTTTGGGATAGTGACGGCACTCCATGTGGGCCTGCACTGCAGAAGGGGTTGCAGAAGCATATGTGGCCTCTTCAGTCACAACGTATTACTATTACCAAATAGCCCCAGCATTGCAGCATGTGGGTGCACGTACCCGTTGTGCCAAGGGAAGTTTAAGTAATACTGCCCCAGCACATCAATGTTCCTGAGGCAGGTGTGTAGAAGATATATCAATCAAATGGGCTACCTTGCTGTTATTAAACCTGCCCATTTCATTTTCTCATGTTTGTCTTGAAATACGTAGGCAGCCCCAAAAAGTTTTGCAGAAAACCTAAAGCTGCAAGAGAACAGGATCAGAATACATATTTTATATCTTAATTCTGGCTGTGTAATCATGGTGAACTTGAGAAAGGTCCCCCAGCCAGAATATACATGTTTCACAAGGCATTTTGTACTGATGAAAGGAAATTTTGAAATATTATTGAACTGCCATTTCAACCAACTGATTGGTGATTATAAGTTCAAAGGTCAATATAAAATTGCACAGAATTAGAAGAGTGCAAACACCTCACTTTTGGCTCAAATTTGGCAAAATTGGGAAACATTAGCCTTCAGGAAGGCATGCAATGTTTGGCCAATTGTTTATGACTATAGCCGCACACGTGTGTGAAGTAAGGCACTCATTTATTGTACTCAATGAGCTAAATGTACTAATTCATCATGCATCTCTGTGTAGAAACCAACGTTGCTGTGCTGCTTTGTGTGAAAAAGAAAGAGATGAACAGCACCACATCTCTTATGATATTGTGCTGCTGCTTTGATTGTCTTGCACACAACCTTGCAGCATAGCACAAAGGTATCTGTATGAGTCTAGAATAGGTTTTGTACTGGATGTGCACCCTTCCAGTACAAAATACTATGCTAAGACATAGTTTATAACTTTCTGCACTTTCTATGTGTACTGCACAATACAACATACATAGGTAAGAAAGGATTGGAGAAAAGAAAACGTATGTGGATGTCTGACCCTGCCTCAAGGAGGAATACATGTTTGGTGCAAAGCGCTGTCTACAAAAGTTAATAGATAGGGCTAGGCATCAAGCACAATTGATATTTACATAGGGATTCCCATGTAACACCCACATTATGTCCCCTTGATGCAAAGTAGCACAAGGTAGTGCAGAGCAGGAAACTTTAGGGCCACATTCCAGTGCAGAAACAAATCAACACCTTACATAAGTGTACATGATTTTAGGTCACTTTGCACCGTCAGGAAGTGTTGATAAATTTGGCCCTTGTTCGTCATCATTTTAATCCCTCTCTGACGCATGGTGGTTGATGCTCTTAACAGCAACTCTCCTGCTAAACAAAGTGCCTAAAGAATAATTTGTGGGGTCTCCTCTTTCCTCAATGGATATCATCCTTTCGAAGAAATATCTTCTATCTTAAGCTTCCCCTATCACCTCATGTTGATTAATCAGAAAATCTGTTCTTCTTACTCTGTATCACCTTTTCTCCAAAAAGCAATCCCTGAATGACTCATTGGGATAAGTCATAATGTGGCCCTCCTATTCACAATGTTCAACTTGTACCATATGACAATAATCTACTTTTCAGCTTCAAAAGCCACAACCAAAATCCTTAATAATATTGCCCTTTCTTGTAGCAATTTATGTGATTTCTCACTGTTCTGGGGTGTACGAAAAATAATCAACTAAAACATGTAGCTTCTTTATTCATCAAATCTATCAGCAAAGCAGGTTAATTTGGATCTAAAGTTCTTCAGCACATTCATTTTGAAACAATTAAATGCAGTATAAATACATCACTGTTGAATACATTGAAATATTGCAAAATCTTATTCATGATCCTCCACCTACAGACTGTTACTCTGTTTGAAAAAGTTATTAATTGAGCTAATGCATTCTGTACAACTTATGAAGAACCCACTCACTATTCAAAACAATCGATCTCCTTCCTACATTGCCCTATGGAACTTGTGCCTTACTCATTGCTTTAAATGGGAATAAAGAAGTGCAGGTACTCATCAATTTAAGTAGTGAATGGAGGAGGGGCAATTGTGGGCAGGGTTAGAGGCGGAGCTTGTAGGCAGCATTTAATGGAGCCACATTTTCTTGGTGCCAATTGTACTTGATAATACAGAAATATTTCTGCTATCTGTAGAGTGTTTATTTTTTCCTCACATGTGCAAAAGGATGTGTTTATTATTTTGGGAATGTCATACCAATGCAGATTTTCTCTAAACCTATGCTCATATGAAACATAAAAGTCATGAATTTTCTCATTGCGTACAACAACAGCTATTGTAGGCAATTTGACTAAGAAACCTTGATAATGGTAAGCCTATTCCTTCTGGCCTCCATTCTTTAGGGTACCCTTGCATCTTTACATCCTTTACCTCTCGGTTGCCTCCTCCACTTTTCACAGAGTAAACATCAAAACTGAAGTCACAGAGCCAACCCAAAAGAAAGGGAACATTTTCAATCTGGTCTTCAACACAATGCAGACTTTAACACTGTCTCATCAGGCACCCACGATGGTCAATCAAAACCATCCACAGCTCCTTCAATGGGAGCACGAGATACCTAACGTGAACAGGGGGTAAGTGGAGTGATTACAGGGAACTAGAGTGGTGTCACATGTGATTAAGGGCTTGTATAAATGGCTGAGATGAATGAAATGCGATGAGTTGAACTAGCATATGTCAACATAAAGTGAAAGGAATGAACAATGAGAGGCACTACGGTAAGCAAGGCAAGCACAGGGCAAATTCGCCTTGAACTGGCTGGGTCACGTGAGAATTCAGTGAGGAGAGAAAGTACGGGTCAGTTAAGGCAGGTTGAGTAAATCAAACATGGTGGGTCAGTGCAGAGTGGAAGAGCCAATCAAATCTTGCATGATGTAGCAAGGGTTGGAAAGGAAAATACTTTGTGGGTATGTCAAGCACAGGTGAGCACATGGTGGTCTAGATGAGGACCGGTTGAGTAAAGCAAAATCTGGGTTTGTGGGAAAGGCAAGCACAGCTTGCATAAAGCAAACAGAAGATATGCAAGGCATGTACAGGCTGGATAAATCCAGCACATTGTACGTACAGTGGGCACCTATGGGTCAGGAGACCATGGGGTTTTATAAGTAGCTTTTGTAGCATGGACCAGGCCTCTTGGGCATTGGAGAGATGCAGAACAGATGTTAGTACAATTTTCTAGCATTTAGGTGTTCCCTACAACATCCCTTCAAGATACTACATGCGTAGACATTGGGAAAACATTTTGGTCTCAGAAAAGATCTCCATATGGAAGGTGCAAAAATGAAAGAAGGTTCCACCTGTGCTTCTCTTCTTTCCAAAACAATGGACCACCAACAATAGACTTTATACGCAGTCTGGACATTATGCGCCGACTGAACTTTATGAGCGACCTGACTTCCTCAAACAATAGAGACTCTGCTGTAATACTGGCCCAGATGCAAAGGGTGTGCTGCTTCTCACTAAATCTAATTAAAGCTTTGCTTTGCTGCAATATGAAACATGGGCAAACTCACATCTGTGTCTTGATACCTCTCATTGAAAAACACCAAACAAATCAAAGAGGCCATCTATTGAAGACTGTCACACTAGATCTCAAAACCCCGCATGACATCAACAAACATGCTATAGTACCTTCTTTTATAGAGATGCTGTCCTGGGCTCAGAGAATTGTGTTTTTTCTTAGACTGGAGAGTCCTTTAAGAGGTATGAGTGCATCAGTGTTTAAAAAATAGGACAACACCATGCTTAATGCATAATCACAACTGTGCAAACTCACCTATGGTGTGAGATGCTCAGTTAAGACAAAATGTTTTTAATAAAGGGTTTGAGGAAGTGCCTGCACAAGAAGACAAAATGTGAGGAGGTTACGCCTAGAAACAATCACACTAGTCATAAAGATCAAAGTCAGTACGTATCATGTAAGTGTGCATTATTTTGAAGACCATTCTTTTTCAAGCCACTCATTTCCCTTTGTTTTTCTTGGCCATCTCCTTCTCAAAATCCATGAGATTTTATTAAAAACCTATTTTTCAGTGCCCAGTAAACCTGCTTATTATCCACAGTCTGTTGAAACCCTAGCATCCATGCTTGAACACCCCTCCAACCTCTTGCTTTCTCACCTTAATTGACTGCTTGCTCTTCCATGCCTAGAGGATCTTCATCTTGTGTTCTGCGCGGCCTCTGCCTCCCACCATCTGTTTGGCAAACCCATTAGTATGGATCACTTTTGGGAATCAATATGGACCTTTTGCCAAGGAGAAGAACCAGAGAATCAGAAGGAGTTTGACTGCCCCTGTGCCAGTGTGCTATTTTCTGGGGTTTGCCTGCAGTGGTTTCTTTATTGCCAAGGAAAGTAGAAAGACTTTTATTGAAACTTTCATCATCTCCAAGGGATTGAACTGTGCTTGCGTCCTGCTGAAGTGTCAGGGATACAAGACTTCCTCACCAGCTCCCCCCTTAATTTCCTTACTGGGAATTCTGTCGGTCAGACATCAGCTCTTTCCCGCAGCTCTGCCCTGCTGGGTCCTTCACATTAATTTTATTATTGGTTTGCTTTACCCTGGATTCCCGCGTAACCCATAACGCTGCTACTGTGTTATTTTTTTCCAGCCGCAAGGCTCCCAGCCGAACGATCGTCCCCCCTCCCCCCTCCCCTACTTAAATGGTGACCACTGTGCGCCTAAGGCAAGCCTGTCTGCACCCGTCCGTGCCTGGACCACACCCAGCGCCAGACCCCCTGGTCCTCTCGAGAGCCACAACATCCGTTGACGCTACGACGCCGGCTTCCTCCATGGACTCAACACCGGCCGATCATCAAACTGCTTCCAGGCCAGCCCGATACTCACCCACGGACCCTTCACCTGCCGTAGCTGCAGCTTCACCAGCCGCCAAACACCCGCACGTCCTACCCCACCCGTCAGAGCAGAACGCAACCACCTCAGATCTATATTACTTAACATCTGCTCCGTCCACAAGCACGACTTCTCCCTGGATGTCGCCTTCCTAACAGAGACATGGATGAACCCCCATCGGCACCCGACATAGTCATAGCCATTCCAGATGGATACAATTTCAAAAGAAGGGACCGCACCAACAGACCAGGAGGCGGAATCGTCATCATCTACAGGAATACCCTCAGAGTCTCGACCTGCACAACAGACACCTCCAGCACTGCCGAACACCTGCACTTCCAGATCCACACTGACCCCAACCTCAGAGGAATACTCATTTATAGACCCCCCGGACCCCGGCCACAGTTCATCGATGCCATCTCTGACATCATCAGCACGCACGCTCTTGCGTCCACAGACTACATTCTCCTTGGAGACCTGAATTTCCACCTCGAGAACGCTGACGACAGTAACTCCGTTGCTCTGCTCGATAACCTCGCCAACCTCAGACTCAAACAGATTGTCACAACCCCCACCCACATTGCCGGGCACACGCTCAACCCCATCCTCTCCGCCAGCAACCACGTCACCTTCAGCCACACCACCGTACCTCACTGGACAGACCACCGCTGCGTCCACTTCACCTTCTAGAAATCCACCACGCACCATGACCCGCAAGGGATCCCCTACCGCAGCTGGAACAAGATCACCGCCCTCGCCTGAGACCCACCTACAGACACCACCGACATAGCCGCCAGCAACCTCAGGCAATGGATCAACGACTGCGCCAACACTCTCATCCCGAGCAAAAAACCCTCAAACAGATGCACCGACAGAAATGCCAGCTGGTCCACCACCGACCTCCAGGAATCCAAGCAGACCGGCCGAAGACTCGAGAAAGAGTGGCACCAAGAAAAGACACCGGACAACCATGCAGCCCTAAAGAACACCAGCCGCAAGCACCACCAACTCATCCGAGCCACCAAAAGGACCTCCTTCAAGGAACTCATGGACAACAATGCACACAACAGCAAAGAGCTCTCCAACATCGTGAAGGAACTCTCCAACCCCAGCTCCAGCTCCAGCTCCAACGACATCCCGCCGTCGCAAGACCTATGCGACTCCCTAGCCACCTTCTTTCACCACAAGATCGCAGACATCCACAACAGCTTCAACACCCAGAGCCTCCCTACAGCCGCCAACACTGCAGACTCATCCCCGCAAGCCTCACCAACCACCTGCTCTCCTGGACCCACGTCAATGACGAGAACACCATCAAGACCATGAACACCATCCACTCCAGCTCACCATCCGACCCCTGCCCTCACCACATCTTCAACAAAGCAAGCCGCATCATCGCACCCCAACTCCAGAAGATCATCAACAGCTCCTTCGAGACCGCCAGCTTCCTGGAAAGCTGGAAGCACGCCGAGATCAATGCCCTACTCAAGAAACCCACAGCAAACCCAAAGGACCTCAAGAATATCCGGCCCATCTCCCTTCTTCCGTTCCCGGCGAAAGTCATCGAAAAGATCGTCAACAGGCAACTGACCCTCTTCCTCGAGGAGAACAACATCCTGGACCCGTCCCAATCCAGTTTCCACAGCAATCACTGCACCAAAACCGCCCTCATTGCTGCCAATGACGACATCAGGACCTCTCGGCCGACTTCGACACCGTCTGCCACCACATCCTACGCACACACCTAGACAACGCAGGAATATGTGACAAAGCCCTGGACTGGACCAGCTCCTTCCTCACAGACAGAACCCAGAGGGTCCGCCTCCCCCATTCCGATCTGAAGCCACCAAGATCATCTGCGGCGTGCCCCAAGGATCATCCCTCCGCCCTACCCTTGTCAACGTCTAAATGGCACCGCTCACCAACATCGTCACATCGCCCGCTCGCACAACCTCAACATCGTCTCCTACACCGATGACAATCAACTGATCCTCTCAATAACCAAAAACCCCGCCACTGCCAAAACCAACCTCTATGAAGGAATTAAAGCCGTCCCCAGCTGGATGCAGACCAACCGCCTGAAACTCAACTCGAACAAGACAGAGGTCCTCATCCTCGGATCCACCCACTCCGCCTGGGACGATTCCTGGTGGCCAGCCACCCTGGGAGCCACACCCACACACACCAACCACGCACGCAACCTAGGGTTCATCCTGGACACATCACACTCAACGACCCAGCAAGTCAACGCTGTTTCCTCCTCCAGCTTCAACACCCTCAGCATGCCCCACAAGATCTACAGATGGATCCCCACCGGAACCAGAAGGACAGTCACACAGGCCCTCGTCAGCAGCAGACTGAACTATGGCAACGCCCTCAATGCAGGGACCACTGCCAAACTCCAGAAGAGACTCCAACGCATACAGAACGCCTCAGCACGCCTCATCCTCGACATGCCCTACCACACCCACATCACTGCCCACCTGAAAGACCTGCACTAGCTCCCAGTCAACAAGAGGATCACCTTCAAGATCCTCACCCACACCTACAAAGCACTCCCCAACGCCGGACCAGCTTACCTCAACAAACGTCTCACCCTCGCCACTGTCCCACGCATCCACAGGACCTCCACCGGCGGCAGATCCTTCTCCTACCTCGCCGCCATGACATGGAATACCTACCCCACACAGCTGCGACAGACCCAGGACCTGCTGACCTACAGGAGACTTCTCAAGACCTGGCTGTTCAAGCAGTTGCTGTACCCCACCTCAGCGCCTTGAGACCCTCACAGGTGATTAGTGCACTCTACAAATGATTGATTTATTGATTGATTGATTGACCTATGCTGCCACTGATTCACACAGACATGGCTGGACTCCATTAAGTGGTTGTGAGTTCGTCTTCCCAGACTAAACACGTTTATACACACACATCACAAAAACTCACACACATTCACGATCATTCACACAATTTAATTTAGATAATTAGCTTGCACATTTACCTCTTGTTAATAGCCAGAAAACCTGGACTTGAACTGGCCATTCTGGACCTATGGTGACACCCATTGTTCACAATAACCTCTCAAAAGTCAGAAAATGTAATATTCATGCACACAATAAAAGGCATTCTAACATGAGACAAGGTTGCAGATTACAAAACTGACCATAGAGTTAATTTTTTAAAGGGCAACTAAACTAAAGACATTCAACCCTGATCTTACGGGCAGGGGAATTCAATTAATTATTGGTAGGTGGATATCATTGATTGTTTGTAGAATACTCACTGTCTGAAGGGGGCTTTTTGGTATTTTCAAATCTTTTGATAATAAAAAGGATGAAACCCACAACTATAGAACCAGTTTATTCTCCAAACCTCAAGTCTGTCTAAGTTACTCTATCCCCACGTTCTGTTAGAGGAATATGTGGTGGATTCCCAGGTTATTGGCTTTAGCACCATCTGCCCTTTGTAAAGTCAATTGAACAATTGGAACACACATGTCACTTAACCAGATTAAAACTGCAATTCGGAGGAGTTTGTGAATATTGTCAAATGGACACAGCTGGGCTGGGATGAGTAGAGGCAGTAGTGTGCATACTGATGGAATGTCTGCCTGCCCTGCAGTGGACTACCCAGCTGAGTGATAATTGGTCAATATACGGCAGCTAGTAAGACACTCCTCCCCCCCATACCCACCCACCTCTGCAGACTGGTGGTGAGAGGTGCACTCTCATCTTGGGTGTCACCTGTAAGTAAATTAAATGTAGGGGGTAGGCCCAGTGTCACAAACACCTACAGTGTGATTGACTGGGCAGGGTCTGGTTGGGCTCTTCAGTTTCATTCATAGACAGCCGCAGGGCATCTAAAACCCTAAACAGCCCTTAAGTGATGCAAAAGTGGCGTTGCAGGATTGTTCAGCAGCGGTTCCATTCAGGGGTGTACACTGGCCACTCCCTCCATTCTGCCTTCACTTTTTTTGCAGCAGACACTTGAGCAGCTGTGCAGTCCCCAATGCCATCAAGCCTCCCCTGCCTGACTTTCCACTAAGAGTACCGGTATACTCCTGGCCAAGGAAAATTTCTGGTACTCTAAGGGAGAAAATTTAAAAGTGGTAGTACTCCATACCAGCCCATTTAAAGCACTGGCCTTACTACTGCACTCTGCTGAGACTCAGACACTTTCGGTCTGCTGATAACATCTGTGCACCAGGTCCAGGTTTTGATCATTTGATCACCTCAACGCTTTCCTTTGGAATCCCCCTCCCCCATGACTCAGTTCCACTCCATCTCTTTTGGTGTTATTTGGGTACTCAATACCAGTCTCCCACTTCTCAATATCCCTATTGATAACCTATATTTGTCATTGATTCTGTCTCCTAACTCATTTAATTTTACCAGCTACACTATAGGTATCCATTACATAAATACATATATTTGCTATCATTTATATTTTCAATGTTTGAGTTGACTATCAGCTACTTGAAACATAAAGTATCATCATCCACCACTAGGAACTCTGGTTACAAGCTAAATTTACATATTACTCCTAATTAGGTTCTAACAGCAATAATAAAACACTCCACTTGTACAAATGCCTGAGCCTTTTCTGACCCTGATCCATTGACAGTTGGCCTACTGTATCCAAAGAATAGCATTGACTCTTTAGAGTTCATGTTTTTTTATATGAATGATATTTCAAAAGCACCCAACTGCTGAACCCAATGTTCAGTTTTTCTTGGGATTGAGTCTTAGACCCTAATTATAAAATTAAGTTTGGGTATTTTAACTCATATATTTTTTTTAATTTTAATGTCCCGGTTGCTTACTGGTAATTTGCATTTCAATTAATAGTGAATGACTCCCTGAAAGAACATGATAATTACCTTAAAAGGTTAATATTATATTGGAAAATCTATAAAAATCCATTATTCAACACACTTAGAATTTCTTCTGAGCATGTTTACTAGATAGTTAGTTTTGCATTTCTATATGCTAAATAATTTGACAGACTATCTAAAAATGAAAACAGTCTTTTAAAAATTGACTATCTGTACCCTAATATAGTTTTCCTATGACAGGTTGTATGCTACTACTTCATGTTCAAAAAACTGTCCTCCAAATATTGCATCCACCATAGACGACGATATCATAAAGGTAAGTAAATATTTACGGCCTCATTTATGGGAAGTGTTGCATGGCTGCGACTAAGCAGCGAAGCAACACTTCTCAGTGAGCCCTCCTTGCGACACCAAGGATGCGCCATATTTACATTATGGTGCCTCATTTCACAAGGAGTTTCAGATACGTCAGTATTAAGATGTATCTTTAGGCGCAAAAGTGGAGCATTACTTGGTGTGTCTGAAAACAGACACAACTCCAGCAATGTGCCTTTCACATGGGACAAGCCCAGTGTGAAGGGTCTGCGTCACCCTTATTCCTGCCATGAGGCAGGCGTGAGGTTCTGACGCAATGGCGTCCTAGAAGTGGCGCACTGAAATCTTATAGATTTCAATGCGCCACTTCTATGTGGCTCTGATGTGGGGGGACACCCATCCTGAATATATTATACCTGACGCAGGTATAATGTAGCTCAGGGGTATACAAAGTGACGCATCTGCCTAGATGTTTAATAAATTAATGAACTTGTTTAGCGCTGGAAATAAAGTGAAAGTAATGCAAAGCTGCGCATAGCTCTGCTTGCATTACTTAGTGACAAATGGGCATACCATGGATGGAGCATGGCATTTCCATGCAACCACCCAAGTTTTCTTACGCTACACCCTATTTACTAAATAAAGTAGACAGGGTTTAGCGTCAGAAAACCACACCCTTTTGAAGTAGGTGCAACAACTTCCTTTTCTGACTTTGTAAGTGTGCTGCACTCTACAGCACACATACAAAGAGGGAAAAGGGTTAAAGTCAGTCTATGTATAGTATTTAGTACTGGAAGGGTATCCATTCAATATAAAACCTATGCTAGACTAACTGAGACACCCCTGCACTATGGCGCACAGGTGGCTCCATAGCACACGGTAGCTCATTCATTCATTCAAAATACTTTATTCGACAAATTAATGTCATAAAAGTAGACAATTCAAACAATCATATAATACAATTACAAATAAAAATACAGGGTATCGTCTACCAACTCATGGTAAATTACTAAACAATTTAAAACAGGATTTCAAAAATAAAAACAATGCATTTCTAGGCATAAAATATACGAAATACAAGCGAGTTCTAAGGAAAATTATGCACAATACCTATCACATGATACATAAAGTGCTTAATGCATAGTGCAAATGACGCATACAGATTAAAGTGCAAACATATCAAACAGTACAATCATAGGATATACTGAGTGCAAAGCGTCAGGCAAAGGCAAGACCAAGAAAAGTGCTATGTGCAATGTACCGAGCATACAAAAGTACATAACTAAAATTACAATATAACTTTTAAAAATCTAGACAGTCAGATAACGGAAGTCTATTTCTCATCTTTTTAGAACGTGTGGCTGAGACCAGAAAACTGGCAATGTTAAAAATATCCCATGGTGTACTTAGTAACTGCAGGTAAAGTAATGCTGGTCTAACCTGCATGAAACCCTTCCCTTTCAAAATTGGAATTAAGTACTTATTCCGCATAGTGGAATAAAAGGGACAGAACATCATAAAATGAAGGGTATTCTGGGTAGAAAAATTATCACACTTGCAGGGTATCGAAGACTCTGAGTTACTCCACTCTTGGAAATCGCCTAGTAAAAATGGAACTAGATTAAAACGAAACCTGGTTAAAAGCCAGCGATGGTATGGGATGTTAACTAATAACAAATAGGGTTCGTTACAGATGTTAGTTTTTGTTAAGAAATGAGTCCTTACAAGTGGTTTCTGCAGCTCTGTAACCTCCCGTTCTGCAGACAATATCTTTTTGAAATAATTTTTTACCCATATAACATCCTCCTTCCGTATCTTTTCGGGGGATTCAAATAGCTCAGGCCGTCCCAGCTTAAATAGCCCGCTTTTAACATAGGTCAACCACTTAATTTTATTAGAGTTGTCCAAACGTACACAGTCACTTAGGATTTTATGGTTCAAAGTTAATTCAGAATTTAACCACACTTTGAGCCAGCAAAGCAACGGAGCTAGGCTCAAAGTGTCTGAGATGTAACCAATTCCAAGTTCCTGGTGTATAGAAAAGACTGCTGTTGATTGTGGTACTGATAAAAGACCACGTAAAAATGTATTTTCGGCTATTTGGATGCCTGGTTGTTCCTTATAGCCCCAGATAGAGGAACCATAAGTTGCAATTGCGACACACTTGGCGCTATATATTTTCAATATGCTCTTAATTGGTCTTGCCCCCAAGCATTTGGCAAACCCCATAAGTCCTATAGCAGAACGTGTGACAGAATTCTTTTTAATTTTATGCTGCAGGGTTCCAGGAAAGCTTCTCATCGAAGACTACCCCTAAATAAGTAAAAGAGGAGACCGAGGTCACCTCTTGGCCATGACAAAAAAAGGGGAGGGGTTTTCTTGTTTTACCACCAATTGACAAGATATGAGTCTTACTGTTATTCACAACTAGGTCCAACGATTTCATATGGGCCCCAAACGCATCCAGAAGCCGCTGTAAAGCAACCGCAGTGCGGGCAATAAGGACCGCGTCATCCGCGTATAGGAGAACCGGGATGGAATAGTCTCCTACACGCGGAATATCCGGGGTTGCTGATAAAAGTGATCTGTCTAGGTCATTATTATAAAGGGTAAAAAGAACTGGTACCAAGATACACCCTTGCCGAACACCACGGGCGGATCTAAAAGAACTTGTACATTTACCATCCCGTGAAATTCTGACCGAGGCGAAAAGATCCTGGTGAAGATCGGACAAAAAGTACACCAGGGGAGGATCAAGACCTTTTTCTAACAGAATGGTCCACAGCTTAGACCTGTTAACCAGGTCAAAAGCTGAGGATAAGTCCATGAAAGCCAGTCTAATACAGCCTTCCTTCGCCACGGTATATTTATTGATTAATAATGGCAGGTTAAGGCACTGATCAATGGTACTTCTGTTTTTTCTAAAACCATATTGTAGGTCTGAAATAATATTCTTGTCAACGGCCCAGTCAGAAATTTTCATTAAAATTACTTTGCCTAAAATCTTCACAGAAGAATCGATCAAGGATATAGGTCTGTAGCACCGCCGGTCCCCTCTCTGACCTTTCTTAAAAATTGGGATAATTGTAGAACAGGACCATGATGCGGGGAACCCTAGGGAGCCAGAGACATTAAAAACATTGGCCAGGATCTTCGCCCAAAATTTAGGGTTTGACTTAAATAAATCAGCCGGGACTAAATCAGGGCCAGGAGCCTTATCACTGATAGTTTCTCTTATAGGTTTCTCCACATCTGTTTCGCAGAACACAAGTGAGGTTCGTGACACAACAAATGGGACGCTAGGGCAGAGATCCAAATTCTCAGGAGAGGTATATATTGCCTCAAAATGAGACAACCATTGGGCCTCAGTGATGTGGCAGTCCTGAATCTCATTATTCAAACCGGAGAAAAAAGGAGTATTAATAATCCCCCAAAATTTTGAGCTATCCCTAATGACGTCTACTGATAGCAACGCATGCCACGCCTCAGCCTTAATCTCGGATTTCCGCTTATAAGTTGCCAATTTATACTGTTTGCGCAGGACCGCTATCAGGGATCTATCTTGAGGTTTTGTTTTCAGAGCTTCGTTTAATAGGCGATGGGCGAGAGAGCAATTGCTATCAAACCACTTAGGGCCATGTGCCGGTCTCGAGATATGTTTAACTGTGAGATCACTGGCGATTTGTTTACAAATACCCTCGAAAGCTCTGAATATTTCATCTTATGAACTCAGGGGGTTATCGCAGATTGAAATGTGCCCCTCGCATTTCGTGCGAAGTTCGTTAAAAAAGATATCCGGGATCACCTTAGGCCACCTAAGCCGTCTCCCTTGGTCACAGGTGGATACGAAACAAGGTGCAGTTTGGGTCTTGTCACTAGATCGTAAGCTGCAGCATATATTGAGTTCCAGAATGACAGGGTTATGGTTGCTAAAGGGCGATTCTCTGGCATTGTAAAAAACAACTTTATCCAATAGCCCTGGAGACAAAAAAATGTAATCAATAATGGTATCATTAGTATTGGATTTAAAAGTCGGGCACCGCTCAAGCTTGTTGGTCAGCATCAGACAGGAGGGACTCTAGGGCCTCCCCCTCCCCAGTGTGTTCAAAATGGGGCGATGAGGCAAAATTATGGCCAAGATCATCGTCAATGTGGCAGTTTTGTTGGCAAAGATGAATATTAAAATCGCCCATGAGTACGACATAGAACGCAGTAGTTTGCGAAGCCCTATATTTTTCTAAAAACAAGTTCAAATTAATCAAGTGTTGATGCCTAAAATTAACTTCCCCAGAATTATAAAAGTTCACCAAAAGTATCTTAGGTTGAGAGGTAGAGCAGATTTCAATTGCCAAACAGTTGAAAGAATCTATATGAATCCTATTTATAGGTCCCTGTATATTTAAAGATAAAAGTAACAATAGTCCACCTTTTGCTCTACCAGCTACGGTGGCTTGGGCTGGGAGAAAAAAGGAACTGAAACCATCCACCCAGAAATTCTCCTCCTTATCCCAAGATTCCTGGATGGCGATTATATCAAAAGATTTTAAAAACGCTAGCCACTGAGGATTATCTCTTTTACTTCTTAGGCCCGCAATATTCCAGCTAACAGCTCTACAAATTGGGGCATTTACCACACCAATGTCTACTTCCAAATTAGTTGGACAAGGGCTAACAAATAGGCAGTTATTACTCTCCATGCCTAATCCCTCCAAGTCATTGGAAGCAGAAGGAGGCAAAATAACATCTGGTTCCATATTAATTGGGCAGGGGCTAACAGATAGGCAATTATTATTCTCAGGTCCTAGACCCTCCACATCATTGGAAACAAAGAGAGACGGTATGGCGTCAGGTTCAAAGAGTCAATCATTTGAGTCCAACATATTTAAGGGAGAAAATCTATTAGTCAGTGGTAAGCCCACCTCCTCACCCCCTGACTGGGCAATTATAGTATTAGAGGATAGGGAACCAACTCTTACCGATCTTTTTCTATGCAAATACTGGGGTGGGTAGAACTTAATATTAGCATGTGGCCTGCTAGAGGCCACCCCCAGGTTTGAGGGAGGGTAGAAATAGCCCAATGGTACAGCCCTTATACCTTCTGAATTAAGGGCAGAAGTATCCCAAAACAACCTATCTGCAATGTCAGGTTTGTTAAAATGTACAATTATTCAGTCTCCTACAATATTTTTAGGCAGGTTGCCCACCCACGACAATCGTCTAGTCATAATAATGTGGTCTGAAATGTCGTGCGGGCCCGTACAATAGTGATTACACCGGTATGGTCAATGGAGGGAACCCCAACAAGGACCGCAACAAGAGGAGTAGCTTCAGGGGGGAGATCAATCCTATTACAGTTGTTAGAGATAGAACTATTGTATGAAACAGAGCTCTCCCTTGTTGCTGTGCGCCTTGAGGGGCTATGGATACATTTTGCCTTATAATAGGGGAAGGAACCATCCTACCCTCCAAATTCACAAAACCACCCGGCCCCAATGAGGTCGACTGGACACATGTTTGAATAGCCCCTCTGGTAACTGATCCAGTCACTACTGGTGTCACATCACTAATGTTAGTAAACGGCGGACAAAGATTGTCTTTTAAACGGGAATCCAAAATAGAGTGTAAGTGATCACACTTCTTTTTAAGGTCAGCGACACAGCAGTTCATAGTGTCAATAATATCCTTTGCAATGGAGGACAGCATGGATTCAAATCTTGTGCTGAAAATATCCCCGATAAGGAACCGTAAGGACTGCTGGATAGAAACATCAATTCCTGGGAAAGTACTAATTGAGCCAACCTTAGGGCCTTTGCCACGCTTTATTGGTTTTTTCTTTTGTAACCATTTTACATCAGACAGCCCAGCCCTAGAGAGCCCTGGACACAAGGGGCTGTGATGACTCTGTGGGCTAGTCTGGTCACCCAGGTTGGCCATAGTGGGTACTGGTACATCCTGAGCTAAATCTGGGGCAATGATCACCACCCCAGGTTCCAAAGGGATAGGAGTCGCTTCCAGGTCCGCCAACCCGACTCTGGGCACAACATCTGTGTCCAATCCTAGTTCTTTTTCGGCATTAGCGATTTCTTTATTCAAGGCACCCACCGCAGAGGTCAAATAGGAGATAATAGAGGGGGACTGTCTAGGTATTTTCGCTTTTATACCCCCTTTATCAGCATCCCCCATGAGCTTACGCTTACCCATCTTGAGGGGAGGCCCAGTCCAGTCTTCAACGGGCTTTGACGGGCGCGGACGGGCCCGGCCTTGGCCAGGGCTTCGCCCGGGCACGCCCGCGCGCGTCCCGCGCTGCGAGAGGTCACTGCTGGTTAAGTAGACCTCCGGCGCCCTCTGATGATGCCGGTGGGGTGTTTAGCCAAAATATCGAGTTTTAAATTTCGACCTACAATAATATCGTGTTTTTAATATCGTAGGTACAGAATATCGAAGTCAAGAATATCGATGGACAGAATATCGATCCCAAGGTAAGTAATATCGAAGTTAATAATATCGAAGTAATTAATATCGATGTAAGTAATATCGTAAGTAAAAATTTCGATGTCAATAATATCGATATTTATTTAGTGTAATGTCATTTAATATGTATTTTATTTGTATGTTAAAGATTATTGTAATGTATTTTAATACATTTAAAAATAAATGTTTAGAGATTTATAATTATTTTACATTTAATTTAGCGTTTTAGTATCAGAGCGGGTTGTGGGTTTATAGGGGAATAGGGTGGGAAGTAATTTAATTATAATTAATGAATTAATATGTATTGTTTAATTGGTATTTATGATTAATTAATTGGTAATTAATTAATAATTGTTAATTAATTGATTAATTAATTGTTAATTAATTATTAATTGTAATTATTTTATTAATTGGTTAATTATATACATTATAATTAGTTTATTATTAATATTTATTTATTGTTATTGTTAATTAATTAATTGTTAATTAGTAATTAATTGGTGATTTAATTTTATTAAGTGATCAATTGATAATTAAATTAATTATGTGAATTTTTATGTGTAGTGGGTTGTGGGTTTATAGGGGAATAGGGTGGGAAGTAATGTAATTATAATGAATGAATTCATATGTATTGTTTAGTTGGTATTTATGATTAATTAATTGGTAATCAATTAATAATTGGTAATTAATTTGATTAATAGATTAATTAATTTTTAATTAATTATCAATTGTAAAATTAATTTATTATTTGGTTAATTATATAAATTATAATTAGTTTATTAATAATATTTCTTTATTGTTATAGTTAATTAATTAATTGTTAATTAGTAATTAATTGGTGATTTAATTTTATTAAGTGATTAATTGATAATTAAATTAATTATGTGAATTTTTATGTGTAGTGTGTTGTGGGTTTATAGGGGAATAGGGTTGGATGTAATTAAAATAAAATAAATAATGATATATTTTATTTATTTGTAATTATTATTAATTAATTGTTATTAGTTAGTTAAATATAGTAAATATAAATAATTGATTATTGTATTTTATTTGTTGTTATTGCTAATTAATGTATTGTTAATTAATAATTAATAGGTGAATATTTGTAATTTCGTAGTTAATATGTATTAATTAGTGAATTAATAACTATATTAATTATAAAGAATGTATTATTAATTGTAAATAAGAGATACATTGATATTTAAATCTATTGTGTATTTTGTATGTGTAGTGTGTTGTGTGTTAAAGGGGAAATAGTGTGGGATGTAATTTAAATTTATTTATTTAAATATTTATTTTACATAATTGGTATTTAATAATAATTTTTTTTTAAAACATTGTTAACATGCAATTTTTTTATAACAAATTATTGAATTGGTTATAATGTTCATAGAATCACTATGCTATCTAGTGCTTTCCCAACTGTTTTACTATCTGGAGTGGGAATAGTAATTTTTACCCCTACGCTATCCAGCGCTTTCCCTACTGTTGCACTCTCTGGAGTTGGAATAGTAATTTTTACCCCTACGCTATCCAGCGCTTTCCCTACTGTTGCACTCTTTGGAGTTCGAATAGTAATTTTTACCCCTACGCTATCCAACCTTTTCTCTACTGTTGCACTGTCTGGAGTGGGAATAGTGAATTTTACCCTTACGCTATCCAACACTTTCCCTACTATTGCACTCTCTGGAGTTGGAATAGTAATTTTTACCCTTACGCTATCCAACACTTTCCCTACTATTGCATTCTCTGGAGTGGGAATAGTAAATTTTACCCTTACGCTATCCAACACTTTCCCTACTATTGCACTCTCTGGAGTTGGAATAGTAATTTTTACCCCTACGCTATCCAACGTTTTCCCTACTGTTGCACTCTTTGGAGTTGGAATAGTTATTTTTACCCCTACGCTATCCAACGTTTTCTATACTGTTGCACTCTCTGGAGTGGGAATAGTAAATTTTACCCTTACGCTATCCAACACTTTCCCTACTATTGCACTCTCTGGAGTGGGAATAGTAAATTTTACCCTTACGCTATCCAACACTTTCCCTACTATTGCACTCTCTGGAGTTGGAATAGTAATTTTTACCCCTACGCTATCCAACGTTTTCCCTACTGTTGCACTCTTTGGAGTTGGAATAGTTATTTGTACCCCTACGCTATCCAACGTTTTCCCTACTGTTGCACTGTCTGGAGTGGGAATAGTAATTTTTACCCTTACGCTATCCAACACTTTCCCTACTATTGCACTCTCTGGAGTGGGAATAGTAATTTTTACCATTACGCTATCCAACACTTTCCCTACTATTGCACTCTCTGGAGTTGGAATAGTAATTTTTACCCCTACGCTATCCAACGCTTTCCCTACTGTTGCACTCTTTGGAGTTGGAATAGTAATTTTTACCCCTACGCTATCCAATGTTTTCCCTACTGTTGCACTCTCGGGAGTTGGAATAGTTATTTTTACCCCTACGCTATCCAACATTTTCCTTACTGTTGTTTTTGTTGAAGTTGGACTAGTAGTTTTATTGTGTCTGATATTAAATATGTTTTGTAATATTTTAGCTATTGTAATATATAATTAATAATAAAAATTATTCACATTAAAATTATTGATTATTATTTGCTATATGTAATTATTTAATATTTATTAATGTTATTGTTTTATGTGGATAGATGTATTGGTAATTTAAATAAATATTTAATAATTTATATGTTACAGAAATTATTATTAAAAGTAATTATTAAGTAAGTGTATATATTATATATTATATATATATGTTTCATTAAAGTTTCATTTAATTATATATATTTATTATACATTTTACATATTATACAATATATTTAATTATGTTTGTTTGATTTATAAGTATTATTTGGTTTATTTTACATATATTTTTAAACTAAAAAAAAACCTATATTTTTGAATTACGATATTTTTGACATCGATATTAAATTATCGATATTTTTGTACTTACCATGTTGTAGATAGGATGTCGATATTCTTGACCACGATATTTTTGTTGCGATATTTTTGTAGGTCGAATTTTTGTCTTTCGAAATTATGTCATACAATCGCTGGTGGAAGGCGCCTTGCAGGGAACTCTGGGAAATGTAGTCCCTTCGCTGCCCGGTGCCGTTTCCCTCACGGCGGGAGCAGGGAACCTTGTTGCCAGTATGCCGTTCCCCTCACGGCAGCGGAATCTCAGGAAGTGATAGAGTGGCAGCCCAAGAGGTAATGGTGCCGCAGTCGCGCATCCCCACACGGTAGCTGATATCAGCGCTGGTGCTAGGAAAGGTGGAGAGAGCCATATTTCAGTAAATTTGGTGCTTTCCTGCTCTCTCCTCACGCAGTGCAAAACAGCACAGGATTTGCGGGTGCTGCATTGAGCTGCATCAGTAAGTCGTAAATCTGACCCTTGGGTGCCGATCACGATCCGGTAAAAACCGGGTACGAACCGTCGGACGGAGCATATTCTCCGTCCGACGCGTACCCGGTCGTCAATTTCTACAAACAAGGAATTACGAATCGCACGGGTACACCATGACCGTACGATTCGTAAAAAAGTCCGACCGAACAAAAAAACACCTACCAATGCGATCCGGGAAAGTGCCGACCTGACGTCGGGACGCTCGCAGCCAGCCATTCACGACCCAGGAATCACGATTCGCACCGACGTCACCCTGCACGGTGAATATTTTGCGGCAGCCAAAAACTGCCGGGAAATCAGGACGACGCGAACAAGGACCACCAGTACGCGACGGACAGACGACGACGCGAACAAGGAGGACCAGTACGTGACGGACACACAGGACGACGCCACCAAGGAGGACCCGTACGTGACAGGACGACGCGATTGGAGTACCAGTACGCGACGGACAGACATGGACCCGAACCTACGAGTCATCCCTGCCCTCATAGCAGTCCACCTGCTCTACAGGCACCGACGCAGACGCCGCAGAAGGTCAGAATAACTAAGGGAGGGGGGAAAGTGGGGTGGGGTGGGGGTGGCACGACCAGGGCAGACCACAAAACAACCACATAAGTCACACATGGCCTGGACATACCTGACTCCCATGCCCTGGTCACCACGAGGGGGTGGGGGTGTGTCCTGATAAGCCAGCGACCGCCACAACGGAAGTCCGTCACCACGCGAACCGGCAACACAACCAGACAGGTACGTCCCGTACCCACGCCTCAAGAGCGTGGGTACGAGTCGTACCACGCCCACACACACGTCACCCCAACAATGGCGGGACGGATCGTACCCACGTGGCAAAGGCCTCGGTACGGCCCGCACAAGCATCACATAGCGTGGGGACGGATATGTACGGACCCTACCCCCACCCGCGTATGCATGGAGCGTACCCCCACCCCAACAGTGTAAGTACGACTCGAACCCTCACCCGCGGACGTACGGACCGTACCCCCCATGCCAACAGTGGAAGTACGACCCGTACCCCCACCCGCGTATGCATGGAGCGTACCCCCCATGCCAACAGTGTAAGTACGACCCGTACCCCCACCCGCGTATGCATGGAGCGTACCCCCCATGCCAACAGTGTAAGTACGACCCGTACCCCCACCCGCGTATGCATGGAGCGTACCCCCCACCCCAACAGTGTAAGTACGACCCGTACCCTCACCCGCGTATGCATGGAGCGTAACCCCCATGCCAACAGTGTAAGTACGACCCGTACCCCCAACCGCGTATGCATGGAGCGTACCCCCCACCCCAACAGTGTAAGTACGACTCGAACCCTCACCCGCGGACGTACGGACCGTACCCCCACCCCCACCAGTGTAAGTATGACCCGTACCCCCACCCGCGTATGCATGGAGCGTACCCCCCATGCCAACAGTGTAAGTACGACCCGTACCCTCACCCGCGTATGCATGGAGCGTACCCCCCATGCCAACAGTGTAAGTACGACCCGTACCCCCAACCGCGTATGCATGGAGCGTACCCCCCACCCCAACAGTGTAAGTACGACCCGTACCCTCACCTCGAATGCATGGAGCGCACCCACACCGTGTATGTCCCAAGCGTACATATCCAGAAATTGGAGGTGTGTGTGCAGAGTCCTCCCAGCAGTGCCCAGAGACAGGAGGGTGTGTGCAGAGTCCTCCCAGCAGTGCCCTGAGACAGGAGGGGTGGGTGCAGAGTCCTCCCAGCAGTGTCCAGACCCAGGAGGGGTGTGTGCAGAGTCCCCCCAGCAGTGTCCAGACCCAGGAGGGGTGTGTGCAGAGTCCTCCCAGCAGTGCCCAGAGACAGGAGGGGTGGGTGTGGAGTCCTCCCAGCAGTGCCCTGAGACAGGAGGGGTGGGTGCAGAGTCCTCCCAGCAGTGCCCTGAGACAGGAGGGGTGGGTGTGGAGTCCTCCCAGCAGTGTCCAGACCCAGGAGGGGTGTGTGCAGAGTCCTCCCAGCAGTGCCCTGAGACAGGAGGGGTGGGTGCAGAGTCCTCCCAGCAGTGTCCAGACCCAGGAGGGGTGTGTGCAGAGTCCCCCCAGCAGTGTCCAGACCCAGGAGGGGTGTGTGCAGAGTCCTCCCAGCAGTGCCCAGAGACAGGAGGTGTGTGTGCAGAGCCCTCCCAGCAGTGCCCTGAGACAGGAGGGGTGGGTGTGGAGTCCTCCCAGCAGTGCCCTGAGACAGGAGGGGTGGGTGTGGAGTCCTCCCAGCAGTGCCCTGAGACAGGAGGGGTGGGTGTGGAGTCCTCCCAGCAGTGTCCTGAGACAGGAGGGGTGGGTGCAGAGTCCTCCCAGCAGTGCCCTGAGACAGGAGGGGTGGGTGTGGAGTCCTCCCAGCAGTGCCCTGAGACAGGAGGGGTGGGTGCCCATCACTCCCAGCAGTGCCCTGATACAGGAGGGGTGTAACACATGTGTGTGATGCCAGAATTATCCACATGCATACTGGCTACAAGGGAACATGTCCCCATGAACTCATGTCAACAGACTCCACACACAAGTACAGTGATCACCAAGGATGCCACGATTGTCGCAGGTGGAGACATGGCCCTGCATGCATGGCCAAAGTAGAAGGGCTCCGTCACACACACAGCTCATGTAGACACAGCTCTGCGCTAAACATTGGGAACACCCTGCAGGGAAGAAAGCTGGGTACACAGAGGAAGGAATACACCCTGGGACAAGTGCACCATGCAGTAACTGCTTACATGAACAAAGAAAGTTAGCCAACACCTTGTGATGGCACACAGATCACAGGGTCCCACCAATGAGCAGTACACTACTACACATCCCACACACCCAAACCCTTACACACCACCCAAAACCATGTAGCAGCCCCACCAACACCAATACCAGCATAGCAGTAGTGTGATAATGAAAACAAAATTAAGCTTTATTCAGCATGAGCACAATGTCCGTGGATCGCAGGCAGTTCAATCTTCACAAAGCCCATAGGGCAGTCAATGATTCTCAGCTGGATGGGGGACACAGTGGGATGCGTGTCCCCTACATTGCCTGCACAGTCAAATGGCATCGTCTTCCACACTGGTGAGGGCATCAGGGGGGGAGAAGCAACAGGCACCGCAGGGACATCAGGGCAAAGGGGCGGCGTTGTGGGTGCAGGGATGGAGGACTCCACCACAGGGGGTGGGTCAGTGCCAAAGGCGGAGGCCAGGATGGCACTACACACCTTTGCAAGGTCCTCCAGGGAGTCCCCTGCACCCGAAGGGACCTCAGGCCCCAAGGAGGGGGGGGGGGTCAGAGGGATGGGTCGCAGCGCCACCGGGGGAGGGTGGAGACAGGGGGGGAGACTCAACCACCCTGACCGGGGACCTCCTTGACCGCTTGCGTGGTGGTGTAACTGTGGGGCTCAGGGACAGAGCGGCCATGAAGGTGTCCTTGGGGGAGATGTGGCCAGGAGAGCTGAGGGGAGGGGATTTGGAGGGAGTGGACTGGGTGGAATGCGGACTCCCACTATGGCTGCCTGTCACACGTTTGCCCCCCGACCCAGTGGGTGTGCCTACCTCACCCTGTGTGTGCGTGTCAGGAGGAGTGCGGTGGACCTTCCCTGCTGGTGTGGTGCCCGTGTCCGTTGATGTGGGTGCATGCCGACGTCTGGGTGTACGTGTGACAGGCATGGGAGCGGGAAGTGTGGATGGGGCAGGGGTAGGTGGGGGGAGGTCGCGCTGCAGGAGACCCACTGCTGCAGTCAGTGTGGAGTCGATGGACCTCAGCAAGTTGCGTTGGTCAGCCTGCGATGAATGAATGCCCTCCAAGAAAGCCTCGATGTTGGTGAGGGTTTTGCCGTGGGCATGGAGGACATTAAGGATCGCAGCCTGACCAACCTGCAGTTGCCGCTGGATGTCCACAGACTCTGCATTGGCGGCAGCAGTGGAGACAGGGGCAGGGGGTGCGGTGCCTGGCAGGAAGGAGACATGCTGTGACCGGGCACGCTGGGAAGGGACACGAGCAAGTGGGAGGCGGCTGGTGGAAACTGAGGGGGCGGTGCGAGGTGTTGTTCCGCTGTCAGCTGCTGGTGCAGCCTCCGCCCACTCGGAGACATCGTCCCCGGACCTGTCAGCTTCGTAGTCTGATGTGCCAGTCGACAGGTCCTCGGCCACACTCTCCTCCGCCTCTGTACCACTCGATGTGCCAAACCCGATGTCACGGCTGGCACTGGTGCTCGGTCCCTCCGCCTGGTCTGTGTCCATGTCTCCCTCTGTGTCCCCCGACGATGCTGTGGGCAGGGTGGAGAGACAGAAATAATCAGACATCTGTACACATCTGTCACATGAGTCCAATCCACATAGGTAACATTGCATGGCCTGAAAAGGAAGATCCCTAACATCTACTGAACAGGGTACCGATGTAGGGCATGAAACACACAGTTGGTTGAGCCACCATGCCACTGAAATACCATGGAGAGCATGAGACAATAGCTAAACACAGGAAAAGGAGTCTGACATAGCACCCAGGCCCTGGGGACAATCCAGCACTGCATCTGCACCACACAGCGTTGGCGAAAATACCCATGACCAGGGACCATATCCATGAACTTGAGACACATGCTGCATAGGTAATGCTGAAAACATGCACAACATGACTCTGTCACTGCACATTGCGTGTGTGTCCAGACACATCACACACTGCCCAGACCCAGCAAGTGGTAATCAGGATTTAACACATAGGCATTGCCCGCCCCAACAAGACCCTACACGAGGCAAATTGTTGAGACACAGGTGGCACCAACATCTCATAGTCTGGGTGATACACACAGGGGCAGGCAAAAAGCGAGATTGAACGCCAAACAGCCAAGGTGCGCCTGTACAAATAATGTGGTACCAGTGCCCATCCTCAGATGAGTATAGCAAGACACACAGGCACTGGCAACTGTGAGTATGAAGAAGGACAATCAGGTCAGGCTGCACAGTGGACACCTGTACAAAATAGCACGTCTATATACATGGTGACAGGGGACAATGGCAGAGAGCACAACTTACGCTGTAGACACTGACAGTGGCCACGTTTATGATGACACATACACCACTGAGGAAAAGGTGCCCCAGGGGACAGTAGTGGGCACGCAACTACATGCTACTGAATGGTAATGACTGCAACACACGTCACCATCCCTGCACTATGTGTATCGCACACTCATGCACATCATGTCACAGGCCACTACATGGGACATGCGCGCTGTAAGGCATGACACATGAGAGACCAACTCCCATGTCTGGAGTCAGCATCAGTGCCAACTGATATGGAACCCACATGCAGTGAACTTGACAGTGCACAGGCAATGTCCCACAACCTGTTACACACCACCCCCACACATGATGCTACAGACATTGTTCCCGTGGACAAAGCGCCAGCCTACATTACCCTGTGGAGGAGTGACTACACACAGACCAGGGAACACATTGCAAGGAGGGGAAGGGTGGCAGGGGCACAGCGCTATAATGGGGCAAACAGGATCTGCACAGCACCTTTAAACCCTGCCAGTGAATTCATGCTACTGTGCCCTTACAAATGCCGGTGACACACAACAAACACACATGTACCTACCCCCTTCCGGCTGCTGCATCGCCTGTAAGCGCCTCTCCAGGTCTGGAAAGACCACCGGCAGCACACGCCTGTGGAGGTGGCTCAGACGGCGGCGGCCGCGGTTCTTGTGGCTCTCAGGTGAGTCCCCCAGCAGGAGCCGTGCAATCCTCCGCGTCCAGCACCGGATATCCTGCCAGCGTTTCCTCACCTGGGGAAGGCTCCGCCTCCGACCATCCACACGCCTCACGGCACTGACGGCGGTCAGCCAGATCTGCTCCTTGGCAGTGGCGCCTACCTGTGAGGTAGAACAAGTGACACCACATCAATACACCAGCCACATGTCACAGAGAGACATATGGGTACAAATTAGCTGGTTACAACAAGGCATGTCATGCAGCCAACGCATTGCACCTTTGTCATAGGGACATCATCCCCTGTTGAGGGGAAAAAGCACTACGTGCCACAGTGGGTACACAGGTGGAATGATGGCAATGTCACAATCAATGATCAAGGCTCACACTGTGCATCACACCCACCCCTCCTGTCTCAGGGCACTGCTGGGAGCACTCTGTACCCACCCCTCCTGTCTCAGGGCACTGCTGTTAGTGATAGGCACACACCCCTCCTGTCTCAGGGCACTGCTGGGAGCACACTGTACCCACCCCTCCTGTCTCAGGGCACTGCTGGGAGCACTCTGGACCCACCCCTCCTGTCTCAGGGCACTGCTGTGAGTGATAGGCCCCCACCCCTCCTGTCTCAGGGCACTGCTGGGAGACATCAGGCACCCCCCCCCTGGGACCCCCCCGACAGTACATGGCATGTGTGTTACACCTGGACGCAATGGCAGAAGTCACAGTCACAACATAGGGACAGTCTGTGGCAGTGGCCTATGCACTCACCTGATACCCTGGTCGCCCATACAGCATGGGGTACTGTGGGAGGATCACATCCAGCAGAGCCATGTTCTCCTCCAGGGTGAATGGCTGTGTCCTCTCCACAGCCCTTGACATGGTTCCAGGGAATCAGTAGCAGCAGCTGGGTCGACGAATGCAAAGATGTGCAGGCAAGTGCTCCCTCATGGGACCTGGCTGCCTTATATGTGCCCTTCTGCCCAGTCTCATGCACAGGAGTACAGAGAGATTGGTCACTCACATTTGCATCCTATGTTTCCACCAATCCCTACAAACCTAGCAGTCTGTGTGTTCTCTATCGGTTTCATTCTCCTGCATGATGTCAGCCCCACAAACACATTGCAACAAAGTAGACAAATTCCAACTGACTTCTGCTGTGCACCTTCCAGAACAATTTCGAATTTTGAACTTGGTCTCCATGACAACCAGCATGCATGTAGGCCTTAATACTTGTCCCCTATGTAATTTGGAGCATCACACACAGGTACGGTGCGTGTGGGGGCCCTAGGGCACCCCAAATGCATGCCAACGGCCCGTACATGCATGCCTACCCTCTCCATCACTATGGGTCTGCACGCGTATGCGTACCCGTAGTGGTACGGACCGTACACTCGCATCTACGCTCACTATCACTATGGGTCTGCACGCGTATGCGTACCCGTAGTGGAACGGACCGTACACTCGCATCTACGCTCACTATCACTATGGGTCTGCACGCGTATGCGTACCCGTAGTGGAACGGACCGTACACTCGCATCTACGCTCACTATCACTATGGGCCTGCACGCGTATGCGTACCCGTAGTGGTACGGACCGTACACTCGCATCTACGCTCTCCATCACTATGGGTCTGCACGCGTATGCGTACCCGTAGTGGAACGGACCGTACACTCGCATCTACGCTCACTATCACTATGGGCCTGCACGCGTATGCGTACCCGTAGTGGTACGGACCGTACACTCGCATCTACGCTCTCCATCACTATGGGTCTGCACGCGTATGCGTACTCGTAGTGATAGTGAGCGTAGATGCGAGTGTACGGTCCGTACCACTACGGGTACGCATACGCGTGCAGGCCCATAGTGATAGTGAGCGTAGATGCGAGTGTACGGTCCGTACCACTACGGGTACGCATACGCGTGCAGACCCATAGTGATAGTGAGCGTAGATGCGAGTGTACGGTCCGTACCACTACGGGTACGCATACGCGTGCAGACCCATAGTGATAGTGAGCGTAGATGCGAGTGTACGGTCCGTACCACTACGGGTACGCATACGCGTGCAGACCCATAGTGATAGGGCCGTACACTCGCATCTACGCTCTCCATCACTATGGGTCTGCACGCGTATGCGTACCCGTAGTGACACGGACCGTACACTCGCATCTACGCTCGCCATCACGATGGGTACACATACGGCAGCACTCCCACAGTGATTTGGGAACATGCACAGGCCCTCTCAGCAGCAGTACGGCGGATTTTACACATCACTGTGGTGATAGGCGACACACATGTAGGAATAGGGCGGACATACTTGTCCATGGATGGACATACTTGTCCAGGAATGGACATCAAGGCATCGTCTGTGCATTACCACATGTGTGGGGCACAGGTGTCACAGGCTGTGATGTGGAACATGCCTCCTGAGTGGAGAAGGCACCAGATGTATGATGAGATGTGTACATGTGTACTGTGTGAGGGTGCAATGTGTGCCAGGCATGCCCTTGACTCCTTTGACATGTGTGCATGTGGGACTGCGCACTTGGGGTGAGCGTCACTGGCATGGCACCGACACCAACACACGGAAGTGTCCCATGATGCCAGGTACAGGGTTCATGACACATGACTTATCACTACCCACAGTGCACAATGTGACTATGCCATATATGTGTCCGGGATTTACATCAGGTTGATGTTGTAGCACCCTCAAAAGCTGCAGCCGTTGCAGCAACCAACATGTGGCTGTGTGTAGATTGTCATTGCACACTGTTCCCAACACCATGCCACATGTGTTCTCGGATGTGAGGTGCACATGTATGCAAGGGACACGGAGTAGCGTGACAAGGCCATGTCAGCAAACTCACAAGGAATGTGTGGTGAGTCATGACATGTGCACCTTCATGGCAAGGTGTGTGGGCTGGACTAGTGTAATGTCATGTGACCTGTGGCTCAAGTGTTCCGCTGCCAGTCTCTGCAATCGGCATCACACTTCTGCTGATGTGTGGGTGTATGTCACTCCTGTCTTGCGTCGGGCAGTGCACTTGCACTGGGACACAGCTATTTCCATGGCGTGGCATGGGGAGGTTCTCAATCACCGTGTGTAGCTGGGTCTTGGAAGGAGTGTCACCTTGCATCCATACGTGTCCTGGGCATGTAGCACATGCCTGACTCCCTATGTGGCATGTGTGTATTGCCAGATTTACATGTGCTCAGTAGACATGAGTTGTTCTCGTAGTGCACTCACTCTTCCTTGTCACTTCCAAATTACTGCAGAGCGCCTCCTGTTGCCCGAAGAATTCCAGACTTGGCCACCATGCAGGAGAATGACAGGATCCGGCTCTACCGCTTCACCCAACCGTTGATTCTGGAGCTGACGGCGAGACTGGCACCACACCTGCAACCGCAGCACAGGTATCCTACGGCACTGACACCCCAGCTGAAGGTAATGGCTGCCCTACATTTCCTTGCCACGGGTACCTTCCAAAATACCATAGCTCATGTTGGTGGCATGTCCCAGAGCATGTTCAGCGGTGTGCTGCATGATTTCTTGGAGGCCATGTTGATTCACCTGGATGACTTCATCAAGTTCCCAACCCCTGAACAGATGACTGAGGTCAAGCGTGGTTTCTATGCCCTGGGAGGGATGCCCCATGTCATTGGGTCCATAGATGGGACACATGTAGGTTTGGTACCACCACACGCACGGGAGGTGGCGTACCGCAATCGGAAGCACTACCACTCCATCAATGCCCTTGTGGTGTGTCTGTCCAACATGGTGATTTCACATGTCTGTGCTCGTTTCCCAGGATCAGCACACGATGCCTACATCATGAGGCGTAGCGGGATGCCTGATATGATGATGCAGCTGCGCAACGAACGAGCATGTGTTGTTGGTGGGTACAGTCTGTCTGTCCTGTATTCTGTTTGGCCGAGCAGCACTACCGCTTCGCCAGTTCTAACGATGTCCATGTGCTTCCCATGTAGGGGACGCTGGCTATCCCAACATGCCTTGGCTGCTGACACCTCTCCGCAACCCCATCACGCCGGCCCAGCTCCGCTACAACACCGCCCATGGCCGGACAAGGCGAGTGATAGAGAGGACGTTTGGCATGCTGAAGAGCCGATTCCGGTGCCTCCACAAGACCGGCGGCGCACTCCCATATGCCCCGGCAAAGGTTTGCAAGATCTTCATGGTCTGCTGCATGCTGCACAACATGGCAGTTGAAAGAGCTGTGCCACTCATCCTGAATCAACATGACGAGGACCATCCACCCGTGGAGGACGAAGGGCTTGGCAATGGGGCTAGTGATGTGGAGGATGTGGAGCCGCAAGAGGACATCCGGACTCGGCTCATACGCGACTTCTTTGCTTAGTGGTGAGTACCAGTGTCTGAGTGTGCACGCCTTGGTCCCCGTGTGGCATGTGTTGTGATGTGTGTGTCCACCTGCATGTATGGCACGTGAGTCAGAGGTGTGTGTGGGTGTGTCACTGGAGTGATGGTGGCAGTGATGGTAGTATTTCCCCAGTCATAATTGTGACCTAGCATGTTGTCATCCATACATGTGTCGAGTCAATGCACATGCAAGTGGCTGTGCTTTTTGTGGCTGACTTCTTGTGTGTCTCTCTTCCCCAGGTACCTGCGCATGCCATCTGCTGGTTGCATTGTTGTGGCACTGCTATTCCTCATGGAGATGGCATCGTGGGCTGACTCAGCGTTACAGGCACGGACACGTTTGGAAGTCTCCATGGGGTAAGGGATGCATCTGGGGTGTATTGGGTGTGGCAGTTGTTCACGATGTGTGCACACTGCCCAGGTCGGGGTTTGGTTCCTCTGCAGTCATGTTGCATCCCCATGGGACACGACATGCAGCTGGGTACACCAGAATAGATGGGCTGCCTGGTTGTCAGTCATCAGTGATGGGATGGTGGATTGTGATGATGGCATCAATGTGTGTGACACTGCCCTCGGACACATACGGTTGACATTGGCTTGACATGGCGTGGGACTTCCACATCAGCGGATCTATGGTGTATGGCAGGCTCTCCGTGTGCAGCTGTGGGTATTTAGCTGTTAGCCGACGCTTGTGTGCCAGTACCATGGCTATCACGCATTTGTGCTGCAGAAGGGGGGTGCCAGTGTTTGAGCCACATGTTACTCCACATGATGTGTTCATGTGTACTTCAAGTTGCCTCTGCAATCCCAAAAACATGACTATTAAAGGTGTCCCTATGCCTCCAAGGTGCCTCTGCTCAGTCAATGCTGGTGTGTTGGCACGGTGCATCCTGCATGTCTGGCATGGTATTCCCAGATTGTGGCTATGTGTCAATGTGTCGAGTGGCAAGATGCAAGCTGTGTGTGTGTGCTGAGACTGTGTATTGGGCATGATGTCCATGACTGTGTGGGTAGTGTGACATGTGCCATCCCCATGCATCCAACGTTGTCCAGGCCCCCATTCTCTGCATCCACCGGACTCAAGCTTGCAGGACATGGTTCTGCCACCTGTCTACACGTACCTGGGTGCCCCCCAGGACACGGGCCAGGTTCCCTGACCTCTGCGCATGACTGTTGCTGTACTCAATGTGTCTGTCAGCACGGTTGTTCGGCCACCCCCTCAGCTGGTTCTGCACATCACGGGTGTGTATGGTGCTCCATGTCTGTCTTGCCTAATAAACTGTGACCCATGTGTCCTGTGCCAGACTCAGGCCCCAGGGTGTGGATGGTTGAAGTGAACAGATGACTCAGGCATGTTTAGACTGTACAAGACACATGTTAGGTAATAATGCTACCAGCAGGCATCTACTCTTAATGGTGTGATTTATTAGGGGGGGGGGGGGGGGACAAAGTGGGGGGCTTTCCGGGATTAGGGAATCCAAAGTTCAGTAGGGGAGTTGGTGTCCTTGCCATTGGAAATCCTCAGAGTCCATGCCACAGTCTTTGTCAACATTGGTCAGCCAGTGACCAGCAGGGCCATGTGGCAGAGAATGTCTCTTGATGCTGTGATGCTGTTGCTCCAGTGGGCCAGGTGCCAGGCCAGGTGTCCTGGGAGATGGTGATGTAGCAGCCACCCTCACGGTCCTTTCCGTGGACGTCCCGGCTTCCTGCGGGGAACCTCAGCAGCAGGCCGTGACGACGTCTGGGATGCTCCGTCGGATGTTTCCTCCTCCTCCTCATGATCCCTCCCTGTGGGTGGTGATGTTCTCCGCCTTCTGGCACAGGGAGGGTCGGCCATGGTGTCGGCCATCCGACGGAGTTCAGCGTGAATCCCCTGGGACGCCGTCACTTGCTCAGCCTGTCTGTCCTCCATCCTCCGTTGGTGTAGCTGTAGACAGGCTATTAGCTCCGCATGTTGCTGGGCCTGCTGGACCTTGATCCCCTCGAGGACGGACACAACCTGGGCCATGCCCGTGGTGTCCTGCCGGTATGAGTCCAGGATGTTACGGACATGTGAAAATACCGGATCCCCAGCCAACTGGTCAGGCTCGCGCCTCCGCCGTCCTCCACTCCCACCACCCCTGCCCACTTGCGTCTGGCCTGCACTTGTGGGCACATCGGGTCTCCGGGACCCCTGAGGAGTGGCATTGGCGTTGTCGCCTGCCTCCTCCTGGGTGCCCGGGACACCGTGTCCCTCCTGGCGAGCCTGGCTGCATTGTGGTGTTGGGGCAGGGATCCTGGGTGTCTCCTGGGATGTGGCAGGAGTGGGGGTGGTGGTTGGCACGGTTGTACCTGACGCAGGTGCTGCAGGTGGTTGGACACCAGAGGGGCCAGGTCGGTCGGGGTCGTCCGCAGAGTGGTGAGAGTGGTCGCTGCCGGTGGGATCGGTCTCCTGCAGATCCGGGTCCTGTGAGTGTTCCCCCCCAGTGTTGGGGGGTGCAGCACGACGTTGACCTGTGTGTGAGAGAGAAAATGTTAATTTTGATCCATGCAACATCCATGTTTCATCCGTTACAAAGTTGGCACATTTCCTCTTGGAATTAGGATCTGTCTTGCATTCCACTCACAGTGCACTTGTGCATGTGTGTGTCCCTTGGGCACCAATTTGGCCCCTTTAACTATGTGTGGCACAGTCTTACTTGCTGCGTCAAGTGTGACTGCAGTCAGCAGTGGAGTGTGCATGTGTGCCGAGCTATGCATTTGCGCCTTCCTTGTAGCACTGTACATGTGCACATGGAGTGGATCCACACACTCATATGATGCAGGTGGCTGTCCTTGTGCTCGTGTACAGGTTGTGACATGGCCCTGCGTTTTGCCATGATGAAGAGGGGGGCTTCTGGCACTGGCCACCCTTGTCTACATGCACGCAGTCCACCTGCTGACGAGCAGACATTCCCACACACCACAGGACTGATTTGCTCTCCCTGTGTCTCCCTCCTTCTCTGTCCCCCTCTCCCTCCCTCTCTGTCCCCCTCTCCCTCCCTCTGTGTCCCCCTCTCCCTCCCTCTGTGTCCCCCTCTCCCTCCCTCTGTGTCCCCCTCTCCCTCCCTCTGTGTGTCAGCCTCCTCCCTCTGTCCATCTTCCTGTGTCTCCCTCCCTCTGTGTCCCCCTCTCCCTCCCTCTGTGTGTCAGCCTCCTCCCTCTGTCCATCTTCCTGTGTCTCCCTCCCTCTGTGTCCCCCTCTCCCTCCCTCTGTGTGTCAGCCTCCTCCCTCTGTCCATCTTCCTGTGTCTCCCTCCCTCTCTGTCCCCCTCTCCCTCCCTCTCTGTCCCCCTCTCCCTCCCTCTGTGTGTCAGCCTCCTCCCTCTGTCCATCTTCCTGTGTCTCCCTCCCTCTCAGTCCCCCTCTCCCTCCCTCTGTGTCCCCCTCTCCCTCCCTCCGTGTGTCACCCTCTGTCACCTTGGCCCAGCTTCCTGGGCACACACTGTTAGCAGATCTTTGAGTGGCCCTTGGCCTGTTGATGTGAGTTTGTTTCTGATCTCCAGGCACCCATTTTGTCTGCTGTGTGTCTGTGCGCTGCTGCTGTGGTGGTGTGTGCTGCCACTCTTTCACACTGTTGGCTGTTCATTAGCTGCTGGCATGTGCAAAACAGTGCCTTCACCCCCATGTGTTGATGCAAGGCATCCGCCATTTGCTGGCAAGTCATTCCTGTGTTGGGACACAGTGTTTGTCTGGCTGTGACCTAGGCCATATGGGCAGAGGGCATTGTTGTCTGCTTTGGAGTCGCACTATGTGATTCTTGGTGCCCAGCCTCCCGACATCCGGGTTACCGTGTCATGTGTTGTTGTCTTCTGTGGCCTGTGACTTGACATTGTCCAGCTGGGTGCATGGGGCATGGTGGCAGCAGTGGCATGTGCCTGCTCATGGAGTGTGGTTGAGTAATGCGATGGCTTGTGGTGGTTGCGTGCCTGTTATTAATTTTGGTTGTGGTTGCAGTTCCCCCCATGTGAGGTGCGTTGTTTGTGTACTCACCCGGGTCTCGGAGTCCTTCTACTCCTTCAACTGCCTCCACCGGCAGTATGGCCATCACCCTCTCCTCCCAGGGATGGTACTGTACGGGTCTGCGGGAGGGCCCTCCTCCGGTGGCGTTGGCCTGGTCGTGTTCCTCCTGCCTCTTGGCTCTGACCCTCCTCCGCAGATCGTACCACCTGTTCTGGCAATCCTGCTTGGTCCTCCTGGTGTCCGCAACAGCATTCACAGCATCGACGATGGTCTGCCACATGGCTGTTTTGGCTGCCTGGCTGGTGCTTCTGACCAATGTTCCAAAGATCTGTGGCTCGACTCTGAGGATTTGATCAACAAGGACCTCCAACTCTCGGTGACTGAACTTTGGATTCTTGGTAGTGGGCATGGTGAGGGATGTGGGTGGGGATGGTGTGGGTGTGGGGGGTGTGTGGATGTTGGGGGGGGTGTGGATGGTTGTGTGTGTGTGTGTGAATGTGATGAGAGGGTGTTTGTGAGGGTGGTCGTGTGAAGGTGTGCAAGTGTAAGATGTGGTGTTGCTTGTAGTCTGGTTCTGTGGTGTCTGGCAGCAGTGAGTCTGTTGCAAAGGCTCATGGTTTGTGTGTGTGGGCCCTTTTTATTGGTCCATGGGTGGGTGTGGCAGTGTTTGAATTTTGGGTGGGTGTGTTATAAGGAGTGGTGGTGTATTGGGCCTCTGTTTGTTTTTGACAGTTGCAGGTCAGTGATTGTGTTATTTTAGTGGTTGTTGGCCATGTTTAGTGGCTGTGTGCCTTTCGAATGGTGTATTGTTGAGTTGTTTTGTTTTGTCCTTGTTGTGTACGTGCGTTTTGAGCGTGTGTACGGTGTGTACATGGGCCATTTGGTTGTACGATTTGGTCCTTGTGTGTGGCTTTGTACGACTCGTACATGCGGTTGTGATGTTGGGGCATGGGGTGCGCTCCGTACTTAGGAGGTTGTGTTGGGGGTGCGCCAGGAACGTACTGGGGTGGGGGTACGACTGGAACGTACTGGGGTGTGCATAGACGGTGGTACGACACGTACAGGGGTGGGGGGGTGTACATTGACGGTGGTACGACACGTACTGGGGTGGGGGTACGACTGGAACGTACTGGGGTGTACATAGACGGTGGTACGACACGTACAGGGGTGGGGGGGTGTACATAGACGGTGGTACGACACGTACAGGGGTGGGGGGTGTACATTGACGGTGGTACGACACGTACTGGGGTGGGGGGTGTACATTGACGGTGGTACGACACGTACTGGGGTGGGGGTACGACTGGAACCTACTGGGGTGTACATAGACGGTGGTACGACACGTACAGGGGTGGGGGGGTGTACATAGACGGTGGTACGACACGTACAGGGGTGGGGGGTGTACATTGACGGTGGTACGACACGTACTGGGGTGGGGGGGTGTACATTGACGGTGGTACGACACGTACAGGGGTGGGGGGGTGTACATTGACGGTGGTACGACACGTACAGGGGTGGGGGGTGTACATTGACGGTGGTACGACACGTACTGGGGTGGGGGTACGACTGGAACGTACTGGGGTGTACATAGACGGTGGTACAACACGTACAGGGGTGGGGGGGTGTACATTGACGGTGGTACGACACGTACAGGGGTGGGGGGTGTACATTGACGGTGGTACGACACGTACTGGGGTGGGGGTATGACTGGAACGTACTGGGGTGTGCATAGACGGTGGTACGACACGTACAGGGGTGGGGGGGTGTACATTGACGGTGGTACGACACGTACTGGGGTGGGGGTACGACTGGAACGTACTGGGGTGTACATAGACGGTGGTACGACACGTACAGGGGTGGGGGGGTGTACATAGACGGTGGTACGACACGTACAGGGGTGGGGGGTGTACATTGACGGTGGTACGACACGTACTGGGGTGGGGGGGTGTACATTGACGGTGGTACGACACGTACTGGGTTGGGGGTACGACTGGAACGTACTGGGGTGTACATAGACGGTGGTACGACACGTACAGGGGTGGGGGGGTGTACATAGACGGTGGTACGACACGTACAGGGGTGGGGGGTGTACATTGACGGTGGTACGACACGTACTGGGGTGGGGGGGTGTACATTGACGGTGGTACGACACGTACAGGGGTGGGGGGGTGTACATTGACGGTGGTACGACACGTACAGGGGTGGGGGGTGTACATTGACGGTGGTACGACACGTACTGGGGTGGGGGTACGACTGGAACGTACTGGGGTGTACATAGACGGTGGTACGACACGTACAGGGGTGGGGGGGTGTACATTGACGGTGGTACGACACGTACAGGGGTGGGGGGTGTACATTGACGGTGGTACGACACGTACTGGGGTGGGGGTACGACTGGAACGTACTGGGGTGTACATAGACGGTGGTACGACACGTACAGGGGTGGGGGGGTGTACATTGACGGTGGTACGACACGTACAGGGGTGGGGGGGTGTACATTGACAGTGGTACGACACGTACTGGGGTGGGGGTACGACTGGAACGTACTGGGGTGTACATAGACGGTGGTACGACACGTACTGGGGTGGGGGTACGACTGGAACGTACTGGGGTGTACATAGACGGTGGTACGACACGTACAGGGGTGGGGGGGTGTACATTGACGGTGGTACGACACGTACAGGGGTGGGGGGGTGTACATTGACGGTGGTACGACACGTACAGGGGTGGGGGGGTGTACATTGACGGTGGTACGACACGTACTGGGGTGGGGGTACGACTGGAACGTACTGGGGTGTAGGTAGACGGGGCTATGACACGTACTGGGGTGGGGGTGTGGCTCGAACGTACTGGGGTGTAGGTACACGGGGGGTACGACACGTACTGGGGTGGGGGTACGACTGGAACGTACTGGGGTGTAGGTAGACGGGGCTGTGACACGTACTGGGGTGGGGGTGTGGCTCGAACGTACTGGGGTGTAGGTACACGGGGGGTACGACACGTACTGGGGTGGGGGTGCGACTGGAACGTACTGGGGTGTACATAGACGGTGGTACGACACGTACAGGGGTGGGGGGGTGTACATTGACGGTGGTACGACACGTACTGGGGTGGGGGTACGACTGGAACGTACTGGGGTGTACATAGACGGGTGGGGGTATACATATACGGGGGGTACGTGTCGGATGTACGGGGGCTGGGGGGAGTGTTGGGCGCGTATGCGGGCACATGTCTCCATGGTTGCTATTGGTGTTCGGTGCGGACGGTGTTTTTTCCATACGGTTGTAGGCTCGGACGCACGGGATGGATCGTGATTCCTCGGTCGGACTTGGATTTTTACGTTTGTAAGGTAAATCGTCCGAGGACGTGCCGGACACATTTTCCGACCCGAGGACGTGTGGGGAATGATTCCCGGTGCGGTTCGTATGGACTTTTTACCATGCGAATCGTGATTGCCAGTTCGTACGGCACTTGTACGATTCGTACGGTAAAAAGACCCGATACGAGTCGCACGGGGGAATTTTTTACCGGATCGTGATCGGCACCTTGGTGTCTGTATATTTGAGAATGCTTTCGGGCTATTATATATTATATAGCAACTCATCCTGGATTACTGTATATCTGAAAGTCATTTGGGTCTTGGGCAGGCAACAGAGTTATATTTCATTATCTTTTAGTGCTTTTTGCTTTTGAATGGTACACAGACAAAAAAAGAATATGCATCAGGCACATTTTAAGTTTGAGGACAGTGGTTCTTCTGAATAACATAGTTTGTTTCTTGCACATAAAACTCCCTAAGATAAACTAACAATTGTGAAACCATTCATGAGTAAATGCAATTGTACATATATTCTTCAGAAAAGTGACATCGACTTCTGTGGTCCAGTATAGTCTGCAGGGGAGAGGGCAGAAGCTGTGAGTCCACTGGATGGAGTACTAGGTGGGTTACTGCTGAAAACTGTGTAGTAAAATCTGAAGCAGGGCCATAAAAATCTACAGCACTTACGCAGGATTTGAGTTAGAGAAAAGAAACCTCTCTGAAAGATTCAGAAAGAGAGGGGTCCTCCACCAAAACACTCAAAACGACAGGCCAATAAGTGGACACTGTTGATAGAAATGAACTGTTGTTGACTGTGTAATATTTATATTTTAGTTTTTGGAAAATGAAGATTCAAAATTTATATATATATATAGAGACACAGGAGTACCATGGAAATGACAGATTAAAAGATAAGATCAGATTGGCTGTCACACATGTAAACGTATGTTTGGCACCCATTTTAGGACTTAGGGACTCAGTCCACCTGTCACCCATTTAATGGCCCTGGGGCTCCATCAACCAGGCATAAGCCATTTGTGCTGGGAAAGGGGGCATGTGGTCCCCCTCTGAGAGCCATTTATTGTGTCGGGTTCAATATATTATTTATTTGGAGCGTCCATGGAGCCAGTAATAATTATCTCAAGTAACAGTAATTTGTGCCCTCAAGTAACTAAAACACACACTCCCTCAATCCACAGTGGTGTCATCAATTATGCCATTTCAAATGTTAAATTCTTGTTATTAATGATTTCATGCAACAATGTTATGAGTGATGCAATATGGGAGGCAATTAGCAGTGCATGGTGACAGCGCAAGTTATAATAACATCAGGGCACAAGTTATAGTTACTTGAGAGAACTATAACTGGTGAATTGCAGTGGATTTGTTAGTTTAAAACTGTATGTTTAAACATTCATTCTCACCTAACTATATTATCACTTTAAACTTTGTTTATTTCAGTGAATTCCTAATATTTTATTAATTTACAGTAGGATATAATAGCAAAGCTTAACTTGAACATTACTTTAACCTTTGTTTTTTAAGTAAATTTGTATGTATTTTTAAAGGTAAAGTAAGGTGTCCATTACCGTATGCAGCATGGCGTTAAGCCGAACCAGTCATGAGTGACCCTCTGTCACAGGCACCAAACCCCGCTGTGCACAGCCTTGGGCCATGGGGCTTCTGCACTCTGTGCACCCCACCACAACATTAAGCAAATGTTTGGTGGTGCCCCTTCCATTTCTAGGGGCACCGCCAGACAAAAAATATATAATTTATAAAAGTCCTAGACATTGTGGGGTGCTCCTTGCTGGAGAAGGGAATAATAAATTAGCGGCTACTGTCACTCAGTTATTATTCATTTTTAAAATGTTTTTATTTATTTGATGATTGCCTTGTGGCCCACCCAGGGCACCCAAACAATTTGTTAATGTTAGGGCTGCGGGAGACTCTTAAGGCCCCACCCGGGTCCCCTGCCAACACCCATTGTGGTTGCCAGTGGAAACTAGACATTTTTGGTTAAGTGGATGTCCCAGTATCCACCTGGGGCACCCACAACTCTATATTTCTACGGGGCAATGGAGGGAACCCCTCACAGGTGGGAACAAACTTGTGTTCCCATCTAGGGAGAGTGGAAGCAAAGAATAGATTTCTACTCTCTGTTTGCATTTGCCGGGCAGGGAACAGCAGTGTCCCATCTGATTGAGTCTCTAGAGCTGATCTTAGGGAAAGGCTGTCTTCCCATGCACCTCTATCCCAAAGAAATATACAGGCCTCGCTAAATTATAATGAAACAGCCTAAGGGATGGGGGCTCTGGGACCTTTGAGGTTTAGAGAGGGGGCCCCCTTTCATTATAATGAAAATGCCCCAGGGGATAGGATTCCTAAGGCCTCAAGAAGGATTGAGGGCCACATGCCCCTCTCCCCATTATATAAATACTGGCCTGGGTTCTGGAGTCCCCAGGGCCTCAAGGATGCTCAGCGATTGGGCCTCACTCTCTTTTCCCCCAACAAACCTGTACTCTGACCCGCAGGCCCTGGTAATTAAATCAGTGTTGCTATTTTGTGTTTTTTTACCCCGATGCAGTGGGAGAACCGCAGGATCCAGGAAAATATAGCAAGGGGGTAGGGTATCCCTATCCTGCCCTCTTTCATCATTTTTTAAAACTAATTTTGGGAGAGGTAACAAAGTCCCTGACTCCTGTAATGCCCGCCGCAGTATTGCTTTTTATATTGTGGCCAGCCAATCAGAGCACAATCTCCCATGGGGGAGGTGGTTGACAGAGAAAAAGAGCACCTTGTGCAATAAGATCGCTCTATATTTTTTAAGTTGTGTGCTCGTGGGAGTCATGCTTGCATGAAACTTCTAATAGCAAAATGAACTCACACGGTGAGAAATACAAAAATGGTGAACCTCAATTTCTGAAAAACGGCTGAATACATTTATAACAAATCACAAACAGCATGCTTTCTGCATGCTTTCTGGACTAAGATCTAGCTAGCAGCTAAATTGGATGTAATTCTGTTCAGCCATTTTCGAGGTATCACTGTTCTATTGTCCTATGGAAAATTTAATGAAGACATTGCATTTTGGGACCCCCATTTTTTCAGCCCCATTTGACGGGTCACCCAGAAACTGTCCAGGAGTGAGCCGAGTAGGTGGAAAGTTTTAGCAAACAGTGCTAAAGTTATTAGCAAACAAAAAAAATATTTTCCTGTAGTAACTAGGTAATGACTATAACTGCACAGTGGCGACTGACACTGTGAATTGACATACATTACTAATCTAATACCTATTTGCTTCTAACCCTGAGGTCAGTATTGGCATGCTTCAACTCATTTTCAGGTGTAACAATAAACAGCAGAACAGCCATAAAGTTTACAATTACAAATAAAAAGTTATTTGATATTAAGGACCATCAACTCAAGCTGTTCACAATTAACGCTTTTCATAATATGAGGCTAAAGAGTCATATCACTAAGCGGTTGCTAACAGTTTTGGTATTTTGATAGTAGACTGAAATATAGCGACTTTGTTATTGCGACAAGTACTTTGTGTTTGAGGCATGCCAATAGCCCCCACATCCCCCACAGTGTAGGGGGTGGGATCCAGGGGGGCTCCTTCGGCTCTGTGTACAGGTGGGGGAGGCTCTGCCATGTAATTAAGTTTTGTTACACCACTGTTTGAGGGCCTTCATTTAAATGATTTTATATTCAGAGCAATAGTCATTTGATTTATTTCTCAAACTGATATTTTTGAAGAATATGAAAAGCTTCTTCTAAAGCAGTGTGGACAGAACAAACCGATATTAGACTAGACTAGCATTGATCACTTCTAAACTTGAAGTTTCAAAATTGTCTGGCTGCTGAAACAACAATCAGTCCATTTCAGAAATCTTTCAAAACTCTTAATTAAAGCTTATATAACTTTAGTAATATATTGTATGCGTTTAAATCATGAAAGACCTACCCCAATGTTAAGTGCCTGTTTCTAACATGCTTTCTAATATGTTATTTGTGTTTGGCATCTAATATATTGGAACACTGCATGTATTTTAAGTAAACATTGAAAAAATATTTTCACAAACCAAATGAATGTCTCACAAGCAGCAAGGGGTATTCATTTTTGGTGTCCACACATGTATACACATCTATAATTAAAAAATAAAATAGTAGACAAATTGTTCTCATGGAATAAATAGCATTGTCCATTGCTCAAAGTGTAAAAATCAGATACCAACCTCTGCAAGAGAGCATTGACAGCTGCGTTTATTTGCCTAGACAAAAACAAATTAATGTTACCATTCTGACCACAGTGATTATCAAAGCCAGTGTCAGAACTATATATAGGATGTTAACTGACAAACATGGTTTTGTCCAACAGCTTATGGTATATAAACTCCATTACGTGCAGCAACATATAATACTTCAAAGAAACTTCAACTTTTAGATTTTCTGTGAAACTCGAATTTATAAGTTGTAATATATATAAATGGCACAACAAACATCTCTTCAGCTGAAATGCAGCACTAGGTAGCACATAGCGACATTTGAAGGATAGAAGTTATACATTAGAACATGGTTCAGGCAGTTAGCATAGTATTAAATAATACCAAGTACAAATGTAAGGTGTCTGTCCTTGGTTCTGACACAGAACCCCTGAACGAAGCCATCATAGGAGATTGAACATTTAGCAGGAAGATAGGGAAATGAACACATGATCATGTATTCTTTAAATAGCCCCATCAAGTTGAAAGAAGTTTTTAAGCATCCTTTCACTGTCTTCTACAGAGCCAGGGCCCTTGAAGCAAAGATGTCCAGGTTATTATAACAGGGCCAGACCCATACCAAATTTTCAGAATAATTAGATAAAATGATTTAACATTCAATGAATCTAAGTGCAACTCACTTAAGGTCAGTGGTTATCCTAAAACTATGGAGTGGATCCATACCTTCTTCACCTGTGTTGGATACATTGATCCTTGAAAAATTAAAAGTACTAGAGAAAAAAGTACAACTCACCCTCTCAGAATAGGTTTTCTTTTCAGAAGATAATTTGAGACATGTATAGTTCACTCAATAGCTTCCAGGCTTTTGAGAAGGGTTAACCTTACACAGACAACCTACAGACCTTCTTCTCCATTTGAAGAAAAAGATACTTCCACTTCTCAATTCTTCCCATGAAAGTTACATCCAAATATCCAACTTTTTCTAGAATGATATGCAGGGCCAAACACAGAAAAATTGAAACAGATTCTGGCTGGGACTTGCATGATGGAAAAACATTTATGCATTCAGAAGATGCACATCATTTAATGTGCAAGCAGTTGACTTATAGAAGAGCATACCTAAGTAAAAAAAAATAAATAATCTTACTTCGGATGGTTCTATGTTCCAGTTCACTTTTCGAGTCATGAAGCTTCTCTATCAGGCTACCCAAGTATGACTCTAGAGACCACCTATTATAAAAATGCACCAGTACCTTAAATTCATTAGCTCCAGTGTTCCCTTAGTGATGGGTTCTGGATGCCCCAGGTCTGACGCTGGTCCAGCTTATTGAACGAGAATTTAACATAATTGAACCATGGTAGCTTGCATATCTTGTCCATTTATTTTGGTTGTGCAAATGCAGTTTTGTAGGGCTGTAGTGCATTGTTAATCCATAGTCGCACCCAGTAGATTAGGATTTAAAATTTTGTGACATGTGCTATGTTCTTTAATCCTAAATGCAGGTGTACAAGGAGTTTTTAAAGTACTTTGCAGTTAGATGAGGAGAAATCTCATGAATCTGTTTCCTTTTGTGGCAATGTTGTTAGATTATGGTTGCCTCTGCACCAAATAGCCCTGCCCCCAACCCTTTGTCACGATATATCACTAACACTGGTGATATTGGGCACTATGTGGAGGTGTTTTGAAAAACAATGAAAATTCTCAGTGCTGCCATGTTATTTGACTTTTGGTAATCTGAGGTACCCATGACAATAGATTCACCAACCGGACCATGAGATAGGCAAAGTCCTTCACTCTCTCAATCTCAGTATCTCCCAGTTTAACCTTCCGTCTAAAGGTCTTCTGCGGATGCCATCAATATTGTCTTGCCAGAATTATTTCCCAATCCATGATGTTTGCAGAAAATGGATATTCTGTTAAGCAGTATTTGCAGGCCAATGGTAGTTTTCAAAATCAAAGAGGAATGCAAGTATTTTTCTGAGGGGCCAGCTTGATGAAATTGTTTTTAGAATCATTGAGCATATCACATTTCTTAACGTAGAGTAATATCTTATTAGCAAACCTATTTATAAAGTTGCTTTAAATGTTTTTTTAGACCATTTCTAGTTTTATTATTCATATTCACCCAACTCTGCCAGTGAACAGAGCTTTTGGCCATGCATTGTAGGTGTTGGGTGCAAAGCCCTGCTGGTGGCCAAATTCTATTGTACACTTCCTTTAGCAGTGTGCAGCGTGTGGTTGGCTGCAGAGTATTGTCTGCAGCCAGTTCTTTCCCTAACCATGAAAGTGGCCAACCCCCCAACAATGCATTTCTGTGGCAGCGCATGGCAGTGGGTTGGTCTGAGAGCCTGGCACGTGCAAGGTCCTTCTTTTAACTCCCCGGCAGGTGACTAACCACATCTGCAGAAGAGAGTGGATGCCATTTTTTTTACCCGTGTTTGTGTTGTTTTTCAGATTTTTTGTGTTTCACTTTTTCTACAGAGTTCGATTACTGCTTTTGTACATTTTATATTGTTTCAAGTGTTTCTGTTTTTCACTTTTTACAGTTGTTAAACTGCAGTTTTTGTACATTTTTAAATAGTGTTAAATTTCTTACATCATATTTTATTGCCTATTTTATTTTTACACAAGTTTTTGTGTCTTGTTTGCTGATGATGTGTCATGGTTTTCCTATGTATTTTTAATTCACTTTACCACAAGCCACAACTTTATGCAGTTTCTGCAGTATTATTCATAGTGATGCTTATTGTCATCATTTTTTACCTCTTCTTGTTCCAGCACGTCATGTGGACAGTTGGTTTTCTTCCCATTGTTTGTTTCTTCTGCAACTCTAGATGTGCTATTCTGTTTTGGTGCATGGCCCTAAGGAACTTCCACTTTCCAGTGGTTTCCACTTAATGCTGTCCTCTCTTCTGTCTATGCAGCGCGTTCTGGAGCAAAGTGTACAAAACTTCTACACACTTTTGTTTGGGAGCTGGAAGTTCCAAAAACTGCTGCACCAGTGATTTGTTTTCTGGCCTTGCTTCTTGTGGGGCTGAGGAAGTACTTGGTATTACACTTATGTAATCATATTCAGATGGTGTACCTTGTATAGGCCTGGTGGATGATGCTCTTGGGTATTGCTGGTCACTTCTTCTGTCAGAGGCCATGAATGGTTTCAGATTGCATTAACTGCAGACTATATTTTTTAAACACCAGTCTCATTACAGTGGTTGGCAAAATCATTCGAGCTTGTTTCTAAAGACTATGGGGGTCATTAGGATGGCGGACGGACTGGAGTCCGTCCGCCATCCTGCTGGAGACCGGGACTGTCCACCATACATGCGGTGGTCCCGCACACCAAATCAGGATGCGACCGTTGCGGTCGCATCCTGCCATTTAACATTGTGGCGGTGCAGCTGACTGCAGCACCCACGGCAATGCCGATAAGGCAGGATGTGCATTTCCCTGCACAACGTGGCAGGCACCACACAGTGCCTGCAACGTAGTGCTGTGAAATGTAGGGGTGTACCATGGGTACCCCCCAGTGCACCGACACCTCCCCCCAACACAAGGGGGCCCACAATGGGCCCCCATAACTAATCCCCTCCAGCCTTTCCATGGCGGTATCGCCGTCGTGGAAAGGCCGGCTGTATCCAGCATCATGATTTGGTGGACGGTGCCTGCTAGGCACCGCCACCATTTTATGCTCCCTGGACCATCCTCCAGGCAAACTGTATGAGTGCTTTTGGCAGACCAGTTGCAGACGGTCTGTGCATCTGCCACGGTCCGAAAGCGATTCCCTCCGCCATCGTAATGTGGCGGGGAAATATTGAGGTACAATTGTGGAAGGACCACCACCGCATGTCTGGCGGTGACGGGCCATTCGCAATCGTAATCGGCCCCTATGTTTTTTTTAATATTGTCTCCTGAGTAAGCATCAAATTTCTGCTGTTATTTTTTTTTCGTTTTTTCTACCATAAGATACAACATAACTTCTGCAGCATCCATTGAACTAATGAGAGTCCCATGGGTAAACCGTGTGGATATTGTTCCAGTTCCATGTCCCACAGCAGTGTCACAGGGGTGGAAAAGTCTAAAAAGATGTTCTGCTCACTATGATGAGGTACTTTAATTTAAAGCTTGAGCCTAGAAATTTCCTCACATGCTCAAAAAATCAAAGTGTCTTGAAGGTGTCAGTGAAATTTTTCTGCATTTTTAGAAGTCGCAGTACCTACTTACTTGAAAATTGCACGAACAGTACCAATGACAGACTAAGAAAAAAACGTTTATATGGCAGACTAAGAAACAGCATTTATATGGCTCCTGTCAGTCTGATGTACAGACAGAGAATTCCCACCCTTTTACTCTTATTAGGGAGTGAAAGTGTTCATGCTACTCACATGCTGTCTTCTGCCTTTTTTAAAGAAAAAGCAAAGAACAGAAGGTCAGGGCACTAAGGGCCTGCACCAGTCAGTCTAGTTTTTGATAGTTTTTTGCAAGAATGCGGAGCAGAGAGCCAGGGGCGTGACCTCCTTACGTCCCTACTATTTGGCAAAGCCAAAAATACAAGAGGCAGGAATGGCTCAGCACACAGTTATGTATAGTAGGATAATCAACAATTATATACGTCAGTAACAGATGGTAATAAATACATGAACAATAACACAATGTCTCTCAAAGGATTCACAACGGACTTCAGTTTCTTAATGATTTGATTTTTCTTTATTCTTTTTTACAAATTTTCTGATCTTTTTTTAAAAGCACAGCATACAGTTTATAGACGCCGCGACATGTTTCGTCCCAACGGGACATCTTCAAGGCTATAAAAACATATATAGGACAAATATTAATATGTACAATTAAAATATGTACACAAATTGGTTTAGACTGAGCAGATAAACCAATATCCATAAAGTACTTTCCATGAACCGTTTTTTAACACCTAAATTCTAACATTTGAATCATGAGGATACTTCACAAGAGATCACAAAATTATTCTTGTCATCATTTTCGACATATTCTCAGTAATTTGTTCATATATAGCATTCTAGTCCTATCAGGATTGCCAGAAGGTCACATATAAACCTTTCTATAGTGACACTGATAGATGATATCCAATTATCAGACAAGTACAATGAGAGACCAGTCATATCACCATAATGGTGGCCAATAGTACAGTCTATGATTAAACAGAGCACAGATGTAATTCTTGTCATATTTTATAAGACCTTAGATTTGTCTGTAATCACACAAGAGTCACACATACCTCAACAAAAGCGATGCGTGCAAGATCCAATGTAACGCAAAATACTGTATAGACGAGTGTTTGATAATCATAAATCTATAACAAAAAACAAAATTGGTTTGTGCTTTCAATGTAGGCATACAAAATAATACAAAGTACTAGAAGGCACTGTTGCTGACTCGAATTATGAACAGAAAAGATCTTTCATTTTATACGTCTATACACACGGTCAAATCATTCTAAATCATATTATGTTTATTTGCTGTGAACACAGAAAATCGGTACAATTCTAGCAATATGCTAATGAAAGAAGTCGCACTGGCAATTAATGTTGGACATACCTCTGTATTGAAAAGACTTACAACTGTATTATGTTGTCAAAAATAGGTAAACAAAGGTTTGGTAACGAAGACCCTATAAAAAAGAAACATGAGATATGTTTATGGTTACAATTTAGCCATTATAAAGTCACACTTTCATGGACTGATCATAGTCCCAGAAATGCCGATCACTATTAACATGATATGTATCTTCTACATTCAATTTTAAAACCTTTTAATCAAATCCAAGAGCCTAATTATACATAGGGCAATGTATTAAAATACCGATGCTTGAACACGTTTGAGCATGAGTTAACCAAAAGAGCACTTCTCAGCCGAATCGATAATATTGTTAAAGTCAATACCACATCCTAACAATATAATATCCTGGTAGACATTGCATTGAAGAATGTTTCATTGTAGACTGTATTATTAGATTACAAGACCCAAATATTTTTGTATTAAGCATGTTCCTAATACACATGAAACAATTGTGTAAAAATGCATTATGTGTGAAAAAGCGTTAAATTGGTGAAACTGATCTGGATGTCTAACTTGATGGCCAAAATTATGCATGGAATGATGGTAATACACGCACACACATATACATCCTGAGATTACTTCTTTACGGAAAAGCGTCCCTATAAGTGAAGTATTAGACCGTTATGGTGAGACCAATATGTGCGCAAATGGGTGCCGTATTGAAAGGCTAGTTAGGACCTATTACACGTCCAGAGCCAGCTTATAAAAGGTTACATTAAAGAATATTTAATTGTGGACAATATTACTAGATTTCATGACCCAAGTATTAGGCATATGGCATGCTCCTAATTCACATGAAGCATTTATTTAAAAAAGGTGCATTGTACACGAACGAGCACTAAATTAGCACAGCTGAACGTGATATCTAGCCTAATGGCTAAAATTATGCATGACATAGTTGTACTATACACACACACATATGAGTCCTAAGATTAATTTTTATCGGAAACGCGTCCCCATAAGTGAAATATTAGACCGTCACAGCGAAACAAATATGTACGTATATGGGCGCCATATTGATGGGATTACTAGGACATATTAAACGTCCGGAGTCAACCAGTAAAAAGTTACTAAATATTTAAACGTGACAACAAGACGAAAAACTCTAGAACAAAAGTGAAAAAAATAAATATATCCAATTAAATTACTAATATTCTACAAGAGAGCGGCCGAGATTACAGTGCAAGGCACTGGTCTTCAATTACTTACAGGCGCGATGTCGTTTAGCGGCGTGGTCCGAAGTCTGAATTTTGGAAAGTTCATCAGAGACTGATGTCCTGAATAAGACATCTATATATACATGAAATTGAACTACCAACACCTGTGTGTGGCCAGTGAGCTGTAGACAAAGAAAAGGGGAGAATAGTATTGACACATACGGTCGACAGCATGAAACATGTCGGCCATTTTAGAGTGTGTTTCAAGTAACGAAAAGTTAGAATTGATCCCTGCCCCCACACTGTGGTAAAACGATACAAATTTATATAGGGACACACTTTGTGAAAGAAAACATGAATTAGTGAACATATACCATAAATCGAGATGATCGTTATCTTAAATAAGGCTTATGTAGAATTAAAAAGTGCCTTCGGCACATTGAGTTATAGGTCAGACTATCAGTATATCATGATTAGTCACCAAAAATATAGCGATGACACTCATGATTATCTGCATGCCGCCAATACGTCACAAATAGTACCAGCAATCTCCCACTGATACGTCCAGTTAGATGCACCAAAACATGTACTCCATCTTGAAAAAGGGGGTTCTAACAGTAAGTGGACTCATAAAAAGTTAGTTAGTTGTAGCGTATCAGCAAAATGAAGACAAGTAGGACAGATTTATTAGTGTCACTTAATCATTCCCTGAAAAGAGACAACAGTGACGATCAAGGGCATCCCTACATTAGCAGTGTGCCATAGCCATCATCAAGGATTCATTATTGTAATACCTTGCCAGATATGTAAAGTCGGCCATTTTAAAAAGGGCTTCTAACCGAGATTTACTTTGATTTAATGTAAATCAGCCCTAATGAGAGCATTAATTAATGAGTTACAGTAAATTCGGAAAGGGTTTTCTTTCAACGAACTCCATACATTTAAAAAAAAAAAAATTACTTTATAAGAAAATGTATTTATAAGAAATGGTGGAATTCATTATTGACATTTAGACCGAACTTGTTCTGTCCCCCCTCTTTCATTTCCGATAATATGGCACCCTTTTGTGCACATATTGGTCTCACCATAACGGTCTAATACTTCACTTATAGGGACGCTTTTCCACAAAAAAGTAATCTCAGGATTTACATGTGTGTGCATGTATTACCATCATTCCATGCATAATTTTGTCCATCAAGTTAGACATCCAAATCAGTTTCGTCAATTTAGCGCTTTTTCACGCATAATGCAATTTTACACATGTGTTTCATGTGTATTAGGAACATGCTTAATACAAAAATATTTGGGTCTTGTAATCTAGTAATACAGTCTACAATGAAACATTCTTCAATGCAATGTCTACCAGGATATTATATTGTTAGGATGTGGTATTGACCTTAACCTCTTCAGTGCCCATGACGAAATAGTCTCGTCATGGAGCACGGTTGCGCTGTGCCCATGACGAGACTATCTCGTCATGAACCCCACCCACTAGTGCAACGCCCGGCACAGGAGGGGGAAAGGGCGTGGCGCTGAAGGGGTTAACATTATTATCGATTCTGCTGAGAAGTGCTGTTTTGGTTAACTCATGCTTGAACGTGTTCGAGCATCGGTATTTTAATACTTTGCCCCATGTATAATTAGGCTCTTTGATTTGATTAAAATGTTTTACAATTGAATGTAGAACATACATATCATGTTAATAGTGATCGTCATTTCTGGGACTATGATCAGTCCATAAAAGTGTGACTTCATAATGGCTCAATAGTAAGCCTAAACATATCTCATGTATTTTTTTATAGGGTCTTGGTTACCAAACCTTTGTTTACCTATTTTCGACAACATAATGCAGTTGTACGTCTTTTCAATTCAGAGTTATGTCCGACAATAATGCCCAGTGCGACTTATTTCACTAGCATATTGTGTTCACAGCAAATAAACATAATATGATTTAGAATGATTTGACCGTGCGTATAGACGTATATATATAGGGTCTTGGTTACCAAACCTTTGTTTACCTATTTTCGACAACATAATGCAGTTGTACGTCTTTTCAATTCAGAGTTATGTCCGACAATAATGCCCAGTGCGACTTATTTCACTAGCATATTGTGTTCACAGCAAATAAACATAATATGATTTAGAATGATTTGACCGTGCGTATAGACGTATAAAATGAAAGATCTTTTCTGTTCATAATTTGAGTCAGCAACAGTACCTTCTATTACTTTGTGTAATTTCGTATGCCTAAATTGAAAGCACAAACCAATTTTGTTTTTTGTTATAGATTTATGATTATCAAACACTCGTCAATACAGTATTTTGCGTTACATTGGATCTTGCACGCATCACTTTTGTTGAGGTATGAGTGACTCCCATGTGATTACAGACAAATCTAAGGTCTTATAAAATATGACAAGAATTACATCTGTGCTCTGGTCAAACATAAACTGTACTATTGGTCAACATTATGGTGATTTGAGCTGGTCTATCATTGTACTTGTCTGATAATTGGATACTATCTATCAGTGTCACTATAGAAAGGTTTATATGTGACCTTCTGGTTATATAATATGAAAAGAACTACATCTGTGCTCTGTTTAATCATAGACTGTACTATTGGCCACCATTATGGTGATATGAGCTGGTCTCTCATTGTACTTGTCTGGTAATTGGATATCATCTATCAGTGTCACTATAGAAAGGTTTATATTTGACCTTCTGGCAATCCTGATAGGTCTAGAATGCTATATATCAACAAATCACTGACAATATGTTGAAAATGATGACAAGAATAATTTTGTGATATCTCTTGTGAAGTATCTCCTTTGTGCTGTATATATCTCCTAATAATATACAAATTCTCAAAAATGTCTCCTTATGATTCAAATGTAAGAATTTAGGTGTTAAAAAACGGTTTATGGAAAGTACTTTATGGATATTGGTTTATCTACTCAGTCTAAATCAATTTTTGTACATATTTAATTGTATATATTAATGCTTGTCCTACATATGTTTTTATAGCCTTGAAGAAGTCCCGTTGGGACGAAATGCGCCGCGTCGGCTATGAACTGTATGCTGTGCTTTTATAAAATAGATCAGAAAATTTGGAAAAAAGAATAAAGGAAAATCCCATCATTAAGAAACTGAAGTCCTTTGTGAATCCTTTGGGAGACATTGTGTTATTGTTCATGTATTTATTACCATCTGTTACTGACATATATAATTGTTGATTATCATACTATACATAACTATAGCTGTGTGATGAGCCATTCGTGCCTCTTCTGCCTTTTTTCCCTATAAATAAATAAATAAATAAATAAAATAGGGCAACCAATAATCCTCAGGAGACAGGGTACAAATATATACACACAAATTGCACCCTAAAGTGTCGATTCTGCCAATATTTTATATTTTATTCTCAGCAATCCCTTATGCATTACAAATGTCCTTTTTAAAGAAATAGATGGGCCATTTTCATCTTTCATATGGGCCAATAAGCCACCAAGATTAGCACTAATCACTTTAAGATTTCCAACTAAGGAAGGTGGGATTGCCCTTTCCAATCTGAGGGAATATTACTATGCAAATTGTGCACATAGCACACACAGATTTTTTAACTATCTTGATCCATTATGCACAGACAATTTCTTTATAACAAGTATTATGAAGGAAAATAAAATCTTGGACCCAGTGAGGCTTGTGAAAACCCCCCTAAACTCATGTTGTAAGGGGCCTCCAGTTATTCTTAAAACAAAAAGCACAAATATGCAAGCATTATGATACACCTTTGATAAACGGATCCAAACGACTGGCTGACCTTTATGCCAGGGAACAGTGACTTGTTCAACCTAATATTTTAGGAAATTGGACAGAGAACGGACTTGGACAAAATGGTCAGACATCGAGTGTGGTCTAAGTTGCTTTAAAGATTCACTTAAATGGTCTTTCCTTCAAATCAAACATTTAGATCTGATTATACTCTGTGCAAAGTTAGAACTCAGTGAGGCCCTCTTAGAAGCAACTACATGTAGATCGATAAGTTGGCTACAAATTCTTAACGAATATAAGGAGAAGAGGGTGTATGAAAAAGCTTGAGATAAATTAATGACGGCCTCCAGATCTCTTGGACTATCTGGAACAGAAATAATAAATTCAACACAACATTACTGAGAGGCGACAATTTTAGGAGAATTTTATTTTACACCAAATGGTTACTATATAGGACCCAGTCCTTCTGCACACCGTATATCCCAAGATAGAAGATACATGCTTCCTGTGTTCAGCAGAAGGGGGAGTGGGTATCTGGATGCACATTGTCTGGGAATATTCCAAAGATTAAGCAATTCTTGGGAGAGATTGAAAAATATTTTAGACAGAAGTTAGGTCCTAAGATGACTATCGACAACTACATCGCAATTATTGTGTGTTCCCCTAATATAATTGTTAGTACTGTGCAAGCGGAAGGTTTATATATTTTGGCATTAGGGGCATGATCGCAAATACTTCGGAATTGGCATAGTGAGAACATACCTACAGTCAAATGCTAGCAGTCTAAATTGTATAAAGTCAGAGAATTGGAGAAACGTTACGCCCTAAGGTTGGGCTCTTATGTAAAGTTTAGGATCCGCTGGAAATCTTTAGGAAGTTGGCTAGTAGATAATTAAGATCAAATACAAAGTGGTCATTCTTCATTCTGCCAAAACTTTAAGTTTTTATAGGGAAATGTGCAATATGTGTTTTTAATGCATTGTTTTAAGTACTATCCTAATTTCATATAAGAAGGACATTGTATTGATTTAATTATGCATGTTGAATGTTGAATGATATTCGTCATGTTTATAACTGAAAATTTGAATGTTATAGGCACTTTGCTATTGTGTTACCGGTAAATGAACGCTCAATATATACATTTTTTTAAATCGTACCCTAAAGGAGGAGGGTTTACATTTGGCTATTTCTTTGAGGAGTTGGTATCACGAATATCCAATTCCACAGATACATCAATTCAGTCACTACTCATGCTAGGAAGTGCCTCTTTTTGCATGGTCACTTCCACAGTTTTGGACTGATGCTGCTCGTTTTATTGATGCTGAGAGTGCACTGAGGCTTGCTAAAAATACCTCAGTGCCAGTGTTCCACCCCATTACAAAGGGGATGTTGAATTGGCTATCCCCAATTGGCAAGGACAGATATATGATATCCATGATACCCAGGACATATAAGGCAAATTTTCCACCCATGGCTGCAGCACTGCTTGTGCCAACCTGTGTGGGACAATGTACAAAATGGGTCCCAGCCTGCCACTGCAGATTGGAAGGACAATGGTAACACTGCTAGTTCAACTTTGCAATTCAAACTAATGTTGAAGCCCTCACTTCCCTTAGCAATACATGTAAGTCTTCCATAAGGAAAGCCAACTGAGCCCTAAGGCAGGGGGATTTATACTATAGGACAAGTATTTTTATATTTGTCTTAACAACAACACTCCTAAATTGTTGTATTGCTGTGGAAGGGCTATAGCAGCATTAGCAAGCACAGAGTTATCGGCTAACGTCTAAATGGGACTACCTAGCTGGGTACTGTAAGGTATAAAATTAATTGTGGCATTAAACCTTACTTGATGCCCAAGTCGAATTTTAAGTCACTATCAGCATGCAACTTTTAGAAAGTTGCCTCACATGGTCACTGGCCAACAGAAAGCTTTTGCTCACCTCGGGAGTCGTCTGAATAACTCCCAGGCTTAGAAACAATAGCTACCTGCTACATGGTGAGGTGTTACTTCCCCTTCATAGGAAGCCACTCAGGGTGTTAGATAAAAAGGCAAGCTCCAAAGACGAAGACAACTTTGTTGGGTAAATGATATTTACACTCCTAAGGAGCTGCCCTTTCTTCAGGTAGACAGGCTGGAGACAGGGACAGAGAGGGGAATACCATTTCCCAAACCCATTTTCCTGTGGGCATTTAGGCCACAGGTAGCCACATCTCTAGGGTGGGCTACCAACCTCCTAAGATCCGAGGAAGGGACCCAACATCTTGAGACAGAATGGAATAGTGCACACTATGATTGCTAGATGTCACAGATAGCCACAATATTATCACCAAGTGGGAGGTGACCTGGTAACCAATTGGCTAGTGACCTCATCATCCCACCAGGGCCTTACTGGGAATAAATATGGCAACCTGACTTTAAGATCACTTCGGGACTGGAACAAGGAGTGAAGAAGGACTGCTCTGCTGCCCTCCTGAAGCTGCACCATCCGCTGGACTGCACCTGCTACACATTGGATTAGTGAAGAGGGGACTGTGCCTGTGGCTCAGGAAAAAGGTGTGCCCCAGTCCCAGATCAAAGGAGTGACTCAAAAGAATAGTGCACTGTCCCCCTAGAACCCGCACCAGGGTCAGGAGAACTGAAGAAGTTCTTGTTGGCAAGTTGATAGCCATAACAGAAGCTTCACTATTAGCTGCCGATGGGCATCCCAATAGACCAATCAACAACAGACAAAGGGTGCTCCCATGTCAACTGGACCCCGGAGTACCATCTGAGCCCAGATTGGTTGCCCAAGGGGGACACCAGCCCCCACCAAAGGATATTGCTGGGTTCGCTGTGGACTGAGACTGGTAGTTTAACCATGGCTGGCCTTCTATAGTCTCAAAGAGGTCTACAAGGGACCCCAACCTCTTTGGCCAAAGATGCCCCAGCTGACCCGTGGACCGAGGAATAAACGCAAAGGCACCCTTGTTGACCTCACAGCTCACGGAACATCCTTCAGCATCTTTATCTCCTGCATCTGCAGCATCAGGACCACTCTATTGAAATCCATGGTGGTTGTGCTGTTAAGTTTCAAACTGGACTACAAAAGGGTCTGCTGTCCAGTTAACTATCCCATTGCGCCTCCAGACATTCTCTCTGTCATATTTGGTTGCCAAAGCTGGGCCGAAGTAGCCAAACTAACTTTTACAAACTTTTCACAAGTATAAAAAACGTAACGGTTTGGAAGGAAACACAAGTAGAATCACTCTGTCAATCTAATTACAACGTACTGCACTAGGTAGCGGTGTGTCTATGCGGCAGCTAGTACTAGCTCTACTCGCTAGTACTATTCTACTCACATTTCCTCACATTGGCATCTACATCCTTGGCATTGACTCAGTCATGTAACCCACTGTCCTGATGATGATCCCGTAATTCTATGTATAGGATTGAAACTTCGCTGACTCTTTGACACCTTAACACAGTCATACTTATCATTTCAATGTCCAATGGTGTTTTTCTCTATTTATGCTTGCTAAATTGATGAATTACTTTCCAAGCATCAAGCTTTGGTTGTTGGTTCGTACCTTGCTGATGAAAGTTTGTGTTCCCAATTTATCGTTGTGCCACTAATTCTAAAGTATTAAAATATTCATGTCCATCTGGACAGCACAATATAGATTTCGTTGAATGTCTATATTTATTACTTCTCTCTTATTGCTCTTGTGAGGGACCACTGTGTTTGTAGCACACTGATACCCAAGGTCCCTGCCCATTCATATTGGGATCCCTTGTCTGAAAATAATACCGCAATGGGGGAAGCTTATTCATATCCTACTTACTGCAATTGATAAAGGTGCCGCTATCCCCGAATCCTGGAAGAGGGCTGAGGTCGTCCCCATTTTTAAAAAGGGCCAGAGGGAGGACCCAGCCAATTATCGTCCTATAAGTTTATTAGACTCGACCCAGAAGGTTGTGGGGAAGGTGCTGCTTGAGAGAATCCTTCAATGGGCTAAAGATAATGAGGTCCTCTCTGATTATCAAGCGGGTTTTAGGGCTGGCACCGGCACAATAGAGCAGGCTTTCAGGCTATTGTTGATTTACTGGAAAGTGGTTGTCATAGGCAAAGGCAGTCTTTATCTTGCATTCATCGACTTAAGGACTGCCTTTGACCTTGTGCCCAGAGGACAACTATGGAGTGTGTTGGCAAATATGGGGATCCCGCCTAATATCTTGTCTATTCTAGTGAGGCTACATGAAGGTAACTTCGCGCAAGTGAGGTGGGGCACCGAGGGCCAGAAAACGAATAGGAAACCGGTGGGGAGAGGGGCCGCCAGGGATGTGTTCTTGCCCTAACCCTTTTCTCACTATATGTGAATGGGGTTGTTGAGCATCTACTTGAAAAACCATCAGATGCACCGTCCCTGGCAGGGGAGCGAATCCCCACCCTTTTATTCGCCGATGATACTCTCCTAATATCAAAGACCCCGGTAGGCCTTCAAGGCCTCCTAGATCATTTTCGGGCTTTTTGCGACCAACGTGGCCTTGTTATTAATACAGACAAGACTACGTTTTTAGTGCTAAATCCCCCGAAAAAACATGGGCGATCCCCCGTACTTAACAATGTATCCCTGGAGAGGGTCACTGTATTTGATTATTTAGGTATCCGTATCTCTGATACCATGCAGTGGACCCCACATCTCCATAAAATGCTGCTAAATCATAAGAGGGTTACAGGGGCACTGTATAAGGAGCAGCGATCTGCCACGACTCAACCTATTGCACCTGTTATTGACATTTATAAGGCTAAGGGTGTTAGTTCTGCCCTCTACGGTGCAGAGCTTTGGGGCACATCCAACATAGATTCACTGACAAGGTCTGAGAATACATTTTTGAGGGGCATTATGTCACTTCCGCAGAGTACCCCAATGATACCCTTGTTGCTTGACCTAGGTTGCCAACCCATCAATGATCTGGCAAAACTCCGGCCGTTGCTTCTATGGGCTAGACTGTGGCGAGTCCCAGACCTTGCTAAGTATGCGAAGGGCCTAGCGGAAGTAATGTCAATGGTGGAATGGCAAAAAATAAAATGGCTTAAAGATGTTAAACATCTCCTTGGTAAGCTAGGTCTTAGCGAAGCCTGGGATAGTCGGTCCTCTCCCCCGAAAGCGACTATAAAGATCCTCTATTGGAATTGGGTTACCAATAGGGTTAGTACTGACCCAACTCTTGGCAGGCTAACGGAAGAGTTCCTAAGACATAAGGATGTTCCATTTCGGGAACTCTACCTAGATTTGGTATGGAAATCTTATGATAGGGCCTTATACTTTAGGTTTAGGGTAGGGTCTCTTCCAGTGCGAGCCTTAACTGCCCATTGGAAGCCCCCGTTCCAGACAACTCCTTTTTGCCCCTTTTGTCAAACTAGTGTAGAGACTGTACCGCACATCTTGTTTGTTTGTCCAGCCTATGTGCGCCCAAGGCAAGCGTGGCTTAAACCTATATGTCGGTGTATGGGCACTAGGCACTCAAGTGAGGCACTCCGTATTCTAACATCGGACACCCGACCACTGTATGTTTGTGGTCTTTCAAAATTTTTATCGTGGACATGGTCCATTAGAGTCAAAAGGCTAGCATCTAATGTTTAATCTGCTTTTTAATTGAAGGATTAACCTCAAATCTTACATTTTTAACCCTGTTTTTTATTCTCCTTGATATTTAAAGATTTTTTATAGAAAAAAAAGAAAAAAAGAACATTCTAAAAATGTTTTGGAAAGAATGTTTGGAACTAATGGTTAATTTAAATTTGTTTTTGTATAAATGTCTTTTTGTATTAATGTGATGCTTTTATGATTTGATTTATCGAAATAAAGACTTTGAACTTGAACTTGAAAATAATACACCGTTTGGGTGGGAAAGAGATTTGTACATCCGAGGAAGGGTTCTGACATTTTGACAGACCCTAAAATGGAGTATTCTGGGTAGCTATGTGATGTATACATACAGGATGTGGTCACTACAGGGGGGTTAGCCGCAGGAACCAGTGTTCCATTTGCCACTGTCCCTCATGCCCTTAACGCCCCTAAATTAGGATTTGAGAGGCTCCCCTGGCACCTGAACATCATATCTATTTTGGAAACCGAGAAGAGACACAAAAAAACGCCATCACCGAATACAGTACTTTGGACTCTGCCACAGCACAAAGAGAGGACACTATAGTGCCCTGAAGAGACCAGATACTGAACTCGAGTGTTGAAATGTGCCCATGGTGAAAGCTGATTGCTCAGCAAGATGGACTCCAGTGGACACCAGAAAGCCAAAACAGTCTCCTCTGACTGGTGGAACCAGTCACCTGCAACATGCATAAGAATCGGCATCCTACGTCACAAGAATTTGACACATTGAGCCTGTCCAGAGTGAGCCTGAAGAGAAGTGATTTCCTGCAAGCCCAGAGTGGTAGCCAAGCTCACATCAAGTTTCGAGCTGCTAGACTACTCCTGTTGACCTCTAGCTGCTGAAGCATCCTAAAACTATATTTTCTGCAGCCAAGGCTTTGTGATCGCCAGTCGGGTGATCGACCCCCTTTAGTGAAAACTCCAGCCTGGGAGCAACTCATAGCTAGAGCAACCAATGTCATCACCGACCCTGCTGCTATGTCCCTGTATCCTAAAATTAGTGTTGTTGAATGGTTGAGAAAGTATCTTTGGTGTGACCAGCCCCAGGTTATTGACAGCTGCCAGCTACTTCTGCAACCTGAGCCACAGAGTAAGGTAGAAGAAGTCCAGCTGTTCCACCCGAGTCCTGGGAACTCAAAGGCCTCTACTTTCCAATGGTAGAGTGTAACTTTATTGTAAAATGTGGTTTCCCAAGTGCTGCAATTTTAACAGCTCCTGCAGATCCTGCCATTACCAAGGACAGGCAAGTAACCTCTGCACCCGGACTCCCTGGGCAAGGTAATATAGTAGTGACTTGTGAGTCTTGGTCTAGGGTCCCGCAAATCCTTAACCACAAGAGGGTTCACTTGAACTCGCACTACAATTAATGTTTTGCTAAGTCAGTTTTTCTCCAATTGAGTTTAGTGGTGAAGGTTTGACAGCTTTCATTACATTTATTGTAATTCTGGGAAAATTGATTACTTCAGTTTCAGCAATATATCAAGTTTGTTTTGGTATCAATATTTTTATAAAAATATAATCTTTTGTTATAAATTGGTGTCAATGTTTCTTTTTAGTCGTGTCACTTACTTATTGTCAGTGCTGTTACTGTGAAATGGTGAGTGCGCCTGACTGCTCTGTACCACTCTACCATGACTGAGCTAGGGCTGCTAAGAATGAATGTAAGCTACACTTTTGTGCATTGTGTTAGTTTTACATAACGCCCCACAGCCACTTCACACAATTCCACCTTGCAACAGGCTGTGAATGGATGCATCAGTGTTTGAGTGGGTCATTGAGTGAGCTCATGAGTGAGTGTGTGAGTGTGTGCGTGAGTCCCTAAGTGGGTCTGTGAGTGGGTGCCTGAGTGTATGAGTCGTTCTGAGAGTGTGTGAGTGAGTCTCTAAGTGGGTCTGTGAGTGGGTGCATGAGTGTCTGAGTGGGTCCGAGTAGGTGGGTGAGTCTCTGAGTGAGTCTGTGGGTAGTTGCATTAGTGTCTGAGTGGGTCTGTGAGTGGGTATATGAGTGTCTGAATGGCTCTGAGAGTGGGTGCGTGAGTCTCTAAGTGGGTGTGTGAGTGTCTGAGTGGGTCTGCGAGTGGGTCTCTGCTGCAAGGTGGAATATTATGTGGTATGGCTACAATATTCTCACAATACACAGAGATGATCCTTGGATTCAACAATAATAATCCTTAGCTCAGTCCTGGTAGTGTGGCAAAGGGCAGTCAGGCATTACTGGAGGAACATGTGTAAAGCATTTTACAGTACTATTGTAGTTTATAAGTTATTGAGATGACTGAGAAGAAATCCAAAGCCAATTTATAAAAAGAGCTTATTTTTATATAACTTTAGACACCAAAACAAACTTTTTATCATACATACAACCAGAGTTATGAATGTTCAAAGTATTAGAAAATACATGCATTAAATACTTCAGACATTAAACATTGCAGTCAAGCAGAAATGCTGCTAGTGACAAACGGTTACTTAGGGCTCGAGTTACTTTCTACCCTTTGAATGTAGAAGTCTTTGGGGGCACAGGACTAGTTTTCCACAGTCAGAATATTTGTACCCTGTTCAGGGTCCCCGGGTGCAGAGTGAAATTCTGAACTGTCAGTGGGCTTAAAATCAGGGCTTTGAACATGGCAGTAAATGGGAAAAAGCAATCTTGTGGTAAATGGTCACTCTTCTGTTGAATTACTTCTCACCTTCACAGGGTAGATCTCTTTGGGGTCCCAGGGCCAGAGTTCAACAGCCAGTTCACTTTACCTTGCTCAGTGTGTCTGGGTGCAGAGGTAGCTTTGAACTGTCAATCACTTTAAACAGGAGCCATGGGAGCTGTCAAAAATGCCGCCCTTGACAATCCGTCACTTGGGGGTTAAATTACAATCTACCCTTGCAAGGTAGAGGTTTTTGGGGTCCCAGGATGCAGGCTTAACAGCTGAATTTCATCTACCTTCCTCAGTTACTCTAGGTGCAGAGGTAGCCTCAGCTGTGAACCACTGGAGACGGATCACACCAAAGATACTCTTACCACAATGTCGACCCCACCAGACTGAGGATGCAGAAACATAGGAGCAGGGCTGTTGCCGATGTCGGTTGAAGCCAAGTTTGCTATAGTTTGTGGTTGGGTGCATGAGTATATGAGTCGGTCTGGGAGTGGGTGTGTGAGTGTCTGAGTAGATCTGTGAGTAGGTGCCTGAGTCGCTGAGTGGGTCTGTGAGTGGGTACGTGAATGACTGAGTAGGTTTGTTTGTTGGTGCATAAGTCTCTGAGTACATCTGTGAGTGGGTGCATGAGTTTCTGAGTGAATCTGTTAGTAGATGCATGAGTCTCTGAGTGGGTCAGGAAGTGGGTGCCTGAGAGTCTGAGTGGGTCTGTGAGTGGGTATGTGAGGGTCTGATTGGGTCTTTGAGTGAGTGTGTGAGTCTCTGAGTGGGTGGATGAGTGGGTGTAATAGTGTGAGTGGGTCTCTGAGTGAGTACATTATTGAGTGAGGATCTGAATGTATTTTTTTATTTATGCGGTGATAGTTGCAAATACATCACAACATTACATTAAGGGGCTGTGCTGAGGTGCATGATGAATTCTCGAATATCACATGTGGAAATAAAGCTGTTTTCCGCATGCTGTACACATAAGGGGTCACTCAAAGACCCTTTAGCACCCCCATGGGGCCAAGGTACCTCTACCCTGACCCTTTATATAACTTTCAATATTTACTTTGAGCCCGTATGAGACCATGTCCTAATATATAAAATGACTGCAGCAATTTTCCACACAGCTGCCATCCAAATACAGCATTCCCTGTTGATGGGCGTATTCGCGACTCATCGCATAGTATTCACAAAGACTTTGTGCTTCTAGACCACAAATGTGTTTTTCTTTTAATATCTCAAAAACTACTGAACCGAGTTACACCAAACCACAAAAATCATGCTTTCTGGACCGAGATCTAGCTTTCAGTAAATTTGGTGTTATTTTGTTCAGTGGTTCGGGCTGCAGTTGTGTCTAAAATTCCAATGGGAAGTAACATAGGAAACACACTTTTTTTACCCTTCCTATTTTTCTTGGCCCCACTTTATGGATCACCCCAAAACTCTCCATGCATAATAAGACCAGTGGCACACTCTTTTTTTTGAAAATTTAGTTAAAATTCGTCAACTGGCACCAAAGATATAGGCAAGTCAAAAAACACTTCTCCAGGGTTTTTATGGTATAATGAAGGGGGCTTGCTGACCTCTCCAAGGGCCCTTTTAAGCCCAATTGAACACCACTTTCATGAGGCTTTATTTTTAATTTGGAGTGGGGCCCTTCCAGACCCTGCTACTGGGGGACTTTCAAGCCATGGGACCTATAATATAATTAAAACTGGTAGGGTACCACATTGCCCCCCTCCTTGTCCATATATGGCCCTGGGGATCAATACCTCCCTAGGGCTGACACGTGTAGATCAAAGGAGGGCCGGCTCCTGCTAAGTCCTGCAGGGCACACCCCTGGGACATAGCTGTTTGTTCAGACTTGGCAGGAGCTTTGACAGCTCCTGCCAAGTCAGAGCAAACACAAACTCTGCTCTCAGCAAGCGAGAGCTATGAAACCACTCACGCTTGCTGAGAGCGGAGTTTTGGCCTGTTTCCCTCCTGGCTTTCATGCGGGCAGGGAAACTGACAAAAGTATTGCTGCAACAGATAGGGAGCTAACAGGGAGCTGCATGTTTAACACCTCCCTGTGTGTGATAGCAATGCCGGCTTCTGCAGGATGTGGGAATCGGGTGGGACCGCTGGGGCATTGGGATTCCCCCACATGGTCCCGGAGGTGAAAAGAGGAGAAAGAAGTTAAATAACGGTCAGAAATTAGCAGAAAAGGGCAGAATAAAGGTCAGCAACATGGCAGAAAAAGGCAAGATAAAGATAAGAAACAAGTGGAAACAGGCAGACTAAAGGTCAGAAAAAGCAGAAAGATGCAGAATAAAGGTCAGTAATGAGCAGAAAGAGGCTAAATAAAGGTGAGAATCAAGCAGAAAGAGGCATTATAGAGGTCAGAAACTAGAAGAAGAGGCAGAATAAAGGTCAGAAATGAACAGAAAGAGGCAAATTTAAGGTCAGCAATGAGCAGAATTTGTCAAAACAAAGATGAGAAATGAGCAGAAATAGGCAAAATAAAGGTGAGGAACGAGAAGAGGCAGAAAAGAGGTCAGAAACGAGCAGAAAGAGCAAAATAGAGGTCAGAAATGAGCAAAAGGAGGCAAATGTAGATAAGAAAAGTGCAGAAATAGGCTAACTAAAGGTCAGAAATGAGCAGAAAGCGGAAAGAGGCAACATGGAGACCGGAAACAAGCAGAATAAAACAGAAGTCAGAAACGAGCATTAAAAGACAGAATAATTGTCACAAACGAGTAGAAAGAGGTAAAACAGAGATCAGAAACAAGAGGAAAGAGGCAAAATTAGGATCAGAAACCAGTGAAAGAGGCTAATTATAAGGCAAAGACAAGCAGCAAGAGGCAAAATAGAGATCAGAATCATTCAGAAAGGGGAAACATAAAGGCCAGATACAAGCAGCAAGAGGCAAAATAGATGTCGGAAACTAGCAGAAAGAGCAAAATAGAGATCAGAAACTAGAAGAAAGAGGAAAATTAAAGGTCCGAAACAAGCAGGAAGAGGCAAAACAGAGACCAGATACAAACAGAAAGAAGCAAAATAGAGATCAGAAATGGGCAGAAAGAGGAAAAATATGGTTTAGAAACTAGCAGAAAGAGGCAAAATAAACATCAGAAGCAAGCGGAAAGACAAAATAATGGTCAGAAACAAGCAGAAAGAGGCAAAATAGAGACAAGCATCGAGCAGAAAAAGGCAAAATAGAGATAAGGTAAGAACAGAAAGAGGCTAAATAAAGGTCAGAAACAAGCAAAAGGTAATAAATAAGTAGAACGGTAAAATAGAGACCAGAAACGAGCAGAAAGAGGCAAAATAAATATTACAAAGGACCAAAAACAAACAAAATAGAGACAGGAAACAAGCAGAAAGAGGCACAATAAAGGTCCGAAACGAGTGGAAAGAGATAAAATAGAGGTCAGAAAGGAGCAGAAAGAGGCAACATAAAGCTCAAAAACAAGCAAAAAAAGGCAAAATATAGGTCTGAAAGGAGCAGCACAGGCAAAATAGAGATCAGAAATGAGCAAAAGACACAAAATAAAGCTCAGAAATGAGCAGGAAGAGGCAAAATAGAGATCAGAAATTAGCAGGAGGCAATATAAAGGTCAGAAACAAGCAGAATGACAAAATAAATGTCAGACACGAGCAGAAAAAGGCAAAGTATTTGTCAGATGTTTGCAGAAAGAAGAAAAATAAAGGTCAGCAATGTGCAGAAAGAGAGAAGATAAAGGTCAGAGGTGAGCAGATAAAAGGCAGAAACGAGCAGAAAGAGGCAAATTATACAGCAGAACCAAGAGGCAAGAGACAAAATAGAGATTAGAAACATGCAGAAAGGGACAAAATAAAGGTCAGATACAAGCAGCAAGAGGCAAAATAAAAATGTCACAAACTAGCAGAAAGAGAAAACTAGAGATCAGAAACTAGCAGAAAGAGGATAATAAAGGTCAGAAAGAAGCAAGAAGAGGCAAAATAGAGACCAGATATAAGAAGAAAGAGGCAAAATAGAGATCAGTAATGAGCAGAAAGAGGAAAGTAAAGGTCAGGAACTAGCAGAAAGAGGCAAATTAAACATTAGAAGCGAGCAGAAAGACAAAATATTGGTCAGAAACAAGCAGAAAGAGGCAAAATAGAGATAAGAATCAAGCAGAAATAGGCAAAATAGAGATCAGAAATAGCAGAAAGAGGAAACACAAAGGTCAGAAACAAGCAGAAAGGCAAAATAGAGACCAGAAATGAGCAAAAAAGCCAAAAGAAACATTAGAAATTAGCAAAAAGGGACAAAATAGAGACTAGAAACGAGCCGAAAGAGGCAGAATAAAGGTCAGAAACAAGCAGAAAGAGATAAAATAGCGGTCAGAAAGGAGCAGAAAGAGGCAACATAAAGCTCAGAAACGAGGAGGAAGAGGCAAAATATACGTCAGAAAAGAGCAGAAGAGGCAAAATAGAGATAAAAAGGAGCAGAAAGAGACAAAGTAAAGCTCAGAAATGAGCAGGAAGAGGCAAAATAGAGATCCGAAACGAGCAGAAAGAGGCAAAATAAAGCTTGGAAATGAGCAGAAAGAGGCAATATAAAGTTCAGAAACAAGCAAATTGGCTTAATCAATGTCAGAAACGCGAAGAAAGAGACAAAATACTGGTCAGAAATTAGCAGAAAGAGGAAAAGTAAAGGTCAGCAATGTGCAGAAAGAGGAAAGATAAAGATCAGAAGTGAGCAGTCAGAAGGCAGAAAATGAACAGAAAGTCAACACAACCCACTCAGGCACATGCACCCTACTCACAGATCAACACAGACATTCTCACAGCCACTCGCAGACCCATTCACTTATGCAACCACTCACAGATGAAGTCAGACATGTTCACCCACTCATAGACACAGTCAGATACTCATGCACCCACTTACAGAATCACCCATTCTCTCTCTCACCCACTCACAGATCTCTGTTGAGATGCTATATGGGTGAGTGTGTGGCTGTGTAAGTGACTTTATGGGTGAGTGACTGGTTGTACGATCACAAAATGGGGGTGAAAAATGTGTTTCTCATGTTAATTCCCAAGGGGGATTTTGAACATGAATGCAGCTTGAACCTCTGGACTAAATTACACCAAATTTGGCAGAAAGGTAGCTGTTGGTCCAGAAAGTACACTTTTTGTTATTTGGTGTAAATCCTTTCAGTCGTTTTTGAGAAATGATTGGAAAATCACAGGTGTGAATCCTCCGAGGATCTGACAGTCCCCGTGATGAAATCTGATTGGCTGGCAACACTTCAACTAGGAATTATTGGCAGCCATCTTGGGACTCAGCTAAAGCTGAATCACCACAAACCGTGAAAAAAAGAAAAGCATTTGTTTTTTAAATAATAACTGAAAATTGCAACGGATTCAGGAATTCTGTGAAAATTAAAACAAAAGAAAATGCAGTCTCCTGCACTTGTTTACATTATACCCCCCGCGTCTGCCAGGTCCCTGGGGCACGTGGCTAATAAAAAATAAAATGAGGGAGGCACACAGGGCCCCCCTCCTAGGGCTTCTTTTAATCCTGGGGACCATCACCTCCCAAGGGCTTTACATAAATATTGGTGGGGGTCACACGGACCACCTTTCAGTGAGCTTCTGGAGGCTCAGGGGACAAGTACCTCCATGGTGTCAGGGAAAAGGCAAATACCGTTACTACCCTCAATTTGCCTCAGAAAAGATCTCGAGTAACGGTTAAGCCCTCTTGCTGCAACGTCTGGACAATTGCCTACTAGAGTTAACTGCACCATTGCAAGATGGCCGCTTGACTCACCAGAACTACCTAGTACAGATTGACGCGCGAGATCTCGTGAGGCACGAGATTCCATGCGTCAGCTAAGTGCGTTCTAATGCGCACTTCAATTTGTCCCCTGAGAGGGAAGCTGTGTTTTGGGCGCGCTCTGTAGAATACGAGCAAATTCTAGTGCACGTCACGTTCAGGATGTGTTGTCTTCCGTAAGTTACAGAAGAGGTCCTGTGAAGAGGAAATTCCCGAGTTCGAGTATTAAGGGGAAAATTCCTTCTTGGTCCTCCTGTGAGCAGCCAAGTGCCAGAAAGTTCAGAGAGAGAGAGAGACCAGAATTTGTGAGAGAAGTGATTAATTAATTTCCAGTTGAAGAAGAAGCTGGAGAATTCAAAGAGGTACTCCGCATCCTTCCTGCTCCGATGGGATATCGTCGAGTTTAGGGAGGTCAAGAATTGGAGTCCGGGCTACAAAGAAACAAGTAAGAACAATCCTTAAGACTAGAAAATCTTGTACTCGCTTGCCGAAAGATAAGAGACCACGCATTCAGGCGTATTCCCCAGTTATCACCCCTCCTTGCGGTCTTTCCTATTCTCTCCTTCCTCTGTTTCCCTTTTACTTACCTTTTTGCGCGATTTCCATTTGGAAGCGAAGGATTGCCAGTGGATTGCATCACCTAAATCAGAACAATAGCCCTTAACCCCTTCAGCGCTGCGCGGATTCCCCCGCGGTGCTGAAGGGTTCGAGCGCAGGCGGGGCCATGACGGAACGGTTCCGTCATGAGCACAGCTCAACCGATGCTCATGACGGAATCGTTCCGTCATGAGCATGGAAGGGGTTAAAGACTCAGTGATCAACCTACCACTTACCATATGCTGTGCTGTCCTCGCTAGCATTAGAGAACCCCCCAGATAACCATTCAGTCAGACTACACAAGGTAAGAGGAGAAGAAGGGGAGGCAAATTAGTAAGAGACTGAGGAGGGAATAGGCGAGCACCTAACTGAATTATATCTCCTTGTGCATTAGGTAAATAGAAACACCTGCCAGAGGTAGTCAGCTGAATCAGAAGAGGAGCCCAAACTCCAGCAAAACTGGGTAGGGAAGGTAACAAGGTGATAGAACAGAGTCAGCCAGGTAATTAGAGTAAATAAGAGTTAAGTGATTCTCCCTCTCTGCATTAGGTACTCCAAGACAACAGTCTCCAGAATAGAAGAAGGAGTCCAGAAAAGCTCGAGTGTCTCTTCTTGTCCCATTCCCCTTTCCCCCTGCCTGGAGCCATTGTACTCTACAGTGCATTCCGGGAGGTGGGCATTGGGAGCTAGCAGCGTTCTGCCTCCGTGGGAATTCTGACACAGCTTCTGATAGATTGAAGTGCCCGTTGATTCCCCACTTGGGCAGAATGGCTGAAGGTTTTAGTTTAAAGGCATTAGGTGAAATGTTAGAGGGAATTCAGTGGGAATTAGGAGCCCTAAATGAAGAAAACAAGAATTTAAGACAGGAACTGCTAATTTCCCGACAAGAAACCACACAATTGTCCCAGAGAGTTAGTGAAATCTCCACCGGAACACCTCCAGCCCAAACATTTTCTGGTAGGGCCCAGCCAGCTCAAGACCCACACGCTGTAGCTCAAGTAATTCATTCGGTTTCCCCCTTGATTCCATTGGCCCCCCCCGAAAGATTTCATGGAGATCATCAAAAGGCTCAACTCTTTCTAACCCAATGTTCTTTACACTTCATGTGTCATTCCACTCTTTTCCCTGATGCCCAGTCACGGGTAGCCTTCATTTTATCCTATTTGGGGGGTGATGCAGCAAATTGGGCCATGCCTTTAGTTTCCAGAGATGACCCCTTTCTATATGATTTTGAATGTTTCAAGACAGAATTCCTTAGGATTTTTGATAGGGCAGAATTTCACAGGCCACTGATAATGAGTTGTTAGAACTGCGTCAAGGGAACAGAGATCTCTTTACTTACCTAACTCAGTTTAATAAATTATTGGTGGAAACCAATTGGCCCGAGGAGAAGAGATCAGCCTTATTCTATCGGGGGTTACGGGATGAGATTAAGGATACTCTGGCACAGATTCCTAATAGACCCACAGAATTCTCCGAGTTGGTAAATCTAGTTCTGGAAATTGACTTTCGAAGTTCCGAAAGAAGAGGAGAAAGGAAAACGAGAGAATTTCGCTGGAACCTTCCCCGGTTTGACAGAACGAAGCCGGATACAAGTAAGGGTTTGGGAGGAGCTACAGAAAGTGAACCCATGCAGATAGGATCTGTTCGCGGCCCTTTAAGCAAGGAAGAAAAGGAACTAAGAAGACAAAAGAAATTATGCATGTATTGCGGGGGTCCTGGACACTTTGTGAAAGAGTGTCTGAAAAGACCGAAGACCGTGAATCCGGGAAACTCTCAAAACCATCTGTAGGCGGAGTCGCTCAGGTGGCGAAAATGGAAGACCAGACACCAGGAGTTCATCAAATCATGAATACCCTTCAGACCCTGACGCCACATTTAATTTTGCAAATGACTTTGAAGTTTCGAGATCTAGAAATTGGCGGAGTGGCCATTATGATTGATTCAGGGGCCACAGGCAATTTTTGTGACATCAAATATGCGAAAAGGATGGGAATTCAGGCTTTGCGCAAGGAACAAAAGGAGTCTGTTCGTGCTGTAGACGGGACCGATCTTTCCTCAGGCCCAATCACGCATCACACGGAGTTGGTGGAACTGATCCAGGCAAATGGTCATCATGAGATCCTTCAATTTAATTTGATTGACGCCCCCCAGTTCCAGATAATTTTGGGTCTTCCTTGGCTCACAATACATAATCCAACGATAGATTGGGAAAATCGGACAGTCAATATGGATTCGATCTTCTGCTCCGAACATTGCTTCGATTCCCCATCCAAGGTTCCAGAACCATCCAGGGCCACATTGTTATCTTTTTGTGGAGAATCAACTGGGGTCATAGATACCTTAGAAGTTCCATCCGAATATTTAGAATTCCAAGAAGTTTTCAGTGAAAGGGAAGCGGAACGACTTCCGCCACAGTTACGACTGCACCATTGAGTTGGAACCTGGAGCTGCACTGCCCTGCAGTAGAATCTATGCATTGACAGAAGCAGAGAATGGCTATCTCAAGGAGTACTTAGATCGCTATTTAGCCAACGGCTTCATCAGACCTTCACAGTCTCCAGTATCCTCTCCGCTCTTTTTCATTCCGAAGAAGGAAGGCTCCTTGAGGACGTGCATCGATTATCGTGCTATCAATCGGGTCACCGTCAAGAACCGTTACCCGCTGCCACTGATTTCCGTTCTCCTCGACCAGATTAAAGATGCTCAAATATTCACCAAGTTGGATCTTCGAGGGGCATATCATTTAATTCGCATGAAGGAAGGGCACGAATGGAAAACCGCTTTTAGGACCAAATACGGGCTATTTGAATATCAGGTAATGCCCTTTGGCCTATGCAATGCCCCGGCAGCTTTTCAACACTTTATTAATGACATTATGGGAGATCTGGTGGATAAGGTGGCAGTGATATATCTTGATGACATCTTGATATATTCTAAGAATACCGAAGAACGAAGAACATCCTGGGCATGTCAAGGCGGTTCTAGAGAGACTTCGTAAGCACCAGCTCTATGTCAAGCTAGAGAAGTGTGCTTTTAGTGTTCAGACGGTGGAGTTCTTGGGATTCGTTTTATCCCCAGGAGGAATCTTGATGGATGCTAAGAAGGTCCAAGCGGTGGTGGACTGGCCATCGCCAAAAGATGTTAAGGAGATTCAGCGATTCTTAGGATTTGCTAACTTCTATCGTCGGTTTATCCAGGGATTTTCGCAAAAGATCATCCCCATCACCAAATTGCTCAAGAAGGGAGTGAAGTTCTGTTGGACAACAGAGGCAGAACAAGCCTTTGAATATCTGAAGACCAGCTTTACCTCGGCACCCATCTTGCTGCATGCAGATCCTAGTGAACCCTTCTTTGTGGAGGCAGATGCTTCCGATCAAGCAATAGGTGGAGTCCTGTCTCAGAGGCACAAATCAACTGGACAACTGCACCCCGTGGCGTATCATTCCCGGAAATTAAATCCAGCCAAAATTAATTATACCATCGCAGAAAAAGAGCTGTTGGCGGTGAAGGATGCGTTCACGGAGTGGAGACACCATTTACTCGGGGCTCGACACACTATAACAGTGTTCACGGACCACAAGAACCTTCAATTTCTTAAGTCTGCAAAAACATTAACTCCACGTCAGTTGCGTTGGTCCCTTTATTTCGCAGATTTTGATTTCGTGATTACCTATCGCCCAGGGAGTAAGAATGGAAAGGCGGATGCCTTGTCCAGAATCCAGACAGAAGGTACGGAACATGTGGTAACTCCCCAACCCATCATTCCAGACACTAAGATTGTGGGCACACTTTCTTTTGCGAACTATCAGGAAGAGATTGGCAGACAGATGTCAGCAGAGGAAATGACCGAATGGGCAAGACAAGAGGAAGGAAGAGTCATCAAGGATTCCTTGCCTTATCGTCAGGGAGCTCTGTACTTGCCCACTAAAGAACTTCAGGAACAAGTTCTAAGAGACTGTCATGATCAACCTTTAGCTGGCCATAAAGGAACCCTAAAGACTGTCGACTTAATCCAGCGCTATTTTTGGTGGCCAAACATGAGGTCTCAGATCAGGAGGTATGTGGAGTCTTGTGGGCTCTGTGCCAGAGGGAAATCAAGTAGACAGGCTCCTCAGGGGTTCTTGCAACCATTACCCACATCAAGACATCCCTGGCATACGGTCACGTTGGAGCTGATTGTAGATCTTCCCCGGAGTAAGGGTTATGACACAGTATTAGTAGTGGTAGACACTTTCACCAAGATGAGTCACTTTATCCCAGTAAAAGGAGTTCCGTCAGCCCCTGAGTTGGCTAAGCTTTTTAGGGAAAATATTGTAAAGATTCATGGGGTCCCAAAGATCCTGATTTCAGACCGTGGCCCTCAATTTGTATCTCACTTTTGGAAGGCGTTCATGAGAGGGTTGGGTGTAGAAGTCAGACATTCTACCAGTTACCACCCTGAGACAGATGGCCAGACTGAAAGGGTGAACTAAGAGTTAGAACAGTATCTGCGTCTGTTTCTTTTGGATCGGGGTGGTTAATGGTCAGATTTTTTGTGGATGGAGGAATTTGCACACAACAATGCAAAGAATGTTTCAACAGGTTACTCACCATTCTTTCTAAATTATGGGAGACACCCAAACCCCTTCTGTAATCAGGGAGATTTTGCAGTTCCAACACTTAGTAACTTGTTAATGAAATTGGCTTCTGCTCGTAAGACTGCGGAATCCAATCTATTGAAAGCAAAAGAAGGTTACAAGAAACAAGCCGATCGACATCGAAGAAAGGCCCCACATTATCAGAAGGGAGATTCGGTATGGTTATCTTCCCGACATCTTGGGTTGAAGGGAAATCGAAAATTTCAGCCTCGATTTTTAGGCCCATTTCCTATAGAACAAGTTTTGGGTCCTGTTACCTGCAAACTCAAGCTACCCAAGCAGTTGCGGATTCACCCAGTTTTTCATGTATCCCTCTTAAAAAAGACAGCTCCTAACCTCAGAGTAGACAGACCGCCACCCCCTTTGCAGATTAAAGAACTCCAGGAATATGAGGTAAAGGGGGTTTTAGACTCTAAGAGGGTAAGAGGCAAGTTAGTCTACTTAATTGACTGGAAAGGTTATGGCCCAGAAGAACGAACCTGGGTACTTGCAGATGATGTGCATGCCCCAAGACTGATCAGACAATTTCGTTTGCGTTACCCACTAAAGCCAGGACCGATAAATCGGTCTTTGAGAGGGGGTACTATCAGGGAAAAGGCAAATACCGTTACTACCCTCAATTTGCATCAGAAAAGATCTCGAGTAACGGTTAAGCCCTCTTGCTGCAACGTCTGGACAATTGCCTACTAGAGTTAACTGCACCATTGCAAGATGGCCGCTTGACTCACCAGAACTACCTAGTACAGATTGACGCGCGAGATCTCGTGAGGCACGAGATTCCATGCGTCAGCTAAGTGCGTTCTAATGCGCACTTCAATTTGTCCCCTGAGAGGGAAGCTGTGTTTTGGGCGCGCTCTGTAGAATACGAGCGAATTCTAGTGCACGTCACGTTCAGGATGTGTTATCTTCCGTAAGTTACAGAAGAGGTCCTGTGAAGAGGAAATTCCCGAGTTCGAGTATTAAGGGGAAAATTCCTTCTCGGTCCTCCTGTGAGCAGCCAAGTGCCAGAAAGTTCAGAGAGAGAGAGAGACCAGAATTTGTGAGAAAAGTGATTAATTAATTTCCAGTTGAAGAAGAAGCTGTAGAATTCAAAGAGGTACTCCGCATCCTTCCTGCTCCGATGGGATATCGTCGAGTTTAGGGAGGTCAAGAATTGGAGTCCGGGCTACAAAGAAACAAGTAAGAACAATCCTTAAGACTAGAAAATCTTGTACTCGCTTGCCAAAAGATAAGAGACCACGCATTCAGGCGTATTCCCCAGTTATCACCCCTCCTTGCGGTCTTTCCTATTCTCTCCTTCCTCTGTTTCCCTTTTACTTACCTTTTTGCGCGATTTCCATTTGGAAGCGAAGGATTGCCAGTGGATTGCATCACCTAAATCAGAACAATAGCCCTTAAAGACTCAGTGATCAACCTACCACTTACCATATGCTGTGCAGTCCTCGCTAGCATTAGAGAACCCCCCAGATAACCATTCAGTCAGACTACACAAGGTTAGAGGAGAAGAAGGGGAGGCAAATTAGTAAGAGACTGAGGAGGGAATAGGTGAGCACCTAACTGAATTATATCTCCTTGTGCATTAGGTAAATAGAAACACCTGCCAGAGGTAGTCAGCTGAATCAGAAGAGGAGCCCAAACTCCAGCAAAACTGGGCAGGGAAGGTAACAAGGTGATAGAACAGAGTCAGCCAGGTAATTAGAGTAAATAAGAGTTAAGTGATTCTCCCTCTGTGCATTAGGTACTCCAAGACAACAGTCTCCAGAATAGAAGAAGGAGTCCAGAAAAGCTCGAGTGTCTCTTCTTGTCCCATTCCCCTTTCCCCCTGCCTGGAGCCATTGTACTCTACAGTGCGTTCCGGGAGGTGGGCATTGGGAGCTAGCAGCGTTCTGCCTCCGTGGGAATTCTGACGCAGCTTCTGACACATGGGCTTTTTTCTAAAAAAGGAGGGCCCTCTTCCTGGGGCTTTAATATGCTCCAGGGACCACCACCTCCAAGGAGCAATATTAAACAACATGTGGGGGGCACACATAAAACACGGGCCTCAAGGACCACCACCTCCTCAAGTGCAAACACACAATTTAAAAACAGGGAGGTGAGCCGCGTGACCCCCTTCTGGCTAATAAACGGACCCAGGGACCACCACCTCGCTGGAGGTGAGATTGTGTGGCTCCCCTCCAGGAACCATTAATGACCCTGGGTACTCCCACCCCCAGGACAAGCTCCTGCTATGTTCCGGGTTGCCCAACCCTGGGACATAGCAGTTTGCTTTTGCTTGGCAAGAGCTGAGAGCTCCCTCCAAGCGAAAGCAAACATAACTCTGCTTCCTGCCGAAAGGAGCTGGCAAAGTGCTCACATTTGCTAGAAGCAGAATTTTCATCTCTTTTGCTGCCTGCTGCCAAGTGTGCAGGGAAATGGAATTAAGGATTGCTTTCACATGCAGGGAGCTGCATATTTAGCAGCTCCCTATGAGTAGGAGCAATGATGGCTCCAGGTGGAGGCGGGAAGCCCGTAGGGACCACATGGACATTCATGCTTGTCTGCAGACCCCAACAGTGCAGACAGGTTTCCCTGGCTGGGCTCCAGGGCACCCAGTATGACAAGGCCATGCCCTCTGTGGGGGGGTCGGAAGGCCAAAATCAGTCAAGGAAGGGGGACTGCGCAACCCTTCTCATTCATTGAATTGTGGACGAACCAGGGGATGGGGTCTCCAGGTCTGAAATCGTCCCAGGAAAGGGGGACTCATGGCCCTCCTCGCCTTGGAAGAATATGAAAACAGAGACCATGGCTCTCGGTTTAGTTATCCTAAGTATATAAAGGCACATCTTCATCAGCAAGGTCCATCTGCTTAGCCATGCCCTCTTTTCCGTGGAAGTATGTAAAGGTCTTCCCGCCTTTTCCCACATGGACAGCTTAACAAAAGGCCCCAAGCACGTTTCCAGCAGATTTTAGTGACATGTTATTGATGCAAAGGAATACAAGTATATTTCCACCAAACAAAGAAGAACTTATTTCATTTAGTTAAGAGAAAGTACCCCGGTTTGGTGGAGATTCACCTCTTTGTAGTCTCTTGATGAGGACTCACGATATTACAGATTTGAGGATGAAGATGCATGAGGATCAGTCACATTGTGGAATTACATGCACCCAAAGTCACTGGAAACATTACCTTGTGGTCCTTTACGCAGCGGTAGTGTAGAATATGCACAAGACATTTACCCAGCACTTGCTAATTAACCAGATGAAAGTACTCTAATTGGGTAGATATTTTCGGCAATACTGGGGACTCTTGGAAAAATGAGGTTCAACTCTGGCCCTGGTGCTAATTTCTCCAAAATGAAACCTCTATGGGAAGCACTTACAAATATAAATATAGCAGGTGCCCCAATTGAAGATCAACTCTAGCAAGGCACAAATAATCCTAAATTCCTAGACTTGGAGAAGCCAAATCAAGTGTTTTTCCTCTTGTATTCCACGTTGAAAAACAAAATGAAATCTTAATGGAGGTGAATTCATTATAGATCTGTTGGTGCACAATCTGATTGTAGTGACTGTGATGAGTGGCTCTTTCATGTCATGCGCTTGTGAGTGCAGATTCCATGCTTCTCCCATTTAAATACCCTAAGTTTGCAAAGAGGCAAAATCTAGGGGTGGGCGGAATTTGCGAAATCCACTTTCGCAAAGTATCGCGAAAATGTTAAAAATTATCGCAAACACGCGGAAATATCGCAAAGATGCGGAAGTTTTTTTCCCGCATGTTCGCGAGATTTTCTGCATGGTTGCGGCTCCCCAACTTACCCATGTGGTTGCTCGCGGGTGCGGCCATCTTGTTTTCAGTTGTCTCGCAGCGCATGATCGCGAGAAGAAAGACGTGATCGCGCGACGCATGACGTCACTGCGGGCGTGAACTGTCACAAGACAGCGCAAATGGCTTAAAACAATACAACATCTCATGGAGAATGCGACCGGATCAAGAAAACTTGTCGGCGAACGCAGGGATTCAGGTAAGGCGATCGCACGCGCGCGAGAATGTATTATTTTACAGCGCGAGCAAGAAACAAATTATCGCCAAGCTGCGGAATGCGGAAATTTGGACAATTATCGCAATTTCCGCGAACGGAACGAAATTTTAGCCCAGGCCTAGCAATATCCAAAGCCCCATTCATACACCCACTTGCAGATATATACTTGCACTCATACAATCACTAAAAGACCTACATATGTACTCACCAACCCAGTCAGACACTCACACAGGCACTCACAGACATATCACAGACACACACAGGGTCTGACACACCCACTCAAACACCCACACAGGTACTCTCACACACCGACTTACAGACCCAAACAGGTACACACACACACACAGTCAGACACTCATACAGGTACTCATACACCCACTCACTGACCAACACAGGCACTCACAGACACACCCACAGACACACACTGGGTCTAACACACCCACTTAAACACTCACAGAAGTACTCAAACAACCACAACCAGCCCACATAGGCACTTACACACCCACCCTCAAACATGACAGGTTACAGTTAGGATTAATAAGTTTAAAAATATAGAATTTCCCTAAAAAAACAAAGGTTACAGGGATGTTATAGTTAGGAAATAGAATTAAACAAAACCTTAGAAATTCACTGAAAAAACAATGGTTCATAATTAAGCTCAGATTTGACTCATACACAACCATTGAAATTCGGCAGTTATAGTTACCTGAGCTAACAATAATGTAGGCCCTGGAAATGCACTGCTTTTGACATCATATTTTATATCACTTGTTACAGGATCACTGATGACATCTCAAATGACATCAATGAAGACATCTATACAGGCCCACTCAAACACCCACTCACATCCCTATACAAATTATCATACACCCACTCACACACTCACAGAATGACTCATTTACCCATTCCCGGAGTCATGCATGGATCAATGTAAACACTCACAGAACCATTCACTCATCCATAGAGTCAATTGTACAATCACTCACTCACTTATGTAGATCACTCACTCACTCATGTAGCCACTCACACAACCACTCAGTCAATCATATAATCAGTCACTCACCCATACAGTCACTCACACAGGCACATACCCATACAGCTGCTGTCACACTCACTTATTCACCTATACAGCAACTCACAGACCTACTCACTCACCCATACAGCCTCTCAACACAGCTACTCACTCACCCATACAAGCACTCCTACATCTGCTCACTTACCCATACAGACATTCATACATACACTCTTTCTCCAGTATAGCCACTCACACACCAACTCACTTAAACAAACACTAATTCAAACAACCACACACTCACTCATACAGCCAGTTATATACCCAGTCACTCATTCCTACAGCCATTCAGACACCCGCTCACTCACCCATACAGTCGCTCACACACCCACTGACCCACCCATACAGCCACTCATGCAGCCACTCACTCACCCACTCACAAACTAATTCAACCACTCACACAGCCACTCACTTACCCACACAGCTACTCACACATCCAGGTATACACCCATACAGCCACTCACACACCCATACAGCTACTCCAACACCCATTCTCACAGTGATACACACAAACAGCCACTCACATAATGCATGTTTGATATTTTATACTAATTATCAGTACACCTGGTATACTAATTTAACTTTTGTAGTAGTTAAGTATATGTGTTTAACAATCATAAACTCTTGGAAAATTCTTATGCTCATTGGATGACATCATCAGTGATGTCATCAGTGATTTCATTTGAGATGTCATAAGTGATGTCATGAGTAATGTCACTGACCATGTCATGAGTGATGTAATATGTGAGGACATAAGCAGTGCATTGTGGGGTATAAGTTATAGTTAGCTCGGGTAGTTAGGTAGTTAGAACCTAGTTTCCATAGGAAGAGTGTTTCTTTCATTTGCCAATAGCTTTGGCATTGTGTGATGGATCCTCACAAAACTAATTTGCCACTCACTTCAGCTGCTGTTGAACATTTCGGGGTGTTCCGTCAATCGGGGGCAAAGAAGAAGGTGGGGTCACAAATCAAGTTTTTATCCATGCCAATTTCCATAGGAAATTGAGAAACGGCTACAGCCTGAACTGCTGAACGTAATTATACCAAATTTAGCAGAAAGGTAGCTGTTGAAAGCAACCTTTTCATTGATTGGCGTAAATATGTTCTGTAGTTGCAGAGATTTTAAAAGAAATTCAAATTTCTATATCTGGGAGACAAGGAGGATCCTGCCAATCTCATGCTGCGATCTGATTTGCTGCCAACACTTAAAACCAGTAAGAGTTTTCTTAAACTGAGTGAATTAAAAAACATTAAAAAAGAAATGGGGGCAGGAGAGAAACACCTTGATCCCCTAGGCCTCTTGGGATGGCCCCACAGGTACTCTCTATGGCCAAAAAAGCATTTAAAAACCAAATGTGATGGGATCCAAGAATCCTGCAGAACTTTTAATAAAAAATAAAGAACGTTCTACTGCGCTTCTTTAATTGTTGCCCCCTGGGTGGGCCAGGTCCAGGGGGCATTTAGCGCATAAAGGAGAGGGGTCACACGGGCCCATCACCTCCCCGGGACTTTAGTTAATAAATGTGCGGGGGAGTCTCTTAAGGCATACTCCGCTGACCCAGGGACCACCACCTCCCTGAGGCTTATTCATTTATCAATGAGTGGCTCTTGGACCCCCCAGTCACATGGAACACCACCTCTCAAGAGATTTTTGTTTAAAGAATGTGGGGGCCGCACAAATCCCCAACAGCCTCAGGGACCACTACCTCCCTGGGGCTTTAAACGTTTTTATTGAATGGGTCCACATGGATCCCCTACTATAGCTATACATGGCCCTAGGGACCGCCACTTCTCAGGACTGGCTACTGCTATGTCCCGGGGTTGCCCACTTCTGGGACATAGCTGTGTGCTATGGCTTGGAGGAGCTCTACCACTCCCATCAAGCCATAGCAAACTCTGCTCCACTTCAAGCAAGTGAAAACATAAAAAATGCTCTAGCTTGCTGAAAGTGGAGCACAATTTCTTTAACAGAGAGGGAGCTGCATGTTAGCAGCTGCCTCTGTGTAAAAGCAATGCCGGCTCCTGCAGGAGGCAGAGAGCCAGCAGGGACGACAGGGGCCTTCAGACTCCCCCCACGGTCCCTATCAGTGGCAAGTTGGTGCCCTGGTGGGTCCAGGGAACCCACAATTGAGTGTGCTCCCAGGGGATTGGGTCCCCAGGGCCAAAATTAGCTTGGGAGGGGAGGTGCTTGGCCCCTTTCCCTTTTTCCTTACAACAAAAACAAGGGATGTCCCCGGTAATGGGCTGAATTTTGGCTCTAGAGGCTCCTTGGGGAACAACAAGCACTCCTGTTACTTTCAGTATGTCCCACAAGGCGAGATTGTTGAGAGGTCTTCAGACGTCATTCCCCCTTTCTCCACCACTCAGCAATTGCGCCTCCTGGCGCACTGCTGGTTAGTGGATGAAGTCCCCTTTGCTTTAGATTGTCCTTGGGGGCCAATGAGCCCTCCTGTTACCTGCAGTAAGTCCCACACAGCGGAATAGCTGAGAGGTCTTCATAGGCTACGCCCCCTTTCTCCACCACTCTTCAAACATGCCTCCTGGCACACTGCTGGTTGGGGGATAAAGTTCTATTGGATGCTGAGAGTTCTTGATGGGCCAGAAGCCCTCCTGTTACCTCCAGTAAGTCTGACACAGCAGGATTACATAGAGCTGTTTGGACGCCCCGCCCCCTATGTCCACCACTCGGCGAACATGATTACCAGTTTAAATAAAAACATAGAAATTCACGGAAAAACACATATTACAGGGACATTATAGTTACGAAATAGAATTTAAAAACCTTAGAAATTCAATTAAAAAAAACAAACTAAGGTTACAGGGACGTTATAGTTAGGCTCATATTTCACTCGTACATATCCAGTGAAATTCAGCAGTTATAGTTACCTGATCTAACTGTAACTTATGCCCCCACAATGTACTGCTTATCCACAGAACCACTCACACACCCACTAACATCCCCATACAACCACTCACATACCCATTCACAGATCAATACCATTACTCATATATCCACTCACTCCTCCATGGAGGCACTCACAAACCTACTCACTCACTCACTCACTCACTCACTCACTCACTCACTCACTCACTCACTCACTCACTCACTCACATACTCACTTACTCATACAGCCACTCACAGAACTATTCTCGTACTCATACAACAACTCATACAACCACTTACTCACCCATACAGCCACTCACATAGCCACACACTCACCAACACAGCTATTCACTCACCCATTTGTTTACCTACAGTCACTCACACAACCACTCATAAACCCATAATGCCTCTCAACACAGTCACTCACTCACCTAAAACAACCACTCAATCACATACTTACATAACCTCTTATATGATCATTCACACATCTATACAATCACTCAGACATCTGCTCACTCACCCATACAGCTATTTACTCAGACACTCTCCCATACAGCCACTCACACACCAATTCACTTAGCCAAACATTGACTCAAAGAGCCATTCATTGACCCATACAGCTACTTACACACTGTGTCACTTACTCATACAGCCATTCAGACACCCACTCACTTACCCATACAGTCACTACATACCCCCTTACCCACCCATAGAGCCATTCACACTGCCACTCACTCACTCATACAGCCACTGACATACCCACTCACTCACTAATACAGCCACTCAGATAGCATCTCACTCACCCACACAGCTACTTGCACACCCACTTATACACTCATACAGCCACTTATACACCCACACACACATTTGCACAGCCATTCACCTAATATCTGTTAGGAGTAGCATCACTCAGTAATAATGCACCTAGTGTACTAATTTAACTTTTGTAGTAGGTTAGCACATATTATTGTCACTTATAAACACTGAAAAACACATACACTCACCGAATAATGTCATCAGTGATATCATTTGATATATCATCAGTGCAGTGATATCATCAGTGATGCCACTGACCATGTCGTTCGTGATGCCATATGTGAGGTCATAAGCAGTGCATTGTGGGGCGTAAGTTATAGTTAGCTCAGATAACTATGACTGCTGAATTTCAATGGTTTTGTGCAATTAAGATCTGAGCCTAACTACAATGTCCCTAGTGATGGAAAATAATAGACAAGAAGGAATTTGGGCCATTTTACAGAGTGCCTGTGCCTGTCCTGGCTGTTGAAGGTATAACAAATGTACTTTTACCCTCCCTGCCAGTAGAACCACATCATATGGCTGGTTCTACACAGTTGGCCATGAGCGCTTCTGGGTAGTTACCTACCTCCTCTCACTACCTTACAGGAAGTCCCATTACAAGCTTTGGCCAACGATGAAGCTTCTTTTCACTGGCTAGTGACAGCTAACACTGAAGTGTCACTTCTTCCAATTACATCGTCAAATATGACTACACAGATTTCAACTCTGCAAGTAGACAACGATGGTGTTTACAACATACCCCCTTTGAAGTCAGATATCAGTTCTACACAGTTTCAAGGGCCTTCCACATTTGCACAAACAGCCTCTGGCTATTTTTTCAACTTTGATGACTTCTCTTCAGATTCCTCAGACCCACGTCCACAGCGAGGACCACATGAGTTTTTCATTTGACCTAAAAAGCTTAGTTTGTCCCTCAATGGATATACATTTGGATAACAATTTTGTTACATTTCCTCCACATTTCGATTTTTTTTGTGACTCTCATTTTGCTGCTTCTCAATGGATGCTATCTTCTAGAACACTCTGCTGTTGAACTGGTAAATAAGGTTTCGAAACTGCGTTCTTCATCACACTATGGGGCCGATTCCGATCTTGTGAGGAAGGACTCCAAACGCATCCGGTACGCAATGCAAAGTATGGACGAAACGGCCACCACAGTAGCGGTCACATTGTAATCGGGTTTGTGGGATTGCAGCCTAACAGGCGGGCGGTCCCCGTCCCCTCTATGATGGAGGGCAGACTCAAGTCCGCCCGCCATGGTAATGAGGCCCTATATCCGGAACTTGAGATTGCATGTTCAGTGGAACAAGGTTTTATTTAGATCTTGCCTTATACCACACCAACTGATTTTCCTGAATAAAACTGTGCAGCTGACACACTGGCTCAGCTTGGCCAAGATAAGGGATCTAAATACACCACCAATCCCGACTTTTGCACGCTTTGCGAATAGGCAGCAATCCACAAATGACATGAAGGATATGTTTGACGACATGGTTATAAATGGGTCATACAGTTCTTCACGTTCCTTTCAAGAGTGATAGTTAGTTTGACTGTTAGATACTAATGGATGTCAGGTATGAAAGGGCTCAGGATAAATAGGCTGAACCAACATTACGTGCAGAGACACCACACAGGAGTGGTCACAGCAAACAGTGCTGGAAAGTTGTGTCTCGAATGGCTAAAACAATCAACGTTGTCTGAGGTGAAACAACACTTGTCTTTTATTTCTGATGACATGGCCCTACAGGATTTTTTGTTAGGTCTTTGTAAGCCATAACAAAAGTGATTTCTGTATGCAATATACAATGGAGAGTGGAAAGTTTCACAGCAGCAAGCTGCTGAAAGACTTCGTGAAATTGACAGAGCAAATTTAGAAAAGGCTCTAGCAGTAGTTGACAATGGCATGACTGCATTATCCACTAGGATATATTCTCTCTGTGATATTGTGTCATCTGCTATTGGCATCATACAGAGTGACATGACCTCTTTGCCACCTCAGAAATTAAAGTGTGGCTCCATTATGCTTCTAACTAAGTTGGCGTCCTAAGACGCTACACACTGGTCGCTTTCCATGAAAACACCTAAATGCCACAGGTTTAAATTTACTACACAACTTAACAAAATACCAGACCACTATAGCTAATAAATACATGATATACACTATTTTGCACATAGAAAAGTTAAATACATTATTTTTTACATTTATCTCTTTGCCTATTTAAGTTTTCTCTTCAAATACTGTTTGCAACACCATCAAGTATGCAGATATGAAGCATTCGGAGAAGGGTTTGTACTTGAGGCATGGATCTTACCTTACACTTATCGTTGCAGGAAAGGTGAAAATGAGGTTGTTCTTAGCGGTACAGACTGGGAGAATACTTGAGGTCATTCTCTATTTTACGGGGAAGTATCACTCCAAGGAGCATGTAGTGAATCAAAGGTGAACTTGTCATGTTATCTGAAAGGATTCCCAGCTGCTGTGATTCGTCCGGTGTTCAGATTGCTCTCTAATGGGAGTTATTTGATGTTAAATAGTCAAGATTGCTGTGGGATGAAACCGGGAATACCATATCTAGCTTCTCCAGTTGTGACCTGTTGAACACAAGTGCTATTTTCACCTGCCCATACAATTAGAGATGCAACAATTTGACCTTTTGATAAAAATTTCAAATGTAAACTTTGATGTTTTAAGCAGATTGAGAGCCTTATTTTTCAGAAGGACGTGGCTTTAACATCTGCATGAGAGATGTTTGATCTTCAAGTTGAAAGGCCTTCCTTTGAGATACAGTCGCTACTTTGCACCAATATCCCACACCATTTTGGGGAGCTAGTGTACTAAATTTTTAACATTTCCAATAGTGCATGGATAGCACACTTTTTTAAACAATTGACTCTCGTTTAGTTAGTACCTTCCAGGCGGTTTTCGAAGTTGTTCCATCTGCCATACACTCCGTGCTGGGAATAATTTTTGGAGGCTTACCGCTTGTCCCATTCCTAGCTTTTGGGATACTTATTTTATTTTATTCGCTCCTCAATGGATGTTCCACACGCGGACGAGTGGGGATGGCACTACCACATATGCTACTGTGTTGTGAAAGAATGATGCAGTCCTTTGGGTCACCCCTGCTTCAAGAACTGAATGACAATGGTGTGCAGACAAAATATTGAGATGTAAATTTGGAACTACAGAATTATCGAGTCCTGAATATCATCAGTGGGAAATATAAACAGCGAGAATATCGTGGTCAAGAATATCGATTTGAATGTAAGAAATATTGTTTTTTAAAATATAGAAGTTAATAATATTGTTTGCAAAAAATATAGTTGTTTAAAATAACGATTTTAAATTAGTGTTATGTATTTTAATACATATTTTAAGTGTAAGTGATGTATTTCTTTGTATAAGTATTGTTTATGTTTATAAATATATGTGCTACATATTTAGTAGTTATCAGTTTTATTTTACTTCAATTTTACATTTTTTAGTTCAGTAGGGGGTTGTGGGTTTATAGGAGAATGGAGTGGGAAGTAATTTAATTATAATAAATTAATTATATTTTTTATTTATTAATATTTATTTAATTGAGATTTTATAGTGTTAATTGAGAGAAGCAATTTCTTTGTAAATAATAATTACATAATTGTTCATTAATAATAATCAATTGAAAAGTAAATATGGACAACTAAAAATATTTGTTCGTTTGAAAAATATTTTTATGTTTTATTGAATATATTATCTGTAGGTATTTGTAATCTGTATTTAAAATGATATTTTTTTTTAAAGTTATTATACTAAATATATTTGTATTTTTTAGATTTATATATATTTATTTATGTATTTTGTTTATCAAATATTGTTTGTTGCTGTTGATATTTTGCTTGTTTTTAATGATGCAATGACTGGAGTGAGAATATAAATTTTTACCCCTTGGCTATTCAACACTTTCCCTACTGTTGTACTCATTGGAGTGGGAATAGTAATTTCTACCCCTCTGCTATCCAACACTTTCCCTACTGTTACACTCACTGGAGTGGGAATAGTAATTTTTACCTCTCCGCTGTCCAAAACTTTCCTTACTGTTGCACTGACAGAAGTGGGAATAGTAATTTGTACCTCTCCTCTATCCAACACGTTCTCTACTGTTGCACTGACTGGAGTGGGAGAAGTCATTTTTACCCCTCTGCTATCCAACACTTTCCCTACTGTTGCACTGACTGGAGTGGCAATAGTAATTGTTACCCATCCGCTATCCAGCACTTTCCCTACGGTTGCAATGATTGGAGTGGGATTAGTTTTTTTTTACCCTCCACTATCTAACACTTTCCCTAGTGTTACAATCACTGGATTGGAATAGTAATTTCTACCTCTCCACCATCCAACACTTTCTCTACTGTTGCACTGACTGGAGCGGGAATAGTAATTTTTACCCCTCCACTATCCAACACGTTCCCTACTGTTGCACTGACTGGAGTGGGAGTAGTAATTTGTACCCCTCCGCTATCCAATACTTTTACTACTGTTGCATTGACTGGAATTGGAAATCTAAATTTAAATATTTGTAATGTTTCAATTAATAATAAAATGATTTTTTAACATTAATTTTATGATATTGGTATATGTATATAGACATTTATTTCTCACATTTTTATATATATTTTTTAATAATAAAATACATTTAAATGAATAGTATATGTTTTCCTGTAAATATATATAATAATTATTACATATGTGTTTTTAACTTTTTAAAGTTAGGTTTATTTGTTATTTTTGCTAAAATGTATATTAAACCATATTTTTTAAGTAAGTTTATTTAATATAATCGATATGTATATATATATATATATATATATATATATATATATATATATATATAGATATATATATATGGGGCGGCACTATAAATTAATGAGGTAAAGTCAGCAGCTGTTCCTTCCCCCGAGGTCAGGCAGTGATCAAGGGAAAAGGATTTCCAGAAACGCATTTGGCAACATGGCTTTTAGACACTTTTGAAAGACTCTTTCACTTGGGAAAGCATTACCTGTTCTGCTGCTGCCTGCCAGAATAAAGATGGTGAAATTCACTTTGTGTGTGGCGCCTTACTGTGAGAGCAGTTTCTTTTGGATATATATGTGGCCCGCTCCGGTCACGAGGATGCCCCACTGCGAGTGCAGGTCCGGTTGCTTCGATTATAGAGCACCACAAGGAACAAAGTGACCAATTTTGGGAGGCCAAACTTTAGCAGCGAAGAGGTTGTGCACGAACAAGCGAGCCGATGGATTTTTAAACAATGAATTAATTGGGTGAAAATGGAAGTAACAGCAGCAACTACTAAAGTAACACACTTTATAAAGAACTACATTTACCAGCGTGCAACTGATGCCGATCCGCCTTGATAGGGCCGGACTATAAATTAATGAGGTAAAGTCAGCAGCTGTTCCTTCCCCCGAGGCCAACCAGTGATCAAGGGAAAAGGATTTCCAGAAACGCATTTGGCAACATGGCTTTTAGACACTTTTGAAAGACTCTTTCACTTGGGAAAGCATTACCTGTTCTGCTGCTGCCTGCCAGAATAAAGATGGTGAAATTCACTTTGTGTGTGGCGCCTTACTGGGAGAGCAGTTTCTTTTGGATTTATATGTGGCCCGCTCCGGTCACGAGGATGCCCCACTGCGAGTGCAGGTCCGGTTACTTCGATTATAGAGCACCACAAGGAACAAAGTGACCAATTTTGGGAGGCCAAAGTTTAGCAGCAAAGAGGTTGTGCACGAACAAGCGAGCCGATGGATTTTTAAACAATGAATTAATGGGGTGAAAATGGAAGTAACAGCAGCAACTACTAAAGTAACACACTTTATAAAGAACTACATTTACCAGTGTGCAACTGATGCCGATCCGCCTAAAGTAAAGTAGGTAAAGAAAAGTCAGCAACTGTTACTTCCCCCGAGGCCAGCCAGTGATCAAGGGAAAAGGATTTACAGAAACACGTTTGGCAACATGGCTTTTAGACAATTTTGAAAGACTCTTTCACTTGGGAAAGCATAACCTGTTCTGTTGCTGCCTGCCAGAATAAAGATGGTGAAATTCACTTTGTGTGTGGCGCCTTACTGGGAGAGCAGTTTCTTTTGGATGGATATATATATATATATATATATCTATATATATATCTATATATATATATATATATATATATATATATATATATATATATATATATATATATATATATATATATATATATATATATATATATAAACTGTCCACATCCTCAGTCCTCCGGGACACAAAAGCGGCGGTGCACAAACAGGGTCCGAGGAAATCCTGTATTCATGAACGTCTCACCATGTGTATATCATACACGAAGGCACTCCTCCCCAAGAAAGACACAGCATATCCAAAGTTCCTTCACGAAAGTTTTAATGTGCTTTAAGCCAAAAGGTTTACCCACAATCACCACAAGAAAAGAGGCATCGGCACTACGCGCAAGTCTGGCGTACAATAACATAAAAAGAGGACTGCAGTTTGTATGTGTTCCTGGTTGATAGTTTGGCGGCCATCTTAGAACGGTAACAACATTTTGTGATGTTTACCTTAAACGTTCAATCTCAATAAAGTTATATAATTAACAGTGAACAGAGGCGAGAACAAAAAAATTTTAATTCACATTTGTGCAAACATAGCAGTGTGCCAATGACAATCAAGTTTGCTTAATCCTCTATTCTTTTTTATATAATTCACGCAACTATAAATTCATTTAAACATTCTTTTCAGATTTCCTCAACATCGTATTGTAAGTATAAAGCCTAAAAGTTCGCACAGTCTCCACATCCTACCCAAGTGGGTGGAAATTATGAAAAAATGAAGAAATGAAGAAATGAAAAAGTATCCTATCCAAATGGATGGCATGACCAGATACCTGAAAGGGAAATATCCATGTAATAATAACTTTTCTACATTGCATAATATGTTTATGTTTCCAATTTTCATAGTCAATTTGCATACTTGCTCTTAATTTAATTGACAAGAGTCTAAGAACTATCCTGAAATAAATCAACTTCGACATGGCAACATCTGAAAAAACATTCAAGCCCAAGTGGGCCAGCAATTAATTCTATGCTTCTTGTTCTGACCCTTGTGATTATGCTTCTTTTTGTCACTTTCAATCTTGATCGTTGCCTCTTTCATCCTTTATTCTACATCTGAGATCACCTAAATATGGCAAGTGGAGATAGCAAACAAAACAACCATCAATCAGACTAGTCCTCTTATATCAAAAATGTAGCGCCGATGCTCTACAATTAAATAGGATTAATACAAATTAAATGGAAGAAAACATCAGAGCTAGATCACTGGTACAAAATTTAGTACTATGACATGACACCCCAGAGAAACAGAATGGAAATAGGACAGTGGGGTTCAGAACATACGCTTAGAAATCAGAAAATAGAAACCTGGTTATTTAGAATATAAAGCAGCAAAGTCTCACTTAAACCCATAAAGTTTCAAAGGGGAATAATAGGGATCAAGAAATTCGTCCCAGTTCTGAAATATAAGCTTTCAAATTTATTGCCAAGTTATGTTCAAGCTTAGTCACCCAAATGCCAAGACAATTCTTCATCCGAATTTAAACCTACTGGAATCTTAGTATCGAGTTCCATAATGTACCTAGACTCAAGTTGACGTAATTTGCGAATTCTATCGCCACCTCTCATGGAGGGCAAGATTCGGTCTAAGACAAAAAATCTTAAAAGATTGCGATTACTTTTATGGAACTCTTCAAAGTGCCTGGCAATAGGGGACAGTTTGTCCTTGTTTTGGATTGCCCTCATATGTTCCAAGATGCGTTTCTTAGCGGCAAACATAGTGCTGCCAACATATTTCTTGGGACAAGGGCATATCAACACATAGACACAATAATCTGACAAGCACGTTAAGTGTTTCTCAATGCGTCTATTGGTATCAGAAACTGGAAAATACACTGTTTTAACATTGGTACTGGTTTTGCATGCCTTGCAAGACATGCATGTAAAAAAACCTTGGATATCCATGTAAGATCATCTCTTACCAGGTACCTCATTGCTACATAGTCTGTCCTTTAGAGAATTGGCTTTTCTGTAGGTGACAATTGCCGCATCTCCTACAATGTCCTCTAATGTAGTTTCAGTCTTCAAAATCCCCCAATGTCTATTTAAACATCTTCTTACATCATGAGAGCTAGAGTTAAAAGTTGAAATAAATCTCACAGCCTGAACATCATTCTCCTGCACTTTATTCTTTGGTTTCAATAATTCAGATTGTGTGAACTGTTTTGCCTTTGAGAGTGCTTCTTGTATCACATTTAATTTATAGCCTCTCTCAACAAATCTTTTTGTCATACAGTCGCTTTCATTTTCGAAATCAGCATCCGTACTGCAATTCCTCCGAGCCCGGAGGAATTCCCCATACGGAATGCTGCGGATCAGATTTTTAGGATGGTTACTTTCTGCGTGTAACAAAGTGTTACCTGCAGTGCTCTTACGATACAGTCGAGAACATAGCTTATTATTCACAGCTTCAATTTCCAAGTCCAAAAATTGGATTTTCTGGCTGCTGATTGTTCCCTCAAACTTCAGATTCTTGGTATTCTTATTCAGAATAGAAATAAAATTCTCAGCTAGTTCACGAGAGCCATCCCAAATGATAAATAAATCATCAATATACCGCAGCCACATTTTCACATGGCTGCGGTATAACTCATTCATTCTGGACACCTGCTGCTCCCAGCAGCCCATAAAAAGATTGGCAAAGCTGGGAGCAAAACAGGTGCCCATGGCTGTCCCTTGTTTTTGTCTGTAAAATTTGTCATTAAAGATAAAAATATTGTTCTCCAGACAAAATGTCATCATATTTAAAACCATCTCATTATGTTCCAAAAATGAAACAGATCTGGTATCCAAGAATTGTTTGCTCGCCTCTAAACCATCAACATGTAGGATAGAGGTGTATAGGCTGCAAACATCCAAGGAAATTAGCAGGAAGCTGTCCTCCCATCTGACCTCTTTAATTTTGTTCAGAAAGTCTTTGCTGTCTTGTAAGTATGATGGCATAGTCTGAACATATGGACGCAAGAAAAAATCAATGTATTTAGAAGTGTTCTCAGTTAGACAACCTATTGAAGAGACAATTGGTCTCCCAGGAGGGGAGATAGAATTTTTATGTAATTTAGGTAACAAATAAAGAATGGATATTTTGGGGTTACAGTTCATAAGAAAAGAATATTCATCCCATTCTAAGATACCCTTCGAATGCCATTCTTTAAGCATGTTGTGAAATGTGACATTGGATTCATCTATGGCACTGATTGATACTTGCTCGTAGCAATCGTGATCATTAACCTGTCTCAACCCTTCTTGTATGTAATCATGCACATTCAAAATAACAACGTTCCCGCCCTTATCTGACTGGCGTATCACAATACTTCTGTCTGATTGTAAGGACTTAATTGCTAGTCTGTGTCCCTTAGTCAGATTGTCCCCCAACCATTTCTTCTTTTTCGCCAGGTTTTTGAGGTCATTGATTACCAAGGTTTCAAAGATATCAATGCCACAAGGCGACAATGTTGGATTAAAAACAGATTTAGGTTTAAAATGGTTAGGACAGTTAAGATTAGTTTTGTAGACCAATGATTGTGCACTAATCGCTCCTACTTCTACATTATCATAATCCAATTCTTTGAGAGCAATTAGAGTGTTCACTTCATTAATGGTTTCATTAACCGGCAAACATGTGGAAAGTGTGCTGTGAGCTACAACATTTTTTACTTTCAATTTATGCCATTTGTGTAAACGTAATTTGCGAGTAAAGTAAAATAGATCAATTCTCTCTTGGGAGTAGGAAAAATTAGAGGAAGGGCAGAAGGAAAGACCATATTGTAAAACCTCCAATTCAGCAGCGTTCAGTATGCGTAGGGAAAGATTTACCACATTCCTATATATTCACTGAAAAAACCATAGGTTTCAGGGGCGTTATAGTTAGCTGGACTTTTCACTCGTACAAAACCATAGAAATTCCCCCGTTATAGTTAGTTCAGCTAACTATAACTTGCGCGCCCGCAATGCACTGCTGATGACGTCACATATTACATCACTCATGACATGGTCAGTGACATTACTCATGACATCACTGATGACATCTCAAATGACATCACTGATGACATCACTGATGTCATCATCCAGTGAATGTGTGTTTTTCTGAAAATTACATATGTTTTATATATGTATATCTCAAGGTCGATGGAAGAATAAAAGGGTATATAAGTATCTAAATGGATGATTTGTTTTTGAAAAATTGATTGTATAACTGACTGATTAAGTGTACCTTAGTGAATACATGGCTTAGTGAGTAATGTTTAAATATGTAAATATCTGTATCAGTCTCTCACTTTGTGTATAAGTGGCTGCATGTGTTGGTGAGTAGCTACATGAGTGTCTATATAGGTTATTAGTTGGTTTTTGAGTATCAGTATAAGTGTCTGATGTCTGTATGGTTCGGTGGGGAGTATTACGTAGTGCATAGGTGCATGAATGAGTGACTCACTGTTTGTATGTGTTGAAGATAGCATGTGTGCAGGACTGTATGGGTGGATGAGTGTGTGCATGGGTGTGTTAGTGAGTGAATGACTGTCTCAATAGTGTCTCTATGAGTAACTACATATGTTTTAAACTAGTATATGTGACTATTGGTGTATATAAGTGAGTATATGTGAGAGTGAGAGATTGAAAGAGTTCCTGTATGAATAAGTATGTGTTTCTATAAGTGATTGTTTAAAAGACTAAGTATGTGTAAGTTTCTGTAGAACTAAGTGTGGTGGTGTGTGTATAACTGTATATGCAGGTAAACGGTTGTTTGATTCTTTATTAGCATGAGTGACTATGTGTGTGAGTAACTTTATGGATGAGTGGCGTTGTGTAACAGGATGTATAGGTGTATGAGTACATATGATGAATGAGTACATGTATGAGTGACTGTATAGGACTGTTGGTGAGTGAGTAGATGTGGATGTGGATCTTACAATTACTGAGTAGGTTGTTGTAACTGGTATTGGTATGTCCATTGTTTTGAAAATTTTAATTTCTATTTTTGAATGTGTGTATCAAAGGTTATATTAGGGGGAGAGGAGGTCTGCCACTCTATCACAAGGATGATGTCATCAGTCATGTCATCAGTGATGTCATGAGTGATGTCACTGACCATGTCATGAGTGATGTAATATGTGACGTCATCAGCAGTGCATTGCGGGCGCGCAAGTTATAGTTAGCTGAACTAACTATAACGGGGGAATTTCTATGGTTTTGTACGATTGAAAAGTCCAGCTAACTATAACGTCCCTGAAACCTATGGTTTTTTCAGTGAATTTCAAAGGTTTTTTAAATGCTAATTGCTAGCTATAACGTGCCTGAAACCTATGGTTTTTTCAGTGAATTTCAAAGGTTTTTTAAATGCTAATTTCTAGCTATGCCTACAGAGATAGGACATGTGAAGAAAGAAGGAAAAAGGCACAGAAAGAAAAAAAAGAAATGCAGAAAGAAGCAACAGAAGTCCTCAAAGACGAAGAAAAGTGCAGGAAGAAGTATAACGTGCAGAAAGAACAAACATAAGAGCAGAAACAAGCCTTGTTGCAAAATCATCCTGTACCCTCAACTTTTTCAGACGGATACTGGTGGTAACTGAGTCTGACAACCAGTCCTAGAGCCAGTGCTATGTTAAAAGACACTCAGAATACAGTGAAAACACCTACATACACTAGGGCACACTGTGCGTTGGGGTCCCCCTGTGATTTACATGACCTCCTCTGTAAGCCCCTAGTATATAATAGGGCAGGGGATTAAAACTACCTCTTAAACGCACCATAGGGTGTGTTTGAACACGTCACCTCATGCCCCGTCCCCTCCCTTCCCCACTGTGTAAACACGCCCTGTAGCCGTTTTAAGTTGGGAGATTAAGTCCCCTTGAATCCTGAGGGTCCCTAGGGTCCAACTAGACCACTAGGTACCTCCAGTAAGCGCCACAGAGCTGCATTGCAGAGAGGTGTAAAAAGTGGCACGGCCTGCAACACCTCTCTGCAACGCAGAGCAGTGGTGCTTACTGGAAGCACATGGTGGGCTAGTTGGACCCCAGGGTCCCTCAGGATTGAAAGGGAATTATTTCCCCAACTTAAAAATGCGCCACAGGGCGTGTTTGCACACGTCACCTCAGGCCCCGTCCCCTCCCTTCACCACTGTGTAAACGCGCCCTGTGGCCGTTCTGAGTTGAGAGATTAAGTCCCCTTGAATCTTAAGGGTCCCTAGGGTCAAACTAGCCCACTAGGTACCTCCAGTAAGCGCCACAGAGCTGCGTTGCATGGAGGTGTAAAAAGGGGCGTGGCCTCAGAACACCTGTCTGCAACGCAGCTCCCTGGCGCATACTGGAGATACCTGTTGGGCTAGTTGGCCCTCAGGGACCCTCAGTATTGAAGGGGATTTAATTCCTCAACTTACAACTGGCCAGGAGGCGCGTTTGCAGAGTGCTGCAAGGAGGGGGCGTGGCCTAGGGCGCGATGCCGGTCTTTTTTTTTTTTTTTTTTTTTAGAAGGAGGGCTGTGTGGCCCCCTTTCTTATTCTAATTTATTAGCCCTGGGGACCCCATCCCCCAGGGCCTGCACCCTAATTTTTTTTGTTGAAAAAAATTTATTTGGCCCTCCCAAGGCCATAATCGGCCCCGGGGACCCCAACCCCCGGGTCATGGCCTTTTTTTTTTTTTTTTATTCTTTAGGAGGGGGGCCGGCCTTTGATTTTTATTATTTAAAAAAAATATATATTTATACAAACACCTAGGACATGCTGGACAAACCGTATGTACCTATCACCATGACGATTTGCGTGATATTCATTAAAAGGCGACTATGCATACAATGAATCCACGTAGAATGTATTCACACCGCTAGTGAAGCTCTGACATTTCTGACACCCTACCGTGCGTAATCCCGGCGCCCCCGCTGGTGGGTACTCTCCAAGTAGACACCCTTGTTGTTTATTTATACAAACATGGGTAGCTATTGACGGGCACATTTAATACACATGCACACCAAGCCATTCAAAGGGGATTCGACAAAAATTCGACTTAATAAAACACACATCCACCGCCGGATGTGTAAAACTTTTTATTTTACTCTCTGGAAAGGAGACAAACCTCACTTGAGAGTCACAGCGTGCTCCTGGCTGAGCCCAATGCTGTGTTACACCCACCAGTGCCCGCCGAGTGCCACACACCTCTGTGTTGTATTCCACCAGCTAGTGTGTATGCTATGACACTCTCTAGCCCATGTGCACTGTAACACCACCCCGTGAATATATCATGCCACACTTGCCTTCGCACAGGTTATATTGCCCCATCTAACGTGCCTTCCTCGATGCCTATGTTAAAAGCACAGCGCTATGCCATACATATTATAATCTGGGATCCATATCTTTGTCACAGTGCATATGCAATGTTACACTACCCAGCACATATTTTTTATTACAACTTTAGAGACTACTTAGGTTATACAACACTGCCCTGTGCATATTACACTCCAAGGCGCATATCACATAGCAAGCGCTGGTGCCTGTGCTATCTCGCGCTCTCCAATGAATCTGTCATTGCACACAATGTATTGCATATTATATTTCAAAGCCCGGTTCATCTTATATCACACTTTTTGGTGCATAGTTTATACCATATACTATATCTAGTTTTCATTTTCAATCATGCTCTCATGACTATGTTCTATATAACACTGCGTCCACCTACCCTTTTCACGGGCATTACATTTTGAGATGGGGGGTGGAGGGTCAGGGGATGTTTCTGCCATGTGAGCCCGGAGTCACAGTCCCAAGCGTCCTCTTCTTCCTAAAAGTGAGATTATGCTGCATACTTGTTCATATTTTAAGTAGTTCACACAGACACACATTTTAAAACCAATAAAGTTCCTAATAGCCACCTTCTATGAACAGTTAGCTTGCTGCCCCATCCACCTCCTCCCTATCCTCTGTTGTCTGAATCCATGGACTAGCCTCCTCCCTCCTGCCATGCATGGTCTGATGTGCTGCCACTGTCCTCCATTTAGCCTGATGTACCAGTCCACTCCTCCTGCCCTCCATTGCCCAATTCTATGGCCCATCATTGACCTCCTGCTTAGCCTCTGTGCTTAGCTTGCTGCCCCTATTCTCCTTCCCCCTGCCCTCCGATGTCTTTGTGCATGCCCCTGCTCCATCCTTTTTGACCACCATGTTCCATGGACCTGCCACTCCTATCTACTCTGAGTGTTCTGTTGAGCTCCCCTCCCACCTGCCTAGCATTGTCAGATGACTGTAACCTGTCCCTGCCACCTCCACCCTGCCTGTCCGCATGCCATGCCCCTATCCCATCCCCTTCCTCCTGTCCTCCATTGTCCATTTTACTGCCACACCCTTCTGCCCTCCCTGGTCTGTTGTGCTGCAACTGCTCCTTCTGCCTGCCCTGCGCGGTCTGTTGTGAGGCCCCTTTCCCTGAACTCTCGTGTCTGTGCCCAGGTCCTGACCCTCCTTTCTATCTTCCATGGTCCTTTGTGCATGCCCCTGCACCCTCCTTCTTGCCCATCATAGCCATTGTGCTGCCACTTACCCTCCCGCTTGCCATGCATGGTCTTCTGTGCTGCCATGGCCCCTCCCACCTTCCCTGTGTGGTCAGCTAGCTGCTCCTGACCCCCTCCCACCTTCCCTCCATGGTCTGTGTGTATGCCATCATAGTCTCACTGTTGCTCTCCATGGTGTGTCTTCTTTCTAGTGCCCATCCTGCCTGGCCTCCATGGTCATCTTGCTGCTCCTGCCCTGCCCCTTGCCCCCAGCCCTCTGTTTCCATGTGCAGACCCCTATTCCCTCCCTCATGGCTTGTTGGTTCCATTGTAATGCCCCTGATCCGTCCCTCCTGCCCTTTATGGTCTGTTATGCTGCAGCTTTCTCTCCTGTCTGTCCATTATGGTCAGCTAGCTACCATTGCCTCTTTCCCCTCTGTTGTCTGTTGTCCATGTGCATGGTCCTGTCCCCTCCTTATTGCTTTCTATGGATTGTTGTGCTGCACTCCCGTCCCGCATGCCCTGTGTGGTGTATTGTGCTGCTAAAAACCCTGATGCCTGCCCTGTAGGGTCAGTTTGGTGCACCTCTCAATGTCCCTCCTGTCCTCTGTTATCCGAGTCCATGTCCCTACCCCAATTCCTCCTGCCTACCATGATCCAATGTACCATACTTGCGAACATTTTGAACTTGGTAAGAGGGAGATTTTGAAATAAAACTGGGGTATTGATTTTCCCCTTTGAGTTACATTGAAAAAGAGAAGATTGTAGACAGGAAACAGATCAAGTAAAGCCCATTTGAGCTTAAAAACATTGGACATTTCCTGGCTGAAACGGGTCTGTTGGCATGTATGGTTGTATGACCGCTGCCTCTTTCTTCTGCCCACAATGGTCTATTATATTGCCACAGCCTCTCTTTCCAGTCCTGTATTGTTGGTTTGTTGCCCCTGCCCCCCTTTCCACTGCCCTCCATAGTCTGTTGTGCTGCCACTGCCCTTCCTGCCTGCCTAGTGTGGTCAAATTGTTGCCTCTGCACTCTCCTACCTGCCTTCAATTTTCAGAGTCCGTGCCCCTGACCTCTGCCTCTCAACAGTATCCCAATGAACAACTAGATTGCTAACATTCTATATTTATTACAAAAGTGTGGAATGCCTGACGTCATCTTGATGTAATCAAAACTGTAATGCCTAGAGCATTTCCTTTAGAAATTACATATATGAGAAGGTCTTATTTGCATCAAAATTCTGGTTAGTGCTCTAAAAAACTAAAATGAGGACATATTTTCTGAGTTTTCAAATAGCGACAAAGAACTTTTAAATTATTTGTAATCTTAGTTTTTTTATCCAGTTGACCACTTGATTAAATGTTGCATCCAAGGGGAGAGGGTGTGGTGTTACTTCCAGAGCTGCAGACTTTGCAACTGGGGAACCAGGTTGGAGTTTCTGCTTCAGCTCAACATTCTGTGATTCTGGTCAAATGACTTAATCTCCCCATGTCTACAACCAAAATGAATTTGATCTTGTGTGATGTAACCGATGCTCATGTAAAGCACTCCAATACCTGACAAGTCTGCACTATATAAAACTGCAAATACACAAAAAATAAGTGTTTTGCACACTTCTGTCATTGGGCTACATTTGGGCTAAATCTGGGTGATATTTGGGTTACATTTGGGCTACATTTGGGCTCTTTTGTCTCAGGTGGCCATTTTAGGAGATTTATTTGTTATGAAGTTTCCTAATTTCCTCATTTACTGCAGTCTCCTCAGTAGGAAATGCTTTCAGTTTTTTACTTTGATTCCATCAAGAAGGTGTTCAGATATGTCACACATTTGCCATAAATTCTGAATGTTAGCACTGTAGTTGCTCATTAGATCACTGTAGTAAAGCTACTGCTCACCACGGAAGTCTGCTGCTAGTATTAGAAGTGCATGTTTCAGTCTGCATATCAGAATTTTTTAATGAAATAGAAGAGGATTTCAGAATTCACTCAAAATGTGCCCTAATTTTTCTTTCTTCAGCACTAATCATAATTTCTATGGCAAAATGAACCCACTCATTGTGTTCCTTTTTAAATTAAATGTTTTAAGTGTCACCAGTTTATTCCAATCAAGATGGCTTCAGGTGTGCCATACTTTTGTCATAAGTTAGACAGTAAGCGCTCTAGTTGTTCTTAAGAACACTCTGGGACATTCTGTCATTGGGCTATACTTGGGCTACATCTGGGTGATATTTGGGCTACATTTGGGCTCTTTTGTCTCTGGTGGCTATCTTGGGAGATTTATTTGTTATGAAGTTTCCTAATTTCCTCATTTTCTACAGTCTCCTCAGTAGGAAATACTTTCAGTTTTTTACTTTGATTCCATCAAGAAGACATTCAGATGTGTCACACATTTTCCATAAATTCTGAATGTTAGCACTCTAGTTGCTCATTAGATCACTGTAGTAAAGCTACTGCTCACCAGGCAAGTCTGCTGCTGGTATTCAAAGTGCATGTTTCAGTCTGCATGTCAGAATTTTTTTATGAAATAAAAGAGGATTTCAGAAGTCAAAATGTGCCCTAGTTTTTCTTTCTGCAGCACTAATCATAATTTATATGGCAAAATGAACCCCCTCATTTTGTTCCTTTGTAAATTAAATGTTTTAAGCGTTACCACTTTATTCCAATCAAGATGGCTTCAGGTGTGCCATACTTTTGTCATAAGTAAGACTGTTAGCGCTCAAGTTGTTCTTTAGAGCACTCTGGGAAGCTGCAGTAGAACACAAAGGAATCAACTGACAGTCTCTGCCCTTGTTGGATGTACATGTTTTACTGAGAATGTCAGACTTCATTCTTACATGACTGAGAAAGATAATGTGAATTTACAGAAAATATGCTCTCAGTTTAGCTTATAGATCACCTTCCAAACCTCTGTGGGAAAAGCATGAGAAAATAGTTTTCTCTCAAACATGGTTCATGATATCACAGCAGAAGGCTTTTTCACATGGTAAAATCACCTTAGAACACACCACAATTCCTAAAATGAGTATGGTACCATCAACAAATGATTTATAATGTAACTAAAGTCTTAAAACCTTCTATTAACTGCAATGCTTTTTAATGAGGTGCTATCATGTATATTGGTCCCAAGATGGCTGCCAACACTTCTTGGATGAAGTACTGACAGCCAATCAGATCTCACGATGAGATGTGTCGTTAGGCTCCGCCCAGATATGTATGTGATTTTACTTTTGATTTTCTCAGGAACTACTGAACAGATTGACACCATATATGCAAAAGGCACATCCCTGAGCTGAGGACTACCTCTCTGCCAAATTTCAAGTAATTCTGTTCAGCCGTTCGGGCTGTACCTTGGACTAAAGGTCCCTATGGAAAACTGCATGGGAAAAACGCGTTTTGGGACCCCCCTTTTTTCTCAGCCCCCGCTTGACGGATCCCCCCGAGATTTTCAGGGTAGGAGCGGAGCGGAGCGCCCCACCTAATTTCGCGAGGATTCGTCAACCGGCGCCAAAGTTATTCCAAATAGAATGTTGCGGATCTCCTATGGAAACACGGTCCTAACTATAACTATCTACTGGCGACCGCCAGTAGATAATATATATATATATATATATATATATATTATATATGAAACAATATTTTTTACGTCCATATTTATGTCATTGATATTTTTTCTTCTTCTATTTTTTACTTACATTTATATATATAGGATGTTGATATTTTTGACATCTATATTTATGACTCGATATTGTGGAACGGGGATAGTTTTTGGTGTCGGTGTTTTGTCAGTGAACCAAAGAAAACTGGTTCTTGTACTTTCAGATTGTCTGGCTACACTGTGTGCAGACAGTATTCCGCTGTCAGCTGTGCACTTTCGAGTCTGGCCTGAATATATGCTTGGGAATGCAACCGGTCTAATCCATGGACATTGCACTGCTGGTAGGTCACCTGAAGACGCACTTGAGCAGATTCTCTGTATGATTGCCACTGCTTCGAAATGCATTTTATAAGCCTTCCTGGGATGCTTCTGCTTCCTAGCTCGTCCTCTGCAGGTGCACTACTGGCCCTCACTATTTCAGAGGCTGCTGGAGGGGATGGATTTGAACATATTTGTTCCCTGGAGCTGGTGAGAGGGGTGCCAATGGAACAATGACATGCGGAATCTGGGAACTGCATAGTTTAGTCTACTCTGTGGAACATTTAAAACATTTAAACAATCTAGTTTTTTCAAGCAGTGAAGATTTTTTAATTCGGATATGTTTTTTTTGCTAAATTGCTTTTAGAGTGTAGACTTTTTACCTACCCTTTTTATTGCATTTTTAATATAATTTGACTTTCTCTATGCTTATAATATTAAGGAAGAACAATGGTTTTATGATTTTAGTTTTTTTAATTTATCTATATTTTTAGAATACGTTTTATGAAGCTTTGTAGTCTTCTCATGTCCAAGAAGTGGATGCTATGAGGTCATGTTAGGCCTGGACGAGAACACCACTATTTTACATGCTCAAGTTTAAAGTTGACATATTTTCTTGAACATTGACATTTGATACACATTTGCTTGCATGTTTGTATGGCTATTGTTCTATGAATTGACTTTGCTTCCTTTTACACATTTTCATAGGCATATTATCAGAATCTTGAACATTCTGTATGACAGCTAAAGTTCACTGAATAAAATAATGTTGTTTGTTCTTGTTTACTCGGTGACAGCGTTGTCAGGATAGATTCAATAATGACAGCCTGACTGAGACTTCGCCATGGCAACTGGGGTGAAGTTTATAATATAAAAAATATCTCTCCTGTGTTTAGATAGAGAATCTGACACTGTAGAGGTCACCCCATGCCAGATTTCTAGTTCAGCTAAAACCTGTTTACCTCCTGAGAAGGATTGTGTCCGGCTCTACACCAAGACAGCCTCTTAGATGAAACATACTCACAGGAAACCGGGGAATTACATTATCCTACAGAGATTCTGGCAGATTCCCCCATTCTAGGCACTCTAGGATAAGGAAAACTAGGTGGGAGCTTACATATATTAGCACTTAAATACAAGCATATGATTCACGTAACAGGACAATGGTTGAATTGTTCATTATCTTTACCATTCTTGTGAAGCTGATTACTCTATTTTGTTCCCTTCTATTGATCATTGTAGTGTGCATATTTTACACAAGAATCTTTTTGCTTCAATAAATATGGATTACATTTTTTGGCACAAGATCAACCAATTTCCATGCCTTTCAACTTACCTGGTGTAAGTGTGGGTCATTGTTTTAACATATTTGGCAGACTATTGTAGTTAGTGTGAGTGTCTCTTATAGGTGATTCTGACAAATACTTTCTGCCACCCCTGGGAGCATATAGGGGTGTTTATCCCCAGTCTTCTCTACCCAGATGGAAGCAGAATGCCTTCGGGGCAAAAGGACATTTGCCCTTTATATAGCCCCCCAAACTTTTCAGAGGGCTTCCAAGCCTTCAAGAGGCCCATTCAACATTGGCTTTTGATTAGGGGTGGGCGGAATTTGCGTTGTCGCGCTACGCAAAGCTCCACGAAATGGTAAAATATCTCCGTGAGCACGCAGAGTTCCGCAAACACGCAGAATTGCTTGTTCCGCCCATTCACTATGCTTTTTTCTTGTTTGCGGATGCTGTTTGCGCGCTCGGTGGAAATATCGCACAAACACGCATTTTGAAAGCAAGAACAAGCAAAAAATTCCGCGAAGCTGCGGATCGCGCAATTTTTGGCAATTCCGCATTCTCTGCAGAACGCGAAATTACCCAAATTATCAAATTCCGCGAGCGAAATGGAATTTATCGCCCAGGCCTACTTTTGATATAAGTGAGCTGCACTGGGGGCCCCTTATCACATTTTAACGCGGGCCCCATCATGTTGCGCTACACCCCTGATTTGATGAGAATACACATGCAGAATTGCAGGTTTTTCAGATTTTTGTTTGCAAAGTGATGATTATTATATCGCTTTGCTCCAAGATGTAATATCCCAAGATTCATTTGGGTGTCTTTTTATTGGTTTCTCACATTCAAAAAGGGGTGGGCGGAGCCAGTGGAGTTTCACTCTGTGGAATTCCACAGACTTACATAAAACTCGATGGAATACCATGGGCTGCGGAATTTGCCACATTGTGCTGCTCGTGCTGATTTTTTGTGCCAGGAGCTTGTTCCACCTGCCACAACTGCCCACATTGAGAAATCTTGTGGGGAGGAGTTATAGTGATTGATTTTCTCTCTTGCACTCGCCAACTTAACATTGGCGAGTCACACGTGGAGTGGAGTTTATTGTACACCCCTACATCCAAATATTACAGTACTAATGATGTATGTACGCCTGAACCTGGATTGGCTCTTGTAAAGATATCCCAAATTGAACTTGGAAATTCAAATGTGCAACTTAGTTGAAGCTTTTTGTTCTCTGAGCCATTCATAATATTTTACCCAATACTTGGCAGGTGGTAGAAATGTGCTATGATGTCAATAGGTATTAATAGAATGGGTCTTGCATTTTCAGTTTGTGTCCCATAGAACGCTTTTTTAAGGATATCCCACTAAGTGACTCACAAAGCCTCCTGAAAATGGCAAAATGGTGATGCTGGCTGGATTACCTCATGATTAACTTTGTGTCCATTTTGTCCATACCTGTATTGATTGCATTCTGTCCATATAAGTATTTGCTACTCTTAGAATGGAGAATGCACTGTGTTCTTACTCATAGTGCAATGCTTACTGGAAGTAAAAAAAATACCTAGGATCTGAATTCTGGAGGCACAGTTTTGTCACTGATTCTTCCTCACATTGTTGTGACAAGGCACTCCTGTTGGTAAAAAGTGCCAGGCCAGTATAACAGGTATAAATTACTTTTGGAGTTGTTTGAAACTATAGTTCAAGGTGCTCTTTCAGGGTTAGATTGACGATTGCCAATCCTCTGAACTGGGATTCCGGTAAAACGATCTCTTTGGACTTTACTTCTACTGGAAACTATCTCACAGCTATTGATTGCTTAAAAGAGCTTTGAAGTCTGGATTATCTCCGGCCGAGTTTGGTCCATGTCAATGTGAGAAAGATTCCTTCTCCCATTGTTGTGGTCAATGAAAAAGTTGGCCAACTCGATATGTCCATATGACTTAAGAAAGAGTCTGTGTCTTATCCCCTGTTTAGGAGCCGACTGGCCCTCTTTGAACTTATCTCACTGATTGGTATACGGTGTTGTCCAGGTTGCTCTCCCCACAAGTCCTGATGAAGACATAAGGTCTAATCTGCCTTGCAACTCTCTTGGGTCAAAACGTCGACAGCCCCAATTCTATTTACCAGTACTGAAATTTATCTTCCACACAAGCATAACATGGAATTGTGACACTGTATCTTCTCATTGTGGATCTCTAATATGTGATGATTTTACAATTCAGATAGGTTTCAATTGATGTGTTTGTATATATTTTTGACGTTTTCTAACTATCACTTATTCACAAGCACATTTGTAAGCACCCATTATCAACCTATCTTGGAGCAACTCATTTTTTCAGAATAACATATGTCTACTGTTAAAAAGCAACACAGATTCTGAATTCATTTTGACTGAACTTGTGTTATTGCCAATGTTTTGGGTTATCTTGTGTACTCCCTATTGTTTTAATTGGTTCTGTTGGGACCAATTGTGTATTGTATCGAACATCATTGGGAGCCAGCGATCTTAAGAGAAACAGCCTACATCTGCTGGTACATAGATTTGCCAGGGGCTCAAAAGTCATAGTTTGGATGCTCCAGACTAACAGAAATCATACCTAAAGTACATCTAATTTAGTGGCCCAAGGACAGGTATAACTCACTCATTCTTGAAATATTTTGTTTCAAAATACTCTTTTCTGCTCTAATAAATTGCAACATATACTTCAGGAATAAACATCCAGCCAAAAAGGACAGTTTCAAAAGGCCAAATTCTAGCATAATGTTCATTTGGGCGACAGATTTATTCAGATTAAAAAATGCTGATGACAACCTGTTTGACCTTGGTTGAGACGGCTGGTGAAATGCCACAATATGTTACAGGGATATACAACAGTATGGAATAGAGTTCAGTTGCAAGTAAAAGTGGAACAATTGACAGACAGGGCAAATTGTTATGCAGTTTAGCCTTTGCATGAGATAAAAGCTGCAGTTTTGTTTTCACTGTGGATCTATGAGTTTTGTTTCTCAAGGGCATGAAAATCAACAGTACTTTGTAAAAATTGGACCTGATTGTGACTTTAGCGGGGGCCTGCTGTCCATCAGGCTTGCAGAGATTTCATCCGCCACTCTGAGGGACTCTGCCTTCCATATTTAGAGATCATCACATGCCGAGTGCTGATCTTTGTGCCTTTAAAGGAACCACAACAATGGAGGTTCCGCTGAAGGCACTGCACACTTGGGGCCATATTCTGAAAGTGCCCTGGGACGCAACAGGCATTTGTGCCCGTTTTGCACGCCCCTGGGGCACTTTGGTATTACAGATGGGGCTGCAGACCCTTCTGCATCCTCTTCTGTAATACTGAAGTGTGCCAGCACTACCTTCAGTGGGTGTTCTCTAATTTGCATGGGGGCGTGCCCAATGCAAATGTGGGAATCCTTTTGCCTCTGCACCCACACTGTATTGCAGAGGCAGGCTCAGAGGCAAATAAGCTCTAAGGAGGTGCACTGATAGTGAGAGCAGCCCTCGTGAGGGAGGAAAGGGTGTCCCATGGACCCCCAGACATCCCCCTGCAGGTGGGTGCAGCCACCTACTGCACCTGCCTGCAAGGGGCTCTCTAATACCCTTTAAAAGTGCAGGCGGGCTGCCACCTGCACAGTAAAACACGGAGCGGCTGCTTCCAATCGGCTCGTATTTCACTTGAATCTGCTGCCCCCTGGGCAAAACGAATTTGTGGCTGCCCTGGGGGCAGTGCATTCTATGTAATAGGACACACTTTCTCTGTTTGTGCCCGGTGCACCTGTTCTAAGGTACACGAGGCGGAAACAGAGAAAGTGCTCTCTATACATAATGTGGCCCTTGGTGCGCACGCTATTTTTGAGGTGGCTGAGGACTAGTTTTTTGTTTTGTTTTTCCAAAACAAACTCCCAAAGTAGAAGTTTGTTAGTGAAAAACAAACAAACTAATGACCACCACACTGTGGGAGCCTTATCTCTGTGTGTCAGGGCCATTTTTACGTTTTTTAGGTCGAGCATTCGAGACCTCTTGTATATACTTTAGTATATACTTATATGTGTATGTACTTTGTGGGCTCTGGACTTGTCTGCTTCCGCTTGGGGACTTTTTTTCTGTTCAACTGCCTCTATTCAACTGTCTGGATGGAAAACGACCAGGAGAGGTCAGTAAAATACCAGAATTGCTTTCTGCTGAGCGATTTTCTTTTTTTAATTCTTTCTGGCAACTGCCTCTATTTATATTTCCTAATAGAAAAGGACCACCAGAGGTCAGTAAAATACCAGAATCACTTTAGCATTCTCTGGATACCAGTCCATAGAAATTGTCTTCAACGAGCACCAGTAGACAATAATATTTTTTCAAATCTTGTAGTTTCCTTGATATGACCACCGAAGTCCCTGCTTTGGACTATACCATTTTTCCGCTGAAAGGTAATATTTCTCTCACTGTGTTCCCATACCTGGCACGTCACACAGTTTGGTGCATACTTTCCGTCCTTGTTAAAGAACAGAAGGTGTTTCAGCACCCAGGCTAATGTGCTGCATAGCTAAATACATATAAGTTCTCATAAGCGAGACCGATTGCACTGCAAATGCTTGTTTCTGTCTTGTACAACCAGCGTTTTCCTGCTAGTAACAGAAGAAAGGAAAACATCAGACCGTCAGCTTTAAATAGGCGGTTGGAGGTCCTTACTCTGATGCTACTCTTCTTTGTTGGGTCATCAGAGTAAGAGTTGTGATGGCAAAGCCAGCGGGAGCACCTCGGTCAGAAAGACAATGGTCTGTCGGACTCTAAAAAAAGGGGAGAGGGGGGACCATCAGTTTCCTGGACAGGGTACATGCCATATTTGTGGCGGACTCTAAGTCATGCTCATTGTTTTTTCTATGAAGATTCAAGACTTCTTTTCTGTTTTCTTCTTTCTAAAGGTAATTATTTGTACTTTTTTCCGAGACCAAGGCCGGCAGTTTTTGAAAAATTAGCCTAGTGAACACTATGGCCTCAGGATTTAAAAGGGCTATGAATATACATTGATCCAGGTGTTCACTGGCTCTTTTTTATGGATTGGAAACAAAACCTTGAAGCCAACCAGCAGCATAACTGCATGTAGGGCCATTCTGTAGAGAGTGTTTGATATTTGAACCCAGAGTGTGATATCCACCTTTCACAGGGTACAAGGGATCCAATTGCATCCTTATGCACATCACGGATTCATTTTACCATAGCCTAGTTTTTCGCTCTATTCAAAAATAAAAACAGAAAAGGGTCTGCCTGGGGTTGTATAGAGTTCACCTATTCCATTAAACTAATGACTCTGCTCCCCAGCATCCTCTGCATTGACGATTTGAACATTTTGTATGCGCCTGTGGTTTAAATAATGCTACGTAGCCCCCATCTTGCTTTCTGACGGATGTCTCACAACCTACAAAAGACCCATGCAAAATCTGAATTTTGTATTCTATTTAATTTTTGCAGCTGAGAAGTTAATTGTATTTACTTTATTCTAGGAGTTTTTTCAAAATTAAGAACACCCTCATTTTCTCCCTCCCAGGTGAAGCAGCAACCATGAAGGTTCCAGTTTCACTAATAGATCAACCAAAGGAGATCTTGCGGTGCTCTTCAAACTGCTAATTCCTTAAGGTCATAGAGGATTGAATGCTGAAGTCTGTAAATCTGTTTCAATCCAGCCTTTCTCTAAAACAGACTCCCTTGGAACTCTCCAGTTCTGCTTGGTGTTTTTCCACTACCATAGATGGGCTGACCCAGACACCAGGTCCAAAACTTTGTGCTGGTGGAGGCAATCAATTTCAAATAGAAGCATAATCTCACAGCTAGTGCATCTTTCAGGTAAATGTAGATAGGAAAATAGATTCCCAAACAGTTTACTGTCAAAGCGGCCTATGAATATATTGGACTGATATTTCGGAGACCTGTCTTTAATTAACTGCTCTCCGTCAAAAAGAATGTAGAAAATAAGCCACTCCACTGTTCCCATAGTGGAAGACATTGATGGAATCGCTCCTCCTGACCACATTCCCCTTCCTTCCATGGAAGGTAATCAAGCTAGAAGGCTTAGTACAATTTTAAGGGATAGTTACTTGACAAGAAGGTGGAAGCTGTTCTGGTGTATGAATTAAAAGATGTATGCCTTCCCGGGAGTTCAGCTGAATCACTTGAGTCAGAGGGAACTTACACAACTGCATGTGAGAACAGTCAATCCATGGATTCACTATTGTCTGTGGTGGTTTTTCTAATATACTTCCTGCATTTTCCAATACAATTCTCTGTAGTGTCAGTGCCCCCTTAAGGAAATAGCAGGCTGATACCTACAGCATCTCTAGCAAGGGGCACCAGATTGGAACTTAAATCCAACATGTATATAATCATCCTGGTTGATTCATGCCCAATGCATTTCGGGACAGATAAGTCCCTTCTTCAGGGGAAATCCTACACAAAAAAACATTTCTGTGTGGTGGGAGGTTCACAATGTCCTATATGCGAGGTCAGGCATCTGCCATTTTAGCGGTTGGAACTACAGTATTGGTGACTATTAAATGCATCACCATCATTAAATATGTGTTAGAACATATTTACATGATGTATTGCTCCATGGCTCTATAATTTGCTTTACAAAACATAAGTGTAGTGCATTACTTCGCATAAATGCTATATTACCATGGTGCTCTGTACACGGACGGGGTTCGGATTTTAGGAGTACAATTAAATCATTACAATATTAGGGTGCTCATGATATGTTTTTGGCTGTATAATATGTACTTTTCTGTTACAGACACATGGTAAGACCCCAAGGTGGATGTTGGACAGTAGACAATTATTATGTGAATTATGTGTAATACTTTCTCAATCAGTTGTGTTTTCTCACATTACTTCTGGCTTACTCTACATAAAGAATAGGACACGTTACAACTCAAACTTTTACAACGCATTCCCTTACAACGCAGTTTTTACATCGCAACATCCATTAAAACGCATGATTTTATAATGCATGCCATCACAATGCATTTTTAGAAACTACACTTACAACGCATTTCATTACAACGCATACCATTACAACTCATACCATTACACTGCATAATACTTTTAGGGCAACAGTAGTGTAAGTGTTGGATAGTGTAAGGGTAAAAAATTACTATTCCAATTTCAGTGAGTGCAACAATAGGGTCAGTGTTGGATAGTGTAGGGGTAAAAATTACTATTCCCACTCTAGTGAGTGCAACAGTAGGGTAAGTGTTAGATAGTGGAGGGGTAAAAATTACTATTTCCCATTACTTACCTTATAATGCGTTGTAATGGCATGCGTTGTAGTGGCATGTGTTGTATTGGCACGCGTTGTAGTCACATGCATTGCAAAGGCTGCGTTGTAATGGCATGGGATGTAAAGGATGTTGCATTGTGATGACTGCATTGTAATTGTAGTGCGTTGTAGTGACTGCATTGTATGGTTGTTTCCCCTACATAAATGTTACTCTGGACACTGTGACCAATGTTCAAAATTGTTTCCACTGCACAAATGGGTATCCTGGGAAAGAGAGGAGATGACAGCCTTCAGTGTACCGCCCATTTCCAGACCTTCAGAGCATGGAAAAAAGGGAAGTCATCAAGAAAGTTTATTTAAATAGACAAACAATACAGGATTTATGTCAAGAGTTGGAGTCTGATCTCTTTTCTCAAAACACTAATCCAACATGTATTCCACCTATTGTGAGATTTATGAGAGTACTGCATTTTCTGGCCAATGGTTCCTTCCAGTACACTGTGGCTATATCTGGTGGTATGTCACAACCAATGGTCAGTGGAGTACTACACGATGTGCTTTCAGCAATGATTAAACACATTGACAGATACATCCAGTTCCCCAGACGTGAGGATTTAGCCAATTTGAAAGGCAATTTCCAAGGATTTGGCGCCCGAATAGGGACACTTTCTCATCTCACGCGCCGGAGGTGCGTTGCAGGCCCGGTCTCCTGCCACAGCTGGACGGACAACAACGCGTACCCACAGGATTTCCTGTATCTCCCTCCTGCCGAGCGGGGGTAACTGAGGCTGCGATCAACACCCAGACGAGGCGGTGAGAAGTGCGAAGTGCGAAGAAGCGAACCTGAATGTGAAAAAGCTTCACTGACGGTTTTACAATTTTTGGCCGAAAAGGGGCACAAGGTGTCCCCTTCTAAGCTGCAATTCTGTGTCCAGCGAGTTGTTTACCTTGGGCACTCGCTGTCCAAGGAGGGAAGGCAGCTTACGTCAGATCGCATCCAGTTAATTGCTAACATGCCAATACCCAAGACACAAAAGGAGGTACAGGCTTTTATAGGCCTCACTTCATATTGTAGGCAGTGGATCCCTCAGTATGCATTTCTAGCAAAACCACTCATTCAGTTGACAACACAGGAGGCGGCCACATCGACTGTCCTCCCTTGGACTCAGGAACATACACAAGCTTTTGAAAGCCTAAAGAAAGCTTTATGTCAAGCACCAGTCCTAGCAACACCATGTTACAGTAAACAGTTTACACTCTTTGTTACAGAACGCGAAGGTACTGCTTTGTCAGTACTCACTCAGGAACAAGCAGGATCACATAAACCATGTGCTTATTTCTCTAGTACATTAGATCCAGTAGCTCAGGCTCTGCCTGCGTGCCTGAAATCAGTGGCAGCGACAGCTTTAGCAATCAGACAAAGCGATGCCATAGTATTAGGACATCCATTGACAGTACAAGTACCACACGCAGTAGAGGTTCTTGTGAACCGAACGCAAACACAACACTTGACTATAGCAAGACTTACCGGTTACGAATGAACATTGTTTCAGCCACATATAGAAATCAGACGTTGTAATACGTTAAATCCTGCCACACTTTTGCCAGTAAACGGAACAGACCCACTAGCACATGATTGTATTGAAGTTATTACTATCACGACGAAACCCAGACAAGACTTAACAGACGTCCCATTGACAGATCCAGACCTGACGTTGTATGTAGATGGTTCATGTATGAGAACAAGTACAGGAGAGCTAGTGGCCGCGTATGCAGTCACAACAGACACTGAAGTCATTGAAACATATTGCATAAATACCTTGTCAGCTCAAGCAGCAGAGCTCATCGCTCTGACACAAGCCTGTATTCAAGCCACAAATAAGAAAGTCAACATATACACTGATTCACGTTATGCATTCGGAGTTGTACATGACTTCGGCGTGCTGTGGCGAGAGAGAGGTTATTTAACTTCTCACGGTGCCCACATTCAGCACGGACCCCTCATTCATGCCTTATTAGATGCAATACATCTACCTACTGCAATATCAATTATGAAATGTAAAGCTCATACGAAAGTTACTGATATCATTTCCCAAGGCAATGACCTAGCTGACAGAACAGCTAAACAGACTGCTCAGAATAAAACTCACACATCTGACATGACAAAGACAATAGTTCTGACACCAACACATTGCATGACGGTTAAGGATCCCGCTCTTGACGTAATTGACATACAGACACACGCTACACCAGATGAAATAAAGAAATGGACTGAATTAGGAGGGATCCAAACAGATCAGGGATGGATGACGAAGGAAAAATGTATATGGTTTCTTCCCGACTCAATGGTCCAAGTCATCATTAACACAATACATAGTCCAGCGCACCTAGGAGAAAAAGCTATGCTAGACAGCATTCAACACATTTGGTTCAACAAACATTTGCGAGCCGCAGCTAAACAAAAAGTTCGTACCTGTATGATCTGTTGTCAGTTTAACCCAGGTAAAAGCATTCCCGTAGAACAGGGTGGATTTCAGCCTCCTGATCACCCTTTTGAAGTCCTCCAGATGGATTATATCCAGATGGAACGATGTCGAGGATTCAAATATGTTCTTGTAGTTGTTTGTGCTCTTTCCCGTTGGACAGAAGCATACCCGGTCTCAGATTACACTGCCCCGACTACTGCCAAACAGTTAGTTCGAGAATTCTTCCCACGGTACGGTTTACCACGTGTTGTCTACTCAGATAACGGCCAGCCGTTCTCATCCGAATTAATGAAACACGTTTCACTTTTGTTAGGCTATCAATGGAGATTTCACTGTGTCCGACACCCCGAGGCAGCAGGTCTCGTGGAACGACATAATCAAACTCTGAAAATTAGATTGTCCAAAATATGTAGACAGAAAGGTGTCGATTGGGTAGTAGCCTTACCAGTTGCACTCTTTTACATGAGAATGGTAGCGCACTCTCGAACAGGGCTATCCCCGTATGAGGTGATCTTCGGTAGACCACCAAATATGTGGGGGACGCCTATACCTCGTAAAATAACTGACGTTGACTGTAATATGCTGACAGATTACCTGGCTTCCTTGATGTCTGCACTACAATCTTGTCGTTCACAGGTAGCTGCAGCCTTTCCCGACAACACCGAGGTGAAACCCCATGACGTAGTTCCCGGGGACCTGGTGTTAGTGCGTAATTTTGACCGGAAGACTCAGCTGGATCCTAGGTGGAAATCGCCTCAACTTGTACTGCTCACCACGAGGACAGCCGTGAAGATCGAAGGTCGCAAAGGGTGGATACACTCGAGTCATATCAAGAAATTTTATGGACTACCATCCGATATAGAGACTAAACCCTGTATTTCCTCAAAGACAGACTCAAAGCTCCCTTTGGTTGAGAAATCGAACTCAGAACTATATAGACTAAAATTGAGGTCCAGTCAGTCAGACAATTTGATTGTTTAAGTCCTCCCCAAGGTGAATCGGTTGAATTTGTCTCTGACATGTATCCTCTGGACCGGAATAGAGAAAGAAATAATCAAATGCTGCTCAAAAGACATGCGTACTGTAAATCACTGCGTAGTCATTGCACAGTGACGTTATTAATTTTGTTTTTCTTAAGTCTTTTAATAATCACTGCAAGTATATTGTTGCACACATATTATCCTATTTCTAAACATGTTTACAATGTTACTGCTGAACATTCTTTTAGTGAATTACCCCCGCATGAGTTGTCATATAGATTTGCGCTGCGCAATAACACTTTTATTAGTATGTTACATCATTCCCATCAAACTAGCAATGCTACAAATTGTTGGATATGTGGCCGACTCCCTCCCTATCAGAACTATAAGGGAGTTTTGCCCCTCTTTCCCTATCCGTTCACACACAATGGCTCCTGTGGAGCATGGTTTAGTTTGATCAATTCCCTAGACTCGAATTCCGCAGTTTATCAAGACAACTGGGTATGGGGAAACCTGAACTTAGTTTTGCTTAAGGTCTGCTACCCTAACAAGGAGGGACTTCCCAAAAGAACAGGAACTGATCTAGAAAATGAAGTATACGGATTAGGTAATTTTACACTTAACCTCATGATCCTGAACGTTGAATCTGAAGCTACACCCATATTGCCCGCCATGTCGGTATTCCCAGTAAAAGGGGAACTATGTATAAGAAAGAATGGCTCCATACACATGGGCCATAGTAAATGCACCACTGTGAAAAAATTTAGTGATCAAGGCAAGTCTACATTTAGAGCTTCTCGTCATTCCTACTTTATATGTGGCCAGACCGCATATATACGCCTACCTCTAGATTGGGATGGTACCTGTTATATAGCATTCCTCCTACCACCTGTTTTCTTAGCTCCTCCTGATTATCATAGAAATACTCATTTAGTACACAATAGACAGCAGAGAGATCTCCCAATCGTCGATTACACTGAAACAGCATGGGAAAAATACACAGATTTCAATAAAGGTTTCTTTCCTTATATAGGTACAGTTACGAATAGTAAGTTAATACGTAGATTAACCAGAACCCTCGAAGCAGTAGTGAACGAAACTATTTCCGCCTTAGGCAATTTAACAGAAGAGCAGTCTGCTATGCGGATTGTTGTGCTTCAGAATCGTCTTGTCCTTGACGTCATCCTGGCCGATAGGGGCGGAGCTTGTAGGGTCATCGGATCAAGTTGTTGCATTTTCATACCAGAAAATTCACCGTCAGTATATAAAGCCATAACCCGCCTTCATAAGATTGTAAGCCAGATACACCAGAGTCCAGGCACCTGGACTTGGTCCGGTTGGTTCTGGGGCGTGTTGTCAGCCTGGGGATGGAGAATTCTATCCTTCCTAGGTATTGGCTTTCTCATACTATTCAGTTGCTGCTTATGTCTACAATGTGGGCCAGCGATTTGTGGTCTGTGTGCCACCTCGTGTATCCCACATCCAAGTTTTCGTTCAAGATCCCGGAAGAAGAAAGAAGAACAAATGATGTTATATGAACAGATCGATGGATTGATGAAGATTGATATCTCCTAAGGGCAAGTAGGGGACAAGGAGGGAATGTGGAAATATGGATTTTTATGGTCGGTTATGTCCCCTATCTTGGACCCCAACGGTTTCATGTATAAGTCACAAGTACATGTATGTTCCCTCCAGTTCCAGTTATGAAGACGCAAATACATGTGCGTCCACCGTCAACATGTCCTCTTTCAGATCCGCCATGAATGGGCCGGATATTCTATTCCTAAGTATGAAAGGCCACCGGCTTTATATGGTTCACTTCCCACATTTCTACAGATTCAGGCGAGTAGGCCCTGATTCTGCCACCAAGCCTTTTCTTGCCTTCTGCCTCTGAAAGCTCCAGTCTGAGCCTGCATCTGTGACCATGAACTTTGTCTTACTCCCTGCGCGGCTAACGGTGCCTGATCCAGCCCGTTGCCTGCCAAAAACTGTATTTCACCTTCGAGATTATCTCCTTCGCCCCTCATCCGATGCATTCCTGTCTAGCAGTTTAAGTAAACATTCCTCCAGCTACCATGCAAAGGGGCCAGGCCTCGCTGCCCTCATGCAAGTAATTCATAGCCCTGTTACCATGGAATATTCCTACCCCCTCGCATCTAGTGTAGACACTTAGACGCTTGTACACGCACTAACAGTCAGTATAGTCAGTATAGAATAAGATTCTATCCTAAGAGACCTCTCTTTTTGGATAACACAGTTCTTTAAACATAGGATATTAGATATGATTTGGGATTAGGTTGACATAACCCCAGACTTTTGTCTCCACATGTAGAGCTAAATGTCAAGTCCCATTCTCCCCCTAGTTGCACGTCAACTCACACGTCATGCTGCTGCGCGCGCATCTCTGCCAAGTATTTTTGCTGACATTGCGAAATTCTTTCATGGAACCACCCATTTGTGACATCATACCTAATGACGTTCTTTAGTTACGCCTAGTTACACCCATTTTGGTTACGCATGTATGCCTTTATCTCTGTTATCAGCTGTTACGCCTCTTGCATCTGCTTTACTGTAATGTATTTTCTATAAAACTGCCTATCTGTCAATAATATATGTTCCTTCCTTCCTGAACTTTCGTGGTGATGGAATAGAAGGCCCATAATTTGAATTATGTTCCTTTGTATAGGAATAAAGCCCGTTCCGAACCTCTAATACCACGGATTCTGCCTCTTATTTTCTGAGCTATTCTTATTAATGTTCCGCATCAAATTAAGTTCCGGTAATTAAATTATTTACCACAGTATCCCACAAGTGGTTGGAGCTATTGATGTGGCACCCATATTGCTTCAGTACCACCGCCAGTCAGGGAACATGTTTATTGGAACAGGAAGCACTTCTATTCTATCATCTTGCAATTTGTCTGCTTACTGGATTTGACAATCTCAAACATCTGTGCCAAGTTCCTACGATTAGCCCATAATTCATTTGTGCTGTGGAACAGCAAGATACCCCAGCTGATGCCACAACTACTACTGGAGAGGGCCTGACTTATTGGTAAGTATGATCTGTCCTAACTTTGCGTGAGTAGTGTCAGGTAGTATGATCAGAAAGTTCATAACTTATTGTTGCTCCTTCATCTGTCTTCCATCTGGGAGACTCAGTGTATCCCAACCATCCATGATTGTTGGAACCGCTGAAGAATCCAACTACACCAGATGGCAGCTTCAGTGAGGCCCATGGAATAATAGGTCAGCCAGTGGAGCTGGCTTTTGGGCTCCAAAAGGTGAGATTCAGATATCTGGACAAGACTGGGGGAGCCCTCCTCTACTCACCCGGGAAGGTATGTCAAATCACCAAGGCCTGCTGCATGCACCACAACATCACCTTATGACAGAACATCCCATATATCGCAGGGGATGGAGACCATGAAGTGCTAATAGGTGAGGATCCAGAAATGCCAAATGATAATGATAGTGGTGAAGAAGAAGGAGGAGAATTGCTTCAAGATCTCATCAACAACTTTTTTTCATGAGTGTAAGTATATTGTGAGATGTCATGACTTTGACTATTAAAGCAACTCTTGTTGTGATGATGTGAGGAGTATCTTTAGGGAAAATATTAGGAAGCTGGTGATAGGTGTTTGAAGAGGAAGGTTTTGACGCATTCTCACCTTGTTGGTGTTGCTTTGTCTAGCACAGATTTTTGTCAAGGACTGTGTACTTCAGACGTTGAGTATGTGAATTTGAATTTGAATTTGAATTTAAAAGCATTTATTAAGCGCACTTATACCATGCGGTTTCATGGCGCTTTAAGTGATGCAGTAGCAGTCGGCGGTAGAAGGCTAGACATTGTAGGCTTGCTCAAATAACAAGGTTTTAAGATCCTTCCGAAATAGTATGTAGGAAGGAGAGGTACGGAGAGCGGCAGGAAGAGAATTCCAAAAGAGCGGGGCGAGAACAGCGAACTTCGCTCCGCCAGATTTCTGTTTCTTGAAACGAGGAATGGTCAGGAGAGCCATGTGGGCAGAGCGGAGTTCGCGGCCTGGAAGATACGATTTTATGGCAGAGCGTATAAACTCGGGGGCTGTTCCCGATCTAGCCTGGAAGGTGAGGCAGCCGAGTTTAAAAAGGGCACGCTCTCTCACCGGGAGCCAATGCAAAGCTTTAAGCAGGGGAGTGGCTCGGTGGTCTTTGGGTAAGCCATGAATCAATCGAGCCGCTTGGTTCTGTATCAGCTGTATCGCATAGGCAGGGGCTCCATTGTAGATGATATTGCCATAATCAATTTGTGATAGTACCATGGCCAACACAATGATTTTTAACGCAGAAAGGGAAAAAAAACGAGATACTTTCCTAATTAGTCTTAATGAAAAGAAACAAGCAGAGACCACTGAACCAACTTGTGAGTGGATAGAAAGTTGTGAGTTTAGAAAAATCCTGAGAGTTTTGACCTTAGGGACAGGAAGAGGGGGAACACCAAGTGACAGGGGCCAGTGAGAAGGGGCCCATGGACTGCAACCACCTCCAGTCAGGACTAACTCAGTCTTGTCCGGATTGAGTTTGAGGTGGTTGCAGTTCATCCAGTCCTGGATAAATGTCATTACTGTCCGAACATTAGAAGCGGATGAAGAGGAATTAGAAAGATTAAAGATTAGCTGGAGGTCATCGGCGTAATTAAACACCGTGACCTCCATCTGCTGTAATGAAAAAATGAGGGGGTAAATGTATAAATTAAATAAGAGGGGGGAAAGTGATGAGCCCTGAGGAACCCCGCACTCCACCTTACGGGAGACAGCGGTAAAGTTGGCCAGATGGACTGCTTGGGCCCTCCCTGTAAGGAAGGACTCAATCCACGAGAAGGCTAGGCCTTCTATGCCCGCCGCCCTGACACGATTAAGGAGGATGGAGTGATCCACCGTATCAAAGGAGGCGGACAGGTCTAATAAGATCAAGGCTTGCGGGAGGTTGGTGTCAATGCCTTCGCGTAGCACATCCATTACCGAAATCACCACTTTCTCGGTGGAGTGCAAGGGGCGAAAGCCAGCTTGACGAGAGGAAAGACAATGATTGATTTCGACATGGGTGCTTAAGGTGGTTGTGACGTGAGTTTCCAGGACTTTTGCTAAATAAGGCAGAAGGGATATGGGACGATAATTGGAGGGGGAGGAAGGGTCAGCGTCAGGTTTTTTAATGATATGTATTACGACCGCTGATTTGTGTAGGCTAGGAACATTTCCTTTCCTTATCGAATCATTAAGGAGGGTCAGGTGAGGAGTGGGGGCGTTTAAGTAAATTTCCCTAAGAATATGGGCTGGGGCAAAATCTAGGGGAGAACCAGATTTGACTCGGTGAAGTAGTGGGAAAAATGTATCCTCGGTTAGTAGTGGAATAAAATTGAGTTTGGGGGCAGTGGGCGGGGGGGAAGGATTGACAAATGTGAGGGAGGGTGGGGGAATGTTAAGTTTAATTTTGGCTACTTTGTCAATAAAAAACTCGTTGAGCGAGTTACAGAGGGACTGAGAGGGGGGAATGGTAGCCGTGGTTCTACTGGATAGTGCTAGTTCATGGACCGTGGTGAAAATGTCCTTTGAGCGAGACTCAGCTGCCATGATCCTGCTGGTATAGAATTCAGTTTTAGCCGCAAGAATGCCCTTTTTATAAGTTTTTAAAACAGACAAATAAATTGTCTTTAGCTCTGGACTGTAGGTTTTCCTCCAGGCTCGCTCGGCTCTCCTTGCTGCTAATTTCTGTTCTTTTAGGTCTGAGGTAAACCATCGATTGGCTGCATGGGCCCGCTTAACAGTGAGTCACCTCAAAGGGGCGAATTCGTCACCCGCCAGGGTCAGCCAGTTGTCAATGGCGACCAGTTGGGAGGTAGCAGCGAGGTCTGCAAGATCGGGAGAAGTTTTGGCCAGGGTTGAACAGAGAGAGGACATATCCGTTTTTCCCCATTTCCTGACCCAGGTGTTTTTGGGAAGTGGAGGTTTGACCAACGCGGTCAGTGCAAGGGAAAAGGAAATAATAGAATGGTCGGACCAAGAACACGGAGAGATTATGGGAGATGTAGATGGAATGTTTAATGCCCAGATTTGATCCAGCATGTGACCATGTATATGCGTAGAGCCATGAGTAAGCAATAGAAAATTTAAAGAAGTCATAAAGTCCGTGAATTCTTTGGATTGGGGACTCTCAGCAGGTTCGTTGGGCCAAAAATGTAGGTCCCCTAGAACTAGTACCGATGAATTATTAACCACCAGGGTGGCTAAGAGAGCCTGAATGCTTGGGAGAAAAAATAGGGTAGGCTGGGGAGGACGGTAAATTAAAACAAAAGTGAGTGGTACCTGATGGAAGGTCGAACGAGCTACAAGGTAGTCTACATCAGGAATGGGTGGGGAAGGGAGAGTCTGGAAACTGAAATCGGTCCGGGCTATTAAGGCCACTCCGCCACCCCGTTTGCCCTCGGGCCGGTCTGCTCGAATGGCAGAGTATGATGGGGGCAACGCAGCTAACACGTTGGGTAGGGAGTCAGCCTTGAACCAGGTCTCAGTTAAAAATAGGAGGTCTGGATTATGAGTATCGATGTAATCAAATAGCTCGTACTGATGACTAACCGCAGACCTAGTGTTTAGGAGCATAGCTGAGGTGTTGCATGATGGAGCGGAGGAAGCTGATGGGAGCAAGGGAATAATGGATGGTGTTTTGGGTGAAAGGACTAGGTGTGAAACGATAGTGGGAGGACAGTGAGGAGGGGAGGAGTATAGACCAAGCTGTCTCAGGTAGATACTGACCAAAGGGTCAACAGCTCCAGGGACCCAATAGGAGAGTAATAGTGCAGGCGGATACGTAATTGGACGGGCAGCATCTCGTGCCCCTAGCCCCGGTCGGCCGCGGACGGGCGCAGACGGGCTTAACTCAGGCGCAACTCCGGCGCGCCTTCGTCACGCCCGCTGCGCTCGTCCGCTGCGCTGACACATACTGCACGATTAAGTAGGGGCGGAGCGGTGGAGGAGGGGCAGGGCTGGGATGGAAGGCAGCCCGATCAAAGATGGTGCACGCTGCCACTGGGAGCCCACAGACACGCCAACCCGCCCTGGCAACCCAACTCTGAAACCCCAATAAGGTGAGAACCTGCACAAACTTTAAAAACAAGTTAGTGACAGTAAAAATACAATGCTAGCAAACATCGCCTGCGCTAGTAATCAGCGGGGGCGGAGTGCAGGGAAATAGTGACAAGTTTTCCAAGCGTTTTACCAGCCAGCCCACTGCCACCGGGCTACTAGCAAACACAGAAGGAGAACAGATCTCAGCTCTTAAGTAGGGGCGGAGCGGTGGAGGAGGGGCAGGGCTGGGATGGAAGGCAGCCCGATCAAAGATGGCGCACGCTGCCACTGGGAGCCCGCAGACACGCCAACCCGCCCTGGCAACCCAACTCTGAAACCCCAATAAGGTGAGAACCTGCACAAACTTTAAAAACAAGTTAGTGACAGTAAAAATACAATGCTAGCAAACATCGCCTGCGCTAGTAATCAGCGGGGGCGGAGTGCAGGGAAATAGTGACAAGTTTTCCAAGCGTTTTACCAGCCAGCCCACTGCCACCGGGCTACTAGCAAACACAGAAGGAGAACAGATCTCAGCTCTTAAGTAGGGGCGGAGCGGTGGAGGAGGGGCAGGGCTGGGATGGAAGGCAGCCCGATCAAAGATGGCGCACGCTGCCACTGGGAGCCCGCAGACACGCCAACCCGCCCTGGCAACCCAACTCTGAAACCCCAATAAGGTGAGAACCTGCACAAACTTTAAAAACAAGTTAGTGACAGTAAAAATACAATGCTAGCAAACATCGCCTGCGCTAGTAATCAGCGGGGGCGGAGTGCAGGGAAATAGTGACAAGTTTTCCAAGCGTCTTACCAGCCAGCCCACTGCCACCGGGCTACTAGCAAACACAGAAGGAGAACAGATCTCAGCTCTTAAGTAGGGGCGAAGCGGTGGAGGAGGGGCAGGGCTGGAATGGAAGGCAGCCTGATCAAAGATGGCGCACGCTGCCACTGGGAGCCCGCAGACACGCCAACCCGCCCTGGCAACCCAACTCTGAAACCCCAATAAGGTGAGAACCTGCACAAACTTTAAAAACAAGTTAGTGACAGTAAAAATACAATGCTAGCAAACATCGCCTGCGCTAGTAATCAGCGGGGGCGGAGTGCAGGGAAATAGTGACAAGTTTTCCAAGCGTTTTACCAGCCAGCCCACTGCCACCGGGCTACTAGCAAACACATATGTACGGTTTCATAGCTGTGTTATTTGATTTGGTTTGTTTTAGGTACCTTCACTGTGTTATCTTCATTTGAACATTTCAGAGTTGTGACATAAACAGGTATATGATGCTGTTTGGATGTGCAAAGGGGACACATATTGTTCCTGGGAACGACTGTCACAGACTTTGGGTGTACAAATCTAATGCCAAGACAGTTTGCACATCGATAGGATGGAAGTAATGAGGAATCTATTGGACTTGTTCCTTGTTGTGTGGTGGTCCTAATGCAATATATATGCAGTGACAGCCGGCATAGCTCAGAGGCGGTGGGGGGAGCAGGGTGTAAAAAAAAAGTACCTTCTGCCCGCTTACTCGCCACGTCTCTCCTCCAGACCTCCTTGCTCCGGACAGAACAGGAAGCCCACCCAGGCTCCCCATAGCCAATTAGAATGCTGCAATGCAGCGTTGTGATTGGTCTGAGGGCCGTGGTTCTGTGCTCAGCCTGGGAATGGGAGCCTGGCATGTTCTCCACCCAGGCTGAAATACAGCCTGGGCGGAGAACATACACAGTGTGCATGAATGTTTGCCTGGCCCAAGACCGTCGGCCAAACATTCATGTGCACTAAAGTTTGCTCACCACTCCCCCTGTCTTAAAAGCAGCCTCACCCCAACTCACCCTGCAAAGCTGCCTCAGCAGTAACACATAAAATGATAAAAAATGTTGCGTTATCATTATATGTGTCCTTTATTTCACTGCTAAAAAGTAGTATACACACTGTTTGTGTGGCATCATGTGTTCCAACAAAATGTTCATGTGGGCCCAAATCATGCTGGTCTCTCTTCACATTGGCTAAACCCTCATTGTATAGAAACTGTTTGTAGGTATTTATGTGTCTCTTCATTGTAGGCCAAAGTGTGTGTGGCACATCACTGACATTTGTTTGTGACATTCCACCAAATGGTGCAACACTGGATTGGAATGACCCTGTAAAGAGAAGCTGTGGTACTGCCATGTGTCTGTTCATTGGTTTAAATGATGTGGGATTCCTTTTGTGAGCTAGGTGAAAAGGATTCAGCTGATGGCATGTACCAATTTTATGTTGCCTATTCAATAGGAAAATGTCTCATGTATCTCCTCCTTCATTGTTGTTAAGGACGGCACCTGAAAATATGGTCACTGACACAGACGTTTTGAGTCATGTATGATTTGCTATGTTACTGACATCATGGCAGCCTATGATATGAAAAATAGAATACGGATGTTATTAGACCAAACACTTGTATGTATGTGTTGGTGTGACATGGTTAGGATCCTGAGCTAAACATTGTGTGCATGCAACATATCCATGCTTATACGGTAGCTACTTTTGGCATTGTGAAGTTCACATGGCAGCACATATATACATTTCTAGATGTGAAAGATACTACATCAGGCAATGAGTTGGTGACAAGTGTATTTATTTTTTATTTTTGTATTTTTTTTATGTTTTATATAGCACAAACTACTCCAGAAGCTATCAGGTATCAGAGCGCTTAACATGAGCACCAGTTTTGTTACAGATGGACACAATCATTTTCTTGGTAAGCACGGAGAGATTAACCCCTTGGATGCCCATGACGAGCTGGACTCATCATGGCACACAGTTGTCGTGTGCCCATGACGAGTCCAGCTCGTCATGAGGCATCCCCTGGGAAATCCCTCTGGTGTCCGCACCAGAGGGATTCCCTTTAATTCAAAATAGCCTCAGGAGCTGGGGAAGAGCTTCCCCAGCTCCCGAGGCCCCCCCTGCTTTCCCTGTAATGACGATAGGCGCGCCGACGTCATTACAGTGAAACCGAAACTGAAATGAGCCAAGAGGCTCATTTCAGTTTCACTTTCTACATGCTCAGGGGGCTATCTCAGCCCCCTGAGCACGTAGAAAGATGGGAGAGGTATCGTTGGAAAGGGGAGAATCCCCTGCTTGGGGATCGCCACAGTAGGGCGATCCCCAAGCAGGGATCCACCCAGTAGACACTAGGGAGGGGGGAGCGGCCCCTGGGCATGGGCCTTTGCTCCCCCCTGATTATTTTGGCCACCCCGGGGGGCAGAAAGCCCACTAGACACCAGGGAATTTTTTATAAAGTAAAAATAAGGGTGGAGGCTGCCCAAAATGGGCAGGCCCATGCCCCACCCCACCCCATAAATGATTACAGTCTTTCTGCCCCCCCTGGGGGGCAGATGGGGCAGTGGCCCCTAATCTGCCCCTTCGGGGGGGCAGAAAGTCCACTAAACACCAGGGATTTGTTTTTAGGTTTTTTTAGGGTGGGGGCTGCCCGAAATGGGCATGTCAATGCCCCCACACACACGCCATCATTACAGCCTTTCTACACCCCCGGGGCGCAGATGGGGCATTGGCCCCTAATATGCCCCTTCGGGGGGGCGAAAAGCCCACTCGACACCATGGATTTTTTTTAGAAAGTATAAATAAGGGTGGGGGCTGTCCATGCTCCCACCCCCCTGCAATCATTACAGTCTTTCTGCCCCTCTGGGTGCAGATGGGGCATTGGCCCCTAATCTGCCCCTTCGGGGGGGCAGAAAGCCCACTAAACACCAGGGATCTGTTTTTAGAAGGTTTTTTTAGGGTGGTGGCTGCCCGAAACGGGCACGCCAATGCCACCACCCACCCACCACCATTGCAGCCTTTCTGCCCCCCCAGGGGGGCAGATGGGGCATTGGTCCCTAATCTGCCCCTTCGGGGGGCAGAAAGCCCACTTGATGCCAGGGATTTTTTTCGCGCAATTTTATTTAGGGTGGTGGATTTTATTTAGGGTGGTGGGTGCCTGAAACGTGCTCGCCAATGCCCCCACCCTTGCTACCATTACAGCCTTTCTGCCCCTCCGGGGGGCAGATGGGGCAGTAGCCCCCAATCTGCCCCCCCGGGGGGGCAGAACACCCATTAAATGCCAGGGATTTGACGCACAACCCCCAGCCACCATTACAGCCTTTCTGCTCCCCCCCAGGGGGCAGATGGGGACAGTAGCACCCAATCTGCTCCCGGGGGAGGGCAGAAAGCCCACTTGACGTGAGGGATTTTTTTTGCGCATTTTTTTTTAGGGTGGGGGCTGCCCAAAATGGGCACCCAAATGCCCCCACCTCCTGCCACCATTACAGCCTTTCTGCCCCCCCAGAGGGCAGATGGGGCAGCAGCCCCTAATCTGCCCCCCCCAGAGGGGCAGAAAGGCCACTATCCACCAGGGATTTTTTTTGCGCAATGCCCCCACCCTCCCCCCCACAAAAATGACAATTTTTCTGCCCCCCAGGAAGCAGATGGGAGCTGTAGCCCCAAATCTGGCCCCCCCGGGGGCGCAGAAAGCCCACTGGAAACCATGGATTTTTTTGTTTTATTAGTGTAGGGGTAGGGGATCCCCAAAATGGGCATGACAATACCCCCACCCCACCCCCAGAGAAATTCCGGGAGGGCAGATGGTGGCAGTGGCCCCTGATCTGCCCCCTGGGGGGGCAGAATGCCCACTAAGCGCTAGCGAGTACGCAGGCTTTTTTTATGCATTGGGGTGGGGGCTGCCCAAAATGGTCAGACCAATGCCCCCACAAAAAATAGCTGCAGTCTTTCTGCCCCTTTAGGGGCATATCGGGATGAAACCCCTTTCCCCGATTCCCCCCCCAAGGCGGCAGAAAGCCCACTGGGCTCCGACTTTTTTTTAGCAATGTGCCTACCTGAAAACTAGACACCGAGGGGAATCCAGGATGGGGTGACTTGACTGGCTCTCACCAGGTTCTGTTACCCAGAATCCATTGCAAAGTGATCGGGAGAACGCTGGGTGGTAGGAAATTTGTGTCAGGCCGGTGATGCCACAACTTTCCCACACAAAAATTTGTGAAAAAGGTGATTTTTTCAGCTAACTTTGAGGTTTGCAGGGCAGTCTGGGTAAGGAAACGTTGGAGGATCCACGCAAGCCATACCTCCCTGGAATCCCTGGTGTCTAGTTTTCAGAAATGTGTAGGTTTGGTAGGTTTCCCTAGGTGCCAGCAGAGCTATGGTTCAAAAACTACAGCTAGGCACTTTGCCAAAAAAAGTTCATTTTTCACAGCGAAATTGAGGTGTGTCCACGTTGCGTTTTGCACCGTTTCCTGTTGCGGGCACTAGGCCAACCCACACAAGTGAGGTACCATTTTTCTCGAAAGACTTTGGGGAACATTGGGTGGGTGGAAATTTGTGGATCCATGCACATTCCAGAACTTTCCACCACAGAAATGTGGGGAAAATTTGTTTTTTTTGGCAATTATTTAGGTTTGCAAGGGATTCTGGGTAACAGAACCTGGTGGGAGGCAGTCAAGTCACCCCATCCTGGATTCCCCTGGGTGTCTAGTTTTAAAAAATGTATAGGTTTGCTAGGTTTCCCTAGGTGCCAGCAGAGGTATGGTTAAAAAACTACAGCTAGGCACTTTGCCAAAAAAGGGTCATCGTTTGCTGCGAAATTGAGTTGTGTCCACGTTACGTTTTGCGCCGTTTCCTGTCGCGGGCACCAGGCCGACCCACACAAGTGAGGTACCATGTTTCTCGGAAGACTTTGGGGATCGCGGGGTGGGTAGAAATTTGTGGATCCATGCAGATTCCAGAACTTTCCAGCACAGAAATGTGGGGAAAATGTGGTTTTTTTGGCATTTTTTAGGTTTGCAATTGATTTTGGGCAACAGAACCTGGTGGGAGGCAGTCAAGTCACCCCATCCTGGATTCCCCTGGGTGTCTAGTTTTCAAAAATGTATAGGTTTGCTAAGTTTCCCTAGGTGCCAGCAGAGCTATGGTTCAAAAACTACAGCTAGGCACTTTGCCAAAAAAGGGTCATTTTCACTGCGAAATTGAGGTGTGTCCACGTTGCGTTTTGCACCGTTTCCTGTCGCGGGCACTAGGCCGACCCACACAAGTGAGGTATAATATTTCTCGGAAGACTTTGGGGAACGTGGGGTGGGTGGAAATTTGTGGATCCACACAAATTCCAGAACTTTACACCACAGAAATGTGAGGAAAATGTGTTATTTTTTACAAAAGTTTAGGTTTGCAAGGGATTCTGGGTAATCGAACCTGGTGAAAGGCAGTCAACTCACCCCATCCTGGATTCCTCTGGGTGTCTAGTTTTCAAAAATGTATAGGTTTGCTAGGTTTCCTTAGGTGCCGGCAGAGCTAGGGTTAAAAAACTACAGCTAGGAACTTTGCTAAAAAAGGGTAATTTTGCATTGTGAAAATGTGGAGTGCTCACGTTGGGTTTTGAGCCATTTCCTGTTGTGGGCACTATGCCTACCCATACAAGTGAGGTACCATTTTTATCGGGAGACAGGGTAATTCAGATTTGTAAAGGAACTGTTATTACCTATTGACTTTCGATGCATTTCTGCCTTCCAAATGAAAGACATTGTGTAAAAAAGAAGTCATTCTAAAAAATGACTGATAATTCTCATGCTAGTATGAGTATTCCCAATTTCGGAAATGTGCAAATATCTACTGTTTCTAATCTCTACATTTTGTTCCCATTTCAGAAATACATAGGTGTCTTTCATACCGATTTTTCCATGTACACATTTTTACAGAATAATTACTATATACCCGGTACATAATAAAAAACCATTGCAAGTTGCTGCTCAGTTTTTGGCTCTGGGTTCGTCGGGTTCTTCGTGATCCTACAAGTCCTATATATCCCCACAACCAGTAATGTCCAGTGGATGTAACGGTATATTGCTTTCAAAGAGCTGTCATAATTAGAAGAAGTTACAGGTGAAAACGTTAACACAAAAGGCTGTTTTTTTCAACAAATGTTCAATTTATCCTATATTTAACTGTTAGTTTCTATAAAGAAACCTTGATGGATCTACACAAATGACCCCTTGCTGAGTTCAGAATTTTTTCTACTTCTCTAAAATGTATAGCTTTCCAGGATCCATTATTGCTTGTGTACCCATTTTTACCATTAACTGGAAGGAGGTCGAAAGAAAAAAAATAGCAAAAATAGGCTATGTCCCAGAAAAATCCCAAAACTGTGTAAAAAATGTTGGGTTTCTGACAAACGTCTGGTATCCCCTAAAAGCTGGGAAAATGGTGATTTCAGCCCCACAAACCCTTTTTTGATAACATTTGAAGGGAAAAACCCAGATGCTTTCATTTGCAGCCCGTTTCTCCCATTTTCCCCAAGAAAGCAAAATGTTGCTGTATTTTGGCTCATTTCTGTGACCCCTCTAGGGGAATCCACAAACCCTGAGTACCTTTAGAATCTCCATGATGCTGGAAGAAAAGGACGCAAATTTGGCGTGGATACCTTATGTGGTCAAAAAGTTACAGGGGCCTCACTGCGCACTACCCCAAATAGCCCAAAAAATGCGTGGCACAGGAGAGGGAAAAGGCCTGGCAGCGAAGGGGTTAAGTGATTATCCCAGAATCACAGGATGTTGAGGGTCATTGCCGAGAATCAAACCTGACTCAAACCCGGTTCCACAGCTTTGAGGCCGACCGCTCTATCCATAAGGCTACATCCTCTCCCCTGCAGTGAACAAGGAAAAACCAAGAGTGAAGAAGTCAGTCATGGTGGATGAAACCATAGACATAGATGCCAAATTGTTTGAAGTCCAAAGTCCAAAATACTACTCCCATCAGAAAGGGAAAGTGTCCAGAAGTAGTCTACAAAGTGAATGCGTTGCACACACTGAAGGAAATTAGATGTGAGCTTTCTTACTGGCGGTGATGCAGGTCTTGCCATCCACACCTCTTGGATTTTTGGGTGGAAGTCTCCTTTTGCAGGGGAGGGAGGGATCTGCTGCTGGTGAATCAGGCATGTATGCAGACATGTCTTCCTCTGACAGGGCCTCCCTTTCCGTGGCTGCCACGGATATAGATGGGCTGGATGTAGTTGTACCACAGTAAGAAGTAGATGGTGGTGTAAAATCCCTGCAGATGATGGTGTTGATTTCCTGCAGCACCCCAATGAGCTGGCCCATTTTGGTGTTGTGGGTGGCCTGCTCCTGGTGTATGTCCCCCTGTAGCTACTTCATCTCTCGGATTTACGCTAACACCTGGCCCATCATGTTTTGGGACTCCTGATAGGCTCTGAGGACTTGGTTGATGGCGGCCTGGGTGTGAGTGATCCCAGTGGCCTCATTCAGCAGACCCATATTTACCCCTATGACCCCTACCCCCATGGGCTTGTGCCCTTGGCCCAGGCTGCAACCTCCCACTGGTTCCTCGTTCCTCAGTGACTGCGTTGGTGATTGTCACCTCAGGATCCAGGACTTGGAGGCACAAGATGTTACTAACAGTGGTAGGTACCCAGATTAGGGGGACTGGGGTTGGCTGAGGTTTTGCAGCTGGGGTGGGAGGTGTTGGTGTGGGCATAGTGAGGCTCATTGTTGCAGTCTGCCCAGGCTGACCAGATGTGACAGGAATGTCATTCACATCCACATCTCCAGGAATGTTGTCATCACTGAGGGCTTTATCCGGGGGTGGAGTGGGAGTCTGTTCGGTGGCCAAGCTCTGCCCAGGTGCTGTGCCAGATCGACCTGTAAAAAATAGAGAACTTTGTTACTGGTGGATTTGTGGTACCTACATCCAAATGTTTTGTGTCACAGTAAGTAGAGACCTAGGAAATACAAAATAGGTAGAGAACCATTATGATATATTTCCATGGTATAGAACTTGTCAAGAAGAAATTTGGAGACATTCAATATATGTACTAGTATTGAGCAGCTGATTAGATGTGCTGATATGTTGCATTTTGGATTTAGGAATGAACATGACATATCTCAAACATTTAAGGCAATGTGTAATTGAGCATTCCAAGGATTATGTGTGTACAATACAGGCAAACACACAACTCAATTGTATATTTAGCATTAGTCATAATGTGAACAGTGCAGAGTCAATGGGTCACCTGCCACTTCTACTCAGCTAAATTACCTTAACGCTTTACAAATATTTGAGGTACACACTTGGTATGGTGTCATTTATGGCAACAAAAAAGGCACTATCTGAGCAATATAATTACATGGGATTACTGGTAGGGTAATGTATAGATCTATTACTCCTACGTTAGTAGTTCTTGTCATGAACTATCATTAAATCCCCAGTGCCATGCAACTTCGTACTTAATAATTCCCAAAAGGTGAGAAAAAACAGCCCTACATTAGAGTCACTCAACCAGCAAATTGTGAGAAAAAATCAGAAAGTATCTCACGTGTGCAACGCCAAAGGAGCTGCTGGCAGGTTCTCACCAGTTTGCTCACGATATTATCATAATCGATATCTTTCTCATGAAAACAACTATGTGTCCCATTTAAGAAAGTGTAAAAAAATTGAAAAAAAGGGAAGAGGCAAACCCCAAAACAAAGATGAAAGACCTGTGAAGTCTTAAATAAAATTAGGTCTAACTCACGTATATATTTCCAACTTCTTTATTTCATTACGTGAGTTATCCCAAGGTTAAAAACACAGTCATGTCATGTAACCACATTCAGGAATGGCCAACATGTTTCATTGCCTTTTTAGAATAACGGCAAATTCATCAGGGCGTAAAGGGTCTGCATTCCCTTTCCCTGGACTTTTTCTGTTTAAGAAAGAGTGACTGCACATATGCAAAAAGAATAAAAAGAAAGAAACAAGGCTGGTAAGTTCATGAGAGACAACACCCAACTCGTACTTCAAATTCAAGACAGGTAGTCTAAATTAAAAACAACACACCGACCCTCTGACTTAAAGCCAAAGACGTCAATTACCTAATGATAGCGACGGGCCCGCATACCAGCTCTCAATTAGTTATGGGAGTATGTGCCTTTTGCACTTTTCTTCCCCAATGTAAGCACGTCTGTTACTCACACTTTTATCTGAAGAGGCAAAAACATAAAATCAGTACATTCAAATATTGTGCCAAAATCATCTACCTACATCCATTCTAGGCCATGTAGACTACACTAAGCTAATTCCCAGGAGCAGGATCTAACAAGATGTCAACATCCGATATATAGCCCTACAATTTACGTTAAAGAAACCCCTCAACAACCTGCTCTCCGAAGCTATATCTAGATTCTGATTCAGTTTAGCATTTCATTATGGGGAAGTAATTGCTAGTTGAGCCACCATTGCCTTCATACCGGCTCAATCGTTTTACTCTACTCTCACCGTTAACATTCTTAATCCGCGCGGTCACTCATCCCGGCATCAGCGCGTCTTAGTACGCGTCTTCAATTTAAACAGACAGCGCGTACCTTTCTCTCTTTCCTGATTCTGGCCTCTCTAATACCACCTCTGTAAGAGAGGAATGGGAGAAATTGAGTAGTATTAAGAAGAAGCAAATTAGAGTGGCACTACATGGGGCATTAATGACTGAGTATTATCGAGCAGGTGCAGCCCCCACAAGTCTTTTGGTTAGGATCGAACATAGGATTTTCTGGAGAACAAACAGTTTAGAGTTGACTGGAGTTTTATTGCGAATAAATGCACTAGAGACTGGTTGATTTTAATTATTCAGACAGCCAAAAGATTGAGTGAGCAGCTTCTAAAAGAGATTTTGGAATTAGAAGAAAGTATAAAAGCAGACTCAAGTATTGTAGACGCAAAGGAGCAACTTCAGAGGATACAAGATGATTTGAATGAAAATAAGAATTATATGGTCAATCAAAAGATCAAAGTATTGAGGAGAAATTTAGAAAGATACTCACATTAGTGGGCTTTTCCTTATACTGAGGACAAGTACTACCAGCAAGGTAGTGAACAGTTGCCACAGAACAGACATCAGAGGGGAGGTTGAGTACAAGCTAGACGCTCCCCCCAAAATTGGACATTTGACAACACATCCAGTGAGGAGGAAGAGGGGGCACAGGTATCTGAACAAGGAAGGGTAAAATTTAATCCCCAGGTGCAGGCAAATCAGGATTTTGGAGGATTGTTATGTTCTTTTTGAGCCCAAACCCAAAGAGGAAACAGAGGGGGAGGTACGAGGGGCAGAGGTCGAGCTCGTCAGAATCAGTCACAGACATGGCAGTCTTTCTCCCCTCAGGTAACTAGGAGCAGGGGCAGGATGCCAACGTGAATAACATTGTAGTTAATCTATCAGATTACCATCTAACGGTAGATGAATTGAGATTGGTCAATAAAGGTTTGGGATATGTCCCTACCCCACGTCATGACTCATTCAAATGTAGAATGGAGTTACAAAAAGTGGTGCGAAAAATAAAAATAAGAAAGTTTTTTGCTCATAAAGATTCTGACCCTCCATCAATTTTTTCAACTAACCTTCACCGTCCCTCACACTTTTGCCCACCAAGTAATGCAGTTGGCCCAGAAGTTGCTGTTTTTGAGAGGAAGGTTTTGGATGAGATTAAGATACTTGAGGAGACACAGCAGCAAAAAACCTTTAACAATATGAGTAAGGGTGATTGACATGCGATTAAATCTCTACAAGAAAATGCCTCTTTAATAATAAAATCGGCAGATATGGGTAGGGCTGTAGTTCTAATGAACACCGTGAACTACGAAAGAGAAGTAATGAGGCTACTAGATGATAAAAAGAACTATCAACCCCTGTTCAGAGATCCTGTTATTGAGCTCCTAGGGATGATTACAACAATGGTAGGTCAAGCCAGAGAGAAGAACTGGATTACAAGTAGGGAGGCGGAGTTTTTGGTTCATACTAAACCAAGTACCCCAGCATTTTACATCTTGCCGAAAATCCATAAGAAGCAACGTTCCCCTCCAGGACGCCCGATAGTTTCGGGGATCTCCTCTGTGCTTGAACCGTTATCCCAGTTTGCTGATTTCTTCCTAAGAGAGTCAGTGCTGAAACAGTTGTCTTATGTCCAAGACACGACGGATATTTTGAACATCATCCAAGATATGGACTTCGATTTGTCACAACAGCTGTTAGTGACGATCGATATTGAATCCCTGTACACGAGTATCCCCCAAGACGCTATGCTGGTGGCAGCAGCATGCGCTCTTGGGGGACAGGATTGGTTTTATGACACACCCCAATCCTTTGTGATGCAGTGTATCGAGATTGCATTAACTCACAATTATTTTTCTTACAAGAATGACCTCTTTTTGCAGGTATCCGGTACTTCAATGGGTGCTACTTTTGTGCCGAGTCTGGCCTGCATTTATGTAGGCCAGTTTGAAGAGCATCACTTATACCATCCATCAAACCCCTTCCAGAGGCATATCAGTCTCTGGAAGCGGTATATTGATGATATTTTATGTATATGGACAGGAACTCAGAGTCATCTTTGTGAATTCTTGGAATGGTTGAATGATCATGATGAATGTTTAAGATTCACGTGGAGCATGAGTACTGAAAAAGTGACTTATTTGGATCTGGACATTAGGGTAACTGATAACAAACTAAGTTCTAGTGTTCATTAGAAACCTACAAATAAAAATTCACTATTACATTATCAATCTTTCCAAGATAGCGGCTGAGTGAGGAGGGAGGTGTTCAGCCGGTTGTGCTCTCCCGGAGTTAAGACGAAAAATCTCTTAAACACGACGATATTCCGATGCCTCTAAGCTAAGGAGGCGATACTTTTCCGAGTGCCTTCGCTAAGACAAGACAGGGAAAAAAAAACTCAATGCATAAGGAGTATAGTGGCGGAACGGATAACTTACTTGGCTGGGTTTCAGCATTGGCCCGATATACGGAGCAGCTGCTTCCTCGGTTGGAACGCATCGAAAGGCTCTGTACCTCCCATCTGCCGATCGCCGCCTCAATCTTTCCCTCAAACATGGGGCCAAAGGCGGTTCCACGGGGCAGAGGTGCAGCGGATCGACCGGGCCCACCGGTAATGACTTCGGAGGTTGACGCTTCTGTTCGCGGACGCAGACAGAAGCACAGTGCTCTCCCGGAGACCGCAGACAGGAAGGAGAAGGGCGGAGGCTCCCAGCCCCAGCCACACCGGTCCTCAGTATCGGTAATCGACCTGCTTAGAGGGCAGGTTGCGCCGGCTGCCCTCAATAGGGATAGCAATGTGTGTGGCAACCGCAACGCTAGTGGAGACGGCGGAGACGACGGGGAAGAAGGTGGAGCTGGGGTTCTCGAACAGCCAAGTAAGGAGCTGAGCAAAGAGTTGACTGGAGGGAAAGAGGGGGAGAAGGAGTCCATGCTAATGCTAACGGAGCTAAGCATGGTTGGCCCGGCAGGCGAAGGTAAACCTTTGGATTTGCAGCCCAGCGCTGCTACAGTCAAACAGAATGCTTGTCCAGTCCAGGACCAGGAGAGTCCGTTGGTTCCATTGGTGGGTGGGGAGAATATACCCCCCGCTCAGATATCCGCTCAGACATCAGTGCCACAGGCGGGTCAGAGTGAGGCTTTGATGGGGAAAAATAAGAGTACACCTGGTCAGATGAAAGATCATGCCCCAAGAAACAAGGGGGGTTTCAGGGGCCATCGAACTCCACGCCAGGATTGCGATAGGGATCTTGACTCAGAGACAAATGATTTTTATTCTCTCTCTGACGTAACGTGGTCTGATGGTGCCTCTGATTCAGGCGGAGATACCCTGTCTAGCGATGAACCACAATCGCAGTCTAAAGCTAAGCTACTTTCTGCCTCTGAATCCATGACAACGGTACGTTCCCTGAATCTCTGTCCAACGAGACTTGAAGGCCAGAAACAGGCGACTCTGAACTGGGACTATACACTCGGAGATCAATTGATGGGCAGTATTAATCCTAACTCAATTACTTGCTCAGAAGCTGGGCTTAATCCAGCTCCTTCTACATTAGAGTCTATTATGCAATGTGTTGCAGCACACCGAGAGGAGTCCCGGGCAGAAAGCAAGAGATCACAGAATGCCTATCGTAAACTCCAAGGGGCAATCAGGAAGGTCGCTAAGACCTGTAAGGATATAAGTGACGGCATGACGGATATTGAGACTCGGACAGAGGTTTTGGAATCAGAGGTTGCTGGTTCCAAAGGTCAAGTGGATGCTCATGAGGCACGATTAATTGATATTCAGTGGAAACTTGAGGAGGGGGAAAATTATCAGCGTCGGAACAACCTGAGATTTTTGGGTATTCCAGAGGGAAAGGAAGGGTCTGACTCTCGTACTTACATTATCCAATTGTTGCGGACCTCTTTGCCAGATTTGGTTGGCTGGGACTGGGATAAGGAGGTACAAAGGGCGCACAGAGTCCCCTTTTCTATTCGTCAACCTCTCCGTCCTAATGCTAAACCTAGGGCGCTATTGGTATATTTTGGGAATTTTTTGTTGAGGCAAAGTGTTTTTGAAAGGGCTAGACCAGATGCCCAATTAAAAGCTGAGGGGTTTTCTTTCTTTGTCAGACCCGACTTTTGCCATGTCACTGTGGAGCGCCGGTGGCGTCTACGTCAGATGATTAAACCCTTCCAAGAGAAAGGAGCTCAGGCTTTTCTTTTAAACCCTGCTCGCTTAAAAGTAATTTGGAAGGATACTACAAGCTTTTTTACATCTGAGATAAAGGCAAAGGAGTTTTTGGATACAGGAGGGAAGGTTTAATCGGAGGCGTAATCAGTTTAATATCGGATTTTGGGTAATTCCCCCGTTTTTTTTTGCAGATGATTAAGAGAGTGTTAGACAGTTTTAGGAAGCTAAGATATGTTTATCTTCGGGAGAGCACAATATTCATCCTCTACAGACCTGGTTGGTCTGTTGCCTTCATTTGCAGGGTGGGTGGTTTGGGTGGGTTGGGTGGGTTGGGTGAGTAGCCGAGGGTTAGGGAGTGGGGTGGGAAGGGTAAGGGGTGGAGTAAAAGTTTCAGGGAAATCAGGGAAATTTGGTAAAAAGTATAGGTTGATTGATACTGTGTCATTGAGATGTTTTAAGTCACTGCATTGGAATAAAAGTTACTATGATGGGTAGGCTGAGAATTTGTTCTTTGAATATAGGGGGGTTGAACGATGCTGGCAAACGGTATAGATCTGCCGAAGTTATCCGCTCATGGGGGGTAGATGTTATTTGTCAACAGGAAACCCATATACCTTTTCCAAAGAGAGGGTTAAACAGTATCCCTGGGTTTAAACAGGTGGTCTGCTCGCGTCAAACTACCACTACAAGAGGGGTAGCTATACATACCACCACTCGGATGTTAGAGACGGAGCGAACTTTAGCAGATAGGTGGGGGAGATGGGCTATAGCTCTATTACCTTGTAGAGTAACTCTATGTACAATTTATGGCTCCAACTTTGATGATTCGGATCTGTGGGGTGAGCTGGAGCTTGAGCTAGCAGCCTGGCCTTCCCCACTTATAGTTTGTGGGGATTTTAATATCCATTTAGGTATCTCGGATATCTCTTCGGGGGGGTATGATGGAAGGAAGCCTCGGGTATATAAGGCTCTCAAAGCCTTAGCTGGGAGTCATGGATTAGTTGATGTGTGGACCCGTAAGGTAGTAGGAGATGCCGGCTATACTTATTTTTCCTGCCCCCACCAGAAATATGTTAGATTAGATTATTTTTATATTTCTACCTCCCTTATAGACCGTGCCAATATACGGAAAATCCCAAAGATCCTATCAGATCATAACCCGTTGATATTAGAAGTGGAGCTTTCGGCATTTCTGAACCGCCCTAGTAAATGGTCCTTTGATAGGAAACTTCTTGTAACTGAAGGATTTGTAGACCATCTCAGGAGATCAACCAAGCAGTTCTTTGACATAAATCGGTATAGTGCGTCAAGGGAAACTGTTTGGGATACGTTCAAGGCATATTTAAGGGGGGAAATTATAAGTTTTGCTGGACACCTCAGGAAAGAGCATAGGGTGACTGTACAGAAACTTATGGCTGATCTCTCTATGAATGAGGAACTACATCTTAGATCTATTGTTAATAAACAGAAGGATGCTGCGAGGCTAATTGAACTAGAAGTGATAAAGGTTAAAGCTAAATTAAACGGAATATACAATAACAGGAATGCTAAAATATATCAAACACGAACCAGGGAGAACTACGAATATGGGGAAAAGACCGGAAGACACCTTGCATTGAAATTAAAACAGCGGACGGCGGCTAACAATATCCTGGAGGTTAAACGGGGTGATGGGAGTAGTGTAACTAATCCTCAGGACATTCTTCAAGTTTTCGCTGATTTTTATGGAGATATTTATAAATCTCAGACTGATTCTCAAACCGCCACAGGTCAGGGTTTAATTACTCCTACTCCTACTCCTGAAATTTTACAGGAACTGGAAGAAGATTTTACACAAGCTGAGGTTGACGAGGCTCTACAGTCCATGGCATCTGGTAAGGCCGCTGGTCCCGATGCAATTCCTATAGAAGTGTATAAGGTTTTGTACCCCGAGCTATCACACATGCTTCTGGATTTATTTTTAGCAGTACAATATCATGGTACCACACCCCATTCCTGGAAAGATACTAATTTAATTGTTTTTTTGAAAAAAGGGAAACCATCTGTTAATCCAGCCTCATATAGACCGATTTCCTTGATTAACACCGACGAGAAATTGTACTCTAAAATTATAGCCAACAGGCTATCAAAAATAATTGCTTCCTTGGTTAGTCCATGGCAGCATGGCTTTATTCCCGCGCGTGGAACAACGGATCATGTGCGCCGGGTGATCTCCTTATTCGATATTACCGAACAGTTGGGGGGTCAAATGTCTCTGATTTTATTAGACGCACAGAAAGCCTTCGATTAGGTTGAGTGGGCTTTTCTTTGGCAGATTCTAAATACTAATGGCTTTGGTCCTCGTATTCAGACCGCCATAAAGGCCATGTACTTACAACCATATACAAAAATACAAATGATGGGGATGGAATCCGGGAGAATTAAGATCTCACGTGGCACCAGACAGGGATGTCCATGTTCCCCGATTCTTTTTGCTCTGTACATAGATCCTCTAATAAGATCTATGCTTAACGATCAGGCTATTAAACCTATAGTGGTTAGGGGATTTAGTACAAAAATCTTAGCGTATGCGGATGACATCGCTATAATCACCCCTGACTGCGTTGGTCCGTATTGAGGCTCTTGCATTACAATTTGGTCGCAAATCTGGATACAGGCTGAATACAGCGAAAACTAAGATTGTTTGTTCTAGTAATACCCCGTTTAACGATGATAGGAGATCCTTGGAGGCTACTTATCTAGGGATTAATATAAGTGCGGACGCTTCAATTATCTGGGATATTAATCTCCCACAGCTGCTAACTAAGATTAGCACTGATTTAAAGCGCATAGATAAATTATATATTTCCATCATAGGACGTGCTAATATCATTAAAATGACTATGTTTCCCAAAAATTTTTATCTTTTTAGATGCATCCCAATTGAGCCCCCTAAAGAGTTTTTTCAAAAAATTGACGGGATATTTTCTCAGTTTGTATGGGGGTATAAAAAGATTAGAAGATCTATAAAGTTGATGACTTTGCCACAAGACCGTGGCGGATTAGCTATCCCCCATATGAAATATTATTTTTGGGCTGTAATGCTGCAGCAAATGGTTAGCTTATTTCGACCAAAATTTGGACCAGGTACTATTTCGGCGCTGTATAACACGGACTCCCCTCCATCTGTCTATGAACTAGCACTAGGAGACCATGCACCAGGCGTTTTTACTAAGGCAGTTAGATGGCAGCTATTATAAGAGAACGCGGTTCAAAATAGTCAGAACTGCCTGGAGTGTCTGGAGTAAAATAAGTAAACTTCTGGGGATCCCCAAGATACATAAATATCATGTTATCTGGCGCTCGTCTATTTTTCCACCTTTATTTTATGATAATTTAGGAAAAACCTGGGAACTGGCTGGTATAAATCTAATTGGAGACTTATTCGTGAGATCCGAGTTAAAATCCTTTCAAGAGCTTCAAAGTCAATTTGGGGTGGAAACTAAGACTTTTTTTAAATATTTACAATTTAGGGAGATTATTAAAACCGCAAAGTTTAAAATAACTGGATTCGACGATATACCGATGCTTGATTGGCTCGGGTATAGGCAGCCTCGAATAAAGGATTTATACTCAATCTGGCTGAATGCTAATCAAGATGATATCGTCAGTTCCGAAAGTGTCTGGGCAGGCTTGCTAGGGGACCCTGACGTGGACATTTGTAGATCTCTTTATTTGTCAAAAAAAATATTTCTCGCAGCTAACCTTAAAGCTCAACATTTCAAAACTTTGTTTAGGTTATACTATACCCCTGCTAAACTCTTCAGTTGGGGGAAAAGGGAAACTGATTGTTGCCCTAGATGCAATTATGGTCCGGCAGATATAATACATATGTTTAGTGGATGTAACCAACTTGTTAATGTGAAGGCAAAGATAGAGAATTTTCTTAATCAGGTTACTGGTGGTTCGGCACGACTAACATCAACTCTGATCATTTTAGGGATTGATGATAGTCTATGTCTAGATTCTTCCCAAATTTATTTTTATTTTATGGCCTCGGCCATTTTGCGTTTAACCATTGCAACTCATTGGAAGGATCCTGAACCACCCCCCTTTCAGGAATGGTATTCAAGACTTCATCATGTTTTTAATTTAGAGAAGGCACTTTATAAATGTAAAGGAAATAGAGCCAAAAGAAGAGGTCTTCGGATATGGGGCCCGATATGGGAAACTGATGAGATTTAGGGATGTATTTTTTTTTCTAAATTGCTTAACCATTATTTTGAAGTGTATAGCTGGATTTGTAATATGTTACTTGCAGTGATTAATTGGCTTTTTTCCTTTGTCTGTATGATTATTTCCTTTTTTTTTATATTCTTTTCTTTTTCCCTCTCAGTGTAACTATGTTTCTCTTGATTTCCCTGTCTAAATCAATAAAAATATAATAAAAAAAAAAAAAAGAAACCTACAAATAAAAATTCACTATTACATTATCAATCTTTCCATCCCAGAGCTTTGAGGGACAATCTCCCGGTAGGGCAGTTTCTGCGCTACCGTAGGAACTGCTCTTCCATGGCTGATTTTTTGCAACAGTCTGAAAATCTAACTGAGAGATTGGTACAGCGTGCTTATCCCAGAAGAATTGTCAACAGAGCCCGTAAGAGAGCACATAATACCCCCCGGGAGGCCTTATTGGAAAGGAATACAAAAGACAAAAATGAGTGCCTGCCCTTAGTTTTGACTTTTGACCCTTTGGCGACGAAAAGCCATCAGGTTTTTAGGAAACACTGGTCATTGCTCTCTACTAATGAGTATCAAATGCCCTTACCCAGGTTTGCTTTTAAACGGGCAGAGAATCTCAAGTACAGGCTTGTCCATACAAGGCCCACATTACAAGCAATGAATACATCCATTCCGTCCGGGCATTACCCGTGTGGTGGCTGCTCAGTGTGTGAACTTACTGAAAAGACAACAAGTGTTCTGTTGCAAAATGGGAGAACGTGGCATCTGAATAGGTTCAGCAATTGTAATTCAACAAATATCATCTACAGATTAACTTGTCCGTGTGGGCTTCATTACATCGGCCTCACAACGAGAAAAATTAAAGTGAGGATACAAGAGCATCTTAGTTCCATTAAGAATGGGAAGCTAACCACTAGGGTAGCCCAACACTATAAAGATAGCCAACACAACTATAAGACAGTGAAGTGGGTGGTGTTGGAAAAAGTGAAGGGTGACATGAACTATATCGAAAGAACACTTGCAATGAAAGTGGCACGCTGGCTCTCATTAGGTAATTGACGTCTTTGGCTTTAAGTCAGGGGGTCGGTGAGTTGTTTTTAATTTAGACTACCTGTCTTGAATTTGAAGTACGAGTTAGGTGTTGTTTCTCATGAACTTACCAGCCTTGTTTCTTTCTTTTTATTCTTTTTGCATATGTGCAGTCACTCTTTCTTAAACAGAAAAAGTCCAGGGAAAGTGAATGCAGACCCTTTACGCCCTGATGAATTTGGCGTTATTCTAAAGAGGCAATGAAACATGTTGGCCATTCCTGAATGTGGTTACATGACATGACTGTCTTTTTAACCTTGGGATAACTCACGTAATGAAAAAAAGAGGTTGGAAATATATACGTGAGTTAAACCTAATTTCATTTAAGACTTCAAAGGTCTTTCATCTTTGTTTTGGAGTTTGCTTCTTCCCTTTTTTAAAATTTTTTTACACTTTCTTAAATGGGACACATAGTTTTTTTCATGAGAAAGATATCGATGATGATAAAATCGTGAGCAAAGTGTTGAGAACCTGCCAGCAGCTCCTTTGGTGTTGCACACGTGAGATACTTTCTCATTTTTTCTCACAATTTTTTTCTCACATTTTTTTCATATTTGTTTTCATCGATTCCTTGCACTATATCAATTTCTTCATGCTGGTTGAGTGACTCTAATGTAGGGCTGTTTGTTCTCACCTTTTGGGAATTATTAAGTACTAAGTTGCATGGCATTGGGGATTTAATGATAGTTCATGACAAGAACTACTAACGTAGGAGTAATAGATCTATATATTACCCTACCAGTAATCCCATGTAATTATATTGCTCAGATAGTGCCTTTTTTGTTGCCAGGTCTTTGTTGTTGTATTACAGATTGAGTGTAGGGTGGCCTGGCATATATTTTCCCTCTTCAACTCCTTGTTGAATAACAATGGTGTCACTCATGCCATCAATTTTTTCAGTTGAGGAGACTTGCTAGGTAGGAAGTAATGTCTCTGAGTAGAGCATGGTATGTAGATTGCTTAGTCTTGAGAAGTGAACAGCAGTTGTAGCATGTGAGACAAATGAAAATGGGCAAACTCACTGTTGCCTCTAGTCTAGAGTTAGAGAAATTGGGCCTCATGGCAGCTATAGTCGTTTCGAACTTTACTGGCCAAGACTTGACAAATTGGGTTAGTCCATGAGAAGTGGAAATGAGTTGTAACATGTGAAACAAATGAAAATCGGCAAACACACTGTTGCATCTAGTTTTGAGTTAGAGAAACAGAGCCTCATGATAGTTTTTAGTTATTTTAAACGCGACTTGCCAACACTTGGCAACTGGTTAGTGTAACATACTTGTTGCGAAAATGTAGTTGGAATAAACCATACATTTACATATTGACATATATCATGGGCCCCGGGATAATGATTTCATCGAAATATACTTACAGGCAGCATTGCAACGTGTGGCCTGTAATGGAGATTGAGCCATGTAATTCTATATGCAACAATACATGTTGAAACTGACAATCAAACATCTCTGATACTTTCAGTATGGCATGTTAGGAAAGTAAATAGATAGAGAACACAATAGCAAACGATGAGATGAGATGAATGCAAACAGGACATTGAAGTGTTGTGACAGTTAGTGAGGTTCAACTTACCAGATCTCGCATCCCAAGCTATTCTTCTCAAGCCATCTGAATGCAGGTACCCATAGATCTTCTCCTTCCATACAAAGAGTTGTAATGGGGGCAGGGAGGACCACCACCAGTCTTCTGGGCCTCCAGGTGATGCTTGGAAGCCAGGTTAGGGAGCTTCGCTCACAGCTCATGCCACCTCTTCCTAATGTCCTCCTTTGTGCGCAGGGTGGTGCCTACAGCATTCACTTTGTTGACTATCTTGAACCACGCTTCCATTTTCCTACAGAGAGGAGTATGTTGGAATTGGGCTTCAAACAATTGTGGCTCTACTCTTATGATTCCATCCACCATAACTGACAACTCAGCCTTTGAAATACCTGGAAGAAAGTGTGTGGAGGGTGATAAAGTAGGATAGGGAAAAGGGTAAGCTTTATATGGCACAAATTACTGCTCTGAGTTTCTATGCTGCTGTGTAGAGGCAAAATACCATGGTCTGGGGTGTGTTTTATAATGTGATTTGCAGGCGAGTCCACTTGGCGAATCAGATATGTAGTTTTTGACTCCATCCAATGGGCACTGTTATGGCGCTTTGCTGACAACGTAACGCAGTGGCTTACAGCTGCTGGGGAACCCCCGTTAGGGCACCACCAGTATAACTGTGTTATTTTAATCTGGTCAGTGAAGTATGAATCACCAATATTTCTGTCCGCTGTGTCCTAGGTGGAAAACACTCAGAAGTCGCAGGATCAGGCTTCATGCCTCATAATACAGCGGGCAGAAGACTGCCAGCTCAGGGGTCTTCTTGGGCCCCCGACACAGTGGTACGGTGGTAAGACCTCCTAACTTGTAATCAGGCCCTAAGTACCTGAGTCTTGTAATTAGGGGTGGGCGGAATTTGCATAGTCACGCTACGCAAAGCTCCGCGAAACAGCAAAAAATCTCCGCAACCACGCAGAAATTCCGTGAACACGCAGAATTGCCTGTTCGCGATGCTTTTTTCCTGTTTGCGATCGCTGTTTGCATGCTCGGGGGAAATATCTTGCGAACACGCATTTTGAAAACGCGAACAAGCAAAAAATTCCACAAAGCAGCAGAAGGCAGAATTTTGGGTAATTTCGCGTTCTCCGCGGAACGCGAAATTACCCAACTTCCGCAAATTCCACGAGCGGAACGGAATTTACCACCCAGGCCTACTTATAATGGCTGCCAGCAACATTTTTCTGATGTTGCTGGCAGTCAATCAGAGCACTCGCTCCCTTGGTGAGTCTGACTCCTACAGGAGTTTATTGACCCAAAACAAAAAATGTTCCCTGGGCCAATCAGAATACTCTATTTTTTAATTGCTGCTCCCATTAGAACCTGTTGAGCCTCTTACGGGCCCAACTATCCAGGTATCCATATTTTAAAACATAATTTTATGTCTTTGCCTAGAAAAATGCTAAAGAAATGATTGGAAGTTATTTTTCATGTAGCTTCGAAAATAGAATAAGTGGTGAAAATAGATTGGGTAACTTCAGTTATAAACAGTTTTGGCCTATTTCGATATCTGTCGTAAAGCACACAACCTTAGGTCAGAGGCTTTACTACCAAGATCACCGGTTTCAATTCTGACAGGCTGATTGCAATACAGCCGGTCGGAATTGAAACCGGACGGTCATTCCGGCTGACTTCTGACGTGCTCTAAGAGCCCTTCGGCCAGTCGGCGACTGGCCGGTAGTCCCATAGGAAAGCATTTCCGCCTTTGGGATTACGATGCCGGAAAGTGAGTTTGTTTCCTTGTGGCCTCTGGTTCGGGCTGAGGCCTGCCAAGGGGTGCAGGGATTAACACAACCTCCCATATCCCAATGGGAGCTTGTGCTACGCCCAGTTTACAGCCGTAACACATGCTACCATAGGGAAATATGGGGGTGCAACCGCACCATGTGCAGACGCATCATAATTAGGCCATAGGGACCGTTGACTGACCGGAAGGAGGTCGATCCCATTTCCGCCACGGTCGCAGTCGGAGGAAACTCCGACTGACATTGAACAGGTTTAGAACGAGCTTGCTTAATCCTACTCCAGGGGTTCAATTGGCATTTTTTGCTAGGCTTTAATAGCCCTGCTCCAAGATGACAATAGCTTGGTCACTTAATCTAGAAAGGCAGGAGTTGCATCAACAACTGTTCAGGTGAAATGGATTAGACATCTGGGAGAAGGTCAGGAACAGTTGAAAAAACAAAGGACAACCTTTAACCATGATCCTTTAAATGAATGATGCCAAGTGGCCAAGTGTCAGGACTTAGAGTGCAAGGACAAGATGAGCTCAGTCCGGCCAAGTTAGATGTGCATGAGGTCCTGAGCTAATAGCGAGATGCAGTTGGGTTGGCTATTGTGCATGTAGTTGAGAGGGTTCACTGCCAAAATATGGAAAACGTAAATATCGTGATGCAGGAATATCATGTCAAAAATATCGATCACAAAAATATTGTTTTCCTATACCTATAATGTATGTGTCAAAAATAATTTTAAAAAAGACATTTTTTACTAATATCGAAAAATATATGAAAAAATATCATTTTTTAAAGCTATATATAGTTAAAAATGTAAACATGAAATATATTACCAGGCAACAGTAATATAATATAAATTACATATATTAAAATAATATATAAAATACATATCAATATATGTATTTATACAAATACACGTATATGTATATATGTTTGTTTAAATGCACATATATAATGTAAAACTATTTTTAAATAATTTTAATTCAAAATTAAATTTACTAGAGAACATTTAAAAAAAATCCCAATTAAACTAGACTAAACAAGTAAACAATATAGAAAAATACATTTGACTCAACATATATTATGTATTACAGAAGTGACTACATAATAATATATTTTGAATACACAAAAACATAACATAATTTTAAAGAATATTAACAAAACTATTAAATTCTATGAATAATACATATACTATTCACACTCAAGTCTGTGCAACAATAGAGAAAGCTTTGGACTCAGGGGGGAGTTAAATTTACTAATCTCACTCCAGTCTGTTCAACAGTGGGGAAAGTGTTTTACTTCAGTGGGGTAACATTTACTAATCTCACTCCAGTCTGTGCAACTGTAGGAGAAACATTGGTCTTTGGAGGGGTAAAATGTCCTATTTCTTATCTAGTCTCTGCAACAGTACTGAAATCGTTGGACTCTGTGGTGGGGGGGTAACATTTATTATTCCCACTCCAATCTGTGCAACAGTAGGGAAAGCATTGGACTAAGAAGGTGTACAATTTACTATTCCCACTCTAGTCTGTGCAACAGCAGAGAAAGAGTTGGACTCAGGATGGGTACAGTTTACCATTCCAACTACAATCTGTGCAACAGTAGGGAAAACATTGGACTCAGGAGGGGTTACATTTACTAATCCCACTCCAGTCTGTTCAACAGTGGGGAAAGTGTTGGACTTCAAAGGGGAAAACTACTATTCCCACTTCAGTTGTTGCAACAGTAGGAAAAGCATTGGACTCAGGGGGGGGGGGAATATTTACTATTTCCAATCCAGTCTGTGCAACAGCAGAGAACGCATTGGACTCAGGCAGGATAACATTTATTTTTCCCACTCCAGTCTGTGCAACAGTAGAGAAAGTGTTGGACTAAGGAGGGGTGAAATTTACTGTTCCCGCTCCAGTCGGTTCAATAGCAGCGAAAGAGTTGGACTCAGGAGGAGTACAGTTTACTATTCCCACTCCAGTCTGTGTAACAGTAGCGAAAGCGTTGGACTCAAGAGTGGTAAAATCTACTATTCCCACTCCAGTCTGTGCAACAGTAAGGACAGCGTTGGACTGAGGAGGGGTAACATTTACTATTCCCACTCCATTTGGCGCAACAGCAGGGAATGTGTTGGACTCAGGAGCGGTAAAATGCACTATTCCCACTCTAGTCTGTGCAACAGTACGGAAAGTGTTAGACTGAGGAGGGGGGGACAAAATTTTGTAATTCCACTCCAGTCTGTGCAAAAGTAGGGAAAGCATTACAGTACAGAGAGAGTGCTTCACTTCAAACAAATAACATATTTAAACAACTTTATTAAATCCCCAAAAAATATAAATATAAAATTAAATGTCTTACAAATACCAGAAATAGTACAATTATTAATAAGTATTATCAATTAGCACAAATATTATTGATATAATTAAATAAACAGACTATATTCCCACAAAACATAACAGCCAACAGATAAAATGTAATAAAAATAAACAAAGTATAACACAATTAACATATTAAATATTATTTTAAATAAATGAATATTTATTTCTTATTTGTGATTACTTAAATAACTTCCCCCATTCCTCTACAAACTAAACAACACACACCTAAAATATAACTTAACAAATATGATAAGTTCACAATTAACATAATTACCTATTAAATAATTATTAATAAAGTAATAATTAACCATCAATAAATTATTTCTGAATTAACTCCCCACCCTGTAACCCTAAAAAGACAGCAACCCACACCTAACATATAATTTAAATAATATCTTAAATACACAATTTACATAAGTAATTATCAATTAAATAATGCATAATCATTTATTAATTATTAAGTAATTATAAATAATTTACTTCTAATCCTGTACCCCTTTAAACCCCACAACCTTCTCCTAAAACATAACCTAAAACATTTATTAATGACATAATTAGTTTTTAATTAAACAATCAAAAATACATTTTTATTTAATTTAAGTGAATTTACTTCCCACCCTCCATGACTATTCTTATGCATTAAGTGACATGACATCCTATTTATCATAAGGGTGAATACCGTTCACATTGAAAGAAGAATTCCAAGCCTGTGGTAGCCAATAGGCAACAGCAAGTGAAAGTAAGTGTCGCTTCTGGGTGATTAGAGTATAGATAATACAAAACTGCCCTTGAAACTTGAACCTGCTCTCAGTGCCTGGCAATATGGCATGTTGGTCGCTTTCTCCCAGCTGTGAAGTTCTTTACCGAGCCTTTCCTTTCCCTGCACCTTATTTATTTTCTTGTGGTCCCTTCTCTTCTCTGTTGTTAATCCTGTCGTAGTTGTTGCTGTTCTTGGTTGTTTTGTTTCTTGATTCATATTGAAGTCAGAGGACTGGGTCTTCATAATTGAGTCTTGAGCCGCTCAGGTAGGAAGTAATATCTTTATTTCATTTGATGCTAGACCCTCGGGTAACAGCAACACCAGGTAGGTGCTTCAAGGCCTTTGAGTGCTTCATCCTCTCTCTTTCATCCTCCCTCCAAATGTCCCTAGGGACCACCCCGCATCACACAGCAACATTCTATTACAACATTCATTCTCATCATTCCAGAAACCAGCGTAGGCATACAGTGAATAGGGGCACACTGAATACCAAATGTACTTACCTTTAAGAGTATCATAGAGATTAGTGTGTAAATCTTGCTGTCTCCTTTTGATCAGTGGTCCTTAACCTTGAAAAGATCAAATCAATACTTGCTTTCTGTATAATGCTTCCTGGCAGTATGGTTTCAGTATTTGGTACCACTATGCACTTCATTTACAGAATCTAGTCAAGACTCCAGCATTATAGACACAGTCTCTCTCACTCTCTCTTTCTCTCTCTTTCACTATCTACTTACGTAGTACCCCTTGCTTCCCAGGGTTCTACCCGTTCAGGTGCTTAATTTAGAAAGGGACTTCGAATTGGCAGTGCAGGTTGGTATTCAGTTGGGTCACTGACTGACTGGCAGGAACTGCTCCATTTTATACCCACGACCACCATTGATTCTACCAGCGCAGCAAGAGGGGTAGCCAGCTTGACCATGATTTGGGGAAGGGCATCTGATCTAAATAAGGCAATACTAGGGAAGAACCAGAACCACTCCTGTTGGAGGAAGGTAACAGTCATTTTGATTTTAGGGTTTCTGGAAATTGCTGTTGTAAACCAAAGTAGGGGTACTGAAAAAAAAAGATTAGGGTAGTCATATAGAGTAGTTGAGATTGAAAGTAAGAAATTCTTCAATCACTGGCCACTTCTCTACCACCGCCTCAGAATATGCCTATGAAGAAAATGTATTTAAAGATAAAGACTGACTGACTGGTTGATAAAGACTCAGATACTCCTGATTCCTGCTGGCAACTAGGGCTGGAACTCCTCTTCAAGAATTAAGTGAAATAGAGGACTCCTGACTGCAAGAAGGATCAGCTGGTAACTGAGGGCAAGACCCTGCAGAAACCCTAGGCTGGAGAGTGACAAGGGGGTCCATTACGATGGCGGGAATGACCGCCAGAGGTGCTGCAGTCCCGCCATGGCAATTATCTCGCATTTATTGCATTGCGGCTGACGGTGCTGTAAGCTGCATCCGCCACAATGCAATATATGCATGTTGTGCATTGGCATGCACAACGTGACAGGCACCATGCGGTGCTTCCAACCTTGTGTATGCCAATGTTGGGGGGTACCCCCTGGGCACCCGCGACAGGCCCCCAAAGTGAACTCCGCATGCCTTTTCATTGGCTGAGTCTCCGCCATGGAAAGGCCCTAAAAATGGCACATCCTAATATGGATGGCAGTGCCTGCAAGGCACTGCCACCATATTGAATCCAACCGGAGGAAAAGCGGCGGACGTTCTTTCCATCCGCCACGGTGCCCCTCACAATGCTAATATGGTGGGGGGTGAAGATGGGTTATTTGGCGGGCGGATCGCCACCGCGGAGCTGGCGGTGGCCACCGCTAAGCTGGTGGTGGCGTTCCACCCGCTATGCTAATAGGCCCCATAGTGTCTAGAAGTCTGCCTCAACACCTGAGTGCCACATAAGTAACCAGGCAGAACTGCCTCAGCTGATGGAAGAAAATATGACATAGCCATTATTTTTTCACATCTGCAGGACTGCGACTTACCCTTGGAGGGCACTCAATAGCTGGGCACGAAAACCAGCTTCAGTCTGCCATAATTTTTGTGGCACTGAAATTTGATTCAGCAGGACCTTGAGTTAAAGGTGTCCGACCTCCATCGTTTCGAGATCGGGACTGCACGACAAGTAGGTGGCGTTCCGACCTCCAAATTATAATCCGACTGCTGTGTAGGTGGTCAGAAACATGCATTTTTGCATTCAGGCTTGTGATGTGGCACAAGCCTCAATTCAAATAGGCATGTTTAGAAATAGCCCTTCATCGTATTTGGGTGGGACACCACAGGTGCCTCCTGGGCCCCATAGCAGAGACCCTGCAAGGGGCCCCCAAACTCATTTTCCATCTGCCTTTTCAAAAGGCAGAGGGAAAGGGACATAGTAATCCCAATGGTGGTGCCTGCACAGCCATGGCTGCTATTCAGGGATTACCTGTCTGACCACCGAGATCGCGTTGGTGGCTGCATTCTTTCCCCCCACCTGCAGCACTCCAGCTTCGTAATTATGTCGTTGGACCGTGGCCCTGGATGTCGTGCAGATCGCCACTGATGGCCCGTCGGTGGCGGTACATACAATACCGTAATCTAGCCCTAAGCACGAAAGTATAATCTTGGGCCAGGGTGAGCAATCTATTGCAGCATTGAAGAGACCTCAGCAGCTATGAAATTTAAGTGTGTCCAACTCACAGATTTTGGCACCAAAACCAACAGCTTCAGCTGGAACCTGGTTATGTACCTGATTTTGAGAGAACCTCACTGGCTTGAGCCTTAGATTTTGCCTGCATAAGACTTTATGAACTAAAAAGTAGACTACGTCTTAAGGTAAAAAATGTGCCCAATGTAACCATCTTGGCTGACTTGATTTCAACTCCATTGAGGTTGGCCTGAAATTGTGCCTAAGTCCAGGTCAACCTCAAACTGATACTTTGCATGAGCCTTTTACTTTTTCTGCGAACTTTTTGCTTTAAAATTAAAAAAATATATATTTTCTGGTTCTTCTTATACGAAGTGTTGGTGTATTTTTTATTTGATACATTTCTCTTTAGTTTTCTAATTTGGTCTGGTGATTTTATTTTGTTATTTTCTTAAATGCCTAATTGCTGGTACTGATTCCACTTAACCTGCTTTCTTAATGGAATTGCCTTCTTCGTGTGTCACAGTTACTTTTCTAAGAACTTGTATAACCTACCCAGGCGGTACGTATGGTAGAGAAACGCCCCACTACAAAATTAAAAACCCACATTCTGACACCTGTATCTGCTGATTGCTTTGAAGAAGCTTCCCTAATCAATACTGTATAATACCATGATTTTATGTGGCGAAAGAGCGGCACAGAAACTTTAAAATAAATTGCTTTAGAAGTGTAAAATAATGTTTTTTCTCACAATTCTATAGAATTAAGCAATCTGATGTCTATACCATATTTTTTTTATTCCATCTAGACAAATCCCATTCTTAGCTGTAGTAACTGTGCTTTTCAAATCACTACTCCATTACCGTATGTTACGTGAATTTTAGACACTTGACCTAAATTGATATAAGTGGCGTTGTGCTGTTATTCTTTTACGAAAAAACAGACTCTCTCTTCGCAGCATCACTGCCATTTTATAGCTCAAAAATAGCTGGGCTTATCTTGCTGCTACATCCTCGGTTCATCTCGGTGTGCTGGGAGATAAGATTAGAGGCCTTGATCTTCTCGCTGTTAGAACAAGACCTCAATCTCTCACTGTCTCTGTTTAATCAGGTTCCTATTTTAGCTGCCACAAAGCTGTCAACACAAGAAAATAAGCTATCCCGCATCAAGGGGTTAAATTGGATTCTACAGTGTGCAAATGCGTATCTGAGCAGAGTTCCACCTGTACCCTCCATCAGACAAATTACTTCTGACTTTTAATTTATTTCCCCGGGAAATAGAAAGGTATGGCATAACCAAAGTCAATAGGGAATAAGGAATGAGGTGTAATCAGACTGCTCGCCAATTCCAGACCTCCTACCCTGTCAGTTTTAATAGGTTCTCAGACCACACATTTTAGAAAATCCGTGACATGTCCTTTCTCTTCTGTGTTTTATTTTGGACTTGTCTCGTTAACGGTCCTACCAAGTGAAAACTGATTTTTGTTTCACGCTATATGCGCGCGAGACCTATATGTTATCTATTTAACAGCCCTGAGTTCAGATTTTAGCTATCGAAGACGCGGGTGCAACTGTATCTCTTTTTTTGTATTCAGCGATGCAAAAGAATTTGTTTATGGCGCAACCTCACAATATAATACAAAAAAATCTGTACTTCATTCTGCTCTACAACTGATTGCCTACAGTGAAGTGCAACGCAGGAATTCATTGTGAGTTGTATTCATGGATTCAGGCTTTGTAATCTTTGAAAATATTGCTTAAAAAATCGAGGGATATGCAGTAATTTCAGACACGTGCGCATACTAGTTACAAAAAGCAAGATTTGTTATCAATGGCAGCAACAATCGAATTGATCACATATAGGAGCCAAATGGAAATAACAAACTATTATATTTTACATGGCATTTGCTTACTTTTGAAATTGTGGGACTGAAGCCCCGAATTCAAGGCCCTTAATTAATGAATGATAGGCAGGTGGTACTACGATGAGCAACACAAAACATAGCATCAATTTATTAATTGTAATCAAATAATAGAATAGTAATAATCTATTTTGGCATTTACTAAGCAATGCAAAGCTCATTTTGGGTGGCTTTGAAAAAAAAAGGAATGCAATGCAGGGGATATCGCTGCCTCCTGTTACTTTGCGTCTGGGAGGTGTTACCTGGGTAGAACGTGAGCGTTCTTCTGCATCCAAACATCTATATCGCTGCCTCCTGTTACTTTGCGTCAGGGAGGTGTTACCTGGGTAGAACATGAGCGTTCTTCTGCATCCAAACATGTATATCGCTGCCTCCTGTTACTTTGTGTCAGGGAGGTGTTACCTGGGTAGAACATTAGCGTTCTTCCGCATCCAAACATGTATATGGCTGCCTCCTGTTACTTTGCGTCAGGGAGGTGCTACCTGGGTAGAACATGAGCGTTCTTCCGCATCCAAACATGCATATCGCTGCCTCCTGTTACTTTGCGTCAGGGAGGTGTTACCTGGGTAGAACGTGAGCGTTCTTCTGCATCCAAACATGTATATCGCTGCCTCCTGTTACTTTGCGTCAGGGAGGTGTTACCTGGGTAGAACATTAGCGTTCTTCCGCATCCAAACATGTATATCGCTGCCTCCTGTTACTTTGTGTCAGGGAGGTGTTACCTGGGTAGAACATGAGCGTTCTTCCGCATCCAAACATGTATATCGCTGCCTCCTGTTACTTTGCGTCAGGGAGGTGTTACCTGGGTAGAACATGAGCGTTCTTCCGCATCCAAACATGTATATCGCTGCCTCCTGTTACTTTGCGTCAGCGAGGTGTTACCTGGGTAGAACATGAGCGTTCTTCTGCATCCAAACATGTATATCGCTGCCTCCTGTTACTTTGCGTCAGGGAGGTGTTACCTGGGTAGAACATGAGCGTTCTTCTGCATCCAAACATGTATATCGCTGCCTCCTGTTTCTTTGCGTCAGGGAGGTGTTACCTGGGTAGAACATGAGCGTTCTTCCGCATCCAAACATGTATATCTCTGCCTCCTGTTACTTTGCGTCAGGGAGGTGTTACCTGGGTAGAACATGAGCGTTCTTCTGCATCCAAACATGTATATCGCTGCCTCCTGTTACTTTGCGTCAGGGAGGTGTTACCTGGGTAGAACATGAGCGTTCTTCTGCATCCAAACATGTATATCGCTGCCTCCTGTTACTTTGCGTCAGGGAGGTGTTACCTGGGTAGAACATGAGCGTTCTTCTGCATCCAAACATGTATATCTCTGCCTCCTGTTACTTTGCGTCAGGGAGGTGTTACCTGGGTAGAACATGAGCGTTCTTCTGCATCCAAACATGTATTCCGATGCAAAACCATATTTACTAAAGTCAGTAAACATGGACTTGCACTTAAATGGTGCACCTTCTCGAGGCTGGTGCAACAAGGAAAATATCTTTATTCCTCATTGTTACTTACTCTTTTTGTTTTGGAAAGCTACCTCTATGGCTTTCCCGGTGCTTTGCATTATGAAACAAGAGAACTATCTACTTAAAATAGCCATGTCTTCAAATCATTGCAGAATGCAAGAGGGGAGGTACTGTCCATAAGGGATTTGAGGAGAGAGGTCCACAGGTTTGGACCATTCACTGCAAAAGAATGTCCTCCCAACTGGGCCAGATGGAATCTCGGTACAGTGGAGAAAGCCAAGTTGGAGGACCTCAGGGGAGGAGAAGGGATGTAAGACGTCACTAGGTCTTGGATATAGTGTGGCTCTGGACTAGCTTTGGCCTTACACATATAGCAAAGAGCCTTAAATTGGGTCTTTTTAGAGACTGTCAGCCAATGCAGTTCAAGAAAGATGTGAAACTGAGGCATGTTTGGGAAGCACGTACAGCAATCTGGCCGCTGAATTCTGGACCATCTGCAGGTACCTCATGGATGCCTGGTCTATTCCCAAGTATAAGACATTACCATAGTTCAATCTAGATAAAACTAAGGCCTGAATCACGGTCCTCTGGGCAGATTGGGATATCATACAGATAATCTTCCTCACCCATTTCAGCACCATTGTTTGCATTTTGCAGGTCAAATAAAAAGAGGAATAAGAATACTTTTTGTGTAGGAAATTGTGGCTTCCTGCACAAAAACTATTCAGACCGCAACGCAGGTACTCTTGAGATATGAAGCAAGGGTGCCTGCTTTGGTGCTAGATAGCCACAAGAGCCCCAGCTACAGGAGAGAACAGAACTGCACCATAACTTTACGCAATGCAGTGCAGCAACTTCCCTTGTTGTGCTGCGTTTCATAAAATGCTAATAAATCTGGGCCCACATGCGCAAAGCTGAATTGCACTGCTGCGTTAGCTCCCATACAAACAATAATACAAGCAGTTCAGACTTTGTCCAAAGAATAGCGACTTCCATGGAGCTTTAGAACATACCCTTATAGTTAACTCACTTATTATGTATTTATTTTATTTTGGTGATAGAGGTAAGGACTGAACTGCGATTCTCACTAAGGATATTACCAGGAAAATTCCTGGATGTGCTAGAAGCTAGGGTGGACTTTTATGGTGGTAAATCACTGGTGCTGCTTAATGTGCATAATCGAGTGGATGGCAGGATGAAGACAATAAATCCATTAGCATACTAGAGGACTTCCTGTTAGAGTACAAGGGTAAATGGGAGGTCATAATAGCTGGCAATCTTAACTCCACCTTTGAGACACTCATGTCCACCAGATTGAATTTATCAGATGATCAGGATGCTAAATGGAAAACCCCTACTCTAGATCTTCCCATAGTGAAATGGTCCCTGAGGGCAGCACAGCTGCTTGCTATAACCTTAACATTGTATCTTAATGCAGCTAATGGGAGAATTGTGTCCGACACTAAGGGTAAACATACATACAATCAACCAGGCCACTCTAGTTGGATAGACTATTTTTAATTACTTTGATTGGTTGGTCATTTACGCATGTTTTGCAGTCATCAAACGGGCCGACAGCGATCATAATGCCCTTAGGCTGTAGTTCTTGGGAACGCTGGCACATGCCCCGCAAATCTAAGGTTGTGCACATATTGGTGAATTTACACTTTCCAATAATGGGAAAGCTATTAGGTGGGGATGGGTTGAAAAACACCCGGAGGTCTTGAGCGATGGTGGTGAACAGAGTCAAAGAGCAGTTAATGATATTGGACAGCCTACCCCAAGGAGAGAGATCCAATTCTGGGAAAGGACCACAAAGTGATTTTCTCTAATATCAGAGACATTCTGGTAGAGCGCCTCAAAATCCCAACAGGAAGCTCTGTGGCATACTAAAGCTTTTAGGATGGCCAAAACCGGTCTTTTGTTAGCAGCCAAAGGCAAGAATAAGCACCAACTTGTGCTTTGCAGGGTAAACTATAAATGGGAAGTGGCAAAAGCCAAGGGGGTTTGGGAACATGCGCTCTGGGAAGAGCTATTCCTTGCAATGAGCACTAAAGACAATAGAAGGTTCTGGAATACCCTGGCATTGAGAGATAATGGCAGGGGAAAAGCAATGGGATACTTTGTAAAATCCCAGGACTGGGTATCCCACTGTAGCAATTTGTACTCCTGTTGCGAGGATCCATCATAGGTGGGGATCGAGCCTTAACTGGCAGCCAAGATGAAGAATTGCAACAACTTGAAATTTGAGATCAGGTAGTCGACAGAGGCAATTAGGTCCTGTTTACCAGGAAAAGTGCCAGGTCCCAACAGGATCTCAAACAAGTTCTTTATATGAAAATTAGATACATGGGGTCTTTCTATTAATTAGCTCTAAAACTCTAATCTAAAGGCCATGACAAATCCTACCACTTGGCTTACTGCAGAGATTTTCCCTATTTATAAGAATGGTCAGCATAGTGTTCCAAGGAATTACCAGCTGATTAGTTTAATAGATGCTTCGCAGAAGGTCTTCTGCAGACAAGTGTGAGAGCTCCTTCTGGACTGGATTAGGAAGAAGAATGCAATATCTGAGTTTCAGCGGGGTTCAGAAATGGCATTAGCATGGTGGACAATATGTTCTGTTTTAATTGCATTTTATGCAAGGCAGTAGCATTCAATAAGGGTCAACATTTTGTCATCTTTGTTGATATGTTTGCTGCCTTTGATTTAGTCCCAAGAGCAATGTTGTGGACATTTCTTCCAACCTATTGGCAATTCTCATACAACTGCATTAAGAAAACTATGTGAGGGTCAGGTGTTGAGAGAATGGGCAAATTATTGATCCCAAAAGCCTACACGGGGTGTCTGGACAGGGATGGTGGTGACTCACCCAAAGTGGCAGGGAGGAGAGTACCTGTTTTACTCTTTGCAGAGAATATTCTGTTGGTTTCAAAATCCCTTAAAGGTCTACAGCAGCTCTTGAATGATTTTTATAATTTTTGTGAGGAGTGTGGGCTAGAGCTTAATAGATCAAAAACTAAATGTATGTTATTTAACCCTGTAAAAAACATAGATGTAAAATGTAACCTATATGCCATCAATGATCCTATAGAACAGGTTTCCATTGTTGCCTATTTGGGTCTAAGACTGCAATCACACGTGGGCTGGACTAAGCAGGTGCAAAGATCTCTCTGCTCTTTACTATACTCTATCTCAAGATTATCAAAGATCTTCAAAGAAACTCATTCAAAAGAGCTGCCCCGGCCATAGAGAGCTATACCGTGAAGGCACTGGGAGCTGTTCTGTATGGCTTTGAGATTTAGGGGTGTGCAAACTGCAATATACTAACTTTCATGGACAATAGATTTATTAGACCACTTTTTGCCTTTCCAAAGAGCGTGTCCCTGATTCCCCTGTTTCTTGACATGGCCTTTAAGAATATCTCTATGAATGTCAAGTACAGGCCATTGCAGCACATTTTGCTATATTGGCATAGACTTTGGACTTCAACTGCTTTTGGAGCTAAGAGAGACTCTAAGGGATCGCCTGGCCTCTTCAGATGTTCAAAAAATACTTTGGCTAATACATGTTAGGTCTGCACTAAGGAAACTGAGGTTAGAGAGGCTTTGGATATGCCAGGCGAAATCAAACTGTATGCCTAAAATGGATATAAAAACACTATACTGAGAGTACGCATCCACTGAACAATTTGCAGAATTCCTTCATTTTAAACTGCTTCCTGCTTATGAAAAGATGATAGATTAAATCGTATCCCCTTTGGCTCGCAAATTATTTTTGCTATTCAGGTACTAGTCCCTCCCTACTAGAGTATTGTCTATCAAATTTGCTCACAGATATCCCATGAGAGATGAGTGCTGAGCATATAGAGGGTCCCCAGAGCCATACCCCATATCCTCTTTTTTTGCACAGCTTTTGGCCACTAGAGAAAAAATGGTTATTTCCCCCAGTGTAGAAATGCTCTTAGGATACAAACGATATACAGTTTCAGGCTGGTGGTCTAAGCTGTAGCGAGATTACTTATGTCCACCTGGATATGGCAATCCACGCATAGCCAAGTAAATGAACAAGGGTTGTCGTAACACTGTGTACATGTTTGTGGGAGATCTAGGCAGAGGCAGTTCCTGGATTGTACCCAATGCCCCCATAAGCCAATGCAGATATGATTATATATGCTTTCACATTTATCCCTGACTTTGTGATTGTCTTTTAACCAATGTTTTTAAGTATTTTAGTAGTTATGTTTTAAAAATTATTGGCACTTTATTTCATTCGGTATGCTAGACATTTGTCGAGGACTCCATTGAGAACTGTGCACTTTATTGCATAGTGTCTCATTGCTATTTTGCACATGCCATTAGGGTGTGAAAGGGCTGTAAGTTGGGGCTCATTTGTGGTCTTTAAGAAAAATGTGCACTTTTCTGCAAAATGTTCACAAGCAGCACCGACTATTAGCGAGTTCTGACCTCACAATATAGCTCTATGGAATCATAGTTTCTATTCCAATTGTAATAAAGCCGTAGCTTTGATGTTTCGACTTGTAGGGTTTTAATGTATAATGACTTTTGTTTTTACTACATTTATTGTACTTTTATGGTTTTTGATGATCGCAATAAAGTTATGAATGAAATGTAATATTTATGCATTTCTTTTCTTTATTTGTAGTGTTATAATAGCACAGACTCAGTTCTAAAGAGTGGTTGAGCATGCACAATATATATTACATGAGGATTAGCAATATATGTAATATATAGTTAAAAAATAGTTGCATTAGAAACATGTTAACAAACCAGTCTTTGTAAGAATGAAGTGAACATTTACAACATTGGTTTAAAATTTGGTAGTTTACCCCGAAGAAGTTGTGAACCTCATATTTTATTGCAGCACCAAGAGAAGAGTTAGAGTGGTATGCATGTGTAGGCAAAATCTTTTCAAGGTTATATGTTTGTTGCTCTATACATTGCATCTTCCAATATATGAGAAACTAAAAAACACAAATTCCTACATTTTTTTAAAAGTTGTTCAACAACTTTATTTTGCTTCCTTTTACAAACAAGTACCCATACAGAGTTCACATTTCATCTTGAAACCATCAATAAATTCATTTATGTCCACAGAACTGCACAAGATTTGCTCAACAGACAATTGATATTGCTGCACTGTAGAACGTAGCTTAGGGCCTCATTATAAGTTTGGCGTCACTGCCAAACCTGAACGCTGCCAGCCAGAATATGATATATATTGTTGTCTGGTGGATGGGCAGCGTTACAGTCCTGTGGCAGGGCAGTAATAAGGCTCAATGATCCTTTAATACTGCCATGCTGTGGGACCGCCTCAGTGCGTTTCAGAATGGCTTGGCCTGAAAAGTCCATGTGGTGCTGGAACTGGGATGGTGCATGCACACAGGGGGGCACAACATGTGCCCACCCTGCATGCACCTACCTGCATGGTGCAAGGGGGGGCCTGGCAGTTGTGGCGGTCAGATGGCGGTCCGACCGGCAAACCTATAATACGGCAGTCGGTCCCCACAATTCTGGCAGTCCATGGACAGCCAAACTCGTAATAAGGCCTTTAGTTTTTAAAAATAAAAATTTGGAAAATGATAATTCACACCTTGAACTGGTGCTAGCCAATGTGTGAAACACAGCCATCAATGTTCTCAATATGCTAGACCCTGCAGAAGGTTTCTTTAAGGACAGAATGGGGTCAATTCTCAAACCCCATTGTGTAGTACATTTATCAGTACTTCTAGAGTACTACAAAATGCTATTCACAAGCCTGCGAGTGAAAATCTGCACCTCCCCCTCTCCTCTTTTTTCCATGCCTGGAAAAAGGGGCATACTTACTTCTAAATGGGTGAGGTGTAGGGAGGAGTTAAGAGGGATTAGGGGAAGTTAGGGAGGGACATGAACCCACCCACAAAAGAGTAAGCATATTGGCATTCACAAACTGCACTTCTAAAGTTACTACTGCCAAAAAGCAGAAATAACCAACTCCAGCTCAGAGCTAAAGTAAGTCTAGCACCACACATGCACAACTGCTAGTACTGAAACACTCTCCCATGGAACATAACAGAGTTACGTACTTAAAATAAAACCCAGCGGGAAATAATGTTGAATTAAAAGATTTAAAATAGTTACAAATATAAATAAATTGAAGTTAATGTTAAAAAAATAAAATCAAATGATCTGAAGTAGTGCTTTTTTTGTGGGGGAGTTTTATATAGCCAAACTCGACCTGAAGATATCAGGTATCAGAGCGCTTTACATGGGCACCAGTTTTGTTACAGACGGACGAATACATATTTGATTGGCATGGGGAGATTAAGGGGCTTATTGCGGTTCTGACCGCCTGATTATAATGAGACCGAACACTGCTTGGTCGGATGCTCACATTTCTCTATGGGAGCCTGTGTCCAAATCATAAACCGGAGTGCATATAAGAACCTCACCCTGTGGCAGGCACCCCATGGTGTCTGCCACACAGTGCATGGATTTACGGGGGGCCCCCTAGGTACTCCCTCAGCCACCAACTGTAGGTTGCGGAGACAAGGGGGCACTGGTATGGGTTCCCAAAGTCACTTTCCAACAGCCTTTCCATGTCGAAAAGGCCGGTACGGAAAGGCTGTCGGAAACTGACATCGTAGTCCATAGGAGATTACGTGTGTTTCCGACCGGCTGGAAGACTCCGAAAGCCAGTCGGAACTGCGTCGGAATGGCCGAGCAGTTCATGCTTCGACTGCCAACATTGTAATTCGGCGGTCGGACTGCAAACCGACCATGTCCGTCGGAAAGCCTCAGCCCGTGGTCAGAAAGCTTCCGACTAGCTGTCGGAGGCTTTCCGACTGACATCGTAATCGGCCCTTAAGTGATTTGCCCAGAATCACAGGATGCTGTGCATTGTTGCTGAGACTCAAACCGGGTTCCCCAGCTTCGAGATCAACCGCTCTAGCCCTTAGGCCACATCCTCTCTCCAAAATATAAATACATATAAAAATGTAAGATAATGTTAAGAAATATACAAATATTATGTTTGGAAGTAAAAATCAATATAACCTTCATTTTTATTAAACTATTATTACAATTCTTTTTTTTTAATTCTATACATTACTTTTATCAATAACTGTTATTGGCAAATTATTTACATTAGATTGGAAGTTATCTGTTACTCTACACTTCAGAAAATTCATTTCATGTTCAATGAATGTATTTTAATTAAAGATATAATTTTTTTGTTATTCAATATTTATATAATTATATGCAATTAATTTACATTAATATTTAACATACAAATAATCTTTTAATTGTTTTTATTTAAATAAACTTTTTAAATGATCCCTATATTTTACAATGGGGAGAATATGCCATTAGGTGGAGATCTCCTTATGATAAAACATAGTAAAAAGTAAAAAAGCATATTAAACTTAGAAAATATTACTGAAAGTAACTTCATCAACAGATTTTGACAGAGCTATTCCTAATGTAAATTACACTTGTGAGTAATTTACATGTTTAGTTTAAGCTTACATTTTTGAGCATCTTTGCCACTTTTGGCTATTTCCATAGTCTGACTGCAAAGTGTAGAGTTACGCATTCCCCAACTCCTGAAAAAGGGGGTGGTACCACATTTATGTGTGTGAAATACTACTGCAAAAAAGAAACAGTAGTAAGTCCAGCACCACATATGTCCACCCACTCATACTGCAACAACCTCCCATTGAAAATAATGGAGGTAGGTACTTAAAGTAAAACCTCATTGGAAATAATGCTAAATTAAATTACATTATTTAAAATAGTTGAAAAAATATAAAAAAATAACTTAATGTTAAATATATAAAAATAGTATATATTAATCATTTAATTATGCATTTTAATAACCTTTAACAAAAACATGTATTAGCATTTTTTATTACAAGATGATTTAATTGCTTTTAATGAAATCTATCACTATCTATTTAAACCGCAAGAAACCGTGAGCCGCACCAGCAGCCGCACCAGGTGCCACAGCGAAGGTCAAAGATCAAGGATCATAGCAGGAGCGGCATAGGAGTTGCGGCTCTGCAGCAGTGTTGCGGTGTTGCGGTAAGCAGCGGATCCCGCGAATTGTACTAGGATTGCCACATAGAGGCTGCAGCGTGGAGTCGTGGGAATCGCAGGAGGCAGGAGGTTGTGAGGGGGCTACAGTGGTCCCTGCTAGGAGAGCGGAGTCCCTGCCACAGGCTTCCCGTTTCACCGAGTGCAGCGAGCAGTGAGTGCAGTGAGTGCTGCGTGGGAGCAGGAGACCTCACCGCTTAGAACACCGTGGTCTCACGTTAAGCTCAGCCTCAGCCTCAGTGCTGGTTTTGACCTGGTTTTGGCACTAGGCACGAGTTAAGCCCAGCAAGCAAACTCAGCAACCCCAGGTGAAGCATTATCCGAGCGTGGCTGTATGTGGCTGTGTACGGCTCAGCCCCAAGGTCGCTGAAACCTATTGCCTAACTGCTGACTCTTGCCCATGCAGCTCCCTCGGCACTAGCTCCCAGGACCTTATTTCTGCTCAAGGCACCATGCGGCGTGCTGTGCTAAGCTGTGCCCGGGGGTGTCTCACGGGAAGCCGAGCTGAGTGTGTGGGGTAGAGCGGGTAGGGCGGGCTGCAGGTGAGGCGCGCGGCAGGGTACTCAGTCGGTGCTGCATTGTGCTGGTGCTGCATTGGCGTGAGTTGGCCTCCGCAGACAGCGTCCTGTGCACCTTTTGTGCTCTTGCTTCCTATGTGTCCTGTGCCCCGAGACTCAGCCCCACCACGCACTACTACCACAACCACCCTATTACCACAGCTACGGCAGACAATGCAGACAGTACAGGCAGGAGCACCATGGGAACAGTTGAGGCAGGCTAGCCTCACAGCAAGTGGTCAAAGCAGGGAGAGTAAGCCGAGATAGCATCTAAGAGGTCGGTCTCACCTTACCTCATCACCAGCATCGGCCCGCACACCTCCCTTCACATCTCCTCTGCTCATCTCACCTCATCTCACCCACCTTATCATTGTTGTTACCATCGTCCACTACCATTTATTGGACTTGCAATTGCTAGATTGGCACAGATTGGCACAGACCGGAGCAGGATAAGGATAAGGGAAAAAGAAGAGGAAGAGAACAACAGGGGAAAAAAGGGAAAAAAGAACAGAGTAATGAGGTCGGGGAAGTCAAGAAACTATACGGCTCCCACTAACCCCCCCAAAAGAACGAGGAGAGTAAATAAAAACCTCAAGAAACACCTAATGAAAGTCAGCAATGAAGGCAAGGGGAAAAATGTGGGAAGGAAGGAAGACGAGGAGGGAGAACTTCCTTTGATTTCCCCACTGCTTACAAGCCCCAAATGTTCGTCAGACACTAAGGCGAGAGGGACCGCAAATGAACTCCTGGTGAACAAATCCGGCTTTCAACCTAAAATCTACACAAAGTTCTCATTTCTTAAAGGTGTCGGCTCTGCCCTTTGCCTAAATAGTCTCAACACAAGTGATCTGCCAACCCCACTACAACCAAGCAAGGCAACCCCCTTGATGCAACAACCACAGGCGGGGTCGGAGAGGGATCCAGCCGACCTCAGCAATCGGAGGAACAGTGTGGAAGAGGCTGCACTAGCGAGCAATGAAGAGCCGAACAAGGGTCCAGAAAGTAGGGCCTCATGGAGCCAAGCTGCGCAGGATAAGGGATGCGGACAGGAGCTGGCAGACTTAAGTCTAAAGACAAACCCAAATGGCTGCGGGCATGAAGGCATAAAGGAGAACAAAAAAAGAGGGTCAAGATGTGATCACAAGCCCCAAATTCGTTCCAATAAAAAATTGGAAGAGGAATCCCACAAGTTTTTACTATCACACAGATGGAGAACCCTTCAAACCCTTAGAACTCTCAAAGGGTGGACAAGGACCACCCGGAAATCCTGAGAGACAAGATGGGCTGGAGGCAGCAGCAACCTGGGGGTCTAGGTACCCCACCCCGCAGGGCAAGGGCGAAGCGCAAAACAGTGAATACATGCAGCACAGCGACTTATCAACGCAAACAGAGCTGACACTTTGCAAGCACACACCAACAATGCCAGAGGACAGGCTGGTGATGCAAGAACTTAAGAGAACAAGGGTAGCTGCAACAGTGACAGACACGGAAGAAGTGAGGCAACCAAACACTATAATTACACAGGAAGCCATAGTGCAGGGACAGCATGCACCTTGATCAAATGATCAAATGATCAAATGATCAAATGACCAACAACTTGAGAAACAACATAAGCAAGTCAAGCTAGGAGGTGCCTCAAGTCAAATCGAAACTGACCCTCCCTGCCCATTCACTTCAACTAATACACCACCTATACCATTTCAGGTCAATGATTCTGAAACCTCGTATCTCACCCCCGAGGAGTGGGAAGAATTGGTAGCATCCTACCTGCCGGCCACTCTGGGGGAACTGCCAGGAGGGACCAACAGCGCAACTAACGCAAACTCTGGGAAGGAAACATCAAAAGCAAAAGAAGATATTTGGACATCGCTTTTGCACACAATGCAACTATCGATAAATGCCATCCAATACCAGTCAGACAAGATGGATCTTCAACTTTCCGTACTTAATTCCCTGTCAATATTTGTCGTCAACATTGACGGCAAGTCAGCAGAGCTGAACAACTTAGTTAAAAGGGAGCAAGCAGAGACCCAATTTATACAACCTAACTGTTCCTGCATAACAATCGTGGACAAACTGGCAACACTCCCAATGGCAATGGACAATCTCCTCTCTGACATTAGGGAGGCCGTAAAAAACAACCAATCAGATAGTTCTGCCAAGAAGAGAAGTGAAATGAGCATGCCATTGCTAGCAGGAACCCAGTCACCAACTCAGGAGAGCCCAAAGTCGACCCAAGACAAGAACTGCAGTCGATTAGGGAAACCACAGGTGCAAAGAAGATAACGCTCAATAGCAGTCAGCAAAATGAAGGAACCCAACCTCCACTAACTATTAACACAATGCCACTGGATGAAAACTCGCAAAAAGAAACAGCGCTGGAACATTTTCAACCTGGAAAACACGGGAGAAACAAGAAAAGGAAGGGACAAAATCAAAAGAAAAAAACAATGACAATAGCTTGGGGCAAGGGCAACACTAGAGTGAACGTGACATCTGATCTATCATAAGATTGGCTGGTTCAGATGAGAGATGATACAGAAATGGAATATAATCCACAAGAAATTGGAAACCAGAAAGGGAGGAAAAAACCCAAAAGAAAACAGCCTCCAGAAAGAAAGCCTGCCACCAGTCCCTCCCAAAAAAGGAAGAAAGATGCTCTTGAGGGAGCCCCCAACGGTCGGCAACTGCAGCAAGCCCTACTGGACCGGAACCAACGGACAAGAATGAAATGAGCGCTCAAAGACAAGTAAAAGCAAATGAGGAACGTCATGGCTTAGGGGAGGACCCTATTATCGCCCAGAACAACCCAACACAAGATACGGGGCAAACAGGCACCGCCACAATGGTCTTTCACCCGGAGTACAAATCAAAGTGCACAATAGATGTTCTAATTAGGGGGAATATATTACTCCTGCTAAAAACTATCGACTGCCTTAAAAACATATCCTCTAGTAACCTGGAGTCAATAGAATTTATAGAACTGCCGGGACACTCGGGGGTAGAAGCAGCAAAAACAGTATGGGCCACAGCAGAATTTCCTGAGAGACTGCTAAAAGAACAAGCAAAGTTGAACTTATGGGGAATAGAACTTCCACCATTTTCAAAACTGAGATATCCGGATCCTCTGACCCTTGATAGCCAGCAAAAGAAAGAGAACGGACAGCCCAATCCGAACTCAGTACTACGATGGGCTCGGAGTAACACCTCTGAGAACTTAGTCCACCGAGAACAGTCTAACAAGAGACCACCTGCCAATAGTATCCCAACCTCGCAAGACTGGAGTTAGCTCTCCAGGACCCTAAACGTAAAAATCAAAAATCAATGACAAAGTTGAAACAAAGCCGGAAACAGGCTTAATGTCTTCAACCTGTGCTCCTGGAACATCAACGGCCTAGGAAACAAGCTAACGGACTCGGAATTAAACATCTATTTGCAAAGATTTGACATCATCACACTGCATGAAACCTGGTCCGATACTCCACCAGCATTGTCGGGCTATAACCTGAATGTTTTGCCACCTACACAGAGCTCATTGTTTGGCCACAAAAGGGAGGCCTTTGCACATACAGCTCGCTAAAGACCATTGTTGCAGTAGTGCCCTTGGCTTACAAGCTAGCCCCTCCGAACGCAATACAAGCACTGCGACTGACATCTCATGAGCATAACAAAAAAGAGGACATAGTTCTAATAAACCTCTACCTACACCCCTGGGAAAAAAACAAGGGAGCACAGCAGCTGAAGGAAGAACTTATAAAATTACTAAAAACTGAGAAAACCAACAGCTTGATCATCAGCGGTGACTTCAACTTAAATATGCTTAGCAATTCAGCCTCAGATACTACTAAAGATGAGGATCTCTTTGTTTTGGAGCCAAGCCACCAAGACAACACCTCGGGAGGCAGAAGCTCGAAAACAGCCAGGAGACTCCTGGCAACACTAGAAGAGCTGGGCCTCTGAGCACTCAACTGTAGATTCTCAGGGGATCGACCCGAAGCAGCTACATTTCATAGCACTAAGGCTAGCTCTACAATTGATTTTACATTCCTCTCTCGTAGCTTGTATCAAAGGGTAAGAGATTTCCATATTGGCTCAATGGACTACAGCGACCACCTCCCTCAGGAAACCATGATCGAGGCTCCCACAATGGTAAGCCCCCCTACCGCCAACACACTAGGCTCAGAATATTCAACAAATGAAAGGCGGATAAAGTGAAAAACTAATGACCCACAAAGTCTCCTATCCCAAGCGAAACGAGTATTAGGAGAAGCACAAATAGCAACTACAGACTTAATCGAGAGTTGGGAGCTGTTTACAAAACCATTATGAGACAATTCCGGAACAAAAAATAATGTAAGGACTGACAGAACGGCCGAAGTCCGCTGAGACAGTTAAAAGATATTCGCAGGAAATTGATCTGGCGACTCAAAAAAGAAGCTGATGAGGCGTTCTGGGGAAAACTCCTATACGATGCCAAAACAAATAATAGCGCGCAGATTTGGGAAAAGATCAGTTTGATCAGTGAGTGAAGTCAGTGGATCAAATCCTATGCCACTGAAGAGGCTTGGACAACTTTCCTTGGCACACATCTGAATGCAGCCCATGAAGCTTGGAAAGAGCCATACACTCCCAAAAAAGTCTCAGAAGCGTGGACATCTCAACATAAAGAAGCTCCTGTACAAAATCAGGCATTCCCAATTACGATCGCACAGATATGCAAAAGAATCTCAAAAGGGAGATGCGAGGGTGCACCAGGTCCAAATGGTATTCCCCCAATCGTGTTCAAACAAGAGCCTGAATATTGGGCTGTCGTCTTCAAACCAATGTTTGTAAAAATCCTGCAGTCCTCAACAATCCCACGATCCTGGAGGGGAGAAATTATCTTCCCAATTTTCAAAAAGGAGATAGGAACGACCCAAGAAGCTATCATCTTACTATCGTCTTATAGCCCTACTTGATAATGAGGCGAAATACTACGCAGGCCTCTTACTCCAGGAGTTAACATCTTGGGTGGAAGATACAACAGCAATCTCATACAATCAAACTGGCTTCTGCAAAACATGGGGACGACCACTAACATACTAGCCCTATCGCTTTTGATTGACTCCGCACTTGCGGCAAAACAACCTTTATACCTGTGCTATAAAGGGTATAGCTCTGCCTTTGACCATGTCAATAGAAACATGCTGTGGCAAAAATTTAAGAAAATGAAAATTCCCCCGCTGCTGTTAAACCAATTAATTCTCTTGCACAGTAATACCTGGGTCCAGGTCAAACTAGGCGCAGGGGAATTTGTATCCAGGAAGATCCCTACAAGCACAGGGGTAAAACATGGATGCGTGCTCGCACCAACATTATTTAATCTTTTCATGGCCGAACTGTCAATCTTGCTGAACGAAAGTAATTCCCATGCACCCAAGTTAGGGGGCACCCAGCTGTCCAATTTATTCTACGCGGATGATCTGGTGCTGATTAGCCGGACTCCGATAGGCCTACAGCGACTGTTGGACATCACATCGCAATATTCCAAAACAAACAAACTCGCAATCAATCATGAAAAAACTAAAGTCATGTGCATCACTGATCATAAAAAGAAAATAACGAACAACTGGTTCTTGGACTCAAGGAACCTGGATGTCGCAAGCAAATACAGATACCTGGGGGTCATTCTAGACTCCAAGGGCAGCTTTTAGCCACCATGCGAGGAAATAAAAAAAGAAGATTAATGACTGCGGTATCTTTAAGAATCCTAAAAAATAAGATCACTGGACCAAGCCTCCTCCCTCTAATAAAGGTGATTCAGGCAAAACTGATCCCATCTATCACCTACGGAAGCGAAGCGATGAGAGGAAGGGACGCTGAAACGGTAGATGGTACGGTAACAAAAGCATTGCGCATGATCTTTGGCTTGCCGAGGTACACATCATCCACGCAGATTAGGCTCGAATTTGGGCTCGCAAAGGAAGAGCTGGCACGCAAAGGAGTATATTTAAAAATCTGGTACAAAATAAACAGGGGAGAAGCAAAAACACTCAACCCTCTCCTCTGGAAGGAACTGCAAACTAAAGAAAACTGCCCTGCAAGGCTTTACCTGGAGGACGCAATAAAACACCTGGGGTTGCATCAACTATGGGATCTCCGAGGGCCCTTGACAGGCTTCAAAAAAGCAGTAAATAACATTGTCAAAAAATAAACTCTCTTGCAGGACAAAGCCTTACTGGCGGAGCGAGCACATGGCTGGCTAATCATACAATCTTACACCAAACTCAGGCCCCAAACATATCTTCAGACAAGCTTCACTAAAAAGACAAAAGAGAAGTTTTGAGATTTCTCCTAGGACTGTTGCCGTCTGTAAACCACTTGGCCCCTTGGCTGTGTCCCTCAATGCCAGCAAAGTGCCGCCTTTGTAGCAACTGCGAAGAAAACATCATACACCACATCACCATCTGTAAGGATCTGCTACAAGATCGCCGGAACATTTTGAGACCACTATTCAACAAAAAACGGATAAGGACATGCAGGCAAGCAGTCCCAGCATGCTTCTCCGGTGATGAAGTCCAACTGAGCTGCCGACTGGTAAAATACCTTGTAGTTGTAGATGCCCACCTTAACAAAGTGAAAGAATAATCAGAAAAAGCTAAATTGGTTTGGCTGTAGAGCAGAAGCCAGCTCCACAACCTGCATGAAGAAGGCACGGTACTCACATTAGAGAAAAAGCAGGAAGGACAGTGACAGAACCCAGCACAACACTTGTACCCTTAGAGCCAAAATAATCGGATGGCAACGAGGGCTCAGCTGGCATTTTCGGTATCCATTGAGCTTTTATTGCTACAAAGCACAAGCTTACTTAGAGGATATCTTGTTGTTATCCAGGCAGATTATGGACTGCAATAATTAACTGAATTTGGATGGGAATGTAAGCTAGCCCAACCATGCAAAGTTTTTCAAAGGTATGATAGAAGTGAGCCAGTTTCTGGGCCAATCTAACATCCTGCCTGTATTTTAATAGTTTTCGCTTCAGCACCTTGTAATCGCAGTTTTTACTTACACCCTACCACAGTATTATCGTAATTCGTTATGGCTGTTCTAGACACACAAAACAGTTTTTATTGATGATGGTTTGTAATGGTTTTAGTTAACTGTACAGCAAAGTATTACTTTACCTATCTATCACTTTCAACAATTATTAATGGATGATAAGAAATATTTTTTTTCTTCAGGTGGGAATTCATTTATTTTATTTTAAACTTCCGAAAAATAATTTTAATGTAATTTAATATATTTAAAAAATTAAGATTTAATTCAAGATAAAGTTAATACTGCAGCAGTGAGTGAGTTTAGAAGACAGGGTAGAACTAGTTTAGAACCTTACCAAGGATGGTTCAGGGAGGGCGTATATAATCACAGATGATGTTACATTTCACTTTTGTCCCTATGGATTAATTAAACCTTCAGGTTGGACAGCTTTGCATTGAGTCTCTGCAGCATTTATGCACCATGTCGGTAAGCTGTTCTTCCGGGTCTTGCAATCTGGCCAGGAGGCCAAACATTGAGAAAGGTTTAGGAATAGCACTTGCAGAGTCATCTAGCAGGCAGGCAGATGTTCTTCATAGATGAGCAAGTTGTGAAGTATTTCTTATCCTTTTTATTTCAAGTCGGTTCTTAAGTACAAATACACCAAGGATTGGTTTTTGAAAGTAGAACTTGCATGCGATTTTGAGAAATTAGCTCAATAGATAGTGCCTAGAAAGCCAGGTCACACTGATAAACACTTTAAAAAAGGTCATTGGCGTATCATGTATAGCTCAGGCAAAGCAGCAGTCTCCAGGAACGTACATAAAGTGTTGGATGGAACATGATAGATGATTAACAATATAGTCAATAAGTAAACACTGTAAAGGTCAATTTTATACAAAAATTGAAACAAAAAGTGAACAAGTGAGGCACAGAAACAACAAAAATATAGAATATAGTTGATTGGTCGAAGAGTTGAGAGTTTGCAACTGAAAAATATAGGAACGTCTGTAAAAACAAATGTCCATAAAACATATGTTCTACATCAATTAACAGGGAAAGCCGGAACCTAAGTTGACACTTTACCTAAATGAAAGTCCATAGAAGTCAAATGATGGGGGTGGAGCATTCTGACTTGCAGAGGTTTTATTTCAGTTTCAAGACAATATTCAGAATTGTGCATTTCGGTGATCCGAACATCTAGTTTTGCAGATCACAGGCATTTGAAACTGGTGCCAAAAGATAATTTCTCTCAACCCGCCTCACTAAAATTGCATAGTTTAAGCAATCCACTGTGATCATGAAAGATCAGATGAGGGACAGGGTGGTTGTATTTCTATTGCCATGAATGGAAGCACTACTGTAATAAGGTAACAAGGGAACAAGGAAAAGGATTTCTGGAGTATACCTCTGGGGGAACGCATTAGGCTTCCACGGGTAGGAGGATTTCTGGTAGCTACAGAAGTGGCGTGTGTAGTCACAGGTGCAGCTTGTGGCTCCAAGGACAAATCCCAAAGCATGGCTGTCACAAGTATAATATATATGATGAAGCGGATTTCTCTGATTAAACCCCACAATTCCATCTCTAACAAAGCATCCACAAAATCAACATGCAAGCAGTGTGATAACTTAGTGAAGAAGGTACATAGGCTTCCATTCATGGCAATAGAAACACAACCAACCTGTCCCTCATCTGATCTTTCATTATGCTCTCCAGCAGGGCAGGGAAAAGTAGAGCTTCAGGCTGAATTGGCTGCTGGTCCCGGTATGACGGACTCAATTCTGGTGGGAGTAAAAGGAAAAGAAAATTCACCCCTTATCTCTGCTATAAGACCACCCAGTCCCAGTCCTGCTTTCAAGTTTGCGACTGAAGAAGAAGTCATTGACATAGCAGCTGAAGCAGGACAAAAAAATTAGCAGATAGCGCATTAGGAGCCACAAAGTGCCAGACTTACTCCTTGTTTGAAATGTTCGGGTTGAAGGAACCTACCAAAGAAGCGCCTCTTCTGTGATCTGATAATAATTCCTCTACTCAGGACAAGATCAGAAGTAACCCTGCTTCTCATAAACCAGGCATTAATAACAACTTACAGCAGGTGTTATAGACAGATTTTGCCCCACCATAGCCATCAATGTGAGAGAATCAGCACGGTATGAATAAAGCAATTCCACACACAATGATGACTCTTTCCGATCTTAGATTCAGCCAGATAACAACACAAGCTGACAAAACAGATAATAGAAGAATCTCTTCTACAGAGTCCCTTCTGAAGGTCTCTAAAGACGAGGCTGAAAAAGGACCGACCAGCAGCTTAATCTCATTGATCATAATATGCAGAATTGAACAGGACATTTATCTGAGGTCGAACAGCGGTTGTCAGATTTAGAGAATGGAAGATCACAGCAGGACACTTCCACTGCTAAATTTCAAGCCAAGTTGACTGACCTGCGGTTTAAAATTGACGATGCCAAAAACAGAACTTAAGGTTTTCCGGTATTTCAGAAAAGCGGGAAAGTGGACAAACTGTTGTTAGCCTCAACTCTGATTTACTGAAAAAATATATCCATCCAGAAGCAGAGACTCACAACCTGGATTTAACTATCACACAGGCATATCGTGTCCCTGCAGTTAAATCTTCCAGCATTAAGAACCCTTGGACGATACTTGAACATTTTGGGGACTTTCGGATCAAGGAGAAAATTCTCGCCAATGCCATAAAAGATAAGCTCTTTCAGGTTTCAGAGGACTTTTCCTGTAAGATTTACTCCAATATATCCACCATGTCAGCTAGCCACAGAAAGGAATTTAAATGTTTAAGTAGTAATTTACATCAAGCTGGCACACCTGCTGATATTGTCCAGCAGTCGAAGTTAAAGATCTTTTTAACGGCCTTCTTCAAATTTTTAATTCTGTAGAACAAGTGTTAAATTTTCTGTGGTCAATCCAGCAGTCAATGTGGAAAGAGGTTGTGTAGGAGAGTAATTAGTGTAATGTGAGTCTGTATAACAATGCACAATTATCTGCTGTGATGCTATTCTGTTACCGCAGTGATAATTTGTGTACATTTTTTATATACTGCCTTCTTTGGATTTGATGCAACTCACATTGTTTCTTACTGATTTACATACTGCCTTTCTTTTGGGGGTTAAATGTGATTAATTCCTTTTTTCATTCTTCCCTTTTTTCTTTTATCTCTTTATCTGCAAGATGCCATAGATGGCCTTTGAGGATCTCCTGGTGCCATTTCAAGGCACCGCTCTGAGGGTAGGGGTGGTAGTGCAGATTGGGGAATTGGGCACAGGGAGGTAAATGGGAGGGGTGGTGGAATAGGAGGGAGCTTGGGATGGGTTGTGCTCCAGGGTTAAACGGGGTTAGGGGACGGTGGATTTGGTTCATAGTTGATAGTTGTCAGGGGGAAGGAACACGGGAAAACTTGCAGCAGACTGTTGGGCAAACAAATATATCTTGCAATGTTTGTAACAAGTTGAGAATATTGTTATGCAATGTGAATGGCTTTAATAATAGAGTGAAGTGTCAAAGCATGTTAGCCTGGTTTAGGTCTTTAAAGGCAGATATAATAATTTTGCAAGAGACACAACTAAAATATAGCGGCTGCCTGCCTTACATTCCCTCGAATATACAACACAAATATTTGCCTCTTCACAGGCATCGCATCGAGGAATGGTGGTCTTAATTACACATGCAGCCTAGTCAGAGGTTCTCAAGGTAGTGCGTGACATGGGGGCTAAATGGATTTTCATCAAAATACTGATAGGAAATTAAACCAACAATCTTATGAGGTTCTACGGCCCCATCAAGGACATACCTTCCCCACTATATGATCTTCATTTCCTTCTACAACTGGAGATGGGTCATTTAATAGCAGGTGTGGATTTCAATTTAATTCAGGGTTTGCTTTTACACACTTCAGGCTTAAATAAGCATCAAAACAAGCCTAAATCTATTTATGCTTTACAAACTCTTACCCCAAATTCGCTCTCATGACTCGTGGTGGGCACATAATGCTTCAATATATCAATTTACGTGCCGATCAATATAGTATGGCACAGCCTCACTTATAGATTTCCTTCTAACATCACGTTTAGTTTTGTGGGAAAATTCTATTATATTAAACAATATATTTTCTGATCACTTATTGGTTAGTCTAGTCATATCATCAATTGCACAATCAGCAGAGGTATCAAGATGGTGTTGAAATAAAACACTTCTCACAGATGACTCTTGGGTCACACAGATGAAGAGTAACTTAGATGAATTTTTAAGTTTTTATAAAGACTCCGCTTCAGATTTTTCAGTATGGGAGGCTTGAAAGGCATTTTTCAGAGGTCAGGTAATTTCCTCCCTGGCTGCTCAAAGACAGGAGGAGAAAATACACAATGTGAAGTTATGTAAGAGCTTAGACAATGCCATAAAAACATATGCTGAGGCCACCAATAAAATTACACAGATGGCTTTAGACAATGTTACGTCTAAGATTCAGAAATTTTTAAGTGTAAAAGAAACAGGAAGGCATACATCTTATCTCCACAAAAGATTCACGGAAAATGAATTTATAGGTAAATACAATACAAGCGCAGAGCTAACTCTAACATCATTTAAAAATAATCAAGATAGGTGCTTGGCCTTGTGAGCCAACAGAGCGTACGCAACCTAAATGAGCTCCCGCCAGTCAGGCCTCAACATCCACCATTATCCTACCCACACTTTATACATATTCTCCACCGCAGTCCCGGATGCCCTGGAGATCGGTGTGGCCCCATCGATGCCAGGTTACAGCACTGCAGGGCCCGGCAGTGTCAGTCGGTGCCTCAGGGCCGGATTGTGGCCAAGCTGGGCCTGTGCAGCGACTGCTGGAGTGTCGCAGTGGATGGCTAGGCTGAGGCTGCGGCCCGTGGCAGAGGCCTGTGATGGAGGCCACAGTGGAGGAGACCAGCATTGGAGTCCTGCATGGATCCTGCACCGGCTATCAAAGATGCTGCAGAGTCAGTGGCCTAGCTGCTGGTGGCTAGTTCTGCGTGGTGGTAGCTGATGTTGGAGTGTACTCACGGCGAGATTTGACCATCTTCTGCAGAGTCAAGTGGGGAGCAGACCTGGCGGGTGAGTGGTTGTGCCTGGCCGTGCCATGTGTGGCCCTGGGCTTTGGTGGCTGTTGGTGAAGGTGGTGGCTGGCCTCGCTGCCTGCAGCCCCCCTAGGGGCTTGCAGTGAGTGTGACAGGGGCTGTGCCTGGCTAGTGCCCTGGGTGGTGTGAATCTGGCCAAAGGTGCAGGGCCAGTGTGTGGGAGCCCTTCCCTTGCTGTCCATTGACAGGGTGCCTAACTGGATGGAGGTCCGATGCTTTGGATCCTATTAGGGGTGCCACATTGCACCTGTCTTGGTGTTGTGTAGGTGGCCAGGGCAGGTCCTGGTGCGGCTTGTGGACCAAGACCAATCAGTGGCACAGAGATGTTATGTGCCTATTGCGGATGTATGTCGTTACAACGCACACTTTTACAACGCATTTTTTACAACGCAAAATCCATTACAACGCATTCCATTACAACGCATGACACTACAACGCATTTTTAAAAACTACCTTTACAACGCATTCCATTACAACGCATACTACCTTTACAACGCATACCATTACAACGCATAATATTAAATTGCATTTAAGGTAAGTATTAGATAGTATAGGGGTAAAAATTACTTTTCTAACTCCAGGGGGTGCAACAGTAGGGTAAGTGTTGGATAGTATAGGGGTACAAATTACTATTCTAACTCCAGGGGGTGCAACAGTAGGGTAAGTGTTGGATAGTATAGGGGTAAAAATTACTATTCTAACTCCAGGGGGTGCAACAGTAGGGTAAGTGTTGGATAGTATAGGGGTAAAAATTACTATTCTAACTCCAGGGGGTGCAACAGTAGGGTAAGTGTTGGATAGTATAGGGGTAAAAATTACTATTCTAACTCCAGGGGGTGTAACAGTAGGGTAAGTGTTGGATAGTGTAGTGTAATATTATGCGTTGTAATGGTATGCGTGGTAAAGGTAGTATGCGTTGTAATGGAATGCGTTGTAAAGGTAGTTTTTAAAAATGCGTTGTAGTGTCATGCGTTGTAATGGAATGCGTTGTAATGGATTTTGCGTTGTAAAAAATGCGTTGTAAGTGTAGTGCGTTGTAAAAGTTGCGTTGTAAAGGTTGTTCCCCGCCTATTGCTGGTGTAGGATTGCAGCCTAACAGTACTGTGTGGTGGTTGCTGCTCGGACCATCAGCTGAGAACTCAGTGTACAGCCTGTGGGGTCTTCTGGGCAGGGGACCCATTTCATGAGGCAGCATAATGAAAGATAAATTATCTGCCCGGCTGACATAACAGAGCCCCATGGATCAATACACAAATGCCGGGAATGGTGCCATGGAGGGAGAACACGACCGCTGGGTCAGTTCCAGACAACGCTGTGCTATTAGAGGCCATCAAGCAGTCATTCGACACGCTTGATGTAAAGATAGGGCCTGTTTGATCCAAAGTTACCCTATTGCACCTTAATCACTAGAAGGCAGTGGATCCATAATGGAAGTGGAGACCGAGGTATCGATTGTTGAGGACAATGTGACATCTCTTCAACAGAAAGGCAATAAACTGATGGTACTGACCAAATAATTAGTTGCAGGGGTGGAGGATGCGGAGGGACAGTCCTGCTGCAGTAAATTGCGATTTGTGGGGTTTCCAGAGGGGTGCGAAGACGCCTCAATGGAGTTTTTTTTTGTTGTCGGCCTCGGTCGATGATAGTAAAGCTATTGAATTACCTGGACAGAAACACCATCCTTAAATTTGCCCACGGTCAAGATAAACTCATGTATAACTCTCATGTAATCATGATGTTCCCAGACTACACTAGGATTGTTCAACTTCAATCCTTGGTGCAGACTACGAAAGTTGAACTTCCAATACATGCTGCTTTACCCTGTATGAATTATGGTCATTTACTATTCACAGACTTTGTTCTACGACACCCCAGAGGAGGTTTTTAAATTGACAGATGAAGCAATATGTGTGCGGCCCCATACCCAAGTACCTATAGCGTCTGACTCCTCTCAAAGTGATAGACAGAATCTACTGGGAAACTTCAACATCAATCTCGCTCCAATTGGCGAATCCAGAGTCAAGGTGATGATCATTAACATACAGCATGAGTCATCCATGCTGTGGTTGCTCCCTTTTGGTGATGGCTCCAGCCTCTGCCTGTACTGCCTAGGTGGTGGACATTGGTCTGTTGTCTTTCTGTGGGCTTTACAGGTCTGACTGCTTCCCTGGAAGTGTTTTCCTGAGGCTTCCTAAGGTAAATGTTTGGGGGGAATCAGTGTATGGGGATTCATTGGCAAAGTCTCTTCCGGGGCCCCAGTTGGGTTCTTAGTAGGACACCCACCGCAACAGATACTTTTGGTTTCTTGACGTATTGGGGTGGGAGGTGGGGGTGGCTCTGTTGGTTCTGGGAGTTGGTTGTTACATTTCAAGTTGGTACAGACAGGGGTAAACTATGAGTCTCAGATATTCGGACCCTATATGGTTTCCTCCCTGACTACAGATGGCTGCACATGACCTAGATGGCCGGGTGGGTGGTGTCCGCATCACAACTTGGAATGTCAGCGGGATTTTAGACAAAGTCAAATTAGGTGCAGTCCTAAAGCAGGCAAAGAGACTAAAGACAGACATATTGATTTTACAAGAGACTCATTTAATGGAATTGAGGGCACCATGCCTAGCACGTTTTGGTTTTCACCAAGAATTTCAATCAAGGAGCAAAGTGATTGTTATACACCGCAAGGTTCCCTTTAGGCCTACCAAGGTGTAATGGATTTAGGTGGGAAGTATACCCTAGTGAGGGGGACGCTATATGGGAAGTTGCTGTCTTTGGGCAGCGTATACACCCCCCCTCCCTTGGGTCAAGCATTTATAGATAGAATTCTGCCCCTCTGGGGTGAATTACCAAAGGGTCTGTCCATTTTGGGTGGGGGCTGGAATGATGTGCTGGTGCTGGAGGTAGGTAGGTGGCACATGGCAGGATGTGCCCCTGGTACTAGTTAAACTAAGTTGCACCTTCTCACAACTTCTCTGGGATTGGTGGATGCATGGTGGGTTTATCACCCAGCAGAGGCCAGCTATACATTTTTCTCAGATGTCAATGGGTCCTTTTCCAGATTAGATTACCTCCTTCTTCCTAATACATATATCCATAGGGTCTTTGCAGTTGCGATTTTGCCATGGGGTAGTCGGACTATTCCCCTGTAGCCCTCACCTTGCTTATTGGCATTCATCTGTCCCCATTTCAGTAGCACTTGTCACCTCGGCGCCTGCTATACCTGTAGCATAAGTCTTTGCTCAACCGGTCGGTGATTGAATACCTCTCTGTCAATGTTGATGGGGCCTCATCTAGTGTGGTCCTGTGGGAGGCTCTAAAAACCCATGCTACGTGGGATAGACATTAGCTTTTGTGCCGGAGAATGGCAACACAAAAGATAGTGGCGCTGGAGGCCCAGCTGCAGGTTTTGGAGAACAGGGCTCGGGGGGACAGCTGGGTGATTGCCCGGCACCAACTTCTTTTAGCCCAGCAACAATTACAGCAGTTGTTCTTTGATGTAGCTAGGCAGGCCTGGCAGTCGGCTCAGAGTCAGATCTATCAGTGGGGCAACAAGAATAGTAAGATGTTACACCTTCTATGTCAGGTGGCACAGATATCCACGCTGGTGCCGATGATCTGGGATGTTGATGGTGCATTACAGTCCAGCTCTCAAGATGTGGCCCAGACCTTTGCAATGTATTAAATAACTCTCTATGCCCTTAGGGAGGTCCTGGCTCTTGACCAAATTTTTGAATTTGTACATGCCATGCCTCCCCGACCCATGTCTGATGCTGCCTGTAAACAGCTTGACAAACCAATAATGGAGGAGGAATTGGCGAGGGCACTGGCAGGCCTTTGCACGGGTAGAGCTTTGGTACCTAATGGGTTCCCGTGTGAGTTCCCAAAGACATATATGCCCCAGCTGGGGAAACACTTACTGGATGTGATTCAGGAGACCTCAGATATGGCAATCCTTATGCCCGACTAGCAACATGGAGATTGTGATCTTCCATAAGCTGGGACCACCTTTCACCGCAAATCATTCATGCTACACTGATCCTGATGATGGACTAACATTGCATATAGGCTGAAACGCCGTTGACTTTCACGGCAAAATTTACTAATCTTTTCTCGTGAATGCACATTTAAATCACAGTGTATTTATTTGCATTTATTGTATGGGCATTACAACGAACATTCCTTGTACATAATTTGTTTTATTTTGTGCCCCTTGTCCACTGTACATACTTCCTCAGGTGTCACTTGCACCATTCACTATTTCACAAGCATTTGTGCACAGTATAACACAGGTTACATGTCATTTAATGTAACACAGTGCTTTTCTCGTCTTATATATATGATGAAATATATACAAAAGTTTATCTTTGTCTTTGCAAATTATTGTCTCTCGGTTTTCCCTTCCATACTCTTAGCAATTATTTGTGACCCTTAGAAATTGCCTGACAAATAATACCCTCTGAGACACTGTTGTATGTTACACTTCAGCTCTGGCAGCCATGGGAACTCACACCAGACAAAGAGTTTCTCACAGCATTGACCACCTGAATGAATCTCACAAGCATCTGTCAATCCCTCTGAGGCATATAGCTCCCTCATCATTAAATGTATTGAATTTACATTGTTTGATGAGCATATCCAGTCTCTCAGTAAATTCGTTGATGGCCTCATTGGCTTTCTGTCATTCTTGGCTGAAGATGTACCTTCTGTAATCTACATTTGCCATTGGATTGAATTTGGGAATGAAAGCTGCTTTGATTTGACTGTATGTAATTTCGTCAACTAGCGGAATTTTCTTTATGACTTCTTTTACACCTTCATCAGCAAGGTTCTTAAGGTACTTGATAATCTCTTGTTAGCTGCTTCTTCAATTCCATCAATTAAATCATCAAATGTCTCTAGACAGGTAATCCAATTGACTCCAATATTAAATTTTTTGGTGGTATCGAATGGCGGTGGTGGTTTCAAGAGACAGCAGCATTATAACCATTTACGAGATTGAATGATACTGAAGGTGGAGTTTTTACAACACTATCTTCGGCCCGCTAAGACATGCTTAATCCATACCATCTCTAAGGCCCTGTGCTGTGCAGGCCTTTGGGTCATCTTCAACAGCCCGTGGAACCTTGACATCCCTCTTGGTCTCCATGGGAACCCTTTGCTTTCAGGAGACCTTGGGAGTTGTACCGAGCCATCACCCAGCATCTTTGGTGATGGGCCGCTTCAGGTATGGACAGCTCCGCAAGCACAACCTCAGGTGCTTCGTCTGAGGTTTCTGCCCCCAGCACAGTGGCACAATGGCTCTCTTTCCTCAGCTCTCCTAAGTGAATGACTGTTTTTTCTTGGAAGCTTCTCTTTGGCACCTAGTTGATCTCTGCCTCACAGTGCTTCTGTTCGCGGTGTTATCACTCTATATGATGTATGGCTTTAAGTTGTGTAGTAGCAAAGAACCTCTCTTTGTGGCCTTCCCAGCTGTTTCTCGGCCACTAACATATAGATTTCTCAGTGAATTTTTCATTAAATCCAAATGCTTTACACAGAACTGGGGCTGCGCTTTGACTCCGCATACGCCAAACGTCGATTCTGCACTTCGATGAAGGCACACGTGGCAAGCATGAGCAGCATGCTATAGCATGGCAAATGCTCTGGGAGAGCACTGTCAAACTTTGGATTACTCATCCTCTATCTTGTAACGAATTGTAGCGTCCTCTCTAGCCCAGGTACTCGCCAATGACTACAGCACACATGGAGCTTAGCATAACAGGTCTTTATTCTTGCAACCATAAACCCAACATTCTAATCCTGCATTGAATTTACTACATTCTAATGCTTATGTCTCAGTTCAAAGGGGTCTATCAGTAGACACAAATGTTCCGTCATTACAAACTCACACAACACCCTTCCCTCTTTCAAAGGACAGTGATTTCTATGACTGCTAAGTAATATGTTTTTGCTTTTGATTGGTAATCCTCATGTGATTCCCAAAAGTTTCAGACACCTCTCATTCTCACTTTGTCTACTTCCTGAAACTAGTAACACAATGTTACAAATGGAAGCTATCAGCAAGAACCTGCTGTCACACAAGAGGTGTTTTTTGGAAGACAAGAAGTGTCAGTTCAAAGTTAAAAGTATCTGGAGGTGCAGTGATTCATAGTTTTGGGGGTAGAGAGTACCAAATTCTAGACACACTCCCAGTGAAGCCTTGTGTAGTCCATATTTGAAGCTGGAGTTTCTAAAAGTAGCGTTTCCAAGCTATGACATAAACTGAACCCACAAACCTTTTCAGTGTGTTGGATGATATCCTCTGCTCAGCACTGTAAAAAAGACAGGGTTCCCTGGAGATTTGCATAGGGGACGACGAAAACATTCGCATTTTAGATGTTAGTGTGGTGGAGTTGGTTTGGTGAAGTGGCATGCCTAGCATTTGCCTACTGGCAAAGGTGAGTTATTAACAATGCTGGATGAATAAAGCGAAACTTAGGACACAGGTTACCTGAAGAGGTGAATTCAAAGTATGAACAGTGCCCTACCGATTCCTGCATCTACAAGAGGTTTTGTTTTTTGTGTGTGCTGATTTAGACCTTAAAGGAGGAGGGTTGCAATATAAAGTAATGTAGCATGTAAACAACAAAGAAATTGTACAAAATAGTAAAGACAACAAATGGTTATTCATTTGGTACAAAATGCTTGTTAGGCTAACTCTGGCATTGGAATAGATTTGCATGCAAAAGGCATTGCTCAGCCTACTTTTCCACATCTATGAGAAACACAACTAGAATTGTGTAGAAGGAGATGTGTCCTAACAGCCAGAGCTGTCAACTTTGGATCTAGAAACCTTTGGGTCAGAAGTATGAACATTTGGAACACCAATTTCCTAATATTGATCCTCTCCGATTCACAATTAGGAAATTGGTATTCCTAATTTATGAAACTCTTTTGAGTTTCATTAGTTAGTAACAAATAGACCTGCCTCTTGCATATTAATGAAGTATATCACATTTGCAACCCATTAGGAATCACAGCCATTGTAAGGATGTCAGCAGACCACCAAGTCTGTGATTGCATTATAAAAAAGCTATTTTTGTTTTTTTAAATGATGTCAGTTTTCCTGAAAGGAAAAAGGGATGCATTTAAAAAGAAAAAATGTATCTTTGCAGTTTCATTTTTTAAGATCCCTGGGAAAAGATTAACATTGGCAGAATGACTTCAATCTCATGTTATTACTTCTCCTGAGTACAGTGCTTCCAATATTGCCTGAGCAGCGGTACCTCACAACTCACTGAACCAGCATTCTAAACAGGCTATTTTTCAGTGTTCTAAAGAGGTTACCACTTGGTAAAGATAATGGAGGGGGAACAGGTGAGGCGTGGGTTGGAGCATATACAATATTAGTTATAACGCATCTTCACAATATAACAAAAGGAAATATAAAACATATCCAAGCTGGATAGATGCTTGGGGTGGAACCTGAACTTAACATTGGAAATATGAAACTGTAAACAAATACACACAGTGAGTTCATGACCAATGGAGAGCGAAAAGAGCAAAACAGTAGGATACAGACAATTTGTTGAACCTACTGGATGGAAAACACTAGCCAAGGGTAGGCCTTAATTCACATAGTAGTCTGTATGCCATCTAGGAGGATGGACTGCCCTTTTCTGTCTCAGGTTACAGTCCTCTTTAACAGAATCGTTTTCCTTCATTCTAGAATACTCTTCATTGGGAAGTATGTTCCCTGGAGATGATGTTAGATTGTCCATGCTTCACCGGTTTCCATTTTCCAGAATCACTATATATTTTTTTTACTCCCTTGACGTTCTCAGGCTTGAGAAATGTATCAAACTTGTTCCAGCTTATGTTAGGTTTTCTGACTAAAATTCATTGACCAGCTTTCCATGTGTGTTTTTTCACACCCCATTTCCTTCAATACCACTCTTTGTATTTGGTTCGATGTTTCTCCACCTTTTCCTTGATTAAAGAAAACCTCTTTGTTTTCAAATAACCAATTTGGAGATCATTTTGTCCCCGGTTTCCTGCCTCTCAACATCTCGAATGGAGATAAACCAGTGACACCATTGGGAGTGGTATGACAGGACACAACATATTCCTAACAGTTTGCTCAATAGGTTTGGAAGAGGCCAAGGCTAACTGGATCATTTCTTTGATCAATCTGTTGGCCCTTTTCATTCTACCATTGTCTTTTGGACAATGCACTGGGGTTCTTACATGCTTAATGGACTCGTCAGTAAGCAAATGCTCATTTCATCTGAAACAAATTCAACAGCATTGTTGGCAATTAAAGTGCTATTGATTCCTTACAATAAAAACACGTCTCTAAGGAAATTGATGAGATTTTTCGTATTGATGGAAATTACAAACTCTGTGGTTATCCAATGTGATTAATAGTTAACAAGTACTAAGACGTATTAGTCTTGTAACCCCGGTAAATGAATAGGTCCTGCTATATCTAATCCCAACTTATCCCATGGGATGGGGGCACGCTAATGTGAATCATAGGAGTTTGTGTTCTTGGATTTGTCACTTAGGGCCATATGCATAAACACATTTTCCCATAGACAGAGAATGGGCAAAACCTTTTGATGCATCTGGCCCTTAGACTGCAGGCATGACAATCCTTAACCTCTTCTTCTACCAACTGATCCATGTACGGGAACCACTAATCTGCTCTCACCTTGGCTTTAGTGAAATTCCAACCTAAGTGGCCCTTGTGCTTTGTTGGCAATACGTTCTTTCAAATCTTGAAGTGGTAAGATTTTGCCTGACCTTACAACGTTATTATTTTTGGGCCAATTCTCAACTATTCTTTGTCTTTCTGTATTTAGGACCTGAACTTTCACCATGTTATCGCCCCATTCTAAGTTTAAAATTTCAAACATGGTTTCCTCCAGACTTTTGGATTCTTCCTTAAAATCCATAGGTAGTCTTGATAAGCAATTAGCTACACTGTTTTTTGAACCAGGAACATACACCACCCTGAAATTTTACCCTTGAAGGCCAAGTACCCATTTGGAAATTCTGGGAGTTTTTTTCCCTTTCACTTTTTTTTGATAAAATAGGTACCAAAGGTTTGTGGTCTGTTCTCAACTCCAAAGATTTTCCCCAAAGATAACATTTAAAGTGATTGATGGATCCGTAGCAAAATGGCAGCTGGTGACATTTTAAAGTGGTGTGGCTTGAAAGTTTGGGATGAATAGCGAAGCGTTAAAGCCCGATAAATAAGGAGTGCTAGTAGGATTAGGCCCTCTATGATACTATCAGACTGAAGACTAAGAAGTGTAAAAAATGAGAAAAAAACCAAGGCAGCAGGCGTTTTCCATCTCTGCACCCAGTATCTGGAACAGCATCCTCATATCTATTAACATTAACCCAACAATGCTGCAATGTAGGAAAGATTTGAAGAATATTAAATCACAATATAAGAAAAAAATCACTAACCAGCTTCCGCTCCTAGCACTCATTGACTGTATGCTTGCCTTTACCTTTACCTTGTACAGAACCCTTCTTCCTTTTTTGGTGAGATTCCTGCTTTGCAAGTAGTACACATACACATAACTTGCAGTCTACATGTAGCTTCTTGGTGTCAATAAATAGATCACTGTGCTATATTTGAAGGATTGCAATTCATGAACTGGAACAAAATCATCTCAGTGTCAAAAGCAGTAATCCACTTACCTTTCTACATAAAATACTAACCTGTGATCTGCATGATACACAATGTGCTTTGCACCAGACACATTAGCCCTCTGTGCTACCTTATGAGCCAAAACCGTTACTGGACAGATCACATACCTCTCCCAGAACTGCATTAACAACCAGAATTGTCTTCCCACTCTTTTAATTCCTGCATACTTTCTTGTCACACAAAGATCTCTACAGCATGTGTCTTAACCATCATAGCTAATAATGTATTTCCTCTTTACCTCCCACTTCATATTACAGATGTGCGAAATCTTGCATGCTAGGTTTAAGGACAGTAAGCTGAAATTCAGAGATTTTCTCGCTTTAGTTTCTTCATGGGTATGAGGTGCTGTACAACTGGTGCATACCAAACAATACTATACAATGCAATTGGCATGAGTTGGCAGTGGTATACATCACGAGCAAACCGTATAGCCATTTGACTTACTGATCCTCCCAATCATTGACTTTACAGTCCATGCCCTCGTGGCTGCACATCGATCTCCATTTGCCACATCCTATACACAGCTATACAGCACCTCCCACGTGAAAATAAAACTGCCAAAGGGACCTTGGAATGTGTGACTTGTATGTTTTGGCAGTGGTTGAATAACTGGTGCACTTCAGTCACTTCACTGGCTCCCAGAAGAGTGGAGGGTTAGGTTCACAATCCCATGCGCTATTTACATGGAGCATGAGACTCTTGCTATGAAAAACCTCAAAAATTGGCCTCCACTTAAAGCTTGGCCAGAACATTAGATCCACCATAAAACAGTCCCCTACAAGACTGAGATCAAGAAAAACAGGTTATAGGGGAGATTGGCAGGTTGCCTGTGTAAGTCCTTTTCTCCGAACCTATTCAGTCTGTAATAAAATCATACTATCAACGATGATAATACTGATGTTATCAACTATTGCACAATTAATACATTTTCAGAGGTCTGAAATATCCTGACAATTAACAAAAAAGAAGAACACTCAGTCCACAACAAAGGACACTCTTTAACCGTCTTTTGTATTTTCTATATCTATGAACATATGTTCCATTCTACATGAACAGTCATTTTCTGAAAATGTGAGTTTAAAAATAAAAAAAAAGAGTTTTGTGATTTATAAACCATCATACGTTGCAGTTGATACAGTAACTACTAAGGCTAGTCTTCCATGCATAAAACTCTATTTCCAGCATCCACTTTCCCAGTAGACACTTGTGTCTGGTATCCCAGCAGTGTACCAGCAGCAGTGTGAACTTATGTTCAATGAGGCTCCTGACTTGTGGAAAGTGGGCTGAGCAAGCAAAAATGCGTGACTCAGCTTGTGTGGGCTGGTGCTTCAGATGGTCCATAAGTCTTTAGACAAGCACAACATGCAAGGAGTCTATTTTACTCCACTGAATCGAATTATATGAGAGGCTATGGTGGATAATGCCAATTTGATTTACTGCCTCTTTGTCTAGCAATATGTCATGATTCACTGGCTCAGTGTTCCTGTTGTGAAGAGCCACAACTTCATTTATTGACTGCTGATGGGGTCACCATTCTAGGTCCAGAAAGATAAAGGTTAGTAACACAGGAAGCACATGTGTAGTATGTCTGATTTGTGGCGTGTATGTGAAAATAAGTGGATTGGTTTTGTTTTCTGTTTGTTGTTTATATCTAAATAAAGGTATCTGGGCATTGTTTCCAGTGTGAGCTGCCCTTGTGAATGTAGGTGCACCATGAGTAGTGTTTCCTGTTTGTCGTGTGAAAGAAAATCAAGGGGCATGGAGAGTGTTTGGTGTGCGTGCTCAGCATGCCAATCTAAGGGCAGTGGAGCGTTTTTGTTTGTGTATAACTCAAAGGGGGAGATTTATGCTTCCTGGCGCATCCCTGCAAATCAGCAAGGATGCGCCAGGAATGATGCGTCACGCAAATTTACCCTTGCGCCACACATGATGCGCCGCATTTACAATGCGGCGCATCATGGCGCAGGAATAAACAGATGCATGATGCATCCGATGGCGTAAGGTTGGCGCAGTGCTTCAGTTGCGTCGCAAGCACGACGCAACTCCAGCACTGTTCCAACCTACCCTATCCCTAACATGGTGCGTCAAGCCTTACGCCTGCTTCAAGCAGGCGCAGGGTTTTGGCGCATCAGCGTTGGGAAAGTGACTCAGTCAAATCTTATAGATCTGACTGAGTCACTTTTCAGGGGCGTTCCTGCGATGGAACGCCCCCCCCTCTGTCGACACGCCCACGTGAAACCTGACGCAGGTTTTACGTGGCGCAGGGCTTTACATCGTGACGCATCTCCATAGATGCGTCACGATGTAAATATGGCGCAACGTGGCGCAGGGTTTACACCGCCGCTGCGTCACAAAAGTGACGCAACGGCGGCGTAAAAGTGGCGCATCTCCAATATAGATCTGCCCCAAAGTGTTTTGGTAGTCAATTGTTTCTTTATTAATCAAGTTGTTCCATCTGTACCACACTGCACAAACATTAACTAAATGCAGCAATGCCACATTAATGATGACAATTATTTTCAAGCAGCTGGTTGGCAAGTGTAGGACTAACATTGTATCTCTAACAAACTCCTATAAAAATGACAAAATGTAAAGCAAATAAACTAAGTCAGCACACAGGACGTCTCTTGGAAAGAAACCCGCATAAACTCAAATAATATTGACAAATTCAGGGGTCAAATGATGAAACATTGATGTTCTGCTGAAGGGTCACTAAGTTATTCCTAACATCACTATGTTCTGTAGTCGGTAGAAACTTACTATTACATCAATAACACAACAAACACAAATCACCGACATTCCAGGTCCCACACATTTTAGTAAGAACACAGCCTGGGCCTGTCAGAACAGTGGGGTTGTTGAAAGGATGGTCGGTCTGGTCTTCACACTCTCACATGCAGCCTCACATGCAGCCCACCTTTTCTCCCACCCTCCTACCCAGTGTCCATGCAGCCACCTTTTAGTCTCTCACCTGATGGGCAACAGCTTGTGGAGAAAGTATGTGGCGTCCACCAGCCGAGCACAGTCAGCACAGCCCTGACATGGTGCTGCCAGGATTCTGCTCTAGTCATCACAGCCCTGACATGGTGCTACCAGGATTCCGCTGTGGGAAGGTGACGAAACTGATGAGGTCCCGATGGAAGAAAGAGGCGGTGTACTACTGCTCTGCTGCACCTCCACTCTGCCAGTGGGCACTGGTTTCCGGCTCCAGCTCAGATCCAGCAGGCACAAGAAGGGCATGGAGGAGACGCCCATCCCCCAGTGCATGCTGCTGCAAGCACCCGCCAGTGTCAGGCATGTCAGGCTGTAGCCAATCCAGAATCTGCATCTGCTGTTACAGCAGTGCCTGGATTTGCTGGGGTAGGGAACGTCAACGCTCATTACTGAGCCAGAGGGCTGCAGCTATGAGTCACCCTGGGCTTCAGCATATGCAGGGGGAAGACTCTAAGCCGGCCTCTAGTGTGCATGTCAGGCTGGCCGAAGAGAGGCCGCCGTCCAACCTGACATGCACACTTGGGTGACTTTGACAGTGCCCCACCCCACCCCCTCAGGCCGGCAGGGGAGGATTCTCATGGAACCTGCCTCCTCATGCCTGATAATGAAACCAGCCAGCAGCAGAAATGACTAAAACACCCTAAAATGTTTAGGACTTTGGTTGCATTTCTTTGGGGGCTAGGAGGGCCAAAAAATAGGGGGAAAATGCCCCAACGCCCTAAGGGACACATCGCCCCTGCCGCAGCATGCTAATGCCTCTTTCTCCACAGTGGAGTAATTTGCCTCTAAGACCACCAAAGTTCTGAAAGTAAATGTCACAATCCTTTCTTTATCTCCATAACTTTTTTTAAATTTGTATTCGCCATTAAATATCATGATTGTACAAAGGACATTATGATTAGAGCAAAAAGATGTTATCGAGAATAGATTATGACAATAATTCATGCAAATTCATACAGCACATAAGTAAAACAATCATCAAGGTGGAGAAATAAAAAAAGAAAAGATAAAAGGCTCAGATTTCATAAAGAGTTCAAGTGATCTAACATTAACCCCCGCATCCTTAAACTTAATTTATGAATGGCGTAAAATCTTTCTCTCCATGTCTCAAAGCACGTGGGTTCCTTCTGTAACCATGCAGAGGCTTTGCATAGCGGGGCCACCACGGTTGCCATAAAAATCAGATACCTGCCTCGTTGCTCAGACGTATCTGACAGGCCCAGTAACATCGTTGTGGGTGCAATGATAATTTTTACACCAATCATAACAGTCAGAAAAACCTCAATTTCCCCAACTAAAACATATGGAGGATGTCATCCTGATCAGCTCCACAGCAAAACATTTACCATCATTAATCCCACCCCATTTAAGCATTTTAGCAGGGGTAGAGTAAAGACTAAAGATGGTTTTAAAATGCTGTGCCTTCAAATATGAAATCAAAATCTTCTCCGCCATAACAATAGATTCCTGTAAAATGTCACCGCCTTGGTTCAGTGTAATATTCCATTCAGGATTTTGGGCCTCCAGATCATCCATCTGAGTTTCGACAAGACAACTATAAAGGTTGCTGATCCTTTCTCCCCCGTCTAATAGCCTCGATCAAAACATTTTTGACTTATATGACCTGGTTGAACTTCTTCTATAAAAAAACACGGATTTGTAAAAACTTTAAAAAATCTGTTTTGGGCAGAGAATGTTTTTCAGGCAATGAGGAGAAATGAAAAATATGATCTTTAATAAAACAAATTCCCTACCATCGCTATCCCCTTTTGTCTTCATCAAGCCATTATAATATCCCAAAAGATAGCGGGTAATAACAATGAGTAGTTGGTGTGTAATAACAAATCCTATTGATCCCTAGGCCTTTTCGCACCTGTTTCCAAATTTTGAAGGCCGCCACAAGAACCTTGAATCATCGAGTCTTTTTATAGTAACTTGGTCCACCCATCTTAAATAAACACCTTTCTGCCTCCATACCAAACAGGATTTGATATAAAGATGGAGCATCTGCCATATCATTGTGCCCTTCACCTGTAAGTAATCCCAGTGTTCTGTAAGAAACGTCTTCATACCGCTGTGAAAGAGTAGCTCCTATGCCTTTGTTAATTGTGTCAGTGTTTAATATGGTTTCAAGATTGACTTTAAATTTGCCTATGTATGGAGCATTGATAATGGCATATTTTACATTAACAAAGGTAATGGCAAGCTCTTCCTCGCAAACAAATGATACACATTTTTTCAACAAGACCCTAAGGGGATGGACCAAAACATATTTTTTTTAATAAACTTAGAGATGTTCTCAGCTCTACCCAAAAATGACGTTTCCTCACCATTACTGGTTGGAATCAGTGCCTTGTGAACTGATTTTATCAAATCAATCTTGGATTTATTGCTTTCATTAGAGTTAGTGCGCCTCAAGTAATATACAGAGGTGACTCCTATTTTTCACTTGCTTTCTTTTATGGTGAAATCAACTTTTTTTAATTTGACTATGACTGCCCTTTCCCTGGTATTGGGTACTCCTCATTTGAACCATAAATTAGTATGTCACCTTGAAAACACAGAGTTCTCTTGGAATCTTTTAAGATGTGTTGCATTATTCTCTGAATCGCCGCAGCTGCCGAAGCTCAGCCAAATGGCGTTCAGAGGAATTTAAAATTACCAAATGGTGTAGTAAACTCAGTTACCTCTTGTGAGTACGTATAGAAAGCAACCTGATGGTATGCTGAAGATAGATCAAGGACACTGAAATACTTTGCATCCTGTATGGTGCTTAATATCTCATGTATTCTAGGTCTGTCTACCCACATATTAGCGTTTAAATCTCTTAGATCCACACACAGGCGAATATTTTTCCCTCAATCTTTGGTTGGTAAGACAAGGGGCCCAGCCATTCTGAAGTTTCTATTTCTTCAATGAGCCCATGCTTAGCTAACTTCTGCAGCTTTAGTTTAAATAGTTCTCTCATCATTATAGGTACTGATCTTGTCTTATGAGCTACCAGAATAGCCTTTTCTTTTAATGTTGTTTTCTGTAGGTAATTATTCAACAGACCCAAGTTGTCTGTAAGTACCTCTGGAAATTCCTCAAATAGGTTTTTCCTCACCAAGGATTGGTCAACAAGAAGTACTTGTTCTTCATTGTTGGAGTCTATAATAAATCCCAAATCCTTCTGATGTTAACATCCTAGTAAGTTTGACCTTTTTTGTGTAACATATATTTTTCCCACAGTGTGTCTGTCTTTACATAAAATGTTAAGTTGTAAAGCTTATTTTACTTTGCATAGTTATGTAACACCATTGCAACATTTGCTTAAAAAGAATATGTTAAATTGTTATTGTACAATAGTAAAAACCATAAGAAACAGGGAACACAATTACTATACAGAGAAATTTAGCTATACAGGCCATGACAAGGTTCATTTGTTCGCAAGATAAAGTGCAGTGCATTTGCTATTCCAAGCTGGTACTGGGCATGGGCGTGTTAATCATGCCCTTTAGTCTGTATTGTTCTTGTTGTTAGTTCTTGCTCAATAATTTTTTTTGTTTGAGAAAATTGCTGATGCTCTTTCCTTTGAGGGGGGGCAGTCCCGGATAATAAACTGGTTAGTTGCATCACTAGGGCTTCTTCCTTGTGTGGCTTAATTATATGGCTATTCCAATATTAAGTGTTTTTTTATTCTTTTGTTCAGCCAACTTTTACTAATCTGCAGTTCAGCTGCGTATTTCCTGGATTGAAGCAAGCCAACACCGCTTGTCTCCTGGTGCGGATACCTAACTGCTTAAGAGGAGCTTTTAACAACAGTATCCATTCTTGATGTAGATCCTTACAGGTGCAGATTAGGTGTAAGATGTCTCCTTGCTTGGAGTTGCACAGCCTGCACGTGCTTTGGGTTGTGGCCCTCAGCCATGGTGGAAGATGCTGGATGCACGGGAGGATGCCCAGTCTGTGCTTTAAGAATTTAATTTTTATCTCTTTGGAGTAGTCCTGGTTAAATTACCTTTGGGGTGCAAGTATTTTATAAGAGTTCAAGGTCATCTAGGCATGGGATCTGCCTGCAAAGGTTGCCTTGTCCTCTACCACTGCAATTTGTTTTACACATTTCCATGCCAATTTCTTGAAAGCTGAATGACCAAGTTGAGTACTCCAGAGATCCGTGAGCTTGGTACTTTCCAGAGGTGTCTGAAGATATCTCCTTGCTTGGCAGGTGTCCCTGTGCTGGATTTCATGCCACAGCAGTTGGTTCAGCCTATTTGAAGTAGCATTTCAAATTTTGTGCCAGCAGATAACATAAGACCCATGCCTGGCCAGGGATTGATGTAGGAGGCCATACTCCAACCTTATTTGAGCGTACTATCTAGTATCTTGGCGTCCCTCCCCTGCAATGCTTCACTGCCATAGGTGATTATCGGGAGTAGTTTGGCCTGAACTACCTTCAGCAGCGAGCTCAGTGTTGGCCCCATCAGTTTGTCAGCAAGATTTTTTATTGAAAGTGCTATTGCCAGCCCTCTACTTCTTATTTCCCGCTGAGCACCGGGGCGCCCTAACGACGCGGACCGAGGTTTCCTCCAGCCACCAGTAGACCAGAGGAGATCCAGGACATAGCCAAAGCAACGCTCAATTCCTTCACGGAGTCCCGCTCCACTAATCAGGACTGCCTGGCCCAAGATCGTTGATACCGGCACAGCATCGGTCCCACGGAGATCCGGCAGTATCTAAAGACAGGATCTCTCCCCATAACGAAGGCAGCAAACCTCTTCAAGGGCCATCAAATGGCAGAAATCCAATGGCCTTGTTCTTATAGCAAAGAGGAGTCTTGCCACCACGTTGCAGCTGGAATTGCCTGACTCTGTGATGGGCGGCAAGAGGACAATCGCCTGGCCCAAGACGGACGACTCTGGCTCCGACTCGATCTCATAGAGATCCCTCTGTATCTATGATGAGATCACTCCCCCTTAAATGCACCTAACCTCGTCAAGGGCCTTCTACTAGCAGGAATCCGACGGCCTGCTGCTTAGCGAAGAGGAGTCTTGACAACACTCAGGAGTCTTGCTACCACGCAGCAGCTGGTCCTGCCTGACTCAGTGATGATCGGCAAAGGGACAACACCTGGCCCAAGACGGCTGATTCTGGCACGGACTCGGTCCCATTGAGATCCTTCTACCACTAAAGACAGGATCACTTTATGAAAAGAAATATACCTAACCACTTCAAGGGCCACCAACTAGCAGTGCTACGACGGCCCTTAGTTCGCAGTGAAGAGGAGCCCTGCCACCACGCAGCAGCCGGACATACCGGACATGGTGATGGTCGACAGGGGGTCAACCCCTGGTCCTTTTATACTGCAAGGATAACCCTGGGTCTGCCCTAACGAACCGGGCCCCCTTTCGGTCCTCCCATACTCTACTGCTATAAACTCGCCGGACAATCTGAATCATTAGGCTACAGACCCAACCTCATACACTAATGCCCCAGCGCTATGCCTAATTTGAAGATGGTTGCCCTCTGCATTTCAAGGAACCCACCGGACAAAGAAACTGCGCAAATGTGACATGGAGAACCGACGACAGGGAACCTACCCTGTGAACACGTCAACAGTTCGCCCTGGATGGCCACAACTGATAAGGTAATGGAAATACTTATCCACAGCCCGTGCATCATTAACTAATCATTAATATACCTCCTATACTCAGCCCCTCTGCGAGCAAACCTGGCCCTGTCCGGAACTACGCATGGCTGATGCCTCCCCACCGATGTGCACCTTCAACTTGAAAATAAAGTCACACAACGAACGTCCATGCAGCAACACCCACTAAGGAGGCACAGACCAGTCGATAACGGACTCGTATCCCTGACCCCAAAATAGCGGCTCCATGAAAGCAATGCCCCCTGATCAGCATTTTTATTTTCAGGTAGCTAAGGGGACGTACAGCTGTTGAACCCTACCTCTCTGACCCAGCCCAAAGAGACAATTTTAACTCCCCTCTAGCTGAACTGTCCATACACACCAAACGTCTAAGACACCCTTTCAGATTCACGGTCCCCCCCTCTTAGAAATCCAGCAATGTCACCGGGCATGCCAATTTCCTCCATCCAATTCACATCGACCTTCCTGAAACCCCACGGCACGAAATCCTTCGTGATTAGCTTCCCCCCAACCTCTCTCTTACAGCGAGAAGAAACTTCATACATAGACTGATTAGACAGCACCCAGAAACACTATTCGCGGACACATACCACTGCTCCTCCAAAGGGCAGATCAAGATGGATTTCATCTTCCACACTGAAAGACCCGATGACTGGAACGCCACTTTCAGAACGCAACTTTACATCTCTAAAACCACGACTACTCTGCATAGTTGCAAACTATCGATCTCTCTCCTTAACTGCTCGGCAAGGGGCGGGAAAATGTCTGTGACCATCTAGACTAACGGCACAGTCCTGATATAGGCTAACAATGAAAACCTAGAGGCCTTCGACTCCCTCTTCCCACACTCCAAACCGCTCTCCCTCAATCGCTTCATCCTTCCCCGACCCATTTCTCACCCCAGACAACATGCCCCAGGGTAAGCAATCTAACACCATCTCGCCCAACGCCCCACCTCCCACTGCTTTGCCCCATGAATCGTGATCGCCAACTCCCAGAAGAATGCCAAACTCAACTTCCCCCTAGGATCCACCCTCATCAACAGCATGATCCTGCCCTGCTGACACTGACGACTAACCACACTAGCACTTCCGCAGACCTCAGGTGGACGAAACCATGACATGACCCAATACACCCCCTACCCAGGGTCCCAAACAGAAGCAACATGGGTTACACAAGCAGCAATAGGCAACATTACTTAGTCACTACCTCCACCTCACAGGGCGACCCTACCTAAGATTCTCTCACCCCGACCACAATAACATGGCATGGCATCTCGCTTCACTAGAAAGCCAGTTAGAAATGATAATCCGGGGTCTGAATGAAATCCTCACCAACCTCGACAAGACCTGAAAGCCCCAGCAATCCCCTCCCAGGGCGCCCACTCCGTCCAGCTCCAACCACCCTAAGCACCCTTCCGGACCCATAGTGACCCCCGCGATACGAAGTCAGAGACCCTCCTGATTGGTCGCTGAGATCCTGTCACCGAAATCCATAGGAACCAAAGCCCCCTCGCCCAGGCTACAGAGACTCATAAAAACTGACACTGATCCTGACATCAAGACCCACAAGAACCAAAGCCTCAATGTCCTTCAATGAAGCGGCCGATTTAGCCTCATCATACGACTCCCATCCCACCGCATTGTCCTGCGAAGATGAGGCTGACCTAGCCTCATCATTCGACTCCCATCCTACTGAGTCCCCTAAATCCAAGATCCAAGTGATCACCGGTTTCAGAAGAGACGTCCCCTCACGAAACCCCCTAGACCCCCGCCCCTTCTCACCACCATACCTAGGGCACCCCCTGGAAAGGATCATAGTAAAAAAGAGCTTTCCACCAACTGCATGCTCATTAACTGCAGATCTGCCTCTATGCATGCAACTGAACTAGAAGAAGCCATCCTCTCGCAGGACATAGACATTACATTCATCACAGAGACTTGGCTCAATGATCTCTCCTCACCTTGCTTAGATATGCTTGTGCCCCCAGGTTTTACCATTATTAACAAAGACAGAAAATATATACGAGGGGGAGGTGTAGCTATTATTCATAAGGACAACATCACCATCATGGAAAGGGTTTCTTGTAAGTATAGCACCTTTGAATGTATGACCGCCAATATCAAGACGAAGGATAATGGATCATTACTCTGCCACCTTCTCTATCACCCACCAGGCAACACCCCGCATTCGGGGAACATTTGGCCGACCTGATGGCTCACTGCGCACTCGGGGACGCTAACAACCCTAATTCTGAGCTAATTCTGAGCAGAACTACGTCATCTGCATACATAAGATTGGTCAGTGTTTTTCCACCTTGCTTTGGGAATGTGAATTGCAGGCATTGAGTGCCTTGGGGAGGTCGGTCATGAATAGATGGAACAGGGTGGGAGCAAGCACACAACCCTGTTTCAAGCCTTAGGTTGTGGGGACTTTAGAGGAGAGGTGAGTTCCGCCCCCTAGTTTCACCTGCACCCAGGTGTCTGTGTGGAGAAGACACAGGATGTTTAAGATGGACTGCGGAATTCCCCAGCCCACCAGCTTCCCCCACAGTCTGCCCCTCTCCACATTATCAAATGCTGCACTAAAATCGATAAAACATAAGTGTAAGGGAAGGATTGATGTTTTTGCTGCATCTATGAATAGTGAGATTGTGAGAATATTAGTTGATGTGCCCGCCATTTTACAAAAGCCAGTTTGATTTAGCGGTATTATCTCATTTGCCTCTGCCCAAGTTGTAAGTGCCTCTAAAATTGTGCCTGCAAAGTATTTTGCTTTGTTATCTATCAAGGCTACTAGCCGATAGTTGCTTGCCTCTGCCTTGTCTCCTTTTTTGTAGATTGGCACAATTGTCAAACCCTTCCATGATTCCGGTAATCTGTTCAGGAGCCTGACTTCTAAAAAAAGAGGTTGCAGGACACCAGCCCAGTCCTCCGATGTGGCTTTAAACAATGCAGGAGGGATGCCATTTGGTCCTGGTGCCCCTTCTCTCCTTCCTTTTGCTATCTGCTTTTTTTATTAAAAGCAGTGATTGGCTGCCAGCTGCACAGGGTGATGTGAATTCTGTCATTGACAAATTAATCTCCCGGCTCTCTGTGTTGCTCACTCTGGAGTGTTCTTCTAGTAGCCACAGATTCAGATCTTCTGTTCCGGCATCTCCCCTTTGGTTATTGAAGTGCATGGTTAGGAATTCCACCCAGCTTTCTTCCGAGATATGTGACAATATGCCTTCATGGTGTGGGTGGATTATCCCATTCACAGTTTTCCAAAAACGGGTGCTTCATTACGGTTTAGATCATGAAATATCTTTGCCCAAGTTGCATTTTCTTTGTCTTTGGTGATATTCCATTTCAGTTTTTTAAGTGATATCCTTTGGACCCTCAGGAGTGAGCGTATGTTAATATCTCCCGGAAATCTTCTAAGTCTGCGCATTGTACGATTTAATGCTTTTTTGAGGGACTTAAGATGGTCTCCTTGGCCTTTCGAAATTCTATATTTCTGACGCATGGCCTGAGCATGGCTTTTTTTGGATGGAACAGCGGCATAGCGGTCTAATAATGTAGCTGTTAATTGTCCCCATTGGGCTGCTTGATCCATTGAGCCGGTCATGAGAGAATTAAAAAGTTTGATTGCAGCTTCCCCTGTGCATCTTCACCATTCCCTCGAACAGAATGGGTTCTGTGTTGTTCCCCCCCTGGTTGGCTATCTGAGACCTTTAATTTGTAAAAAAACAAAAAAGAAAAATACAGAGGAAACTGGTGGTCTAAAAAAGGAAAGAACATAAGGAACAAACAACCTGTCTCCTAGCACCAAAATAAACTGTCCTTCCAATAAGTCACTAGTGAGTAAATACTACAAGTGAGGAAGAGAAAGTAGAAAGGAAATACATTCACAAAAATGTTGACAGGATTTCCATCAACTGCCAAGAGCGGCCAGTGTCATCATTTGGTTATCCTTCAATCTTGCTACTACTCCTCAAAACCTTGAGGGAAAACATGTAGCAAAAGATTGCAACTGGATAATACGAAAAAAGTCAGAGAAGAAACTTTCAAAGACAGAGACTAACCAAAGTGGTCATGATTAAAACAGCAAAAGTAAGTCGTCTCTTGTGTGATGGAAATGTGAGTGCAGTGCGTACAAGTGAAGATTAAAAAAGGAGTTGGAAGAGAGAGAAACAGCCTTTAATCACCATCTCACTGCCAATCCTGTTAAAAACATGTGTAAGCAACTTTTAACAAATAGGTTGCTTCACAATGGGTCATCTAGTTTCTGTCTGAATGGACCTTTTTCCCGGCTTTATTCAGGACCTATAAAATTAACCAGCTACTGCAAACGTGGTGAAAGTGACAAAAATAATTATCGTGTGAATAAGAGTTGTCCAAAAGTACAACCTTGAGTGATGAGATCTCTGAATGAGCAGGGCAATCTTCACTCCTGCATCATGTGAGATTCAGGCCTCACCTCACCCGGTCACTAACTCAGGCTTTAGGAGACCCCGCTCTATCTCTCGGTGCCTCGGACTCTCCTGGGTTTGTGGGAGGTGACCATTATTTTTGTACGCACTGCACTCACATTTCCATCACACAAGAGACGACTTACTTTTGCTGTATTAATCATGACCACTTTGGTTAGTCTCTGTCTTTGAAAGTTTCTTCTCTGACTTTTTTCGTATTATCCAGTTGCAATCTTTTGCTACATGTTTTCCCTCAAGGTTTTGAGGAGTAGTAGCAAGATTGAAGGATAACCAAATGATGACACTGGCCTCTCTTGGCAGTTGATGGAAATCCTGTCAACATTTTTGTGAATTTATTTCCTTTCTACTTTCTCTTCCTCACTTGTAGTATTTACTCACTAGTGACTGTTATTGGAAGGATAGTTTATTTTGGTGCTAAGAGACAGGTTGTTTGTTCCTTATGTTCTTTCCTTTTTTAGACCACCAGTTTCCTCTGTATTTTTCTTAAATTGTATTGAGGATTGGAACTGTATGCTGGTCGTTAAACTTTTCCCTTAGACCCTATTTCTCCTTACATGGAGGTGTTTTTGATACCTTTAATTTGTAATCATCAGCCAAAAAGTACATTTAAAAATATCCTTGTCAATCAATGTGAATGGAGAAAATGATGCTGCAAAGGCCTGAATATCTACACCATCTAATTGAATGGCACACATTGGAAAATGCATTTTCTCATCTTTAACTATTGAGTTGATTTGAAAAATGTATTCTTTTTTCTCTTCTGTTTTGTTTTCTGCATCAGTAACAACATGTACATGTTCACCTAGGGCGTTAAATACCTTGGAAAATGTCCTTTTTACTACATTTCCTACATGTAACCCATGTGCAGGACACCAAGAGCTATTAGCAAGATGACTGTGATTGCCGCATCTAAATCACTTTCGTTTCTCATTATCAGGTTTAGACCTTACACTTGTTTAGTCATTAATCTTACACACCATTTCATAATCTATAAGAGTTTTTACCTCCTCAACTTTTTTACAATAATCGTTCGATAATCTCATTTCCTTAATACATACAGCTGTATGATCTATCCCCTTTGCTATGTTTATTGCCTCCGGTAAATCAGGGTTTTGTGTCAGTAGTTTCACCTGAATTTTTTGGTCATTGCTACAAATCACCAGTTGATCCCTGATCAAAGAATCCGGAAGTGCCCCAAAGTAACTCATGATCATCATACTTCTTAGTACTGCAACATATGTAGACACCTTTTCACCCTTATTTTGTACTCGGTTAAAAAACATGTGCCTTTCAAGAATAACATTAATTTTCTCTTTGAAATGAGGTTCTAACTTCCTTTATGTGTATTGATAAACATCTTCCTCGCCACTAGGTTCATTGAAATCACTTTCAGTTATTACACTCTTCTCCCTTGCAAACCAAAATTGTGTAGTAAAATGTGTTTACGTACAGATGAAAAATGTCCACCCCCTATTGCTATTAAATAAGATTTGAAAATCTTCAGCCAACTATCCAAGGGTATGTCAGGTTCCCAGGAATCATTTGGAAATTGACGGGGCTGGTTTTTGCCGGATGCTGTCATTTGGAGGTGTGAAACAACCAAGTGATAATGCTAGCAAAGGGTAACTGTATGAGTGCTTAAACATAAACAGTACTTCAATTTCAAAAGGAACAATCAATATTAAAAGAAACACTAGTATGCTACAAAGAGACTTTAAAACATGAAAAATCACTCATATCACCCTAGGTTTTCCACAATTGCTTAACTTGTCTCCTTTCTGTGTCTGATATATATGTTCAGACCATAGTCCTCTGTTTATAACTCCACCAGGGCAAGAGACTTCCTCCTAAGCTCAGAAGTGGAAGCTGCCTTTGGACTACAACAGCCCCCATAGGATTTAGACAAAAATTACCCAAACTTGCAACATTGAGTGCAAATTAAACTCCCCACTGCTGTTATGGAGATATTATGAGCTACAATTCCCTCTGAATGCCACGTTTGTCAAAGGAAGAAACCTGCTCTATCCCTCACAGAGTCTCAAATTAATTGTATTCCTCTCAGGGTGTCTGTGTTGCGTGTGTCAGAGTAAGAGTAAGAGAGCGGCATCAACCACCTCAACTCACTGTGACTAAACCTTTCTCATCACTTTGGCACGCCGTGAGAGAAAACAATGACATGCTCTGGTTTCCTCATACCTTTCTCTGCAGGCCAACTACATGGATGAGGTAAGCAGCATACTGCCTCTCCATTTTACATGGAATCTCTTTTAAATGTTAAACACCACGCGGTCCCACCAGAGAACGATCGCCTCTCCTCTGCTGGACACCCTGTCAGCAATAAATGTTCTTTTACAGGCTGGCGTAAATGAATCCTCACAGGAATTTCCTCAAAATGTTTCAATACGTTATGTAGATGCCTCAGACAGTAGAGTTGTATCAAACAAAGCCCTTCACTGCGGGTAACTGCAGAAGAAAAATGTAGACTTCATACTTCAGAGCTGAATTATTGTGGGGTCTTTACTTCCTGTAATTTGGGTGCATGGACTGGCAAGAATGAAGATCGCAAGGGTGGAGACGTCTTGCTGTCCCCTGCACAGCATCCCCTGCTCGTCGCCATATGAAAAGATGAATGTAGGCATGATGACTTCAATCTCCTTTTATTAAGTCTTCTGAGTACAAAGCCTCCAGACATGCCAGAGCAGCAGTACCTCACAACTCACTAAACCAACAATCTAAACAGGCTCTTTCTCAATGTTCTAAGGAGGACACCACTTGGTAAAGATAACGGAGGGGGAGACAGGTGAAGCATGGGTTGGAGCAAATACAACATTAGTTATGACAGCATGTTTTTAATAAGTATTTCTTTTCTAAATTCAAAGGGAAATGGGTTCCCTGGAGACCCTGTCTGTCCCCTTTGTGGATGGGTTACCACCTCCTTCAAGGAGTCAGTGAAATATGAATGTTTTGCACCCGTAATTTTACTGAAAAACATTTCTACGTCCCATTCAGATTCGGTATTTGGAAGGGACACCCTGAACACACCCATTCCAAATTCTGAATCGCAAACACAAATTGTGATTCAGTAACGTGTTACCGAATCTCAAATTGTGATATGCACGTATGTAAAAGCATTTTTGCGGTTGGAAATTGCCCAATCTGTCATTTCTGACTGCAAAAATGCTTTGTACATGTGGCCCTCCCTAGATTTGAGTCCTGACATCAGCTCAACATCCTGAGATTCGGGGCAATTCACTTAATATCCCCGTGCTTAAAGAAAAGAGGACCTGACCTTGTGTAAAGTATTCCTGTGCTCATGTAAAGCACTCTAATGCAGCCACGGCCCGTATAGGGCGTGCTACCGGGGCGGTGACGTAGGGCGGGGGAGGGGCACGGTGAGGGGTTGTAAAATGCGGCATACGGCCGATTTCAGGTAAGTACCGAAAACAATAAATAAAATGAATTTTGTTGCGCGCGCTGCATCGCAAAATGCGATGCAGCGCGAGCAACAACATTTTTTTTTTCTTTTGGTACTTACCTAAAATCGGCCGTATGCCACATTTTACAACCCCCCGCCCTACGTCACCGCCCCGGTAGCACGCCCTATACGGGCCGTGGCTGCTCTAATGCCCTTGGTCCAACTGCTGAAATGATAGGGCATTATCTGCCGCTCAAATGCATCAGTTATGCACTCTGTTATATGGCTTGCCATGTTTTCTTAGTGCAAATGTTTTGTTTGCAAAGAAAGAATGTGCTCTGGCAATCCAGCAAGGAATAGAAAAAACAAGATGTTTTTATTATGTTTGTTACCGTTTTGTTGTTCGCTGATAAGAATGGAACAATAAGGACAGTAGTGAGATTAAACAGCTACAAAGTGCCTTTTTAGGGTTATTATCAACATGGGCAATATGAAGGAAATTACATACATGGGCAGAATGAATCAGAACGTTATTGATTTACAGCTCAGCAACAAGTAGAGAGCACCATTGAAGGAATTGTATCTTTTTGTTTAAAAAAAATAATGGGAAAGAGAAAAACGTTTCTATTCAACCCACTCTTCTGTGGGAACCTCTTCTTTGCACCTCTGTAAAAAGAAATTATGGTAGTCTTAATTTCTTTGTCTCGCATTGCAAATAGCAAGATGCACTCTAACTTAAGATCAGACGTAGGAGTAATTTACGATGGATGTACATTATGCCACTTTCTACAACCAGCTCTTTAATCCTCAATTAACATTTTAAATTAACAAAATAAATATGTATCTGGGGGAAACCTAGCCTAGAATGTAGTGCAAAAAAATGGCATTTACCTATCGTGTCATTTGAGAAAAAAACATAAACAAAAAACAAAAAATCTGCTGAGTAAAACTGCAAACTCAAAAGACCAATAGCCTCATGTAGGTAGCCAAATACCGGTCGGTAACGGCCGATTTTCGGTAATTATACCGTTACCGACTGGTATTTTGGCTTTTGGTATGTAGGGGGAGAATTTCTGTATTCGGAATTTACCGAATCGGTAAAATTACCGATTCGATAATTTTACCGATTCGGTAAATTCCGAATACAGATATCAGATGTAGGGGGACTGTGTGGGTGTTGTTTGGAGTCGGTATTTACCACCAACTAATAGTTGGTGGTAAATAAAGTATGAATGTGTAAAAGCATGTTATAGCACTTAGAAGTGTGCAATGTGGCAGACATACATGCCCTTAGGGCATGTATGTGTGCCACATGTGCACACATGGCCGAATCAGGGGTGCAACAGGGTGTCAATGTGACACCCTGCCACCCTTGCATGTGCTCCCCCATTACCGAATCGGTATTTACCGATTCGGTAATGAGGCATACCTTCCCATCAATGGGAAGGTATGCCTCATTACCGATTCGGTAAATACCGATTCGGTAATTACCGAATTATTCCGAATCGGTAATATTTACCGACCAATTACCTACATAGCATTTACCACTTCATAAATACCGAATCGGTATGATTCGGTATTTATGAAGTGGTAAATGCAAGCCCACCTACATAAGGCCCCAAATGAGAAACGATCTTCTATCACCCACCATTCCTTTTTCACCTGTCTTCCTTTTCAACCCCACTCTTTATCTCGCCTATTTACCTCAGAGGTAATGCCTTATTCTGACGTGAAATAGGGAAGTTTTAATTTGTGTCTGTAAAAAACGAACAGGAGGCTGAATGTGAAAACCACAAAAAACAACTCTAGTCATCTAAAAGGTGCAATTGTATCAAATTCAAGAAAAAAAAAAACTATGAAGAGTGGAATTGTGTTGTATTCTAGAACAGATTGTGAATCGAGAGACCATATCACATACAAGATGTTTTATTTTATGCATTAATAGAAACCAGATAACATATATTACCCGTATATACATTCTTGCAGGAGGGCTACGTACATATGTCTGATTTATGGTTTCTGGGCATATAGTAAAACCCCATATGTATGCTTTTTTCCTATACAATATAATCACGGGAAAGCAAGGCGTGCCATAATTCACTGCTTTCATTTCAGCCGTATATATCACTGCGTCTCCTGGTGTTGCCATGCCGAATATCACAATAATGTCATTTCATTTTTCCTGTCCGCTTAGATCATATCAACATATGTGAAATTAGCTTGCTGATAGAGTTCTGTTTTTTCTCTTTGCGCATACAGTCATTCCTAGAAGTGCTATTATTTAGACAAGGACTCCAGGAGCATAAAACAAAAAAAAAAGCCTGTTTATGTGCTGTGATGGCGTTTCCTAAGCAGTATCATGCGGCTAGTGTATTCTCCGAAATGTTATTTTGAATAGATCACAGCACGCCGGCTGGTACAAGGGAGAGGACGTAATAACCATTGTTTCGCAGATGTATAGAGCAGTTAATTATATTACAGCCACTAGCTGTGCGCCTGACATTTCTGCTAGGGATTTGGGGAGAGCAATTGTACATTGGCTAGAAACGTACACAGATGTACGAACGAGCCACCGTAGTGTATAATTTTGCAAAACCAGCATGTGGCTGCTTTATGGCGGAGATTTACTGTGCAATGGGAAACATGAGCGGTCTAATCGGGTACCATTTAACACACTGCTGAGCTGTTTTAATGATTTGTCAACACTTGAGCTGTCAAAGATTTTACCGACTTACACTGCCGTGCAATTTACTCCACGGTGCAACTAGATAGAAACGCGCACGGTTTTGTTACAGATCGTTTAGTGGAAATGTCGGTTGTTTTATTGTTTTGAGAAAATACGTCAAAGAAGACATATCCACGACTCTCGTGGGCAAAGTTGGCTCGAGCACATAATTGCAGATGAAGCAAAACTTCTAAATGCGAAAACTGCATAATGGGTTACACTGCGTTTAGCATTATGGAAACAGAAATTCATGGTAAACTGTTTGCGAATTATGTTGTCGATTAGCATGAAGGGGCACAACTCAAAGCAATTGACAGAGCAATAAAGCAAACTTTTTAATAAAAAGTTTTATTACAAAATTACATTTGTTTGAGAGATGTGTAAAAACAGCGAGCAATGCATGAATTGAGCAAGGAGATAAAAAATAACATTTGAAAAGGAAATTTGTGAGGTTAGGCCTTGGATGTGTTGAAATGATGTTGCCAATAAGGTTGTGCACAGTTCTCGATCATTACCCTTTAATCGCTTTGCAACAATGCTGAGATTACCACTGCAACATTTGTGTATGCATTGCAAGATTATTTGTACTGCATAGAATGATCACTGGCATTGTAGTGGAACCCTTGTAAGATGCAACATCTAATTTAGATGTTTTCCTGTAAATTTAACTTTTGTCTAGATTTCCTGTCCAACATGGAATTTTACTGGAAAAGAACACTAAGGCCCTAATTGTTGGTATTTTGGCGTAGGGCAGCACAGCAAGGCACCTTGTTGAGTAAATTAGTATTTTATTGTTTGATTAATTAAATCATTACAATCCACATAAAAGAGGCAAAGCTTAAAAACATTATTCAAGTGTTTTTCACTTGGCTCCTCCTATCGTTTTCAATAAAAGTAGGACAGTAAAATTATTAATATAAATGTTCCCTTCTAGGACGGGGTAACCTTCTCTCAAGTACAACCACATGGCGGCATACTATCAATAAATGCAGTTAGTAAAAAAAGAAGTCACTTCTAAAAACAACAGATAGGCTACCAAACTGGAGAAAGTGCAACTTTGCGTAAGGGGGAGAAAACGTATTAATGGGCCAATAAGTAGTCAAGGAGGTTAAGCAGCTGGCGGGTTTAAATATATATTATCCATTAATTCAGCCTTAATTTGCTGAATTGATTCTCTAAGTCAAGTTCAATTTGACCCGCTCTAACCGCCTCTCAAATTTAATGTAAAAATTCAGAGTTACAACAATCAATAGTCAATAGCAAATTATTGGCACCTCGTTGTGCTGCCCTACGCCAAAGTGAAAGGGCAGCAATGCACAGTATTTAAGCAATACAGTGCATTCCTGTTCTTTCTGCCTGGGCTGGTGTTACTTTGGCAGCCTCGCAGCAACATAGATTTTGAAAAGATTTTCAAAATCGTTGAATGGGTTTAGGAAACCACTACAAACCGGTATTTGGAAGTGGCTTGTTAAGGGTGTCCCTTCCAAATACGGATTCTTCATGGTATGTTTGAATATTTTGCAACCAAAACCTGCTTACAAAATATTATCATTTAACCATCACTTCAATGGATGTGGTATCGCATTTATAACTGGGAAGGAGTCCACAGGAGACCCTTCCCCCTTTATAAATATTTAAAACAACCTTTTTAGGAGTACAACATGGCCGTAAATTGTGCAGCCAAGTACATTGTAGAGGGAAAGCTACCAAAAAATGAATCTTACCGACGTCTGGGGCTATAAAGGTCCCGGGTCAATACTGCAATTTGAAAATAAGTTTGGCTGTAGGCTGTTTGCTGCTCCCCAGTCATATCCTGCTTTCATGTGCCTTTCAGAGTTGAGCCTGGTACCCACAGGGGATGCAATAAAGCTGGCACCATTATTGTTATGGTAGAAGATATGTGGGAACTCTGATGACCAACTCTCAAAGGATGTACTGGAAAACTGACTCTCCCTGGACCGTGCTCTCACCATAGCCCGGCTTAGTTACATTAAGGAAGAATTTTTAGAACTAGGCTTGCAGGAATATGCAGAAAAGCCAGCAAGTGTTGACTTCAGGGCTATTTTCAGAGTTAAGGAGGCTTGCTGGTAGAGGCAAGCTACAGCCCACCAGGCTGCCTTTGATCAACTGCATGTGAGCTGTTATTACAATCCTATCAATCAGAAAATTGGGTGTGAGCATTACCTTTCCTGGTTTTCAAATGGGAACCCTAGACTTTATCTAACTAAATTACGATTAAGCTTATTGCACCTTATAGTTGCTTTCCCTCAGAACATAGCTTGGGGAGAACCACAGCCTAGATGTCTGTGTAATAACACTACCACTCAAAGAACAATGGACTTTATTGTTTTTTGCATTCTGCATGCTCATATCAGGAATTGATTTCTGTGTCCTATCTTTTGCTGTTTTAAGATGAATTCCTATAAGGAAGCTTTTGAGCAGCTGCAAAGGCTGGAGAATCAGAAAACTTGTGCGGCGGTGGGAAATTTAGTCCTGTACTCACTGGGGGTCAGAAATAAATATGGTTCAGTGTAATTTCTACTTCCTTTTTTAATAGCTTTTAGGATCTAATCCCTAACATTTAAACTTTCCACATTTTTAGCATAAGACCCTTTAGTTTTTGTCTATATATATCTCTCATGTTTTTTATTGCTGGTAGGCCATTTAAATAGTGCCCATTTTGTAATTATTTGTATTTTATCTGCTCTGCTCTTGCTGTTTTCTGTATCTTGAGATGCTGCTATATCTATGAAAATGTTTTTGTTATCTGTACTTCTGGCTGTGATTGGCCAAAAAAGTTTTGTGACTGACTGACTGACTGAATCTTAGAGAGTCTTAAAAATTAGAAATAATAGCGACAGGTTGGATTTGGTACCCAGGTTAAATATGGTTCTATCTCATTGGCCGTCGATAGCAGAACATATCATATAATAGAAAGCATGGATTGTTCTATCAATAATCTTTCTTTCGCCCAATAATATAGAAGGATATCTTTTATAACATCCTTTTTTTTACAGTAATAAGGGCCGGATTGTCAAAGAGCTCCTTTATACCTATCAGTTCGAAGGACAACCAAGGGATCTGAGCCACCCCTGAGAAGGCTAAGCAATCTAGAATACAAGAATAAACTAAAGATGCCTCGGGGTGTAACCATACCTTTGTGCATAACAAAAGTGGGACCAAACATAAAAAGATCCGCCTTGTACGGGAGGCTTAGTTCTTCATGAAATATCAAACTGTTTGTACTCTCGGGGACAATTGGTAATCTCTGCAGAACATAATTTTCTAATCCGGATCAATTGTTTGATCGGTTTTTGGCCTAGCTTTTGGCTAAATCAAGTACTGAGTCCTAACAGTTAAAAGATTCTTGAAAGTCTAAAAGGAGCTAAACAGTATTCCTAGGTAATAATTAAAATTACTTATTTTCTCCAGCACCACTGACTTTACATGGAAAATGTCTTAGATTATGGTATTACCGGATGTGCACATCATGACTAAATTAGTCATATAGTTTGAAAAAGTGTCCATCACCGTTTACAGCCCGTTTTCCATGCGGACAATTAGCACAACATTGCCCTCATATAGTAAAATAGGAATATTTTGACACCAATGCCCAGGAAAGAGTTCTACATAAATTGCAGATGGTACAAAACACAGCAGCTAGAATTCTCTCAGGCACTCCTGAATTTAAACCTATCTCAAGGGTAATTCAACAGCTACATTGGCTGCCCATTAAAAGTAGAACAGAATTCAAGGCCTTATGAATTGCCTACAAGGCAATGCATAACACAGGTCCAGAATTTCTCCCAAAAAATATATGCCTTTACAGACCAACCAGAACCTTACGTTCTTCATCAGATTATTTGCTAACTGTCCCCAGAACAAAAAAAGCCACCTGGGGAGACAGAAGATTCACTGTAGCCACTGCCAAACTCTGGAACACACTCCCTTTACATATTAAAACCACCCCCACCTTGTTGTCCTTCCGTAAACAATTAAAAATGTGGCTTTTCAGTAAATAATCCATCCTTCTTCCTTCTTTTCTCAACTAAACTGTCCATAGCGCCGAGACACCTAAGGGTATTTGTGCGCTCAATAAATTGCTTAAATAAATATGCATGGTGTATCTTTTGGCCAATTGTTTGGATATGTTATTAATATACAGTAAAAATAAAAAGGTGTCAAGGATGCAACCCTGCCTAACTCTCCTTGTTGTTTTTATGGGGGTGTTTATTGTCCCAGGGGGCCAGAACTTACTTTCAGAAGCAAATCCTGATGTAAACGCATAAAGAACAATAAAAGGTCAGCCTCCACCCAATCCCTTCGATGAAGGCCTAGAATTTGGCGCAATTTACTAAATCAAAAGCAATAGATAAATCAATAAATGCTAAATGAAGGCACACTTTATTTTTTGCTTGGACATATTTGCTGGCAATAAAATAAAGATTGAGGTACACAACAAGAAGCTACCCTGACTCAGTGTCTGATTCTTATTGAAGGATGAGGCACACTATGCCAGTAACTTGAGTGGTGCAGAGCATCTCAAAAAAATGTATGGACTGTCCTCACACACCACTAGGTGTCATGCTTCATCGTCTGTAGTCCTCGCTCTTTAAAAACCATGTTTGATAGAGAGAAGGCCTACACCTTGAGACAGGGAGGTACTTCTTTAACTAAGTAGGAGCCAGTGCTAAGAAAGTGAATGAGTGATGTTAAAAATTAATGCAAATTACTCCATGGAAATTTAATGGCACAGAATATGCTCGTTATTAAAACTAATTGTGGGGACTAGGGGGGGTTAGTACCCCATCCACATCTGTGTTGCCACAGTAAACTGTTCCCACCCCCAGCCTAAAGCCAAATTGCACATTTGACAACATTTTTTGATCTGTAGCCCATGTTTCCAGGCACTTGACTAGGACCCTTCTATGGGTTTTCATGCTGGAATCTATTAATAAAATGGGTCTATAGAAGGCCGGGGAGGGCCTGACCCCATTTTTACAGACCGTTATAATAACAGCCGTTTTCCAAGATTCCATTATAAGTCCCTTAAAAACATTCCTGAATATGTTTGTTAAAAGAGGGGCCCACAAGTCTATATTCAATTAAAAAATATCCACTGGCACTCCATCGGGCCTGGCACTTTACCCAATGCACATTTTAGATGGCTTCCTCTACTTCACTAACCTCAACATTTAAAGTAGGGACCAACATTCCCAATCTATTCTGTACTATATCTGCCTTAAGATTTGAAACAGATGGAGAGATGGCTTCTGAGTGGAAAATAGCTGAAAAATGGTTTACCCACTGGTCTACAGAGATCACCACCTCTATTTGTGAGGAAGCTGGAGTCTGCAAAATAAGGCTGTTTATTGTATTTGTGGTCAATAACCGATCAACATGTTGAGATAACAATTGACACCACAAACTATTGAAAGGAATCTTTGTGACTTGTAACTAGCATATTTTAACTATATTACAACTACATTATATACATATATATAGATATATATCTATTTCCTACTGGCGGTCGCCAGAAGGTAGTTATAGTTAGGACCTTGTTTCTATTCAAAAAGCTTTTTTATTTTGTCAATATCTTTGGTGCTGTTTGAAGAATCTTCGCAAAATTTTCAAAACTAATGGGGCGCTCCGGTCAGCTCCTGTCTTGAAAGTTTCGGGGTGATTTGTCAAGCGGGGGCTGAGAAAAAAGCGGGGTCCCAAAACGCATTTTCACTATGTTAGTTTCCATTGGAAAAATTGGAGCAGGCTACAGCCCGAACTGCCTAACGGAATTACACCAAATTTGGCAAAAAGGTAGGTCTTGGTCCAGAAAGTGACCTTTTTTAAGTGGTGTAAATCCATTCAGTAGTTCCTGAGAAATAAAAAAAAAAAAAGTTCGATATCTGAGCACCGAGAAGGAGTCGCGACCCCTCCCGAGCACGAGCTGACTACTGATTAGGTGTCAACACTCCAAACCAGGAAGTGTTGGCAGCCATCTTGTGACTCGGTAACTGAGTCACAGGAAAACAGAAGAAAAAAAGGTTGAAAAACAAGAAAAGGGGGCAGAGTAGAGACACTCTGACCCCCAAGGCCTGCTCAGGAGGTCCCACAGGGACCCCAGGCCCAAAAAAAGATTTTTTTTAAATAAATTCAGCCAAATTCATGATGGGTTCACGAATCCGGCAGAAATTATAAAAGAAAATGAAGCATGGGCTCCTGCACTTCGTTTGTTAAAAGGCCCCCGGGTGGGCCAGGTCCCGGGGCAATTGTAAATTACGGTGTGGAGGCCTGTGGGGGCCCCCACCGCCCCAGGGACTGCCACCTCCCAAGGCTTCATAATTTATGCATGGGGCACCCAGCCCCCCTGCAGCCTCGGGGACTGCCACCTTCCCAGGGCTTTAATTAAAATAAGGGGGGGCTTCGTCGGCCCCCAAGCCCTGTGGATGCCACCTCCCCAGGGCTTTGTTGCAATTGGGTAGGGGGCCTTGCAAGCCTCCCCAAGCCCAGGGGACCACCTCCTCCCCGGGACTACCTGATTTCAATGTGGGGGGCTATGCGGCCCACCAAAACCCAAGGACTGCCCCAGGGCTGCATTCAAAATTAATGTGTGGGAGGGCTCGAGCCCCCCACACTGCCTGGAGACCACCACCTCCCCGGGGCACTAATTATTTAAATTCATAGGCACGTTACGGCCCCCCGGGGACCACCACCTCCCCTGGGCTTTAAGCTGGAGCCCTTGATGGCCTTGTGGACCGACACCACCCAGGGCCAGCTCCTGCAATGTCCCAGGGTGCCCACCCCCGGGACATGGCTGTTTGCTGTGGCAGGGCGGGAGCACGGTTCCCGCCCTGCCATAGCAATCTCTGCTTTGCTTCATTGAAGCGAGAGCAAGAAAACCTGAAGCAAAGCAGAATTGCTTTTGTGCAAGGGGAGCTGCATGATAGCATCTCCCCTTGTTCAAAAGCAATGCCGGCTCCCGCAGATGGGGTCCCTGGGGCCAGAAGTGGCCTGGGAGGGGGGCCACGTGACCCCCCTCCCCTGTAATTTATGAAAAACGTTTTTTTTTAAATGGCATGCTAGCCCTGGGGGATGGGTTCCCCCGGGCTAATAGTGGCTACGGAAAGGGGGGCCATGCAGCCCCCCTTCCCAATAAATATTTTTTTTAAAAGCCATTACCCGGGGAAGGGGTCCCCGTGGCCAATAGTGGCCCAGGGAAGGGGGGCCATGTGGCCCTCCTTTCCTAGAAATAAATTTTAAAAAAAAGAAACTATGCCCCGGGGGATGGGGTCCCCGTTGCTGAATTGGCCCAGGGAAAGGGGGCCACGCGGCCCCCTTCCCTAAAGATAAATAAAAAATAGGAGGCCATTCCCTGGGGGATGGGATCCCCAGGGCCAAAATTGGCCTCGAGGAAGGGGCCGCGCGGTCCCCTTACCATATATTAAAAAAAAAGATGGGGTCCCCAGGGCCACAGAAATGTTAAAAGAAGGGGGTAACACATCCCCTTCTAAAAAAAGTAGAAAAACAAAATGTCAACATCTCTCCGGAGACCCCACCTCCTCCCTGCACCACTGTGCAAACGCACCCCCCTAGCACGTTGTAAGTTGGGGAATTAGTTACCCTTGAATATTGAGGGTTCCTGGGGCCAACTAGCCCACCAGGTACCTTCAGCAAGCGCCACAGAGCTGGATTGCTGTGAGGTGGTCCGAGGCCACGCCCCTTTTACAACACTGTGCAAACGTGCCTCTAGGCGCACTGCTGGTGGAGCGATGAGGTCGTCTTGTATCCTAAGAAACTCAGGACACAAGTGGACTTCATCCCCCAAGCAGCAGTGCGCCATGAGTAAAAAGGGGGTGTGGCCTTTGAGCACCACTCTTGCCTCTTTCTGTACCTCTGTTGCCTCTTTCTGCACTCCTCTTCCTTCTTTCTGTACCCCTCATGCCTCCTTCTGCACCTCTGTTGCCTCTTTCAGCACCTCTGTTGGTTCTTTCTGCACTGCTCTTGCTTCTTTCTGCACTTCACAGGCCTCTTCGTGCACTTCTCTTGCTTCTTCCTAAACCTCTGTTGCTTCTTTCAGCAATTCTCATGTCTCCTTCTGCACCTCTTTTGCCTCTTTCTGCACCTCTGACTAAGAGGTAGTTTTAATCCCCCTGCTCTATTATGTACTAGGGCCTTACAGGGGAGGTCATGCCAATCACAGAGGTACCCCAACCCATAGTGTACCCTAGTGTATGTAGGTGTTTTCACTGTATTCTAAGTGTCTTTCAGGATAGCACTTGCTCTGGGCCTGGTTAGTCAGAGTCGGTTACCACCAGTACCAGTCATCAAAATGTTGAGGGCACAGGATGACTTTTCAACAAGGCCTCTTTCTGTACCTCTGTTGGTTCTTTGTGCATATCTCTTGCTTCTTTCTGCACCTTTCTTCGTCTTTCTGGACTTCTGTTGCGTCGTTCTGCATTTCTCTTGCTTCTTTCTGCACGTTTCTTCCTCTTTCTGCACATGTTCTACCTCTGTAGGAATAGTTAGAAATTAGCATTTAAAAAACCTTTGAAATTCATTGAAAAAACCATGGGTTTCAAGGACGTTCTAGTTAGAAATTATCATTTATAAAAAACTTTGAAATTCACTGAAAAAAACATAGGTTTTAGGGACGTTACAGTTAGAAATTAGCATTTAAAAAAACATTTTGAGATGTCATCAGTGATGTCATCAGGTATGTCACTGACCATGTCATGAATGTTGTAATATGTGACATTATCAGCAGTGCATTGTGGGGGCATGAGTTATAGTTAGCTCAACTAACTATAATGGCTGAATTTCTCTGGTTTTGTACGAGTGAAATGTCCAACTAACTATAACGTCCTTGAAACCTGTGTTTTTTTCAGTGAATATATATATATATATATATATATTATCTACTGGCAGTCGCCAGTAGATAGTTATAGTTAGGACCGTGTTTCCATAGGAAATCCGCAACATTCTATTTGGAATAACTTTGGCGCCGGTTGACGAATCATCGCGAAATTTCCAAAATAGGTGGGGCGCTCCGCTCCTACCCTGAAAGTCTCAGGAGGATTCGTCAAGCGGGGGCTGAGAAAAAAGGGGGGTCCCAAAACGCGTTTTCCCCATGCAATTTTCCATAGGGACCTTTAGTCCAAGGTACAGCCCGAACGGCTGAACAGAATTACTTGAAATTTGGCAGAGAGGTAGTCCTCAGCTCAGGGATGTGCCTTCTGGTGTCAATCTGTTCAGTAGTTCCTGAGAAAATCAAAAGTAAAATCATATATATATGTGAGCGGAGCCTAACCACACATCTCATCCTGAGATCTGATTGGCTGTCAGCACTTCATCCAAGAAGTGTTGGCAGCCATCTTGGGACCAATATACATGATAGCACCTCATTAAAAAGCATTGCCATTAATAGAAGGTTTTAAGACTTTAGTTACATTATAAATCATTTGTTTATGGTACCATACTCATTTTAGGAATTGTGGTATGTTCTAAGGTGATTTCACCATGTGAAAAAGCCTTCTGCTGGGATATCATGATTGAGAGAAAAATATTTTCTCATGCTTTTCCCACAGAGGTTTGGAAGGTGATCTATAAGCTAAACTGAGAGCTTATTTTCTGTAAATTCACATTATCTTTCTCAGTCATGTGAGAATGAAGTCTGATATTCTTAGTAAAACATGTACATCCAACAATGGCAGAGACTGTCAGTTGCTTCCTTTGTGTTCTACTGCAGCTTCCCAGAGTGTTCCAAAGAACAAATAGAGCGCTAACAGTCCTACTTATGATAAATGTATGGCACACCTGAAGCCATCTTGCTTGGATTAAAGTGGTAACTCTTAAAACATTTAATTTAAAAAGGAACAAAATGAGGGGGTTCATTTTTCCATAAAAAGTATGATTAGTGCTGCAGAAAGAAAAATTAGGGCACATTTTGAGTGACTTCTCAAATCCTCTTCTATTTCATTAACAAATTCTGACATGCAGACTGAAACATGCACTTTCAATACCAGCAGCAGTTTTCCCTGGTGAGCAGTAGCTTTACTACAGTGATCTAATGAGCAAAAAGAGTGCTAACATTCTGAATTTATGGCAAATGTGTGACACGTCTGAATGCCTTCTTGATGGAATCAAAGTAAAAAACTGAAAGTATTTCCTACTGAGGAGACTGTAGTAAATGAGGAAATTAGGAAACTTCATAACAAATAAGTCTCCCAAGATGGCCACCAGAGACAAAAGAGCCCAAATGTAGCCCAAATATCACCAAGATGTAGCCCAAGTATAGCCCAATGACAGAATGTCTCAGAGTGTTCTTAAAAACAACTAGAGCGCTTACTGTCTTCATTATGACAAAAGTATGGCACATCTGAAGCCATCTTGATTGGACTAAACTGGTAACACTTAAAACATTTAATTTAAAAAGGAACACAATGAGGGGGTTCATTTTGCCATAGAAATTATGATTAATGCTGAAGAAAGAAAATGAGGGCACATTTTGAGTGACTTCTCAAATCCTCTTCTATTTCATTAAACAATTCTGACATGCAGACTGAAACATGCACTTTTAAAACCAGGAGCAGACTTCCATGGTGAACAGTAGTTTTACTACAGTGATCTAATGAGCAACTAGAGTATTAACATTCAGAATTTATGGCAAATGTGTGACATATCTGAATACCTTCATGATAGAATCAAAGTAAAAAACTGAAAGCATTTCCTACTGAGGAGACTGCAGTACATGAGGAAATTAGGAAACTTCATAACAAATAAATCTCCCAAGATGGCCACCGGAGACAAAAGAGCCCAAATGTAGCCCAAAATCACCCAGATGTAGCCCAAATATAGCCCAATGACAGAAGTGTGCAAAACACTTATTATTTTGTGTTTTTGCAGTGTTATATAGTGCAGACTTGTCAGGTATTGGAGTGCTTTACATGAGCATTGGTTACATCACACAAGAACAAATTCATTTTGGTTGTAGACATGGGGAGACTAAGTGATTTGACCAGAATCACAGAAAGGCGAGCTGAAGCAGAAACTCCAACCTGGTTCCCCAGTTGCAAAGTCTGCAGTTCTGGAAGTAACACCACATCCTCTCCCCTAAGTGCAACATTTAATCAAGTGGTCAACTGGATAAAAAAACATAAAGATAACAAATAATTTAAAAGTGCTTTGTCGCTATTTGAAAACTCAGAAAATATGTCCTTATTTTAGTCTTTTAGAGCACTAACCATAATTTTGATGCCAATAAGACGCTCTCATATATATAATTTCAAAAGGAAATGCTCTAGGTATTACAGTTTTGATTACATCAAGATGATGTCAGGCGTTCCACACTTTTGTAATAAATATAGAATGTTAGCAATCTAGTTGTTCATTAGGATACTGTTGAGAGGCAGAGGCCAGGGGCACGGACTCTGAAAATTGAAGGCAGGTAGGAGGGTGCAAAGGCAACAATTTAACCACACTGAGCAGGCAGGAAGGGCCGTGGCAGCACAACAGACTATGGAGGGCAGTGGAAAGGGGGGCAGGGGCAACAAACCAACAATACAGGACTTGCAAGAGAGGCTGTGGCAGTTTAATAGACCATTGTGGGCAGAAGAAAGAGGCAATGGTAGTTCAACCATACATGCCAACAGACCCGATTCAGCCAGGAAACGTCCAATGTTTTTAAGCTCAAATGGGCTTTATTTGATCTGTCTCCTGTCTACAATCTCCTCTTTTTCAATGTAACTCAAAGGGGAAAATCAATACCCCAGTTTTTTTTCAAAATCTCCCTCTTACCAAGTTCAAAATGTTCGCAAGTATGGTACATTGGATCATGGAAGGAAATGGGGTGGGACATGGACTTGGATAACAGAGGACAGGAGGGACATGGAGAGGTGCACCAAACGGACCCTGCATGGCAGGCATCAGGGTTTGCAGCAGCACAATACACCACACAGGGCATGCGGGACGGGAGTGCAGCACAACAATCCATAGAAAGCAAGAGGGAGGGGACAGGACCATGCACATGGACAACAGAGAACAGAGGGGCTAGAGGCAATGGTAGCTAGCTGACCATAATGGACAGACAGGAGAGAAAGCTGCAGCATAACAGACCATAAAGGGCAGGAGGGATGGATCAGGGGCATTACAATGGAACAGACAAGCAAGGAGGGAGGGAGTAGGGGTCTGCACATGTAAACAGAGGGCTGGGGGCAAGGGGGCAGGGCAGGAGCAGCAAGATAGCCATGGAGGTCAGGCAGGATTGTCACTAGAAGCAAGACACACCATGAAGAGCAACATTGAGACTGTGATGGAATACACACAGACCATGGAGGGAAGATGGGAGGGGGTCAGGGGCAGCTAACTGACCACACAGGGAAGGTGGGAGGGGCCATGGCAGCACAGAAGACCATGCATGGCAAGTGGGAGGGTTAGTGGCAGCACAATGGCTATGACGGGCAAGAAGGAGGGTGCAGGGGCATGCACAAAGGACGATGGAGGATAGAAGGGAGGGTCAGGACCTGTGCACAGACAAGAAAGTTCAGGGGAAGGGGCCTCACAACAGACCGCACGGGGCAGGCAGGAGGAGCAGTTGCAGCACAACAGACCAGGGAGGGCAGAAGGGTGTGGCAGTACAATGGACCATGTAGGACAGGAGAAAGAGGATAGGGGCATGGCATGTGGACAGGCAGGGTGGAGGTGGCAGGGACAGGTTACAGTCATCTGACAATGCTAGGCAGGTGGGAGGGGAGTGGCAGCTCAACAGAACACTCAGAGTAGATAGGAGTGGCAGGTCCATGGAACATGGTGGGCAAAAAGGATGGAGCAGGGGCATGCACAAAGACATCGGAGGGCAGGGGGAAGGAGAATAGGGGCAGTAAGCTAAGCACAGAGTTTAAGCAGGAGGTCAATGATGGGGCATAGAATTGGGCAATGGAGGGCAGGAGGAGTGGACTGGTACATCATACTAAATTGAGGGCAGTGGCAGCACATCAGACCATGCATGGCAGGAGGGAGGAGGCTAGTCCATGGATTCACACAACAGAGTATAGGGAGGAGGGGGATGGGGCAGCAAGCTAACTGTTCAGAGAAGGCGGGTAATTAGGAACTTTATTGTTTTTAAAACGTGTGTCTGTGCGAACTACTTAAAATATGAACAAGTATGCAGCATAATCTCACTTTTATTCAGGAAGAAGAGGACGTTTGTGACTGTGACTCCGGGCTCACTTGGCAGAAACACCCCCTGACCCTCCACCCCCTATCGCAAAATGTAATGCCCGTGAAAAGGGTAGGTGACCACAGTGTTATATAGAACATAGTCCTGAGAGCACGATTGAAAATGAAAACTAGATATAGTGTATGGTATAAACTATGCACCAAAAAGTGTGATATAAGATGAACCGGGAATGAAATATAATATGCAATACATTGTGAGCAATGATAGATTCATTGGAGAGCGCGAGATAGCGCAGGCACTAGCGCGTGCTATGCGATATGCGCCTTGGAGTGTAATATGCACAGGGCAGTGTTGTGTAACCTAACTAGTCTCTAAAGTTGTAATATAAAATATGTGCTGGGGAGTGTAACGTTGCATATGCACTGTGACAAAGATGTGGATCCCAGATTGTAATATGTATGGCATAGCACTGTGCGTTATAAAATAGGCATCGAGGAAGGCACGTTAGATGGGGCAATATAACCCGTGCAAAGACAAGTGTGGCATGACATATTCACGGGGTGGTGTTACAGTGCACATGGGCTAGAGAGTGTCATAGCATATGCACTAACTGGTGGAATACAACACAGAGGTGTGTGGCACTCAGCAGGCAATGGTGGGTGTAACACAGCATTGGGCTCTGCCAGGAGTGCGCTGTGACTCTCAAGTGATGTTCGTCCCCTTTCCAGAGAGTAAAATAAAAAGTATTACACATCCGGCAGTGGATGTGTGTTTTATTAACCATGAGGGGGGTTTCTTGCATAGTTTTGGTCGAATTTTTGTCGAATCCCCTTTGAATAGCTTGGTGTGCATGTGTATTAAATGTGCCCGTCAATAGCTACCCATGTTTGTATAAATAAACGACAAGGGTGTCTACCGGGATTAGGCACGGTAGGGCATCAGACATGTCAGAGCTTCACTAGTGGTGTAAATACATTCCACGTGGATTCATTGTATGCATAGTCGCCTTTTAATGAATATCATGCAAATCGTCATGATGATAGGTACGTACGGTTTGTCCAGCATGTCCTAGGTATGTCTATAAATATATATTTTTTTAAAATAATAAAAAACAGTGGCCGGCCCTGGGGATTAGGGTCAAAAAAATATAATTAGGAGACAGGCCCTGGGGGATAGGGTCATCAGGGCCAATAAATTAGAATAAGAAGGAGAACCACACAGCCCCCCTTCTTAAAAAATTAAAATAAATAAATGACTGGCATCGTGCCGGAGGCCACGCCCCCTCCTTGCAGCACTCTGCAAACGCGCCCCCTGGCGAGTTGTAAGTTGGGGAATTAATTCCTCTTCAATACTGAGGGTCCCTGAGGGCCAACTAGCCCATCAGGCATCTCCAGTATGCGCCAGGGAGCTGCGCTGCAAACAGGTGTTCTGAGGCCAAGCCCCTTTTTACACCTCTCTGCAACGCAGATCTGTGGCGCTTACTGGAGGTACCTAGTGGTCTAGTTTGACCCTAGGGACCCTTAGGATCCAAGGGGACTTAATCTCTCAACTTAGAACAGCCACAGGGCGCGTTTACACAGTGGTGAAGGGAGGGGACAGGGCCTGAGGTGACGTGTGCAAACACGCACTATGGCACGTTTTAAATTGGGGATATAATTTCCCTTCAATACTGAGGGCCCCTGGGGGCTAACTAGCCCACCAAGTGCTTCCAGTAAGCGCCACTGAGCTGCATTGCAGAGAGGTGGTCCAGGCCGTGCCACTTTTTACACCTCTCTGCAACGCAGCTCTGTGGCACTTACAGGAGGGACCTAGTGGGCTAGTTGGACCCTAGGGACCCTCAGGATTCAAGTGAACTTAATCTCCCAACTAAAAACGGACACAGGGCGTGTTTACACAGTGGTGAAGGGAGGGGACGGGGCCTGAGTTAACGTGTGCAAAAACGCCCTGTGGCCTGTTTTAAGAGGTAGTTTTAATCCCCCTGTCCTATTACATACTAGGGGCTTACAGAGGAGGTCATGCTAATCACAGGGGGACCCCAACGCATAATGTTCCCTAGTGTATGTAGGTGTTTTCACTGTATTCTAAGTGTCTTTTAACATAGCACTGACTCTAGGACTGGTTAGTCAGACTCAGTTACCACCAGTATCCGTCTGAAAAAGTTGAGGCTACAGGATGATTTTGCAACAAGGCTTCTTTCTGCTTTTCTTTTTGTTCTTTCTGCACGTTATCCTTCTTCCTGCACTTTTCTTCGTCTTTGAGGACTTCTGTTGCTTCTTTCTGCACTTCATTTTTTTCTTTCTGTGCATTTTTTCTTCTTTCTTCACATGTCCTATCTCTGTAGGCATAGTTAGAAATTAGCATTTAAAAAACCTTTGAAATTCACAGAAAAAACCATAGGTTTCAGACACGTTATAGTTAGGAATTAGCATTTAAAAAACCTCAGAAATTCACTGAAAAAACCATAGGTTTCAGGGGTGTTATAGTTAGCTGGACTTTTCACTTGTACAAAACCATTGAAATTCCCCCGTTATAGTTAGTTCAGCTAACTATAACTCGCGCGCCCGCAATGCACTGCTGATGACGTCACATATTACATCACTCATGACATGGTCAGTGACATCACTCATGACATCACAGATGACATCTCAAATGACATCACTGATGACATCACTGATAACATCATCCTTGTGATAGAGTGGCAGACCTCCTCTCACCCTAATATAACCTTTGATACACACATTCAAAAATAGAGACTAAAATTTTCAAAACAATGGACATACCAATACCAGTTACAACAACCTCTTCAGTAATTCTAAGATCCACATACACATCCACTCATTCACCAACAGTCCTATACAGTCACTCATACATGTACTCACTCATCATATGTACTCATACACCTATACATCCTGTTACACAATGCCACTCATCCATAGAGTTACTCACACACATAGTCACTCATGCTAATAAAGAATCAAACATACATTTACTTGCATATACGGTTATACACACACCACCACACTTACTTCTACGGAAACTTACACATACTTAGTCTTTTAAACAATCACTTATAGAAACACATACTTATTCATACAGGAACTCTTTCAATCTCTCACTCTCACATATACTCACTTATATGCACCAATAGTCACATATACTAGTTTAAAACATATGTAGTTACTCATAAAGACACTATTGAGACAGTCATTCACTCACTAACACACCCATACACACACTCATCCACCCATACAGTCCTGCACACATGCTGTCTTCAACACATACAAACAGTGAGTCACTCATTCATGCACCTATGCCCTACGTAATACCCCCACCGAACCATGCAGACACTCAGACTGATACTCAAAATACCAACTAATAACCTATATAGACACCCATGTAGCTACTCACCAACCCATGCAGCCACTTATACACAAAGTGAGAGACTGATACAGATATTTACATATTTCAACATTACTCACTAAGCCATGTATTCACTATGATACCCTTAATCAGTCAGTTACACAATCAATATTTTAAAAACAAATCATCCATTTAGACACTTATATACCCATTTATTCTTCCATCGACCTTGAGATATACATATATAAAACATATTTAATTTTCAGAAAAACACACATTCACTGGATGATGTCATCAGTGATGTCATCAGTGATGTCATTTGAGATGTCATCAGTGATGTCATGAGTGATGTCACTGACCATGTCATGAGTGATGTAATATGTGACGTCATCAGCAGTGCATTGCGGGCGCGCGAGTTATAGTTAGCTGAACTAACTATAACGGGGGAATTTCAATGGTTTTGTACAAGTGAAAAGTCCAGCTAACTATAACACCCCTGAAACCTATGGTTTTTTCAGTGAATTTCTGAGGTTTTTTAAATGCTAATTCCTAACTATAACGTGTCTGAAACCTATGGTTTTTTCTGTGAATATATATATATACACACACACACACACATGTATATTTAGATATCCATATACACACACACACACACAAACATGGGTGAGTGTTTCTAAAAGATTTCTGAGTGTTAAATATATATATATATATATATATATATATATACTAAGGTGTATTGATGAATCAGTGGGTGTATGAGTGCCTGTATGGATGATTTAGTGGGTGCGTGACTGACTGTATAAGTGAGTGATTATACGTGTCTCAGTGAATGTATGGGTGCGTGACTAATTTGTGTGAATGTCTATCAGTTTGTCAGTTGGTGTGTAAGTGGCTATATAGGTTGGTGAGTATGTACATGACTGGCTGTATGGGTTATTGATTTTTTGTCTGATTACCTGTATGGGTGTATGAGTGTCTGTGTGGGTAGGTGAGGGGGTGTGTGACTCCCTGCATGGATGAGTGAGTGGATGAGTCAGCAGCTGTATGGGTTCATGAGGGGGTCTGTGAGGGTCTGTATGGGTGAGTGAGTGTTCATATGGCTGTGAAGGTGAGTGAATGGATGTGTCAGTGATATATGGGTGAGTAACTGCATATGTGAAAGGCATTATAAATGAGTGTTGGAGTATGTAAGTGACTGTGTGAGTAAGTGATTGTGAGATTGGCTGTATGCGTGAGTGTGTGCTTGTGTCAGTTATCAGCAGGTAGTTACAGTTAGGACCAAGGGCCTCATTACGATGGCAGTGAGACCGTGCCCGCCAGGCCGTCGGTGGCGGTCCCACTACCATCGGACACTGTTACAATGGCGGTGGATGGTAGGTGGTCCGAGAGACCAACCACCACAGATCCGATGGTTGAGCCCCTTGGTCCATCAGAGGGACTTGTATCCCTAAAATAGTTGCGGTGCCTGCTTAGGCACCACCATAGGGATTAAAATGTCCCTTTCCGCCCGCCGTTTCATGGCGGTTGAACCACCAGGAAAAGGCAGGTGGACCAGACTTTTTAGTGGGCACATGGATAAAGAACCACAGAAATTCACTTAAAACATACAAAGGTTACAGGGACATTATAGTTAGGAAATAGAATTTGAAAAACCTTAGAAATTCACTTAAAAAACCCAAAGGGTACAGGGTCGCTACAGTTAGAAAAAATAATTAAAAACCTTGGAAATTAACTGAAGAAAAGCCGAGGTTACAAGCACACTATAATAACGCTCAGATTCCACTTATAAAAAATCATAGTAATTCAGCAGTTATAGTTACCTAAGCTGACCATAGATATTCACTTAGAAGACCAAAGGTTACAGGTAAGTTATAGTTAGGAATTAGCATTTAAAAAACCTTAGAAATTTACTGAAAATACTAAAGGTTATAGGGACATTATAGCTAGGAAATAGAATAAAAAATATCTTAGAAATTCACTGACAAAAACAAAGGTTGCAGGGGCATTATAGTTAGTGATATTCCACTCATTCAAAACCAGAGAAGGTCAGCAGTTATAGTTAGTTGAGCTAACTATAACTCATACCCCAGCAATGCACTGCTTATGGCCTCATATATTATATTACTCATGATATGGTCAGTGACATCACTGATAACATCTCAAATGACACAACATTGTCTGATATCCTGTCCACCAAAATATAAATCCATAGGATATAATGGGATTTATATTTCGGCAGATGGGATATCTTTCACCGTTATGACTGAGTAACCCGTCCACCAAGAGTTAAATCAGGCCTTTGGTAGTTATACCTAATATGAATTTTCTATAGCAAAAGCATATTTTGGTTTGCTAATAACTTTGGCTCTTTTTGATAATTTTCCCTAAAACATTTTTTTTAAAAGCCTAATTCTTCCCAGATCCTTCCTGGAAAGTTTCAGAGCAATCCATCAAGCGGGGGCTAACAGAGAGGAGGGGTACCAATATGCATTTTCCCCACTCATTTTTCAATATGAAAATTGAACATCAATACTGCAACAACTACTCAACCAAAATACACAGAATTTGGCAGAATGCTAGGTCTTTTTGTTATTTGGTGTAAATACATTCAGTAGTTTTTGAGAAATGAATGCTCTCAAACTGTGTACATTTCCTGCTGCAGAGGATCAGTGGAGTCTACAGATCAACAAAGATGTGGCAGCAGTCCTTTCAGGACTTGGGGTCTGAGGCCCATGTCCTAGAAATTAATTTGAAAAAAGATATAAGGGAGCAGGGATACCCAGCCCTGTAGGCCTCGTTGGCAGTCCCTCGGGGACCCTCCCATGGGCTAAAAACTATATAAATGTTTTTTTACTGCAAATTCACAGATGATCTGTTGGTTTATGGTGAAATTATAAAAAAGCACATACTGCCACACTTGAAAAAAAAACGGGTGAGTGTAGTCCCAGGGGCGGCACCAAAATTAATGTATTTGTTAGGTGAGAGAGGAATGCACCCCTCCTAACTGAACTGCTATGAATCCTCAGGTACCCTGGGCCTTTTTCTAAATTAGGAGAGGAGATGTGCACCACCCATCCTCAAACCTCTATGAGGTTCCAGTGGCCCCAACCCCTGTGCGCTTTTGAAATACAGGATATGAGGCATGCAGTCATCCTGCACAGGCCTCTGTGAAGCCCTGGGGACCCTTTCTAAAGGAGAGGGGACACCAGACCTCCCCCATGGCAGCTAATACTATAGAACAGCATGGGTACTCTGGGTGCGCAATGGATCTCACCAAAAATATTAAAAAATTAAAATTAAAAAAAAGATCATTTATTATTCACTGTTCCAGACAAGTAATGCCACATAATGCCCTAGGAGGGCTTTTTTGATATTTTTGGACCCTGGTGATGCCTCTAGAAAGGGCTGGGGCACCACCAAGCATTTTTTTTATTATGCTGTTGAGGCAACAGGGAGTGTATCTGCCCCCCCCCCAGCATCATTTAACTAAACACAATAAGTCTCTTGGGTAATTATCTATACCCCTGCTAAAACTCGTTTTATTGAAAACTCTGAAAGCAGTTCTCCCTAAACTTTAACTTCCACTTAATCTGTTGTTCTCTCCAGTGTCTTAGTTTGGAGCTTCTGTCTGCCATCCAGGGCAAACAGAAGGGTGTTTCCCTGTCTAATTCTATTTGGCCTGTCAATTTTCTCGGTACACCAGCTTGAACTTTGATTTTACCTCTAGAATGCTGATGATAAAATGAGGATCCAGCTGTCCAAGTTATATTTATCTTTTTTTTTATTTTAAAACAAACTCAAGTGCCTTTACCTCACTTTCCAGGGTCTCTTCTGTGAGACAGGCAAGGCTTCAACTGTTTCATCTGCCACAGTTAGTAAAGTATCCTCTGGTCTTGAGGCACCACTTTTCTCTGAAGAAATAAATTCTTTGTATCCATCGTGTCGTTGGTAGATGTCAATACCAGTTCTGTGCAGGCACAGAACAATCAGGCTTAGCCCAGGGGTGTAATGCAGGTCCTACCCGACTGGATGGCCCCATCTCTTCAGGGGGTCCCCAATGAGCCCAAAACCAATGAATATTTGTGAGATATGGGAGACTCAGGAGTGTGCTTGTGCTACTGCTTTCTGATGTATGCCTCCAGTTCTCTTATGCAGGACATATGTCTCCTGATAACAAATGCGTCCTGGAAGACAAGGATAGCAGATAAGCTCTCAAACCGCCATCCCACTAAAAGATGCCAGGAGTATACTAGGAGCTTTGTGAATGCCGGTGCCCACCAGTGGCTCCTCTGCTAAGGTAGAGGAGCTTCGCCGCACAAGAAAAATAAAAAATTAAAACAAATAACAATGTTATTATAATTTTATTTTTCATTATTGGCTAAGTAAAGCCGGTGTGGGCGGGGCGGGGCTGTGCTTCTCCGCAGATCAGTGGAAGGAGTGGTGGCACTCTCCTAGGTACGGATGAGGGTTTGGCTGGTTCTCTTGGGCCGGCCAAACCATCATGCGCACTTGCCATGTTCTCCACCGAGCTGTGTTGTACAACCTAATTGACAACATGCCCGGCCTCCCATTCCCTGGCTGAGTGCCGAACCACGGCACTCAGACCAATCACAGCACTACATTGCAACATTGTGATTGGTTAGGGGAGTTGGGAGCCTGGGTGCTTCCTGGTTCATTGACCTGAAGAGGACAAGGATAGAGTAAAGCAGCCACTTGTAAGGTAAGCGTTTTCTTTTTTCTTTGCCCCTTTTCATTTTTTTCTTTTTTTAAACCCCCTCCCCGCCTCACCACTAATGCCAAGTAGCAGCAGCTACTGCCTGTTCTTCAAGATAGTTGCATTAAAAGTCAGAAGTGGGGTTACCAATACTGCCCGCTTTTTACCATTGACAGAATGAAGCAAAAGAACTCTTGAATAAGCCTTCAGAAGGCTGCCATGCTGCTCCAACCTCAAGCTTGTTTTTACATAGCACTCAGTACCACACTTACCTCATTTCTAAGACCTGTAAAAATGTGTCACTCTAACACAATTTTTGTGCTCAATTTACTGAAATCAGAATAATCAAATGCTGAGTCTGTGTTGCAAATATTTGAGCACATTGCATTCGTATAACTGCAGTCATCAGAGGATGCAGGTGATAGTGTGTTTTACAAATTAATGTAACACAACTGATACGCATTTCTGTCCAGTAAGAGGCCGCCCATGTTGCTGGGGTGGTCCTATCAATGGCATGCACGATTCTCTTTCTTTTCTGACTATTAAGGAAATTTAAGATCAATGCTGGTCACATTCATGACAAATTACAGAATGACTGGGAGACTATTTCACAGTGCTTGATGTTATCAGTTGATGAGATGCCCCAGGAATAGGTGGTCACTGCTAATATCTATGACGGTTTGAGTAGTTAGGATGTTTTTTTCCCTTGTGGGCCAGGGTTATTAATTGTGGAAGAATCTAAATCCATGGTGATGTTTTTATACATTTTAAATTTTTGTTATCTGATGTTTTTAATTGGGAATCCTGATCAAATAAAGAATTACCTGCTATCCAGTTTTGTGATGTGATTCTATGTAATGTTATGAGTACTAATGTCATGTGATGGTACTTCGACTATATGTGCAAGTGAGTGAATTCATATCAGTACCTGGTAGTCACATATTTGCAAATATGATGCTATTTACACCTCCTAGGTGGGTGCATGATTTGCTATTCACAACATAATACTCCCTTCTTACACCTTCGGATGTTATGAACGATTGGCATTACTTTCAGTAGCGATAAAGTTATGCCAGGTTTAGAACATATTTGCCAGTACACATATTTTCATAATAAGTGACACACATTTGTTTTAAAGAAATACACCTATTGATTTGTCATAGGCATTGAAAGACGACGGGCCATGTACGTTAATTACTGTGCAACAATGGTCTTGCTGTTCTAGGTTGAATGACTTGACTTTGCCTTGGGGTTTTGGGCTCTACCTTATGCTGTCAAGGTATAATTGACTTCTAAATGGACCCTCTAGGAAACAGTATTGCTCTGTATTCCCTTGGGAGACCATGAATTATGCATTCGGATGTGTAACTGTGTGGCTGCCGAAAAACGTGTTTCTTCTTGCTAACAGTGACAGTGCTAGAAGGATGCCAATGCAATGGTTTAGCACAGCAAGCAGCTTGTCATGGTATATTTGTTCTGTGAATCAGCCAAAGTGGAAGTAAGCCCGATAGAGCTCTTCCCTTGAGGGAATTACTAGCCAAGAAATTACAGGTCATCCTCTTCCTTGAGCATTTTGCTGAAATCATAACAAGGCTGAAAAGCCTATGCAGTCCTGCAGCATGAAATGGTTTCTGGACTACTGAAGCAGTAATAAAGAGCATATAATAAAAATATAATAAAAAGGTCGACTTCTCAAACTATTTGCTACGCTTACAGAGACGGCTCATGGCCATGCGTCCTACTTATGAGGGCTAATTTAAATTCTTTTTTTTTTTTTTTTGCTGTTTCATATAGCATGATCTCGACCCTAAGGTATTGGAGCACTTTACATGAGCATCAGTTACATTACACAAGGTTACATTCATTTTTGTTTTTTGGGGCACATGGAGATTAAGTGATTTGCTAGGAACCACAGGATGATGAGCCGACGCCAAGACTCAAATCGGGTTCCCCTGTGCCAAAGTCAGCAGCGCTGGATGTAACACCCCATCCTCTTCTGAATATGAGCATGTAGAGGTGTAGTGCAGTATTAGTTTTTTACTCACGCTTACATGCCTTTGAGAATTGTCCCAAAACATCTAAAATGTGAATACAATTGCAACATTAATGGAATCTTCATATACATTTAGTACAAATAAAAAGGACTGTGTCCTCTTTAGACTTCTGCTAATAGGGTCCTTTTGTGGCTTGTTAGACCTGGAATACTTGTCATTGGTGTGAGTTCCCCTGACATTTTGCCTTCTGACCTCCTGTTTTAGACTGTTTTCCTGACTTTGTTTTTGATGGCTCTAGGAATCTGGGCAATTTACCACTGCTACCCGGGGCTAAAGTACATGCGCTCTTTACTTAAAACATGGTAAAATTGGAGCATCCACAATTGGCATATTTGATTCACATGTAAGTCCCTAGTAAAGTGAACTACATGTGCCCCGGCCTTTAAATCAAATGCTACTAGTGGGCTCACAGCATTGATTGTGCCACCCACTTAAGTAGTTATTTAAAAATGTCTTAGGTTTGTCACTGCAGAGCCTCTGTGTGCAGTTTTAAACTGCCATAGCGACCTGGCAAGTTAACCTACTTGTGAAGCCCAAACCTTCCTATTTAATACATATAAGTCACTACTAAGGTAGGCCCTGGACAGCACATGCTCAGGGTGCAGTGTATTTAAAGTGTATGACATGTATGTTTACGTTTTACATGTCCTGGTAGTGAAATATTCTTACATTTGTTTTCCACTACTGCAAGGCCTATCTGTCCCGTAGGATAACATTGGGATTGCCTTATTACATGTTATAAGTGTATTCTTCATTTCAGAAAAGATGGGACCCCCAAATTTTGTGCTGCTTGAATCACAATTTAAAAACTCAACTTATGGTGAAGTTGGTTATCGAATTGCAATTTTGAAAAAAAGCCACTTTTAGACAGTTGGCATTTTCTTACTGTAACCATCTGGTGCAGTCTGCCTATCTTTGGAATACACCTCTGGGGTGGGTCATAGCTGTCTTTCTGTATTTCCTCTAGACTGCTATGCACAAGGGAAGGGTAGGTGTGACTGAGAGGCCATCTGCTAGCTGATAGGTTATCCAGAGCAGGATGGGAAAGAGGAACTGACAATTACATCTGAAAGGGCTGTGACCTTTCCCCACACAAAGGGTTACATTTCTCCCTGAGACTGGAAAGAACAGGACTCTCTGAAGTCTCCCCAACTTTAAAGGCCCAACTGGCTATAAGAACTGGACCTCTGACACCATCAACTCAGAATATTTGAGGAATTGTGGACATTCTACCAGGAAGGAGGACTGCTGTGCTGCTGGAGGAACTGCCACTTTGATGAATCCTTTGTTGGGTTGGTCTGCTACCCTCTTGCCTGGGAGTGAGAAGGACTGGACCTGCATCTCTATATCCAAGAACCTAAATATCTCATAGGGCTTGGTGGCTTGCCTCCTGTTTTCTGAAGTCTCAGTAATATCAAAGACTTCTCTTTTCAACAAGCACCTGGACTCAGTCTGCTGTGAGTCCTGCTCTGCCAAATAGAACCCAATCCAGTCCTGGGTTCTTGGAAGTGAGTGTAAAGGGCTGCCTCAGCCAGAACCAATGCCACCCACCATTGTGTAAACCAGATCGATGCATCACAATTAGAACTTCAATATTGCCTCATGAACCACCGCATGGGAATTGACCCATCGCCGCCACTGCATGGAGAAGATTGATGGATCACCTATACAATGTGAGGAATGCCTGTGCATTACATTCAAAACCACTGCACCTTGGAACCTGTGCATCGCTCATGGACGCAATGCAACACTGCTATTGCGTGGAGAAATTAAGAGCATCATTTTAACTGCATGGGGATCACTGACGCATCTCACAGCAAGGTACTTTTGGTCAGTGGGAACTGCGTTGGTCCTGTACCAGGCCTGCGCTCTGTGTGGTGGGCATAAACTCTTGACTTTGTCCTGGTCCAACACGACCAAATAACTCTTTAAGCGCTCACTGCCTCCAAGCACCATTTTTGCATTTAATCTTGAAAAATTCATATCTCAACTAAAATGATTCCTTATTTTTCTAAACTGATTTGGAGTCTATTTGTGGTGTTTTCACTGAGTTACTGTTTGAAGTAATAGTAAATAAGCATTATTTCGACACAAAGCCATTAAAGCAACAGAAAACACAAATAAAACATATAGAATGTATAAGAGCAATATAGTAATAAAAGAAATTACCAAAAAGCAACGTATTCTCTAGGTGACACAAATACATAAAGGTAAATTACCCCTACCCTTTTTGGGTCTCCTCGTGTGATAAAGAATGTCATAGAATTACAATTTGTAACGGTTTGCAACATAAAAGATATATAAAGATTCATCAATTCCTTAGTATGCCAGCCCTAGGGGACATCATGGAAGGTGATATATCAAAGGGTCAACCAGGATCACTGCAGTAAAAAAGAAAAAAACGTCATCTTCATTCTTTATGTTACAGAAGCGTGAAACTTACTTATAGACAGCAGATCCCCTTGCCGCTAAATCCGCCCACTCCCTCATTCTAATTCTCCACATTCCCATCAAAAATCTACTGGCCCCAAAGCCTATTAGGGTACTTCCATCATGCTTGAGCAAACTAACTGCCTCTTTGTGTTCTCTGAATCCCAAACCCCTACACAAGGGAACTATCCATCTTTTCCCACAGTTATTATAAGAGGGGTAGAAAAACGGCACATGTTCAAAATTCTCATTAGGAGAACCACTCATCAAACACTGGGTGTCCAGCTCATTCTTTCGATTCTGCCCATTTAGCTGTGAAAGCACCAAGATGCAAGGTCCCAAACCACAATTGCATATATAGTCACCTAGCTAATGTAGGTGACTAAGAAGTTCTCCTTCTTATACGTGTCTTTAACAGAAAAAAATTCTTCCATCTGAGAACCACCATTCGGCTGAGAAAGCAACTTGAAGTCCTCAAACTGCCAAAACAATGTTTTAACTAGCGTTTTGGGTATTGCTTTTTCTAAACCAGTTGGGTTCCACAAATTCTGCAGTCCATTTTCCAATAGTGAATTCTTAATATACCTGATCTATGGGATGTTCATTGAACCTAGTAAAGACAAAATTTCCTTCAAACCAGCATGGAATGAGGAGAGCTCTGAGGTGTGCCATATTCTCTTCCAATACAGTAGGGAACACAGTCCTTTTGTGTCAACAATTGGATGTAACCCTAGGTACAGCCTGAACGTGATTACTGATGTGTTTATCGGGAGCCCTGTCAGCTGCCACATACATTTTCTACCGATGAGAGAGAGTTCACATAAATATGGCCCCACAATTCTGCTATATGACATGCAGTCCCCAGGACTTGTGAATTATATATTTCGAGAGCATGTGGTTCTGGGCGGAACTAGGATCTAAGTGACACCCTAATTATTCTTCCAGCCACTTGTTCTAATTTGAGTCTACAGTGCATTAGATGTTAATGTTACATCAGGTGCTCAATTAGCGTTACTCCGAGATAGTCAAAGTTGTGAACACACTCTGGGGTGTCTCTGCTAGCCTAGGATTAGCCCTGTTTGTGCGTCCTGGATTTATGACCATAACCCTTGTCTTATTCACATTAATCTCTAGGACCTTTACTTTGCAGCACTTATTAAAACTATCCAATCACCTCTACAAGTCCATTGGGGATTTAGAGAGGAGCAGGGTATCATCTGCAAACATTAGTGCAGGAACCCTCTGATTATACAACTTGGGTGCATCATAGTCACATGACTAAGGATGATCAATGAGTCAGTTGATATAAAGAGGGAACAATATGGGGGGGAAAGGACACAACCATGCCCTAACCAGTACTCACTGGAAAGGGGTCTGTCAGTTCGTCTGAACTCCCACATCTCACTTGTGCATAGTTCCTGGTATGAAGTCTCACTAGGATGTTCATCAAATAGCCCGGAACCCCCATCTCTGCAAGGACCTGCCACATTCTTATCCTAGGAAGTAGGTCAAAGGCTGAACGAAAGTCTACAAAAACAACATATAATTAATCTTTGCCCAGGGTAATAGTTTTCCAATAGATCATTTGGAATCGGAGCACCTGGTCAATTGTACAGACCAATTCCCTAAAGCAGGCCTGTAAGGGGGTTAAAACATCATTGGAGCTCATTCATTTCTTCTGTCTACCCAGAACTATTTTACTAAAGAGCTTTTGCGCACTATCAACAAAGCTTATGGGCTTATAGTTAAACTGTGAGCCCCGCAGGCCTTTTTTATATATAGGGATAATTTCGGCCCCAGCCCACATCAAGGGGATAGGGGCCCCTTTTATAATGGCAGTAAAAACCATTGAGACGTAAGTACTCCATACACCTGTCTCATTCAGGAACAGGTCTCCAGGTATTTTATTGAGGCCTGGAGCTTTATTTGGAACAATCTTTCCTATGGCAATTAACAATTCCTGGGCAGGAAACTCAGTGGGGTCTCTATCTTGTAATTTGCTGTTGGACAGTGAAGGACGAGCCGCATAGCTTGTGTCTTCATTTCCACCAGTATTATATGCTATCCTTGTAACTCCTAAAGCTTCTATCCCAAATGGGGTAGTGACCCATCCCCATCCTTGGAATAGAGGCTTAAAAAAATGCATAACCCAGTCACTGGCAGCGATGTTAGTTCCATAGGACCTATCCCCTGCCTGTTGACAGACGTCACTATGTTCCTAAATGAGAAGAAATCTAAAGATCCTGCTGCCTCAAGAAAGGCCTGCCATTTTCCCCTTTCTCGTTTTTTTGCATCAAGTACGGCTTTTTTATAACAACCTCTTACTAAGTGGATCATTAATCTGTCCTGGCTTTTATTGCCATAACCAAATTGGTTATGGCTACTCTACACTTTGTGTTGTACAATGGGTGGGGTAGCCTTCTAAATTTGGTGCACCCATTCTCTTTTGCAAGGAAACTATCCCTTATGTTACCAAACAGTTGAGTATAAGTTTCGACAGCAGTCTGGAAATCATCCCTTGAACCCCTGATTATAACTAGTGCTTCCAGCTCTTCCAGGCATTGAGCAACCAGACTGTATATTCCACAAATCGCCTCCTGCAAGCATGACACCCTACTCCACTTTACCCTGCGCCTGTTGCTAGCTAGCAGCCACTTCCTATCATAGTTCATAACTATAGGGTTACCCTTGATTTTAGAGGCTATGCTCAGTTCTCATGATAGGACATTATGATGCGTATCTATGCGTGGAACCACTATCATGTCAGTTAGTTTTAGTCAGAGCCTGATGTCTCACGTAATTAAAATTGCCGCCTACTATCTTCCTTATAGCTGTTGGAATTGAGGACAGTTGGGCGTTCAAGAGATCCAAGAACATTGACTCATTTTTGGAACCCACCAACCTAGAATAAACATTATAAATATAGTATGTTGCATCTCCAGGCATAGTGAGCCATACTCATAACAGGACAGGGGAGTCTAACTATTTCCTGCAACTGGCTTATGATGGAGGTTTTTACCCTTGTCATTAGGGCCCTCATGGCTGGCCCTTGCCAGTTGATATTGCTGCTTTGGAAAAGTTAACAAATCCTGGAAGAAACAGGGGCAACAAAAGACTATGTGTCTTGAAAAAGGCAAATGTTGGATTAGTTTATAAATGCACACCACCCTGGGACTGGTATTTTGGAGCCCAAACCGTCCAAATTCCAAAAGATTAGCTTTGTTTGCGGAACCTGTGAAAATGTAAGGGCACAAAACCAACAGTCCCAATAGTTGGGCTGCCTATGACAGCATTAGAGGGGGCCACTATAGCACTGGTAGAGTGCAATGGAGGTACTACCAATGAAAGGTTGGGGCAGGGAGGACTTGGGGCTATGGCTGTATCAAACTTGATAGGTAGCGAACAGTTGAAGGGGAGTAGCTGCAGATTATCTTTAGGGAGTCAATCTACATAATCTAGGGATTCAAACTGATTAGATGTGGTAATTACATAGCTGTCACCCCCTCTAGGCTGTGATGGATGGATGCAACTAGGAGGGGTGTATACCAGTGGGACTGGTGGAAGGTAATCACATGGGAGCGAAGAGGTGGTCTATAAAAGAACCCCAAGGGGAGGGGCTCAATACAGCTGTTTGATTCAAGATTGCAACTATCCCACCCTGATGACAACACTAAGCAGGCTGGTGGAGGGAACCTGAAGTTTACAATAATGCAATCCCCTTGCAATATTCTACCATGCCCGATGCAAGCTACCCGCAGTGTGAGCAGGATTATACACCAAGGACAGGGTGAAATCTCGATGTTTAGCAAGCCAGTCCAAATGATTCTTTCTGCTCGGCAAACAGCTTCAGCACTCTACTTAGTACTACAACGTATGGGCATGATGCAGGGGGAGGTTTATCCAGGGAGGTCTGAGCTTCCGGCACAACTATCCGGGTTTCTGGCTCCTGCATGGGGGTTTCCCTTCTTAGTTATTCCTGCCTTGCTCTGATGGAAAACAGCTTGTGGGGGCATGGGAACAGAGGATGAGCTTGCGGGGCCTTGGCACCATTGGTGCCGCATGAATTAGACAGTGTTGATTGCCCTTTATGCTGCTGTGAGCTGGAAGGGGCCTCAGTATTAGTAATAAAGGGTTGACTGCTTACAGAATCTCTTTCGGCAGTCCTACTGTCCTGTACAACCCTATTATGACCAACATCTGAGGCAGCACATACCCCCTTTAGGGAAGACAAACCTTTTTCTATAGATTCTAAGTGAGCAATAAGGGGACTTGGGGCCATATGTATCAAGGGTTTTATCAGTCGCAAACGGGCTGATTCTCAGAATTGGCCCGTTTGCGCCCGGTAAAAAGCCTTTTGGGATGTATCAACCCAAAAGGTATTCGCAAAATAGGTAATCACAATTTTTGTGATTCCCTATTTTGTGAATGCAGTTAAGGAATCGTAATTTGCGATTCCCTTAATGCAATGCAAGAAGCATTCTCAGAATGCGACTTTGATTTAGGAATCGCAAATTACCACCAACTTCAAATTGGTGGTAATTTGCAAATGCTTAGAAAAATGCCCAAAATTTCATTTTTCTAAGTGCCAAGTGCCATGTAGCGCATACTCACGCCACATGTGCACACTTACCTTTTTTGGCGGTGCATCTGGGGGGCCTTATGGCCCCTTGGCACCCTTGCAGTTGCATTCGCAATTTGCGATTATCGATTTGGTAATCCCAAATTGCAAATGCCTTCCCATTTATTCCTATGGGCCTCTAGGTCCATAAGAATGAATGGGAATGCCTTCCTTAATAGCGAATCGCAAATTGCGTTTTGTGATTCTAAAATAGCGAATCGCAAAAATTCACTATTTTTAGAAATGCAGTGATGATACATTTGGCCCTAAATTCAGCTCTGAGTAGTTCTTTAATATTGCTCAGACAATCTACGATAATTTGCTCAAACCATGCTGGTTTGTACAAGTGGGCCTCACTACTATGACCGTCAATAACAGCCTTGGCTGTGCATATGGACCTGATGGGGGTTGATTTAGGTAAATTATCCTCATTATTCCATTCCCCATTTCCAGTCTCAACTGAACATATGATCCTGCTAGAGGTTGGCGTTGATAGTGTATGAAGCGGTGATGCCCTGCTTGCTTCACTCTCCTGGGATGCTTTTTAGCTTGACTAATACCCGCGGGACCAGGAGTATGTAATGTTGCTGCTGCTGGGTCACACTGACGTTGGCTGCCTGAAGTGGTCAATTGTTCGGGTGGGGGTGGGGGGTGGCACTCTAAGTGGGTAGAGTTGGTCTCTTATGCAACTCCTGCCTGCAGAGAAAGACAATGTCCGGTGAGTTCAATCTCTGTACTAATAACCCCCAGAGCCCAATGTAGCATCTTGTCTATAGAAGTGTGCTTGGCGGGGTGAGGATGCTGGGCGGCTGTCAATAACTTTTTGCTTAGCCATCCTGACTGCTACAGCAGCACAGAAAAGAAAAAAAAAAAGGAAACAAGTATAAAGAACGCTCTTTAAACTTACTATAGTTATATGGAGCATGTTCTTAACCGGGGAATGATGAACTAGTGTAAAACCACCCTCGATGAACTCTTTGAACACGAGTGTTACACACAAAGTATAGAGGGCGAAAAACTATAGAGGGCGAAAAACTATGCAAATACTAAAGAAAGAAAATAGTCAGAACTGAAATACAGCCCTTTATGCGTGAACGGAAATCAGAAAGTTAAAAGTACTTCTATGCGACTAAGGAGAAAGTCAGTCTTCCTTCAATCTTGTTTGCTCAAGTTGCTGGTAGGCCATTAGCAGGAAGAACAAGAAGTGTGCCCACGCATCCACTGGTATGAAAAAATAACACCCATTATTGGTCGGAAAGCAAACATTAAAGGGATGGCCCAGCCCAGACTTAAATGACGGCGGACTGGTGCAGACAGGCCCACCATTGGCCCGGGTGCAGTCCGCGCAGCAGGGCAGCGCTGCACTTAAGTAGGTTTAGGCTTAAAGTGGATGCAGCTGGTTGAAGAGGACGCAGGGGCTTGTGGGAGTTGACGTCCCCAGGGGCCTCTCATCACGACGGCCTACACACTGCAACACTATAGATGGGCCAAACAGTGTCAGTGGCAGTATTAGTTTCTCAAAGCCACAGGAGCAATGCACCATGCCGCGGCCCGTGGAGGGAGTTCCGTGGGGCGGAAAGGCGGAGCGGGGGAGGGGCAGCGTAGGGGGTACTAAAAACCGGAATATGGATAATTGGAGGTAAGTAAACAATTAAATAAATAAAACGAATTTCGTAGCGCTCGCTGCATTGCAATTTGCCATGCAGGGCGCGCTACGGAATTCGTTTTATTTATTTAATTGTTTACTTACCTCCAATTATCCATATTCCGGTTTTTAGTACCCCCCACGCTGCCCCTCCCCTGCCCCGCCTTTCCGCCCCACGGAACTCCCTCCTCGGGCCACGGCTGAATGTACCAGCAGTTAGAATTCACTCAAATCCCACAGACCAGCAGAGCAGCAGGTACTTAATTTCATCCCCACTGTTTGAAGTGTTGCACACATAATTTACACATTGCCTCTTAAATTACCCCATCCTGCTCTGGGCCAAGCAGAGGTTGAGCACAGGTTAATTTAAACTGCGTTACTGGCTTCGCCTGACTAGGACTGTGGTTCCTGCTTGGACAGGGTGCATACATCTGCCAAGCAGAAACCTAATTTCTAACCTGGCCCATTCATAAAGGCAATTAAGCGTATTTAAAATAGTATTCCTATAATTCTACTTCCCGTACTTATAAATGCTTTTGTGAATCAGCCCCATGGCTTTTTATTTTTATCTTGTAATCTGTCAAGCTTAAATATAGGTCTGATCACAATTGTCACGGTGAATACTTACTCCTGCAGCAATCAATGCTTGTTTGTGCAGGGCTCGCAATTAGAAGTGGATCAAAGTTTATCACACTTGTTAATTACCGGGTTCGATCAAGTCCATATACTTTGGATGCATTTTCGCCGGTCCGTCCTGTTGAAATTTACCAGTAAAAATGGTAATGTAAAGTTATGTGGATTTTTGGGTGGAAAGCACCAAATTGTTCATTGTATACCCCATAGTTTGAGTCAAAACTCCTGCTGCTATGTATTAGCAAAACGTATGATATTGGAACTTCTCTCTAGGGAAAATGTTTAACCCCCTTCACTGGTGTAATGAAGGACAAAGAGGTGACCACATTCTTTGCCTGAAATAATTTGCCTTGCTCTTAATAATTAGATTACCTACCTATCACTTCAGGTCAGTCTCTGTTAATATGAAGTAAGAGGTTCGATTTAAATAGACAAGTATGCTGCAATGGGACGCAATTCTCATTGCTAGCCAAATACATGTTCATTAGTGTGTTTATTAAGTCCCTGTCAAAGGGAATTTTAAAAGGCCACAGTCGAAGTATCAGTTGGCTGCCAACAGACAGTAAAAGTTTATGTTAAGAACAAGCTAAGGGGCATATCTACCGAAAAGCGGCGATAATTTTATCGCTATATCAGCAAGGTCACGCTATCCCATGAATCCTTGCCTTAGCGCCTGTTTTCTGAACGCCCAGCTTTGCATCTCTAATGAGATGCAAAGTGGGCGTTCCTTCCTGAAATAACTGGAGAAATGTCGCTAACTGACATTTCTCCAATTATCAAGGGAATCGCTAACAAGCATAGCAATAAGAAAAGTAGCGCTAACCATGGTTATCGCTACTTTCCTTACGTCTGCTTTTCAACTGACTTAGCCATGATATCCTATGGAAGGTGGATATTATGGCTAAGTCTGCCTTGCCCTATCAGCAAGCTATCGCCAAACGTTGTGCGATCATCGCTGGATTTCCAGCGATAATCGCACAGTTGGCAGCTTGCGCGTTGAATTTTATCACTTTGGAGATAAGCGTTGCTGATAGCACGCTATCTCCGCGATAAAATTCAGCGTTGGACGGCGATAATTATCCTCGCGCTAAGAGCGCTGAGCGGTAATTATCGCCTGGCCTTGATGATATGCCCCTTCATATTTCGACAGCACTACCGTTCAAGTGATTACTTTGGGAGTTGTTAGATTTAAAAACCAAAACGCGTGATGTACACCTTTGAGCCTGGTATACCAGTTATTGAATGAAACATGGTAACATTGTAATGCTAATGGGTGCTGACTTTGCCATGCGAAAGTCCACATCTGCGCAGTAATTAATTTCTGGCACATGTAATCAAAATGGTTGTTGCCCACCCGACACATTGATAACTTAGGGCGTGGTCCTGAACACCATGTTAAATTGGGTGGTTGAACACACCTGATTATTATGCGTACCTGCTGGGTGTTAGCATTTACGTTGCATGATATACATTTTCCCTTTCAAATTTATCACTTGGACATAAGGAGTGTTCCAGTAATAATGCTGCATATATTCGCCTATTTTGAACAGAAAAACTTTGAATGTGGGGTTTTAGCTGAAGAAAAGAATGCAGGGAAAACTGTGGCATTACCATGCATTCTGTAATCCCAATTCAGGTGCAAACGTTCTTTGAAAGCAATACAGGTTAGGATTTGAGTATAAATGATAAGAAGATGGGAAAGTCCAGCATGAAGCTATTTTATTGACAGTGACACATATTGGTGTGAGGTTAACATTCTCTTTTTTACCAATGTGTGATACTTCTTGTGAAGAGCATTTTCCAACCCAATATGATACACAGGTACTCATGAATGTGAGTATTCATAGCCTCCCTGTATCACAACGCATGGGAATATATCATGTTTGCTGTGCTCATCACTCTTTTGCACTGCTTTCCACTGCTTCTCCTCTGGCGTTCTTTGTTATTGTCTATTCTACATTTTTTTTCTTTTTTCTGCTTGCAAACTTTTGGCTTGTATCTTATATTTACTTACTTTTCTGCCGTTGCCTTGTGTGCTGCTTACTTGTGTTATCTGAGGAGGTTTTTCAACTTTTGTTAACCTTTTTCCCTCTCCTTAACATGCCTGATGCTGTGGTTTGGCCTTCCCTTGTTGTTCTAGACCTTCCCGTGCAGTCCTTTGCACTTTTGTTTGTGTATAGTTTGCTAGAATAGGCAGAGGGTGTCAGAGGGGAGTCGTCCTTACCATCCCTTTTCAAAAGCAGGTATAATGTAAGGTTTCTAGTCAATAGTGCCATGAAGTAGCAGAGGATCAAATATTTATTAATGCCATGAGGTGAGAAATATTTTTGACGGATATGTTAAAAAGTTCCAGAGATGGGACACTAAGGACGACTGAGCTCCCTTCAGCAAGTCGACATTGGCTTTAGCTCTTGAAAGTAAAATTGGGAAGACCAAGACATGTTGCTTTGGCATGTTACAAAAGAGACTTCATCTTAGAAAATCATTATATAGGAAGATTTGGTACTTAGATGGACATGTTGCTTTGGGCAGGTGCCATAGGGCAAGAGAGAAACTACATTGCTTGTTAGGACAATGCCCACATTTCTCACTGAGGTAATGGTCATTAGAATTAAGACAGAATCCCATGTTCTACAGATCACTTTGGCACCCACGTTCAAAGGATGGAGACTAAATGGCATACTGCTCTATGATGCTGTGAGAAATTTTTGCAATTTAGAGGTCTATTTTCAAGTCAGAGTAGGAGAAATTGTTTCTGAGGAGCCACTAGGATCTTAAAATCTCAGCATGACCTGTGTGTCACATGATTCGTTGTTGAAATTGTGAAGGTACGTAGGATATTGAAATTCAGTTGGTGATGCTACAAGAGAATGGAGGGACAACTGAATCTAACCAGGAATCAAGGAATGATGGGCAACACACTGAAAGAAGTGTTCTTATGCTGCACTTATCACTAGGATGGACCTCATAATTGAGTTATTGGCAGTGTATGGCAATGGTCTCAAGTGATAAAGGTTTTCTATGAGTATGTGTGACATGCCGTAGTAGCACTCCTAAATGACAGCAGTAAACAAGGAGTATTTTTAACCCACTTCAGGAATTCAGGAGTGTGTTGCATGTACTGCACGAATAAGTCACAGCAGAATCTTTGAGAATCAGGCTCACAAACATGAGTAGCCTATATCCTATTCCCTTTGACAATGATCACCAGGGCCAATTCTGTGCATTTGCTAATTAGAAAAACTACCAGAATTTGATGACAGATGTGACAATATTCCATATCAGCTTTCTCCAAAAACTTTAGATTTGTGTTAGCTAGTGGAACTCAGTAAAGAAAAATAAATAGGTTCCCTGGATCCAGCCTAGGGGTGTTTCATATGGGTCACCACATATTGCTTATGAGAGCCTGGACTTACGTCATTGAACACTGATGAATTCAGTTTAGTAACAAAGTGTTACAGGAATATGGGTAGTGGCATAAAGGCATGTGGCGGGCCGGAGCCCTTGCATTTGGCTATGAAGTTTCTTAACAATGTCAATGTGAGGATAACAAAAAAGTTTCAAATCAGGCTAGATGCCTCCTGCAACGTAACTTCTCCAGGTGACTCCTATAGAATTAGTGTCACTGCTGATAACACCCCATATTGCAAGATGAGAATTAATTGAATTGAAATTAGAGCACTTTTGCCTTCTTCATTATACCAGAATTTTAATCCACCACTCCCAGGGCAATAACTGTGATTAATCCAAAATGATGTAGCAATGTTAGAGACTACACAAGGGAAAAAGCTAGACAGACAATGATGTTAGTGTAACAGTAGAAAGGCATGTACATTTTCAGTGGAGAAAATAAATGTATTTCTATTAATTAACAACAAGACAACCATCTATTTATTCCTTGTACATGGTAAATGTTCCTTGGAAGTGAAGGTGAAACCTCATGTTGATTTGCATTCACAGTTCCTAGCATTAATTGTGAAGTAATATGCCATTAAATCTGACATTTTATTTTAATTGGTGTCATTGTGAAACCAAGACTCGTTATATAACATCTCATCAAGGTGTTTTACTTTGAAGAATGTGAAAAAGGTCCAATGTGTGCGGCACTGCCATGCTGATAAGATCTTCAATAATAGAGCCTTATTCCCATTGTTGCAGGTAGAGGTGCTTGGATTTATTTTGCAAAAACAACAGTTGATGGACAGTATGCAGAACAATGTCATACATTCACCCCAGTACAGAGATCTGGGCCAAAATCCATCGTTTTTTTCCTCACCATGCCGTTCCATGTTGAACCCAGCCATATGCAAATCAGTCATGACCCTGTGCCTCATGGGAACAGTCCAGCCCAAACTGCCAGGCCAGGTCCTCCCTGGACTGGAAACAAGCATTCTATGACCGGTTTTGGGTCCTAGGATTTGTTTTGTCAAATTGTGTGCCTTGAACCGTCACATTCCATGTCATCACAGATAAATATAATTTACTCAAATACAGTAAAATTGATATCTTAATAGGCTAGTAATGCCGTATATTTGCAAGCTTTTGTAAAAAGATTTCACTTCTTCAGGAAGTTTCCAAAAAAGGCTTTGATATGAGAAGTCTGATGTCTTTTCTCCCCTCACCCATAACTTATGCTATGAAATGACAGATTGTAAGGACTGGTTTATTGTTAAGTTATGTTGTCAGAATTTCACATTTTAAAGCCCTAACCCCACACACAGAGACAGAGAGGGAGCAATGTTAATTTCATATATGCAGGATCCCAAATAAAGAGAATCAATCTCTCTAGCAATATTTTAGTTTCCACTTACAAAATAGTGCCACTCTGATTAGCATTATTTCATAGAAAAGTTATGTCTTTTAAGTCTGTCCCATTTCAGTCATAAATGTAGAGGCATGAACTCGAGGTAGAAGTTTCTCATTTAAGAGGCCGGTATAGATGTGCAGAGTCAACTGTGTGCCTTGCTGGCGTCTTTTTAAAAAAAAAATTATTTGGTGTGAAAAAAATTAGGTTGACACAGCTCGTTGCCCACAACCCGGAGGCCGGCAGCTAATTTCTGGTTTCAGCATTGCTATCAGTACATAGCTTGCGTGCCTACAACCCAGCGGGCCGGCAGCACTGCAACAGAATCTCATTACAACTTCTGCTATGCCCATTCATCATCTCAGTGCAGCTAATGACGTATACTCATATTAAATTACTTTAACCAAAACAACTAACTTCCCCTCCCACCCACCCCCTCTGCCTTCCGCCACTCATGCACGATATCACTCAGTTGGTCATGCAGTCTACTTGGTTGTCATGAGCCAATACGCTCACATGTTCCCCCAAGTGCGCCTGTTCTCACAAAGGTTCTCTCCTTTCATCTCACATATGTAATACACACCACCAAACGTTGACATTTAACCTATTGTAAGGCAATGCTGCCAGTGCTTCTCCACTTATCCCCTTCGTAAATCTGAGCCTCCCGCCTCCAGCCAACCCTCAAAAGGTTTCCAAATATCCGCCGGCCTGGATCTGAGTGGCATTAACTCCCAATATTGCGATAGCTGGTCTTTACAATAGACCACAGTATTTACTCACGCTGCTATTGAAGGGGCCTGTTGTTTTTTCCAATGAATTGCCACCTGCCTCTTTGCCAGCAGAGACAGCATGGCCATAAGTTTACGTTAGTTCTTTGGGACCTCAAACACAAAACCCAGAAGCGCCGTCAGCGGAAATGCCGGTATCCTGTGTTTCGTGATTTGTGGAACATGCTCAAACACTTCCTCCCAATACCTCCCTATTGGACCGCAGTCCCGTGCCAGATGTGAGAATGTGGCTCCAGGTGCCCCACACCTCCAACAGTTCGTGTCTGGGTGTATGCCCATGCGGTGCAGCTGGGAGGGCGTACGATATAATCTATGCAAAAAGTTAAAGTGAATTAGCCGCAATCTATAATTGGGTGATAGCTGCTCTAGCTGCAAACAGCAGTATTTCTACTGTCTATCCGTGATGTCAAGACATGCCTGTCTCTCCCATTCAGCCCTTGCCGTACACACCATTATCGGCGTTTCCTTTTGTGTGATGCTGTATATACGCGTAATCAGTTTGCGAGAAGACGGATTTGCCAACACATTCTCTAGCGCTGGTAGTGCGGGCGGTGCCTGCGGGAAAGACGCGTATCTAGCGCGGCAAGCGGCTCTAAGCTGATAAGACAAAAGTGTGTCTGATGCCGTGGGCTCCCTAGACTTGCACATCTGCTGAAGAGTAAGGAATGTATAATCTGGATAAAGATCTGCACCCTTCACCAGTGCGTGTGCCGAGGCTCCTAGCGTAACTGCTTTGTCTACTAGTGGAGTTAGGAGCGGGTTAGCTCTCCCAGTCCATGCCCATCTTAGTGTTTCTACCGTGTCAATTTCTAAATGGGGTCTTTTGTAAGGCTGGTATATCGCCATGTTAAGCGGAGTGGGAGCCACTCTATCGATTTCTATCGCTACATGTGGTTGGAAGGGCGTGGGATGATGCCAAAAAAACAAATATTGCGCCTGCGCACCATAAGCATATAGTTCGAAATCAGGGGCTCCCAGACCCCCCTGGGCAAAAGGTAGTGTCAGCAGCTTCCAGGATGCCCTCGGTTGCTTACCCGCCCATACCAAGTCCAGTACCTGCGATCTCAGCTTCCTGAAAAAATGTGTGTTTAGCGGCATTGGGATGTTCACGAACAAATATAGAAGCATAGGTAAAATCACCATTTTATTGATGGCTATTCGCCCCATTTATGACAATGGAAGATGTTTCCATTTCTGTATTTTGCACTCTATCCAGTCCATCACTCTCCCGTAATTTGCCAGCCATATATCTTGCACCGATCTGCTCACCTATATTCCTAAATATTTGACTTCCTCACCTGCCCACTGTATAGGGTATTCTGTGTCAATCTGGGTGGTACCGTCAGTGAGCGGAAATACCACGGACTTGGTCCAGTTCACCTGTATACCTGTAAGCCCACCGTAACGAACAATCTCACGCATGACTTCCACAAAGTTTTCTCTCGATTTGTGAGATAGATTATCATGTCATCGGCATACATTGAGATCAGCAGTCCCCTGGACGTGAACCCAATGCTTCTTTGTGTGTGGTTCTGGCGGAGCCGTGCCGCCAATGGTTCTGTGGCAATGGCGAAGAACAGTGGCGACAGTGGGCATCCGTGTCTCGTCGCCCTGGCTATGGCGATGGGTGTCGACACCTGCCCATTCACTCGTATCCGTGCCACAGGGTTCGTATACAACAGCTGTATTTGTTTAATAAACAAGGGGCTAAACCCCATGCGTGGCAGCAAAACAAAAAGGAATCGCCATTCCAACTAATCGAATGCCTTTGTGGTGTCTAGCAATGCAGCAATTGCCTGAACATGTGGGGCGATAGTGCAGTATTCCAAACAACGTTCGTAAATTGTGAGCAGTCGATCGGCCCGGAATAAAACCAGACTGGTCTGGCAGTGCTATCTGTGGCAACATGGGCTGCAACCTATTGGCCAAGTGTTTTGCATAGATTTTAGCATCCAAATTTATGAGGGAAAGCGGGCGATATGATTCAGGCATTCTAGGATCTTTGTCGGTGTCGGGCTGTGCCCTGTCCCTCGCGGACCTCACCTGATAGTCCCTTTGATCCGCCCGCTCTTTCTCCCTTCCAGTCGATCGTGAGTTCCTCGGACCAAGCGAGGAAGAAGAAGAGGATTGGCCATTACCTCCCGCCCCTTCCTTTACGTGGGCGGAGTCACGCCACCTAGAGACCAACAAGAAGGAGCCACCCGATGACGGAAGCGGAACAGCGAACCAGGAAGAAGACGAGTTCCGACTGACGAAGACGCGAGAGACGGAGAGAGAAGCCCATCGGGAAGCCGGGACTAGAAGAGAGGACCGAAGAGACCTCCAGGAGGACGCTGCGCCCCGCCACGGCCCCGGAGGGTCGTGGCTTGAACAGGTGCGTGCCAAAGTTCGTGGAATCGGGAGCGGGGTGGGGACCAGAAAAACGACAGGCTAAAAAAGAGGATAGGGTCCTAGACCTACTGGGGAGACCCGAGCGTTCCCACCAAGTCACACGCCTCTGCCCCCCCTCTTTTATGGTGACGGTACTCTTCTCTCGACTTCGCGCTGAAACCCTCACTCGTCGTATGCTGAAATCCCACACAGGTGTACCCCTATTCCTATGCTGTGGTACCCTGAGCACTGATCAGTGCCTTTTTTTATGCTTTCTTTCCCATATCCAGTGCACCAACCAACGAGAGGGAATACGGCCAACCCTGACAAAAGGAGGGAGAAGAACATTTGTTACAAGAAGAAGAACGACGCCGGTGTGACTTTCAACACAGTTTCTTTTGTTTTACCTGTGTTTCAGTAAATAAATACGGGGACCCAGCGCCCATTCCAAAGACACCGTGGTCTGTCTTTCTCTCACCCCTTACAAGTGGCAAGCCAGATAGGAGACTATTCCATTGCACGACTAGATGGAGGCCTTAATCCAGCACTTAACTGAAGGGCAAAAGAAACTGGATTGGCCATGGAGAGACAAATTAACATTGCCCAAGCAGATCGGGACCTGTTTAAAGACTTAATCAAGGGACAGATGGATGCCCTTCTGCGTGTAGGGGAGGAGGCAGCACAGGGAGGTGGAGCACCTTGGGGAAGCAAGATCATCCCCTCCGCACCCACTGTCTCCCTTCAGAAGTATGTCCCTGGAGAGGACCCCGATGCATTCCTCTTAAATTTTGAGCGGGCCGCTCGGGCCTCTTGTTGGCCTGTGGCAAAATGGCCCTTCTTTTTAGCCCCGTTGTTGTCGGGTGAAGCACAGGCAGCCTACCAGGTTGCCAACGCGGGTGGGGTCACACCCTACGAAGAGGTTAAAGCTATTATTTTGGATCACCTCGGAATGGACTCGGAGACCTATCGAATGAGGTTCCGGAAGGAGAGAGGGGCTCCAGGGGATAACCCCAAGACATTATACTTCAAACTGAAAATGGCAGCGGATAAATGGTTGAAACCCACCAAACGCAGCAAGGAAGAGATCATGGAGTCCATTTATCTTGAGCAATTCGTGGAGGCATTGCCATATCCCACACAGAGGTGGCTGAAACAGCATTCAAATTTAACACCTGAGCAAGCTGTAGATATGGCAGCCTCATATTCCAGGGCCCAACCTCGCCTACTCAATATGGAGACAGAGAGAACCTCCCGGTCACACCCCGCCCCTCGGAAACCCTTGTGACCCATCAGAAACGCGGATAAAATACCGCCCCCTCGAGGAGACCAACCTCCCCATCGGGGACCACAATGTTTTGACTGTGGGGGTTGGGGCCACATCGCCAGAGCCTGCCCTAAGAAACACACCAACGAGCCCATGGATGCCAGCTGTATACCCCGCAGCCTATTCTACACAGCAGAAGTGGGCTCCTGCTTCTATGTAAGTGTTATGGTAAACGGGATTCCCATAGAATCCCTTCTAGATACGGGGTGTAGACAGTCAGTAATCCATGCAAGTTTGGTAGAAAGGGTACAAGTCACACCAGGGGGGAAGACACATATCCGGTGCGTCCACGGTGATGTAAAAGAGTACCCCATAGCAACAGTGTCCCTAACCTATCAAAACAACCCTCCCACCAAAATCTCAGTTGGGGTTCTGACCACCCTCCCCGAACAACTAATCCTCGGCATTGACAACCCAGGTTTCATGTCCCTTATACAAGAACAAACAAAGACAAACCGTTCCCTCCCAAAGACGACCCTTCTTACCCAGGAACCCTGGCAGCAGGATACACGTTTCCAGTGAGCCCAGACTAGTGATCCATCCCTTGCCACCGCCTGGCAACAAGCCCGGAACATCGATAAGGATAGACCACCCCTCTATCCCTTGTTTAGGATAACCAAGGGGTTATTGTGTAGAATAGCTAAAGAAGGCGAGACGCCTCAACTACTAGTGGCCCAGCCTTATAGAGACCAGGTCATGTTTTACGCACACTCTCACCTATTAGAAGGACACTTAGGTCCAGAGAAGGTGACTCACAACCTCCTTCGAGATTTTTACTGGCCGGGCATATATACCCACATAAAAAAATACTGTCAGGAGTGCCCGGTTTGCCAAGTTAAAAATCCCTACTGCCCACGAGCTGTTCCCCTTCAACCTCTACCAGTTATAGGAAAGCCATTTGAACGTATCAGAATGGACCTTGTAGGGCCTTTGCCTAAAAACGCTAAGGGACACCAATATATCCTAATGCTGGTGGACTATTGCACCAGGTTCCCAGAGGCTTTCCCGCTCCGCGCACCCACCACTGCGGCTATCGCTGATCGCCTGCTGGAATTCTTCTCCCGTGTTGGGTTTCCTCATGAAATCTTAACAGATATGGGAACCCCTTTCCTCTCCCGATTTATGAAACAAGTGTGTACCCTTCTGAAGATTAAAGAGATAAGAACCTCGGCCTATCACCCCCAACCTGACGGTCTAGTGGAACGGTACAATGGGACCCTAAAACTGACACTTAAAAAGATGTTGGCCCTAGAGGGACGGCGTTGGGATCAGCTCCTCCCGCTTGCCTTGTTTGTCATACGGGGACGGGTCCAAGCGAGTCTGGGATGTTCCTAGTTTGAAATGTTGTACGGATGACAACCCCGGACCTTACTGGAGATGACAAGGGAGGCATGGGAGGAGGAACCCACCGACGCCTGTGACCTACTGGAATATAGCCAACAGTTGAAATTGCATTTGGCTAAATTGCGTGACCTAGCCCACACCAATCTTGAAAAACAACAAGAAAAACAGAGAACCCAGTACGATAAGGGAAAAAAATGGCGTTCTCTTCAGGTGGGGGATTGGGCTTTTGTCTGTTTGCCAAAAACCCTGACCTCTGTACAGAAGGAATGGAAGGGACCATATAGAGTAGTGGCGGTGTTTGGGAAAACCACCTACCAACTAGCAATTGGACCCAACCGAACCCAAACCTATCACATTAATCTCCTAAAAAAATGGTTAGGGCCAATCCCTTCCACCCACGATAACCATCTGGTCCACCTTCCTGGCACCACTGACAGCACCCTAGAACACCTGGTGGTAAACGACCTTTTGAGCCCCTGTCAACAGACCTCCCTGTTAAATAGGCTAATCCCATTCACACACTTGTTCTCGGATCAACCCGGAAAAACCTCCTTAAAAAAACACGCCATACACACCATCCCGGGGAAAGTGGTTCGCCTGCGACCCTATAGAATACCCGCAAATCGTAGGACAGCCGTGACACAAGAAATCCAAAACATGCTACGGATGGGGGTCATTGAACCCTCCCACAGCGACTGGTCATCTCCCATCGTCCTTGTTCCTAAACCGGATGGCAGTATCCGGTTTTGTATCGACTTTCGACAGGTGAATTCCATCTCCACTCTTGACGCCTATCCCCTGCCTAGAATCGACAAGCTCATAGAACAGTTAGGGGACGCCCAATACATTACGACCCTAGATCTCATGAAAGGGTATTGGCAGGTACCGTTATGTAAAGCGGATCAGAAGAAAACGGCCTTCATAACACCCAACGGCCTTTATCACTTCACTGTCTTGCCCTTTGGGCTACACGGTGCCCCAGCCACCTTCCAACGGCTTATGAACCGTATCCTGAAACCCCATCGGGGGTACTCATCCGCTTATCTGGATGATATAGTTATTTACAGTACGCTTTGGGATCAACACCTGGACCACATCCAGCAGATTCTGGGAGCCCTAGAACAGGCAGGACTACACATAAACGCAAAGAAATCCAAGGTTGGGTTTTCCAAAGTCAAATACTTGGGGTATCTTCTGGGTAACGGTTGTATAGAACCACAACAGGAGAAAGTGAAGGCCATAACAGACACCCCACTTCCCACCACAAAAAAAGGGGTACGAGCCTTTTTGGGGCTCTTGGTTTATTATCGGCGGCTCATTCCCCATTACTCTACCCTCTCTGCACCACTTACCGATCTCCTTAAGAAAGAAACCAAGACCAGTGACTTGCTATCCCCCTCCCCTGCTGTACAGCATGCCTTTTACGATCTAAAAAACGCCATCATACAAAGCTCTGTGCTCCTTTCTCCTGACTTTTCCCGACCCTTCCTCCTACAGACCGACGCTTCTGAGGTTGGCATTGGAGCAGTTCTCTCACAGGAAACAAAGGACGGAGTGGAACACCCGATTTTGTTTATCAGCCGCAAACTATTCCCTAGGGAGACCATCTACCCTACCCTTGAGAAAGAATGTCTGGCCATCAAATGGGCAGTGGAGAAACTAAGATACTATCAGGAGGGCAGCAGATTCACCCTGTATACAGACCACGCACCCTTGGTCTGGTTGGCTCGGAACAAAGGAAACAACCCTAGAGTGATGCGTTGGTTCCTCTCTCTACAACCCTTTGCCTTTGATGTCCGCCACCAAAAAGGGGCCCTGAACGCTAACGCCAATTTCCTTTTTCGCTTCCCTGTTCTCCACGAATGGGATGACTCTAGGAGAGGGATGTGTCGGGCTGTGCCCTGTCCCTCGCGGACCTCACCTGATAGTCCCTTTGATCCGCCCGCTCTTTCTCCCTTCCAGCCCCCGGTCGATCGTGAGTTCCTCGGACCAAGCGAGGAAGAAGAAGAGGATTGGCCATTACCTCCCGCCCCTTCCTTTACGGGGGCGGAGTCACGCCACCTAGAGACCAACAAGAAGGAGCCACCCGATGACGGAAGCGGAACAGCGAACCAGGAAGAAGACGAGTTCCGACTGACGAAGACGCGAGAGACGGAGAGAGAAGCCCATCGGTAAGCCGGGACCAGAAGAGAGGACCGAAGAGACCTCCAGGAGGACGCTGCGCCCCACCACGGCCCCGGAGGGTCGTGACTTGAACAGGTGCGTGCCAAAGTTCGTGGAATCGGGAGCGGGGTGGAGACCAGAAAAACGACAGGCTAAAAAAGGAGATAGGGTCTTAGACCTACTGGGGACACCCGAGCGTTCCCACCAAGCCACACGCCTCTGCCCCCCCCCTCTTTTATGGTGACGGTACTCTTCTCTCGACTTCGTGCTGAAACCCTCACTCGTCGTATGCTGAAATCCCACACGGGTGTACCCCTATTCCTATGCTGTGGTACCCTGAGCACTGACCAGTGCCTTTTTTTTGTGTTTTCTTTCCCATATCCGGTGCACCAACCAACGAGAGGGAATACGGCCCAACCCTGACAAAAGGAGGGAGAAGAACATTTGTTACAAGAAGAAGAACGACGCCGGTGTGACTTTCAACACAGTTTCTTTTGTTTTGCCTGTGTTTCAGTAAATAAATACGGGGACCCAGCACCCATTCCAAAGACACCGTGGTCTGTCTTTCTCTCACCCCTTACAGTCGGGTTTCAGCAATGTTATAAAAGTAGCCTCTCTAAGGGTAGGGGGAAGGGTGCCTGTTTCCATGGCCTCTAGATACACCTGCAACAGGCGTGACGCCAGAATATCTGAGTACTCTTTATGAAAGGCCGCCATAAGCCCATCCGCTCTTGGAACCTTCCCAACTGGCATACCACTTATTACTTGTCTTACATTCTCCACCGTTATGGGGAGCTCCATGTACTGCCTAGCGCTGTTGCTAAACCATGCCAATGCTATGGTATCCAGGTAGTCCACTATATCCGCCTGGGAAGGGTTAGTCTTAGACGCATATAGTGTTTCGTAGTATCGGGACATCGTATTCAAAATTTCTGTCGGGGACCTAACCAGCTCACCGTCTTCCGTGGTTATTTCCATTATATAATCCGCCCCCCTAGATGGTCTAAGTAGTCCCGCTAGTGTTTTCCCTGCTCTGTCTCCCTCTCCATATCGCCTTGCCTGTGCAGATTTATATAGGTATGCAGTTTCTCTCTCCGCCTCTGCCTGATATTCCGACAGTCGAGACCGGATTTTCGCCATATTAGTAGGATCTGGGGAGCAGGCCTGCAATCGCTCCAGCTCTCCAATCTCCCGCTCCAATCTCTCCAATGTGGTGCGTATGTCTTTGAGTACCCCTGTCTTGAGTGCTATACAGTCACCCGTATCACAGCTTTAAACTCTTCCCACATAGTGCCTGGTGAGTCAACAGTACCCTCATTCAGTGCAAAGTAGTCCTCTATCTTCTTCCGTAGTTCTTCTCCGAAAACCTGATCCTGTAATGCCCCAGAGGGAAATCTACAACTAAACAGAGCTATATATGGGCCAGGCACTCTAAATGTCAGCTGTACAGGTGCATGGTCTGAGAATGTACGTGGTAGATGTTAATTCTCTGCTACCCAAGTGTGTATATCTCTAGACAACAACCAGAAATCTAACCTCGATCATGCGCCATGGTGATGTGTCACACTGGTGCCCTCTCTAAGTGTGGGGTGTAACATCCTCCAAGAGACTACTAGGTGCAAATCTGTTATAATGTCATGTAGCATCACCGTTGCTCTTGGGTGATGCTCGCGTGATGCACCCTGCCTATCGGCCATGTCCGTGAGTACCACATTAAAGTCACCTCCCCATATGACCGATATGTGGTTAAGTACGCTGGAAGAAATCTGGGTTGTCCCTATTGGGGCCATATGTGTTTATAATCAACATGGGTGTGTTATATAATGTACCCTGCAGCAGAATGTATCGTCCTTCCCTGTCTACCACTGTGCGAAGGGTACGCCACTGTAGTCCTCTATGCAACAGTATGGCCACCCCCCTTGAATAGTTAGAATAGCCTCCGGCCACCACCTCCCACCCATCTTTTGTGTCCAAGCATATTCGCAGTATTGTCCGTCAGATGTGTTTATTGCAGCAGACATACGTCCGCACCGTGCCTACCAAGGTAGGAATGGACCAGTCTTGCCTTCCTTCAATCATTCAGACCTCTGATATTCCAAGTAATAAATTTTAAATGCGACATCGTTGCATCAAGGGATCGACATTTCTACAACACACATCAGACACCGGGCTATCAGAACACCTCTGCAAATTACCTCCAGACCAGCACTATTTTTACCTGCATCCAGGCTGCGTCTACATATGTACGTATACTCTTTCAACCACCAACATCGACCTCTGAGTGTGCATATAGCATTTGGCAGATACCCAAAACACAACTTTCCCATTCCTCTCTTCCCCACCCACACCAACCCCCCAAACAGGTTGTGATGTCCTCCCCATTACCCAAAATTGGAAACAGTAGCCCCATAAAAGGAGCCCTAAGGGAATCATCCTGTGGGGAACGCAGGTCCGCCGGCATAACACCACTGCACTCATGGCAGGGTGGCCGAGCTTATCACTGATTGCCCCAAGTCGCAGTGTCATAATGATTATATATCTGTGACAACATGTACATTGGTATGGCCGCAGCGATTCCAGAAAACTTAATAACCCAGCCTATTGGAGTCTACAGTCAATGAGTGTCTCTATCAGTTCAATCATTACAATACAATAACGCAAATGTGTAGACTTATCTGCCCAAACGGTGCATCCCTCCGGTGCCTTCAGTCATTGACGCCTCGTTCGAATCCCCCGGCTTCGGCTTATGTCTCTGTTCATTGGCCAACTGTTTAGCATTCAACAGAGCAGCCTGTGCGTCCGTAAAAAAGGGGGGCCTGCCAGGGCCCTGCACCCTTAACTTGGCTAGATATATCAGCGATTACTTAGTTCCAATCTGCTGAAAGATCTTTTTGGCTGGCATGAACTCTTTTCGGGCCGCCTGAACCTGCAATGTGAAATCCGGGCACATGGCAATGTTATTCCCGTCGTATTGCACGTCTCCTTTCTCCCGTGCTGCTCGATGGATCGCATCTCTATCTCTGTAGTTTAGGACTCTCGCCAGAATAGGTCTCGGCTGTGCACCTGGCCCTGGCCTCGGGCCTAAAGTTCTGTGAGCCTGCTCAATGAGGAACATGGGGGACAAGGAAGGGCCAAACAGCTCTTTCATCATGGTCTCTACGTAATGTTCCATGTTCTGGATATCTGTAGTTTCCGATACTCCGGTAATTCGTATGCTGTTCCTTCTTGACCTTGCCTCTAAATCCTCATTCTTTAATCGAATTACCTGCAGCACTCCATCCATTTCACGTAGTTGTTTGGCCAGTTCCATCTGCCCTTCTTCCGTCTCCGTGACTGTAGTCTCCAACACTCCCACTCAACCTTCCTGCTTGTCCATCCTCTGTGTCATTCGGTCCATACGCTCTGCTTGGGAGTCCATTTTGGAATCTAGGCCTTGTAGACTTGCCTTAAGTTCCCAGAACATAGAGGGAATGTCTTCTGCTGGCGGCACCGAGGCCGCTCCCTCCTCCAAATGACTCTGTTGGCTGGTCTCACCCTCTGTCACTTTGGTGGCTTTTTTGTCAAAAGTGAGCCTGGGCTGTCTGGTATCATTTTTCCCCATCTCGGCCAGCCTCTAGCCCCCTCCAAAGGCAACCGACACAGGCTTCCTGCCCATCCGCTCGAAAAGCCGCTGTCGAGTGCACTCGTCAGCCACCAGTCGCCTCTACGAAGGAGCAAGGCTCGGCCCCAGACGCCACCTCGCGTTACCAACCACTCTAGAAATCAGCAGGGCAGACAGGCACCCCTCTGTCGCGGCAACTCCACAGGGCATCCGCAAGGCTTCTCCACTTCGCCCTCGTAGCTCTCCCCACTGTTAATAGTTCACTTAGCAACTGCCATCTGCCAACCAGCACGGTTACTCCTTGTACTGCCAAGCTGGCGCCTACAGCCCGCGGCTAGTTCTATGTGCGTCAATGTCCGATCCTTTTACGCCCCAGGGCCTCATATGACACTTCGCAGTTGCATGCGGCCTCTTCAGTCCCGGCGTCCGCAACTCTGCCAAGTAACCATGATGGCCTGTCCAACAACTGCACCGCCAGTAGCTGGAAGTAGCGATTTTCTCCTTCACCGCAGTCTGCTATGCATCTCGCCCTGTATTGTGTGTGCTTCCCTTCCCATTTAGCAGATTACCGGTACATCGCAGCTCTAATGCTGTGTGCCACCTCCGCAATCCTTGTGGGATGTACACAGCAATATCCCGGATGCTCTGCACAAGCCCGGCGATCCACTGGCCCCACGCAGTGCTTGTGCGCTCTTCAGGACGCACTAGCGCCCACTAATCTGTATCGTTGCGGTTTTTTGCAGACAAGCCTCATTCCTTGCGCTCTCAATTGTTGCAGCAGGGGGGCAGTTCCCGTTCACACCCCAGTGCTCCTATCAGGCCGTTACCAATGTTCCTAGGCCGCCCTCGCAGTTCTGCACTACACGGCCCTTGTGCTCTCCAATTCCACCGGCTGCCTTCTCCTCCTTGAGGATACGACCTATAGCGCCCCTCCTGAGTCCCGGTACAGATCGGGCATAGCCTCCCGCTCACGTCTCTCGGCCGGCACCAGGTACCTGTATTTACTCCGTCTGCCAGGCCGCGACACCGCTCTCTCGTGGCCACGCCGCCTAGCCATTACTTGGGATCGCTACCTCACTTGAGGTCCCGGCTTCCAGGATTTCAGGCGCGCGCAGGTCTCACCTTCGTCTCTGTTGCCGTTTTCTTCCGCCGCACATGCTAAGTTCTTCCGGGACGGTCGCTACACCCAACTGACATTGAGACGACTGCCAGCACCCACCTAGGGCAATATTGGCGGATTATATCAGGATTAATGCAGCTCGGCCGGCGGAGACGTTCTAATGTGCGGCCATTTCGCAGCTCGGCGAAGCCAAGCCCCCCCCCCCTGCTTGTGTCTTTAAGAGGCTATCTATGGAATGTCGTAGGCAAAGGTATGCGTCAATATCACTGAGATACCCAAAGAGCAACTGTCCAATTGCTCTTGAATTTAAATGTGTTCTGATTTTACTGTTCTGTTGTTCATTTGTTAACCTCAGGTTGTGTATTTTTACTGCCACTTGAATCTGAAAGTGAAAAGGGGAGTACTGGATGAATTTGAATATTTTTATGACTAGTGAATCAGTGAATTAATTTGAGGGTAAATAGGATGATTTTGATGATTTTTATGACTAGTGAATCAGTAAATTCATTTGGGGGAAATTTGGTTTAATGTTATCTTATTTATGAAAAAATTCACTGACGCTTCTTGGTATAAGGAAGAAGCAGACTCTCAGGCCCTCATTTAAGAGAACTGACGCATGGCTCTGGCGAGGCAGAGATGAGTCAGAAAATGCTGTGCTGTTGTAAAACATTTTGAAATTTCTTGGGTGCATCGTATTTACAGAACGACGAACAATGGCATAAGGTTCCATGGTGCATCAAAAAAATGTATGCTTTCATGGGACAGCTCCTGCAGAGAATACTGATGCCTATGCAGCTGAAGTGATGCTTGGCTGCATCGCCGCACGTAAAGTAACGCAAATCACTTTAGAATCACATTGCAGTTCGTCAAGCATCAAAAACCCCTTAAAGAAAGACACATTTGAAAAAATCCCCAACTCACAGAAGTGAGAGATAGAGCAGGCAGCAGTAGTCAGGAGAAAGACCCGACAATAAACCCACCAGTAGCCAGGATGTCCAGACAGACCCCCAGGGTAAGAGGAAGATGATGTGTAATTTTAAAGAGGAGAATGAAATATTAATTACAGAGGTGACAAAGTTTGAACACCAGCTCATTGTTACCTCTGAATTGCCATTAGGGAAGAGAGGCCATTTGGTAATCCATTGTGGAGAAGATCAACAGTGTTCGGCAACCTAAGATGACAGTGTAAGAGTGTAAGAGGTGCTGGCACAATTATAAGCATAGGAGCAAGTAGAAACTGGCCAATAATCTGAAGGCTGCCATGCACACCAGAGGAGAAGGCCCTGAGGACCAGGAGGAGCTGACCTCCATGGAGGAGCAGGTGGCATCAGTCATCTCATTTGAGTTAGTGACAAGCGTTCCCAGACAGGACAGTGCTGGCTTCGAGGACCAGCAAGACCTACAGTGGCAACAAGGGGCAACACGGGGAAAATGTCATGCTGTGCCGCTCAGCAAGCAATGTCCCTGCAGTGCAATGTGCTGTGTGCAAGGAAAAGGGTAGGAATCTTTCTCATGTACTGTCATACATCACATAATTGTAAGTCATACTGCCCAGTTACATGTTGTTAAACTCCGCCCAGGTCTTTCAAGTTTGTCCATTCCATGTGTGATGTGCAGCACTAGTCCAGGTTGACTTTTTAATACTTGGACTTGTGGTGGACTTTATAAAATAAGTCACCAGAACTACCAGTCCCACAATACAAAGCAAAAGAACATGGACTGGAACAACACATCAATAATGGTTTCTTGATTAGGGGGCGATTCAACTGCCTAAAGTCTCCCAGTGGAAAAAAAAAGACATGGACTGGTGTTGTGCGGCAGAAAAGACAATTTATGAGAGCCGGGGATGCCCCTAGAAATGGGCAAAAATCTGGCAGCGGTGAGAAGACTACAAAGGGTTTGGGGGGTATGGTCTATTTAGGTGGAGAGGGCGCAGGGGCTGAGTGAATAGGACTGTTTAACTCCATAGGGACAATTAATACAACGGCATGACTTTGTATATTAGAATGTATATGCCATTGACAACGGACGTAACCAAGTGTAAGATTATGATCATGTTTTTGAATGCTGACTATTGTTTGATAAAAAGACGTTAAAAAAAAGAATGGTTTCTTGAAACCCTTTTCAACCTGACGGTGACAATGCAAGCCCCCTTGCACCATGAGGAAGTGTGTCTTACTTGGGCTCATGCAGCAAAATCAGGACTGTGAATCAGTGGAATGGAATGGGGCTTCACCTGAGAGGGGAGTCAGGTGTGGGGCATGTGAAGTGTCACCACACAGGAACTTGTGAAGAGACACATGTATAGTCACTAGCATGGAACTACATTGCACGGAGCTGTCTTGATGTGTGGGGTGAAGGCACATAGCTGTTGCCTGCCATGGTAGAGACCACTCTAACTCCTATTTTGTACAAATTGATGCTGGTGGTGTAGTCGAATGCAAGCAATGCACACCAGAGGACCATGTGTGTCTGTTGAATGAATAGATAGTATGTGAGTCCAGTGGGCCCTTGGTAGTACAGTGCAATGTAGGCATGGCTAAGCACATTGAACTGGTACTGTGTCTGAACTGGGAGGCATTGCATAGCAAGGAGGTGAGAAATGACGTGTGTACTGTAAGGTAGACCGAGCAATACCCATACACTGCTGTGTCTGATAGTGTCACAGCTGGGAAGGGATGACATAGAAGAGGGCATTGTTGTACAACACCTTACATGTGAAGTGGACCTGGGTGAAGATGTAGCACGTGACCCATGAAAATAAATGTCTTACCATACCACATATGTCAAAGCAGAAGGATGTGAAACAGGCAATTGTAAAGTGACAGGATGAGCTAGGGTGCCACAACTATGGGTAGGATTCAGGGATGGTTGGAAGGTGAGGTGTATGGACCTAGCTATGTGGCAAACCTGGGTAGGGGCATGTCACAGATTATCATCGCTACTCCCTTGTGGGATACAGTTTGACCCATAGTCCTCAAATGCAGGCTGCCATGTTGGTCAATTGGAAATGGGGACTCATATTGTTGGTGTTGGTGTCACATGAGAGCCAATGTATGATCTGGGTTCCATCAGTATGTGACAGTAAGTGGAGTCCCTGGAGCTAAATGTGGATTGTTAGAGGACTCATCTACACATACTAGTGAGCGGGGCTGAGTCAAACGATGTGTGATACTCTGCAGATAGCCAACTCTGGCACTGATGAAATGGGGTGAACGTCAGTGCTAGCAATCTACTTAGTTTGACTGGGCCTATCCCCTAAGAATTTGTACAGAGTGGCTCGTGTACTGAACTATGGAGCCAACTGTATGTGTAATGAAGAACTAATATGAGAATACACAAATAGGGAAAACATGGTAAGTACATGCCCTGACACATTACTAGCTGTGTAGAGCTGTGTGAGTGTGTGTGAAATATGAGCCCTTGGCCAAATTAATTCACAATGTGCATGCAAGACAATACATCAAGACAGAGTGCCATAGTGTACTGTGTAAAAGGCAGACTTTGGAATCAAACCAAATACATGAACAAACCCACATCACTTTTACCAGGAGCTGTGGGCTGAGTAGTGGCCAAAGGGAATGCAGGCACCCTGGGAACTTGGTACAATGTGCACATTAGTGATGTCAATCAGATGTGGACCTTACTTCAACTTACCCACACAGGCAGAACAGGCCAGCAAGAGGTGTCACTGTGTAGCAATGTCTGGTATGTCACACAGTGGTTGTGTGAACAAAGCAGAGATACTGCCATCTGAAAGACGGTGAGCAGTCTAAATATCGAAAATTTAATTTCGACCTACAATAATATTGAGTCTAGAATATCGAAGGGACAGAATATTGATGTCAAGAATATCGATGGACAGAATACCGACCCTAAGGTAAGTAATATCGATTTTTTTTATATCGATGTTAGTAATATCGAAGTTAGTAATATCGATATGAATTATATCGATGTTACTAATATCAATGTCACTAATATCGATATGTATAATATTGCTATGTATTTTATTATGTATTTAATATGTATGCGTTAATTATTTTTTGTTAAGTGTTCTACTGGTTTTAAAATATATGTATACAATTTTTATATGTTAATAATGTTTTTTTTAAGTTAATTTTGTGTTTTAGTACCGTAGCGGGTTGTGGGTTTATAGGGGAATAGGGTGGGAAGTAATTTAATTATATGAATTTAATTATACATTTTTGGGAATTATAAATTAATTTTAAATAATTTTTGCCTTTAAATTCTGTAGCGGGTTGTGGGTTTATAGGGGAACAGGGTGGGAAGTAATTTAATTATATGAAATTATTTATAAATTTTTAGGAATTATAAATTAATTTAAAATAATTTTTGCGTTTAAATTCTATAGCGGGTTGTGGGTTTATAGGGGATTAGGGTGGGAAGTAATTTATTTATATGAAATTAAATATACATTTTTAGGAATTATAAATTAATTGTAATTAATTTTTGCGTTTAAATTCTGTAGAGGGTTGTGGGTTTGTAGGGGAATAGGGTGGGAAGTAATTTAATTGTAATTAAGTAATATTTGTATTTATTTTTTGGTATTGATAATTATATTTTTGTTAATTAAGTATTAATTGGTAATTAATTTTTATTAATTGGTAATTAGTTTTTATTAATTGATTAATTGATAATTATGTTAACTGTATTATTTTATTATTTGAGTGTTTTGTGCGTTTATAGGGGAATAGTGTTGGAAGTAATTGAAATCTAATTAAGTAATTATTAAATGTGTTGCTGGGTATTGATAACTAATTAATTGGAGATTATTTATTAATTGGTAAATATTTTACAGTATAATATTTTGGTTATGAAAAATAATTTATTGTTGATTAATAATCAATTGGTAATTAGATATGTTTAAATATTATTTATTGATATTTCTAATAAATATATTAATACGTAATTATTAATTGGTAATTAATGTATAATAATTATTATTTTTGGTATAAAAAATATGCAATTGTTTAATATTTTTTAATTGGTAATTAAAGTTATATAATTATTTTTTGGTATAAAAAATGTAATTGTTCAATATTTTTTAATTGGTAATTAATATTCATTAATTATTATTTATTGGTATTTATTAATAATGTATTGCCAATTAATTATTTATTTGTAGTTATGTTTTTAATAAATATCTATTGGTATTTGTAAGTAATTTTGAGTTATTTAATAATTACATTATTAATTATTTTAAAGAATTATTGTATTTATAAGTATGTTATTTTTAACTTCTGAGCTATCCAACACTTTCCCTACTGTTGCACTCTCTGGAGTTAGAATAGTAATTTTTACCCCTACGCAATCCAACACTTTCCCTACTGTTGCACTCTCTGGAGTTGGAGTAGTAATTTTTACCCCTACGCTATCCAACACTTTCCCTACTGTTGCACTCTCTGGAGTTGGAATAGTAATTTTTACCCCTACGCTATCCAACACTTTCCCTACTGTTGCACTATCTGGAGTTGGAATAGTAATTTTTACCCCTACGCTATCCAACACTTTCCCTACTGTTGCACTCTCTGAAGTTGGAATAGTAATTTTTACCCCTAAGCTATCCAACACTTTCCCTACTGTTGCACTCTCTGGAGTTGGAATAGTAATTTTTACCCCTACGCTATCCAACACTTTCCCTACTGTTGCACTGTCTGGAGTGGGAATAGTAATTTTTATCCCTACGCAATCCAACACTTTCTCTACTGTTGCACTCCCTGGAGTTGGAATAGTAATTTGTACCATTACGTTATCCAACACTTTTCCTACTGTTGCACTGTATGGAGTGGGAATTGTAATTTTTACCCCTACGCCATCCAACATTTTCCTTACGGTTGCACTGTCTGGAGTGGGAATACTAATTTTTACCCCTACGCCATCCAACACTTTCCCTACTGTTGCACTCTTTGGAGTTGGAATAGTTATTTTTACCCCTACGCTATCCAACACTTTCCTTACTGTTGCACTCCCTGGAGTCGGAATAGTAATTTATACCTCTACGTTATCCAACACTTTCCCTACTGTTACACTATCTGGAGTGGATATAGTAATTTTTAGCCCTCCGCTATCCAAAATTTTCCTTTATGTTGTTGTTTTTTGGAGCTGGAGTAGTAGTTTTATTGTCTCTGCTATTTAATATTTTTTTTATTATTTTAGCTAATGTAGTATATAATTATTTTTAACAATATTTTAATTAAATGTTATTTTTTTAATTTGTTATATATAATTATTTAATTTGTATTCATGTTATTGTTTTATGTGTGTAATGTTTTTGCAATTTTTAATATTTTTAAATAATTTATAATTCATTAAAATATTTATAAAAACATTATTAAGTAAGTATATATATTATATGTTATATGTATATGTTTAATTATTGTTTTATTAAAATATATTTATTATTACTTTTTAACATTATGAAATATATTTAATTATGTTTATTTTATTTATAAGTATTATTATGTTTATTTTACATATTTTTTGTAACCAAAAAAACCCGATATTTTTAAAAACGATATTTTTGACATCTATATTTCATTTTCGATATTTTTGTACTTACCATGTTGTAGATAGGATGTCGATATTCTTGACATCGATATTTTTGTTGCGATATTTTTGTAGGTCGATTTTCTGACCTTCGAAATTTTGTCAGAGATCCCTGAAAGACAACTGCAGTGCAACTTGTCCGTGATTCCTAGGAGTCACATATGTCCTACTCATCAATGTTGAACTGAAAGTAAATAAGAATAAAGTCTGTATGTAAGCCAGATTGAAGGACTGAACTGAAAATGCCAAACATTATAGACTTATTAGCATTCTGGGTGTCTGGCTAAATATCTTTTCTCAGATTATTTTATCCAAACTAGAAGACTGGGCTTCAGAATACCAGAAGAGAGTACCAATAGAACCGGGGGCTTCCAGGAGGGTCATTCCACTATAGATCATTGCTTTGCATTATGGGCCATAATTCGGAAGGTACTGGAGGTAAATCAAAGGCTGTGCTGTTGCTTTGTAGACATCAGGATATCCTTCAATTCTGTGGATAGGGATACCCTTTGGGATACACATGCTGCCTGGGAGCTTCCACTAAGCCTCCTTAGTGTGCTTGAACCCCTGCATTCTGGTAATTGGGCTCAGGTGGAGCTGGAAAAGTTGGGTCGGTTATCCCAAAGAATCTCCATTGAAATTGGCCTCCGGCAAGGGTGCTCTTTTGTCTATTTTTAGCCAACCATCCTACCTTTATTTCCCAATCCACGTCCTTTTCCCCTTAAGTCGGGAAACATCACATTAAGGTGCCGATTACGATCCTGTAAAAAAATTCCCCGTACGACTCATATCCGGTCTTTTTACCGTACGAATCGTACAAGTGCCGTACAAACTGCCAAGTACGAATCGCATGTGAAAAAGTCCATACGAATCGCATTGGGAATAATTCCCCACACGTCCTCGGGTCGGAAAATGTGTCCGACACATCCTCGGACGATTTACCGTACAAATGTGAAAAGTGAAGTCCGACCGCGCTAGTCCGATCCATCCCGTGCGTCCGATGTTACAACCGGATGGAAAAAACACCGTCCGCACCGAACTCCCATAGCAACCATGGAGACATGTGCCCGCATACGTGCCCAACACTCCCCCCAGCCCTCCTATGTACGAGTCGAATCCCCACCCGTGTATGTACACCCGTGTATGTACGAGACGTACCCCCACCCGTGAATGTACACCCGTGTATGTACACCCGTGTATGTACGAGACGTACCCCCACCCGTGTATGTACACCCCCGTACGTACGGCCCGTACCCCCACCCGCGTATGGATGGAGCGTACCCCCACCCCAACCGTGTATGTACGACCCGTACCCTCACCCGCGTATGTATGGAGCGTACCCCCACCCCAACCGTGTATGTACGGCCAGTACCCCCACCCCAACCGTGTATGTACGACCCGTACCCTCACCCGCGTATGCATGGAGCGTACCCTAACCCCAACCATGTATGTACGACCCGTACCCCACCCCAACCGTGTATGTACGACCCGTACCCTCACCCGCGTACATATGGAGCGTACCCCCACCCCAACCGTGTATGTACGGACCGTACCCCCACCCCAACCGTGTATGTACAACCCGTACCCTCACCCGCGTATGCATGGAGTGTACCCCCACCCCAACCGTGTATGTACGGACCGTACCCCCACCCCAACCGTGTATGTACAACCCGTACCCTCACCCGCGTATGCATGGAGCGTACCCCCACCCCAACCGTGTATGTACGACCCGTACCCTCACCCGCGTACGTATGGAGTGTACCCCCCATGCCAACAGTGTACGTACGGACCGTACCCCCACCCTGTATGCATGTAGCATACCCCCACCCCAACCGTGTATGTACGACCCATACCCTCACCCGCGTATGCATGGAGCGTACCTCCACCCCAACCGTGTATGTACGACCCGTACCCTCACCCGCGTACATATGGAGCATACCCTCCATGCCAACAGTGTACGTACGGACCGTACCCCCGCCCCAACCGTGTATGTATGACCCGTACCCTCACCTGCGTATGCATGGAGCGTACCCCCACCCCAACCGTGTATGTACGGACCATACCCCCACCCCAACCGTGTATGTACAACCTGTACCCTCACCCGCGTATGCATGGAGCGTACCCCCACCCCAACCGTGTATGTACGACCCGTACCCCCACCCCAACCGTGTATGTACGACCCGTACCCCCACCCACATATGTATGGAGCGAACCCCCACCCCAACAGTGTATGTACGACCCGTACCCTCACCTGCGTACGTATGGAGTGTACCCCCACCCCAACTGTGTATGTACGGACCGTACCCCTACCCCAACCGTGTATGTACGACCCGTACCCTCGCCCGCGTATGCATGGAGCGTACCCCCACCCCAACCGTGTATGTACGACCCGTACACCCACCCCAACCGTGTATGTACGACCCGTACCCTCACCCGCGTATGTATGGAGCGTACCCCCACCCCAACCGTGTATGTACGACCCATACCCTCACCCGCGTATGTATGGAGCGTACCCCCACCCCAACATTCTACGTACGGAGCGAACCCCAGGCCCCAACACCAGCACCTTCACACAACATCGCGCATGTACGAGTCGTACCAAGCCAGACACAAGGACAGCACTGTACAACAAAATTGCCGAAGTACACACCGTACACACGCTAAAAACGCACGTACACAACCAGGACAAAGCACAACAACAAGAATACACTATTCGAATGGCACAAAGCCACAAAACATGTCCAACAAGCACAAATACAACACATTCACTGACCTGCAACTGCCAAAATCCCAAACAGAGGCCCAAAACACAACCACTCCTTATAACACACCCACCCAAAGTTCAAACACAGCCACACCCACCAATGGACCAATAAAAAGGGCCCACAGACACAAACCATGAGCCTTTGCAACAGACTCACTGCTGCCAGACCCCACAGACAACCTACGGCACCATACTTGAACCTTTACTACACCTTACACTTGCACACCTTCACACACCCACCTTCACAAACAACCCCTCATCACATTCACACACACACCTGCACAACCACACCTACACACCCACAACCATCCACACCCACACCCCCCACAACCATCCACACCCACACCCCTCACCATGCCCACTAACAAGAATCCAAAGTTCACTAGCCAAGAGTTGGAGGTCCTTGTCGACGAAATCCTCAGAGTCGAGCCACACCTCTTTGGAACATTGGTCAGACAGAACAGCATTTCCGAAAAAACAGCCATGTGGCAGAGGATTGTCGATGCTGTGAATGCTGTTGCGTCCACCAGAAGGACCAGGCATGAATGCCAAGCCAGGTGGTACGATCTGCGGAGGAGGGTCCGAGCCACAATGACCGACGACCACAACCAGGCCAACATCACTGGAGGAGGGCCGCCCCGCAGACCCGTACAATACCATTCCTGGGAGGAGAGGGTGATGGCCATACTGCCTGTGGTGTCAGTGGACGGATTAGAAGGACTCCGAGACCTGGGTGAGTACACAAACAACTCACCTCACATGGAGGGAACGTCATCCACAACCAAACTCACAATCAGTCATGCAACCAACCCAAGCTATTGCATGACTCAACCACACTCCATGAACACGCACATGCCACTAGCGCCACCATGACCCATGCACCCAGCTGGACAATGCCAAGTCACAGGCCACAGAAAACACCACCACAAGACACGGTAATCCGGATGGCGGGAGTGTGGGCCCCAAAAATCACATAGTGCAACTAAGAAGCAGACAACAATGCCCTCTGCCCATATGGCCTAGGTCACAGCCAGACAAACAGTGTGTCCCCACACAGGAAAGACTTGCCAGCAAAGGGCGGACGCCTTGCATTAAGACATGGGGGTGAAGGCACGTTTTTGCACATGACAGCAGCTAATGAACAGCCAACACTGTGAAAGAGTGGCAGCACACACCACCACAGCAGCAGCGCAGACACAGACACTACACCCAATGGGTGCCTGGAGATCAGAAACAAACTCACATCAACAAGCCAAGGGCCATTCAAAGATCTGCAAAAAGTGTGTGCCTAGGAAGCTGGGCTGAGGTGACAGAGGGTGACACACAGAGGGAGGGAGCGGGGGAGAGAGAGAGAGGGAGACACAGGGAGACGGACAGAGGGAGGAGGCTGACACAGGGAGGGAGGGAGAGGGGGACAGAGAGGGAGTGAGAAAGGGACACACAGGGAGACCAATTCAGCCTTGTGGGGTGTGGGAATGTCTGCTCGTCAGCAGGGGGACTGCGTGCATGTAGACAAGGGTGGCCAGTGCCTGAATCCCCCTCTCTTCTCCATGGCAAAACACAGGGCCATGTCTCAACCTGTGCACGAGCACAACGCCAGCTACCTGCATTATATAAGTGTGTGTAACAACTCCATGTGCCCATGTACAGTGCAACACGGAAGGCGCCAATGCATGGCTCGCCACACCTGCTCACTCCACTGCTGACTGCAGTCACAATTGACGCAGCAAGTAAGACTGTGCCACACATAGGTAAAGTCTCAAAAGCTGTGGCCAAGGGACATACCCATGCACAAGTGCACTGTGAGTGGAATGCAAGACATATCCAAATTCCCAGAGGAAATGTGCCAACTTAGAAACAAATGAAACATGGATGTTGCATGGAACAAAATTAACATTGTCTCTCTCACACACAGGTCAACGTCGTGGATCACCCCCCAACACTGGGGGGGAAGACTCACAGGACCCGGCTCTGCGGGATGACGGACCCACCGGCAGCGACGACTCTCACCACTCTGTGGACGACCCCGACCAACCTGGCCCCTCTGGTGTCCAACCACCTGCAGCACCTGCGTCAGGTACAACTGGGCCAACCACCACCCCCACTCCTGCCACATCCCAGGAGACACCCAGGATCCCTGCCCCACCACCACGACGCAGCCAGGCTGACCAGGAGGAACACGGTGTACCGGGCACCCAGGAGGAGGCAGGCGACAACGCAAATGCCACCCCTCAGGGGTCCCGGAGACCCGATGTGCCCACAAGGGCAGGCCAGGTGCAAGTGGGCAGGGGTGGTGGGAGTGGAGGATGGCGGAGGCGCGAGCCTGACCAGTTGGCTGCAGAACCGGTATATTCCCATGTCAGAAACATCCTGGACACATACCGGCAGGACACCATGGGCATGGCCCAGGTTGTGTCCATCCTCGAGGAGATCAAGACCCAGCAGGCCCAGCAACATGCGGAGCAACATGCCTGTCTACTGCGACACCAAGGGCGGATGGAGGACAGACAGGCTGAGCTCGTGACGGTGTTCACGGGAATTCACAGTACCCTCCGTCGGATAGCCGACAACATGGGCAACCCTCCCTGTGCCACCAGGCGTAGAACATCACCACCCACAGGGAGGGATCAGGAGGAGGAGGAGGAGACATCTGACGGAGCATCCCAAACATCGTCACGGCCTGCTTCTGAGGGTTCCCGCAGGAGGGCGGGTCGTCCACGGAAAAGACCGTGAGGGTCGGCGCAACAGCACCATCTCCCAGGACACCTGGCCTGGCACCTGGCCCACTGGACCAACAGCAGCACATCAGCAAAATACATTCTCTGCCACATGGACTTGCTGGTCACTGTCTGACCAATGTTGACAAAGACTGTGGCATGGACTCTGAGGATTTCCAATGGCAAGGACACCAACTCCCTAGTGAACTTTGGATTCCACACACCTGGAAATCCCCTCATGTCATACCCCCCCCCCATGTACCCCAACAAAAATAAAAAGTTACACGATAAAGAGATGATGCCTACATTTTGCATTGTTACCTTACATGTGTCTTGTTAAGTCTAACCATGCCTGAGTTCTCATATGACTTCAACCATCCACACCCTGGGGCCTGAGTCTGGCACAGGACACACATGGGTCACAATGTATTAGGCAACACAGACATGGAGCACCATACACACCCGTGATGGGCCCAACCAGCTGAGGGGGTGGCCGCACAACCGTGCCGACAGACATATTGAGTACAGCGACAGCCATGCGCAGAGGTCAGGGATCATGTGGAGTGTCCTGGGGGCACCCAGGTATGTGTGGACAGGTGGCAGAACCATGTCCTGCAAGCTTGAGTCAGGTGGATGCAGAGAATGGTGGCCTGGCCAACGTTGGATGCATGGGGATGGCACATGTCACGATACCCACACAGTCATGGACATCATGTACAATACACAGTCTAATCCCACAACAAACAGCTTGCATCTTGCTACTCGACACATAGACACATAGCCACTATCACGGAAAACCATGCCAGACATGCCTGATGCACCGTGGCAACACACCAGCATTGACTGAGAATAGGCACCTTGGAGGCATAGGGACACCTTTATTATTCATGTATTCGGGAATGCAGAGGCAACTCGGAGTACACATAAACAGGTCATGTGGAGTAACATGTGGGTCCAACACTGGAACCCCCCTTCTGCAGCACAAATGCGTGATAGCCATGGAACTGGCACACAAGTGTCGGCTAACAGCTAAACACCCCCTGCTGCTCACGGAGAGGCTGCCATACACCATTGATCCTCTGATGTGGAAGTCCCGCACCATGTCAAGCCAATGCAAACTGTATGTGTCCGAGGGCAGTGTTACACACATTGATGCCATCATCACAATCCACTATCCCATCACAGATGACTGTCAACAAGTCTGACCATCTATTCAGGTGTACCCAGCTACATGTTATGTGTCCCATGGTGATGCGACATGTCTGCAGAGGAACTAAACATCGACAGGGGCAGTGTGCACACATCGTAAACAACTGCCACACCCAATACACCCCTGATGCATCCCTTACCCTAAGGAGACTTCCAAACTTGTCCGAGCGTGTAACGCTGAGTCAGCACACAATGACGTGTCCATGAGGAATACTAGTGCCACAACAATGCAACCAGCAGACGGCATGCGCAAGTACCTGGGGATGAGAGACACACAAGAAGTCAGCCACAAAAAGCACAGCCACTTGCATGTGCATGTACTCGACACATGTAAGGATGACAACATGCTAGGTCACAATTATGACTGGCGAAATACACTCATCACTGGCACCATCACTCCAGTGACACATCCACACACACCTCTGACTCACGTGGCATACATGCAGATGGACACACACATCGCAACACATGCCCCACGGGGACCAATGCGTGCACACACAGACACTGGTACTCACCACTAAGCAAAGAAGTCACGTATGAGCCGACTCCGGATGTCCTCTTGCGGAACCACATCCTCCACATCACTAGCCCCATTGCCAAACCCTTCGTCCTCCACGGGTGGATGGTCCTGATCATCTTGATCCAGGATGAGTGGCACAGCTTTCTCAACTGCCATGTTGTGCAGCATGCAGCAGACCATGAAGATTTTGCAGACCTTCGCCGGGGCATATGGGAGGGCGCCGCCGGTCTTGTGGAGGCATCTGAATCGGCTCTTCAGGAGGCCAAATGTCCTCTCTATCACTCGCCTTGTCCGGCCATGGGCGGTGATGTAGCGGAGCTGGGCCGGCGTGATGGGGTTGCGGAGAGGTGTGATCAGCCATGGCATGTTGGGATAGCCAGCGTCCCCTACATGGAAACCACATGGACATAAGTAGGACAGGAGAAGCGGTCGTGCTGGAAGTCTACGCAAAATACAAGACAGACAGAGTGTACCCACCAACAACACATGCTCATTCGTTGCGCAGCTGCGTCATCATTTCAGGCATCCTGCTATGCCTCATGATGTAGGCATCGTGTGCTGATCCTGGAAAATGAGCACAGACATGTGAAATCACCATGTTGGACAGACACACCACAAGGGCATTGATGGAGTGGTAGTGCTTGCGATTCCTATACGCTACCTCCTGTGCCTGTGGTGGTACCAAAGCCACATGTGTCCCATCCATGGACCCAATGACATGGGGCATCCCTCCCGGGGCATAGAATCCACGCTTGACCCCAGTCAACAGTTCAGGAGTTGGGAAATGGATGAACTCATCCAGGTGAAGCAACATGGCCTCTAAGAAATCATGCAGCACACAGCTGAACATGCTCTGGGACATGCCACCAACATGAGCTATGGTATATTGAAAGGTACCCGTGGCAAGAAAATGTAGGACTGCCATTACCTTCAGCTTGGGTGTCAGTGCCGTAGGAAACCTGTGCAGCGGTTGCAGGTGTGGTGCCAGCCTTGCCGTCAACTCCTCAATCAATGGTTGGGGGAAGCGGTAGCACCGTATACAGTCATTCTCCCGCATGTCAGCCAAGTCCAGAATTGGTCGGGGAAGAGGCGGCGCTCTGCAGTAATTTGGAAGTGACAAGGAAGAGTGAGTGCACTACAACAACAATTTATTTGTACTGAGCACATGTTAATCTGTCAATACACATATGCTACATACGGAGTCAGGGATGTGCCACATGCCCTGGCCACGTATGGCTGCCAGGTGACACTCCTACCAAGACCCAGCTACACATGGAGATTGTGAACCTCCACATGCCATGGCATGGGAATAGCTGTGTCCCAGTGTAAGTGAACAGCCAGACGCAACACAGGAGTGACATACATCAACACATCAGCAGAAGTAGGATGTCGATTTCAGAGACAGGTAGCGGAACACTAGAGCCACAGGTCACATGACATTACACTAGGACAGCCCACACACCTTGCCAATAAGGTGTACATGTAATGACTCACCACACATTCATTGAGAGGATGCAGACATGTCCTTGTTACGCTACTCTGTGTCCCATGCATACATACGCACCTCACATCCGATACCACATGTGGCCTGGTGTGCGTAACAGTGTGCCATGTCCATCTACACACAGACACATGTTGGTTGCTGCAACAGCTGATGCTTTTGAGGGAGCACCAACATCAAGCTAATGGGAACACCCCACACATACATGACATAGACACATCGTGCACCGTGGGTAGTCACATGTCTGGTGTGGTAACCCCTGTAGCGGGCATCAGGGGACACTTGCGTGTGTTGTTGACTGTGCCATGCCAGTGACACTCATCCCAAGTGTGCAGTACGACATGCACACATGTCAAGGGAGTTAAGGGCATGCCTGGCACACATTGCACCGTCACACATAACATGTGTACACATCTCATCATACATCTGTTGCCTTCTCGACTCAGGAGTAATGTGCCACATCACAGCCTTTCACACCTGTGCCCCACACATGTAGTACTGCCCAGACAATGCCTTGATGTCCATCCATGGACAAGTATGTCAGCTCTATTCCTTCCTGTGTTCTGCCTGTCACCACTGTGATGTGTGAAAGGCACCGTACATTCGCTCAGAGGGTCTGTGTATGTTCCCTATCACTATGGGAGTGCTGCCGTATGCATACCCATAGTGATAGTGAGCGTACGCACGCGTGTTCGGTCCGTATCACTATGGGTACGCATACGCGAGCACACCCATAGTGATAGTGAGCGTACAGGCGTGTGTACGGTCTGTATCACTATGGGTGTGCTCACGTATGCGTACCCATAGTGATAGTGAGCATACAGGCGTGTGTATGGTCCGTATCACTATGGGTACGCATACGCGAGCACACCCATAGTGATAGTGAGCGTACAGGCGTGTATACGGTCCGTATCACTATGGGTGTGCTCGCGTATGCGTACCCATAGTGATAGTGCGCGTACAGGCGTGTGTACGGTCCGTATCACTATAGGTACGCATACGCGAGCACACCCATAGTGATACGGACCGTACACACGCCTGTACGCTCTCTATCACTATGGGTACGCATACGCGAGCACACCCATAGTGATACGGACCGTACACACGCCTGTACGCTCACTATCACTATGGGTGTGCTCGCGTATGCGTACCCATAGTGATACGGACCGTACACACGCCTGTACGCTCACTATCACTATGGGTGTGCTCGCGTATGCGTACCCATAGTGATACGGACCGTACACACGCCTGTATGCTCACTATCACTATGGGTACGCATACGCGAGCACACCCATAGTGATACGGACCGTACACACGCCTGTACGCTCACTATCACTATGGGTGTGCTCGCGTATGCGTACCCATAGTGATAAGGACCATACACACGCCTGTACGGGCCGTTGCTATGCATTTGGGGTGCCCTAGGGCCCCGGTACGCACCGTACCTGTGTGTGAAACTCCAAATTACATAGGGGACACATGAGGGACAAGTATAAAGGCCTACATGCATGCTGGTTGTCATGGAGACCAAGTTTAAAGTTTGAATTTTTTCCGGAAGGTGCACAGCAGAAGTCAGTTTGAATGAATCTACTTTGTTGCAATGTGGTTCTGGAGTTGACATCATGCTCAAGAAAAAAAACAATAAAAACCCACTGACTGTGCTAGGTTTGAAGGGATTGGAGGAAACATAGGATGCAAATGTGAGTGACCAATCACTCTGTACTCCTGTGCATGAAACAGGCCAGCAAGGCAGATATAAGGCAGCCAGGTCCCATGAGGGAGCACTTGCCTGCACATCTTTGGATTCTACGACCCAGCTGCTGCTCCTGATTCCCTGGAACCATATCAAGGTCTGTGGAGAGGGCACAGCCTTTCACCCTGGAGGAGAACCTGGCATTGCTGGATGTGATCCTCCCACAGTACCCCCTGCTGTATGGGCGACCAGGGTATCAGGTGAGTGCAGAGTCTACTAGCACAGACTGTGTCCCTTTTTTGTGACTGTGACTTCTGGCATTGTGTCCAGGTGTGACACACATGCTATGTACTGTAGGGGGGGTCCCGGGGGGGAATGCCTGATGTCTCCCAGCCAGAGCATGCTGTGGTGCATGTCTGCCGTCCTCACTTGCATTGTGTTTACTGTGACAATCACTGCATGGTGCATGCCACATTCTGCCTGTCTTGTCCTCCTGGGAATGTAGCCTCTACAGTCCTCATTTGATTATGTGGTCAGCCCAGTGTGACAGGTGACTGTACCCACAGATGTGTGTTAGTTCTGTGTACCTGTGCTGAGTGTCCACATGATGTGTTCGTACCCTGGACATGGGTGTGTGTGTAAGTCCCCTGTCATGTGGGTGGGTGCATATGTGGAGTGTAGCACCCGGGCTGCATGAGGGATGGATATACCCTGCCCATCTGATGTGAGCAGGGAGCAGTGCTGTGTGTCTGACGTGCAGAGCCAGCCCCACACCTGTGAGCCCCCCCGTCTAGTGGCACATGTGCAGAGTGAGGTTTGTCGCTGCATTTGGCAATGGCAGGTGAATGTCCTGTGCCTGTGTGTGTCTGTGTACTCTGCTGAGGTAGCGTCGGTGGCCTGTGGCATGTGACTGCTTAGAGGTGCTGCACATAATCCTGGTGTAGCTTGTGATGCACAGTGTGAGCCTGGATCATTGATTGTGTCGTTGCCCTCATTCCACCTGTGTACTTTCAATGGCACGTACTGCTTTTGCCCTTCCCCAGAGGGTCATGTCCCTATGACAAAGGTGCAATGCGTTGGATGCATACTATGCCTTGCTGTAAACAGCAAATTTGTTCTAATATGTGTCTCTGTGACATGTGCCAGGTGTATTGATGTAGTGTCACTTGTTCATCCTCACAGGTAGGCGCCTCTGCCAAGAAGCAGATCTGGATGAACGCCGTCAGTGCCGTGAGGAGGACGGAGGGTCGCAAGCGGCGCCTGGCCCAGGTGAGAAAACGCTGGCAGGATATCCGGTGCTGGACGCGGAGGATCGCACGGGTCCTGCTGGGGGACTCACCTGAGACCCATAAGAACCGTGGGCGCCGCCGCCTGACCCACATCCACAAGCGTGTGCTGGCGGTGGTCTTTCCAGACTTGGACAGGCGTTTACAGGAGAAGCAGCAGCAGGAAGGGGGTAGGTACATGTGTGTTTGTTGTGTGTCACCAGCATTTGTAAGTGCACAGTTGCATGGATACACTGCCAGGGTTTAAAGGTCCTGTGCAGATCCTGTTACCCACAGTATAGCGGTGCTCTCCTGCCTCCCTTCCCCTCCTTGCAATGTGTTCGCTGGTCTGTGTGTAGTCACTCCTTCACAAGGTTATCTAGGCTGACACTTTATCCACGTGAACAACGCCTGTAGCATCATGTGTGGGGGTGGTGTGTAACAGGTTTTGGGACCTTGCCTGTGCCCTGTCCAGTTCAGTACTTGTGGGTTCCATGTCAGTTGGCACTGATGCTGAGTCCAGACATGGGAGTTAGTCTCTCAAGTGTCATGCCTTACAGCACACATGTCCTATGTTGTGGCCTGTGACATGATGTGCATGAGTGTGCGATACGTATGGTGCAGGGATGGTGGCGTGTGTTGCAGTCATTCCCATTCAGGACCATGGAGTTGTGTGGCCACTACTGTCCCCTGGGGCATATTTTCATAGGTGTCATGTGTGTCATCACAAAATGTGGACACTCTCAGTGTCTACAGCATAGGTTGTGCTCTGTGCCATTGTCCCCTGGCACCATGTATATTGACGTAAAATGTAGTATAAGTGTCCACTGTACAGCCTGACCTGATTTTCCTTGTTCATACTCACGGTGGCCAGTGCCTGTGTGTCTTGTTACAATCATCTGATGATGACCATTTGTACATGATTATTTGGACAGGCGCACCTTGGGTATTTGGTGTCCAATCTTGCATTTATGCAGCCCATGTGTATTTCACCCAGACTAAGAGATGTAAGTGCTTCCTGTGCCTCAACTAATTGTCTCATGTAGGGGGTGGTTGGTGCGGGCAAAACCTACATGTCAAAACCTGATATCTCCTTGCTAGGTCTGGCCAGTGTGTGATGTTTGTCTGGACATACACTCAAGGTGCAGTGAGCCAGTCATGGTGGGCATGTTTTCAGTATTACCTATGCAGCATGTGCCTCAAGTTCATGGATATGGTCCCTGCTCATCCCTATTTTCGGCGACGCTGTGTGGTGCAGATGCAGTGCTGGATTGTCCCCAGGGCCTGGCTCCTCTGTCAAAATCCATTTCATGTCATTTGCTATTGTGTCATGCTCTCCATAGTTTTTCAGTGGCATGGTGGGTCAACCAACTGTGTGTTGCATGCCCTACATATGTACCTTGTTTTGTAGATGTTACTCATCTTTCTTTTCAGGCTATGCACTGTAACCTATGTAGATTGGACTCATGTGACATATGTATACAGGTGTATGATTAATTGCTGTCTCTTCACCTTGCCCACAGCATCGTCGGGGGACATGGAGGGAGACATCAGCACAGACGGAGCGGAGGGACCGAGCACCAGTGCCAGCGGTGACATCGTGGCTGGCACATGGAGTGGAACTGAGGCGCAGGAGAGTGAGGCCGAGGACCTGTCCACTGCCACCACAGAATATGAAGCTGACGGGTCCGAGGATGATCTCTCCGAGTGGGCAGAGGCTGCACCAGCAGCTGACAGCGGCACAACATCTCTCCCCGCCCCCTCCATTGCCATCAGCCGCCTCCCACTTGCTCGTGTCCCTACCCAGCGTGCCCAGTCACCGCATGTCTCCTTCCTGCCAGGCACCGCACCACCTGCCCCTGTCTCCACTGCTGCCGCCAATGCCGAGTCTGTGGACATCCAGCGGCAGTTGCAGGTTGGTCAGGCTGCGATGCTTAATGTCCTCCATGGCCACAGCCAAGTGCTGAACAACATGGAGGCATACTTGGAGGGCATTTTCTCATCGCAGGCTGACCAACGCAACTTGCTGAGGTCCATTGACTCGACACTGACTGCAGCAGTGGGTCTCCTGCAGTGCTTCGTCCAACCACCTACCCCTTACCCATCCACACTTCTCACTCCCATGCCTGTCCCACGTACACCCAGACGTCAGCATGCACCCACCACAACAGACACAGGCACCACACCAGCAGGGAAGGTCAAACGCACACCTCCTGGCACACACACACAGGGTGAAGTAGGCACACCCACTGGGTCAGGGGGCAAACGTAAGACACCCAGCCAGAGTGGGAGTCCGCATTCCACCAAATCCACTCCCTCCAAATCCCCTCCCCTCAGCTCTCCTGGCCACATATCCGGCAAAGACTCCTTCATGGCCGCTCTGTCCCTGAGCCCCACAGTGACACCACCCCGCAAGCGGTCAAGGGAGTCCCCCCCCCTGTCCACACCCTCCCCCAGTGGCGCTGCGACCCATCCCTCTGACCCCCCCCCCCTTGGGGCCTGTGGTTCCTTCGGGTGCAGGGGAGTCGCTGGAGGACCTTGCTAAGGTGTGCAGCGCCATCCTGGCCTCCGCCTTTGGCCCTGCCCCACCCCCTGTGGTGGAGTCCTCCATCCCTGCACCCACGACGCCTACCCTTCGCCCTCATGTCCCTGCGGTGCCTGGTCCTTCCCCCCAACATGATGCCCTCTGGAAGACGAAGGAGTCTGACTGTGCAGGCAAGCTAGGGGACACGCGTCCCACTGTGTCCCCCACCTGGATTTGAACTTTGGATTGCCCTATGGGCATTGTACATTTTGAACTTTCAAGGGACAAACAGATTTTTGGATGCTGAATAAAGCAATTTATTTTTCCTTAGTACACTACTGTCTGTCTGGTATTGCTGTTGGTCGACCGGCCCCATTATTTTGGGTGGTGATTATGTGTTGGGTGTGTGGGAATTGTAGTCTTGTGCTGGTCATAGGGTGGATCCTGGTATCTGTGTGCCATCACAAGCTGTTGGCTACATAACTTTGTTCATGTAAGCAGTTACTGCATGGTGACATCGTCCCAAGGTTTGTTCCTTCCTCTGTGTAACCTGACATCTTCCCTGCAGGGTCTTTCCAATATGTGGTGCTGAGCTGTGTCTACATTGGCTGGGTGTGTGACGGACTCGTTAGACTTGGGCCATGCATGCTGAGCGATGTCTCCACCTGCATCATTCGTGGCGTCCTTGGTGGTCACTGTACTTGTGTATGTAGACTGTTGTCATGACTTCATGTGGACATGTTTTCTTTTCGGCGCTATGCATGTGTATACTCCCAGCCTCGCACACATGTGGTACATGTACTGCAGGATCTTTGTGCACCTGACTGACATTTTTGGGCATTGGATCTGTGGGTACTCCACCCTTTTCTTTGCAGGGGCACTGCTGTGAGTGTTAGGCACCCACCCCTCCTGTGTCTGGGCACTGCTGGGAGGACTCTGCACCCACCCCTCCTGTGTCTGGGCACTGCTGGGAGGCCTCTGCACACACCCCTCCTGTGTCTGGGCACTGCTGGGAGGCCTCTGCACACACCCCTCCTGTGTCTGGGCACTGCTGGGAGTGTTAGGCACCCACCCCTCCTGTGTCTGGGCACTGCTGGGAGGACTCTGCACCCACCCCTCCTGTGTCTGGGCACTGCTGGGAGTGTTAGGCACCCACCCCTCCTGTGTCTGGGCACTGCTGGGAGGACTCTGCACACACCCCTCCTGTGTCTGGGCACTGCTGGGAGTGTTAGGCACCCACCCCTCCTGTGTCTGGGCACTGCTGAGTGTGTTAGGCACCCACCCCTCCTGTGTCTGGGCACTGCTGGGAGGACTCTGCACACACCCCTCCTGTGTCTGGGCACTGCTGGGAGTGTTAGGCACCCACCCCTCCTGTGTCTGGGCACTGCTGGGAGGACTCTGCACACACCCCTCTTATGACTGGGCACTGCTGGGAGGACTCTGCACCCAACCCTCCTATTTCAGGATATGTACGCTTAGGACATACAGGGGTGTGGGTTCGCTCCATGCATACGCGGGTGAGGGTACAGGTCGTACATACACGGTTGGGGCGGGGGTACGCTCCATGCATACGCGGGTGAGGGTACGGGTCGTACATACACGGTTGGGGTGGGGGTACGCTCCATGCATACGGGGTGGGGGTACGGTCCGTGTATACTCCCAGCCTCGCACACATGTGGTACATGTACTGCAGGATCTTTGTGCACCTGACTGACATTTGTGGGCATTGGATCTGTGGGTACTCCACCCTTTTCTTTGCAGGGGCACTGCTGTGAGTGTTAGGCACCCACCCCTCCTGTGTCTGGGCACTGCTGGGAGGACTCTGCACCCACCCCTCCTGTGTCTGGGCACTGCTGGGAGGCCTCTGCACACACCCCTCCTGTGTCTGGGCACTGCTGGGAGGACTCTGCACCCACCCCTCCTGTGTCTGGGCACTGCTGGGAGTGTTAGGCACCCACCCCTCCTGTGTCTGGGCACTGCTGGGAGGCCTCTGCACACACCCCTCCTGTGTCTGGGCACTGCTGGGAGTGTTAGGCACCCACCCCTCCTGTGTCTGGGCACTGCTGGGAGGACTCTGCACCCACCCCTCCTGTGTCTGGGCAATGCTGGGAGTGTTAGGCACCCACCCCTCCTGTGTCTGGGCACTGCTGGGAGGCCTCTGCACACACCCCTCCTGTGTCTGGGAACTGCTGGGAGTGTTAGGCACCCACCCCTCCTGTGTCTGGGCACTGCTGAGTGTGTTAGGCACCCACCCCTCCTGTGTCTGGGCACTGCTGGGAGGACTCTGCACACACCCCTCCTGTGTCTGGGCACTGCTGGGAGTGTTAGGCACCCACCCCTCCTGTGTCTGGGCACTGCTGGGAGGACTCTGCACACACCCCTCTTATGACTGGGCACTGCTGGGAGGACTCTGCACCCAACCCTCCTATTTCAGGATATGTACGCTTAGGACATACACGGGTGTGGGTTCGCTCCATGCATACGTGGGTGAGGGTACAGGTCGTACATACAGGGTTGGGGTGGGGGTACGCTCCATGCATACGCGGGTGAGGGTACGGGTCGTACATACACGGTTGGGGTGGGGGTAAGCTCCATGCATACGGGGTGGGGGTACGGTCCGTACGTACACTGGTGGCATGGGGGTACGCTCCATACGTACGCGGGTGAGGGTACGGGTCGTACATACACGGTTGGGGTGGAGGTACGCTCCATGCATACGCGGGTGAGGGTACAGGCCGTACATACACGGTTGGGGTGGGGGTATGGTCTGTACATACACGGTTGGGGTGGGGGTACGCTCCATGCATACGGGGTGGGGGTACAGTCCGTACGTACACTGTTGGCATGGGGGTACACTCCATACGTACGCGGGTGAGGGTACGGGTCGTACATACACGGTTGGGGTGGGGGTACGCTCCATACATACGCGGGTGAGGGTACGGGTCGTACATACACGGTAGGGGTGGGGGTACGCTCCATGCATACGCGGGTGATGGTACGGGTCGTACTTACACTGTTGGGGTGGGGGGTATGCTCCATGCATATGGGGTGGGGGTACGGTCCGTACGTACACTGTTGGCATGGGGGTATGCTCCATACATACGCGGGTGAGGGTACGGGTCGTACATACACGGTTGGGGTGGGGGTACACTCCATGCATAAGCGGATGAGGGTACAGGTCGTACATACACGGTTGGGGTGGGGGTACGGTCTGTACGTACACTGTTGGCATGGGGGGTATGCTCCATACGTACGCGGGTGAGGGTACGGGTCGTACATACACAGTTGGGGTGGAGGTACTCTCCATGCATACGCGGGTGAGGGTACGGGTCGTACATACACGATTGGGGTGGGGGTACGCTCCATGCATACGGGGTGGGGGTACGGTCCGTACGTACACTGTTGGCATGGGGGGTACGCTCCATACGTACGCGGGTGAGGGTACGGGTCGTACATACATGGTTGGGGTGGGGGTACGCTCCATACATACGCGGGTGAGGGTACGGGTCGTACTTACACTTTTGGGGTGGGGGGTATGCTCCATGCATACGGGGTGGGGGTACGGTCCATACGTACACTGTTGGCATGGGGGGTACGCTCCATACGTACGCGGGTGAGGGTACGGGTCGTACATACACGGTTGGGGTGGGGGTACGCTCCATACATACGCGGGTGAGGGTACGGGTCGTACTTACACTGTTGGGGTGGGGGGTACGCTCCATGCATACGGGGTGGGGGTACGGTCCGTACGTACACTGTTGGCATGGGGGTATGCTCCATACGTACGCGGGTGAGGGTACGGGTCGTACATACACGGTTGGGGTGGGGGTATGCTCCATACATACGCGGGTGAGGGTACGGGTCGTACTTACACTGTTGGGGTGGGGGGTACGCTCCATGCATACGGGGGTGGGGGTACGGTCCGTACATATCCGTACCCATGCTGTGGAATGCTTGTGCGGGCCGTACCCAGGCCTTTGCCACGTGGGTACAGCCGTCCCGCCATTGTTGGGGTGACGTAGGTGTGGGCGTGGTACGACTCGTACCCACGCTCTTAAGGTGTGGGTACGGGACGTACCTGTATTGTTGTGTTGCCGGTTCGCGTCGTCAACCACTTCCATTGTGGCGGACGCTGGCTTTGCTGGACACGCCCCCACCCCCTCGTAGTGACCAGGGCCTGGGGGTCAGGTATGTCCAGGGCATGTGTGGTGTGTGACTTTGGTGGGTGTTTTTTGGCCTGCCCCTGCCCGCCCCCCTTCCCCCTCTCCCTTTGTTTTTCTGACCTTCTGCGGCGTCTGCGTCGTAACCTGTAGAGCAGGTCGACTGCTATGAGGGCCGGGATGACACGTAGGTTCGGGTCCATGTCTGTCCGTCGCGTGCAGGTACTCCTTGTTCGCGTCGTCCTGATTTCCCGGCAGTTTTTGGCTGCCGGGAAATATTCTCTGTGTGCGGGATGACGTCGGTGCGAATCGTACTTCCTGGTTCGTGAATGGCAGGCTGCGTGCGTCCCGACGTCACGTCGGCGCTTTCCCGGATCACATTTGTATGTTTATTTTCGTCGGTCGGGGTTTTGTACGATTCGTACGGAAATAGTATTTCCGTGCGAATCGTACTTCCATGTTTGTATATTGTTACGACCGGGTACGCGTCGGACGGAGAATATGCTCCGTCCGACGGTTCGTACCCTGTTTTTACAGGATCGTAATCGGCACCTATCTGTCTGCTATACACAGATGACCCAGTACTGTTAGATTGCACTCCAATTGGTCTGCAGAGGAAACTAGATGCTCTAGCAAATTATAGTAAGCAGAATTAGCTTTGCATTAACCTAGAAGAACCAAAATCCTGTTTTTTGGGGAAAAAGTTAAGAAATTCAGTTGGTACTTAGACAAACGGGAGTTGGAACAAGTTGATCAAAATAAATACTTGGATCTGACCTTTAGGAGGAACCTGGATCAGGGCACACATTGGGATGACATTAAGCAGAAGGCCCTACTGCAGGCCAGTTGTCTATCAAGATTTAACAGCAGATTTGTTTTTTCTTTCCCATACCCCAGTATTAAAGGCTTACGAAGGGAAAATTCCTCCATTGGGTCTGTATGGGGGAGAGGTTTATTCCCATGATCCAATATATGAATGGGACAGATTAGTAAGGGCAGTGCTTAGAAGGCTTTTATCCCTTTCCCAAGGCACCATGGTACAGGCAATAATGAGAGAATGTAAGCTGGTTTCCTGGAACCTGATGGCCTTTACTCTGGCCATAACATATTTTAATACACTCACAGAAGATGATGAGGTGTCCAAAGTCTCCAAATTGTGTTGAGAAGAGATTCAATGTAGTGAAAGAAGGTGGGCAGAGGATGTAAGAACTAGATTAATTGTTCTTAGGAATCTCCATATAATAATGGTACAATTACATCCTTGTCCCCCTTCCGAGGCAAGCATGCATTGAAAGAGTCTGTTGCTTCTGTGTCTGAATCTAATGACCTATTCTACCTGAGCAAGAAACCATCTATCAGCTTCTCAATTTCTGCTCTTGGCCAGGACATTGTATTTTCCTACTTGTTACAGTTACCAGATCCAGGGTTGCGAAATGAAATATTAATGGTTAGGGTGGGATGTAATCCAATCTACTCATCCCGCCCATACTGGGCCAGGGTCTAGGATAATAGTGGTTTTTGCCCCTGCCCTCTGAAGGCAAAATGTTCCTTACTGCATATATGTGAGACGTTGGCCTGATATATACTGTCCACTAATGTAAGTCCAAATAACCCTTATGATGATTTAAGAGGTCAAAGATAACCTTAGAAAGTTATCCAAGTGGTATCTGTGGAGAGCAGCCTTCAGGCTTACTCTTGAAGGAATGTAAAGCAGCTTGTTTTACAAGAATGCAACCTATAGTATTGACTAAATGAAAGGAGAGCCACACAGAAGTTATACAAATATGTATTATTAGTATAACACTATGTAGTACAACACAGTCTCTCCTACACAGATATAATCACAAAGCACACAATACTTTAGCAAAGAAATGACAGTAAATAGCACTAATACACAGTGAGCCCCAGGGCGGGACCAAACCATATACTGAGTAAGTAGTATAAGAACCACAACTCAAGTCAAAACAGTGTTGAGAGGACATAGAATTGCTGGGACCCCAAGGAGCCACCCAAGGTGAGTTGATAGGGACCCCAGGAAGTGTGTGTGCCTTGTGGGAACACTACCGCGTACTCCGTACATGTCTATGGGCAAGTCGCGGTTGAAGTTTTAGAGTTTAAGGATTCTTCCCAGTGGACTTAGAAGAAACCCCATGGAAGACAGAAGGTTGGAGAGCCACTTCACATGTGGATACCGAGGTACCCAAGTTATCTATCCCATGGAAGCCAGGTGCATAGGTCTGAAGTGGCGTCTGAAACCACTGTTGAACCCAATTGAGGACTTCAAAGAAGAGCCGTAACTGGAAGGGAGAAAAGTGTTTGCTGGAATCCAAAGGTGAATTTTTATTGAGGAGTACCTGAAATCAGAGGGGACAGAGTCTGGGTCACTTGGGAGTGACCAGGGGTTCGGTAGACGAATGCTCACCGATGTCAGGTGCTTCAGGTTGGTTGATGGAGTCCTTGATTCTGCAGCTGCGGAGACCAGGAGATGTTGAGGATGACCAGGAGCCAGATTCAAGCTGTCCCATGAAGGATGTCCAGTGCTAAGGGGTCGGTATCCAGCGGTAGCATCAACAAACCTTGGCAACGGCAACCCACGCAGAAGATCAAGGCAGTATATGATTCGGGCCAGCAAGGCCGTGGAGACTCACCACACAACAGGGGAGTCAGGGCGAGCTGGGAGCAACCAGGGGAGCCGAAGAGAAGCAAAGTTGACCCTCAATTGAACCCACAGGCCAGAGGCACAGGAGTAGCAAGAGGACCTCGAGTGATTCCACCAAACAACAGCCACACAATGTGAGGAGGTCAAAGACCTTAGTAGGAAATGGTGCCATAGGTTGGGGCTACTCAGAGCCCAATGCACTTGTTCAGGAATTGCAAACAAGCACATGCACTTGCAAATACATGCGGTGCACAGGGGTTTGGGTATTGCAGCCCCCACGAGGGACACTTGCCTCAAACTTAATAAGAGGGTAGCTTAGGCCCCAAGGGGCATATAAACCTACCTTCTTTGTTGCTGGACACTTCAGTGTCCATAGGAGGTTGGGTTTAGCAGACCAGTCAGCAGTGTGGAGGTGCCTGCGAATGCAGGAGGTGTGACTCCTTCACTCCAAGGGTGAATATCTTCAGTTTTCCTTGATGCTCTACAGATCCTACACAGATCCTGTATTTGTGCACGGACACAGACACACTGAGATGGAGATGAAGTTGGGCCTAAACGAAGTCCAGCGAAGCCCATGGTGTCCAGATGTTTGAATTGCAGTGGTTTCTTGTTCAGAATCTTGTCCACATCAAATCTAAGGTCCTACAGCCAGGTAAGCCCTTATGTACCCACAGAGAGGGTTGGAAAGATTCAGGGGACCCTCCCAGGGGAGGGTCTGGATGGGGGGGAGGTTACACCTAAGTCCTTTGTCCAGAGAGAGAGCCAATGGCTCCCAGGACTGGTTTGAATAAGACTATGCACAGGGACACCAAATGTGTTCCTCATGCAGACTTTCAGTCACTGGCAAGCGCACCCTCCCAGCCCTAATACACTACATCCTGTCTGGGAGGTGGTCGCAGCTCTCTGTGACAGGATGCCTATTGTTCTGCCTTCCCCTGCTCGACCTTGGCTCAGCAGCAGGAGGGTAGAAATGTGTCTCTGGTCGGCAGCAACCATTTTTTGCCGTCCGGGACTAGAAGGCTGGGGCCCAATGAAGCTCACTTCTAAAGGGTGAAATCTTACCTCCCACACTGGTTACTGTTGTGGGGTTATGATTTCAACATGTTTGTCACCAAACACAATAGGGTTTGTTTCAGCCGTTTTAGAGTTGGCCCTCACGCGGTTGCGTAATGCCCCTCTATATGTCGCATATGGCTGCTTCACAGACAACACATGAGAATAGACTCTGTAGGCTACAGGGGTGTCCTGCTCATGCAGTGTCACCCTCTCACTTAGAACCAAGCACCCTGCCTTCGGCATTGTAAAGGCCTGCTATATGGGTGACTTAGGTTTTAATTGCAGTGACCCTTAGATATAGTAAACCTATATCTTAAGTAAGTGGTGCGTGCACCAACTTACTCAGGCTGCAATGGCAGGCCTGTAGTTCCATTTTGCATGACCTCTCATGGGTGGAATAATACATGCTTCAGCCCATGGGAGGCCTCTGGGGTACTTTTGCCCTGGGAACATGTGCAACATATACTAGCGACTGATAAGGGTGCCCCTGTATCCAATCTGGAGTGTACCTCAGTACATGGCATAACAGTTTAAGGAAAAAGCAGATATACTGGGGTCCTGATTAGCAGGATCCCAGTCAGACTAGTCAAAAACAGTATTACATTTAGAAAAAAGTGGGGGTAAACATAAGAAGCAGATCCTACTTTCCTACAACATACTTATGTGTCTTTTATCTCGCAAATCAAATTAAGTCTTTAAGACCTCTGTTTTTAAAATGTGAAACCCTCTATAGAAGGTAAGCTGTGTAGTTGTTATCAGAAATGCGCTATTTAGATGTTGCAGTTGGAATTGCTCGGTTTTTACGGTCTGGGTGTTAATCTAAATCTTAATGATGAATTATAGTGGGAAAGGGGTGTCGGGTAGTAAGATGGGGCCCTTTTACTGATTTTAATTGTTAAATGTGTTTTTTGAATGTTTTCTGGACAATTGTCTAAAAAAACAATTTTCTACCTACCTAGTAGTCACAAATGTCCTACACATCTATGTTGAACTGAAAGTAAATGAGAATAAAGTCTGCATATCAGCAAGATTTTTTATGCTAATTGATGTTAGCGAAGATCACCTTTAACATATCTCTATTTCATTGCAGAGGGAACGCTACACCACCTAATCAACTGACTATCCTGGATGACCAACCTGTCATGATAGGGGCAGATAGCATCACTGAGTCTCCAGAGGACCCGCCTACCATGGGTCATGCCCCATCTGCTCGTCAAAAGTGCAACCCTGTACTCCAAGGACCTCCAAGTTGTATTCCAACAGCAGGCAGTCGGAGTCCAGTGGCAGCTGGTAGATGAGGTGAGGGCAGAGATGGAGAAGGTCATGGACACCTCTGAGACAACGAGAAGTGCCTACCCTCCGCTCCATAGACTGGAACAGTTCCTGGCTGGCATTGCTGGTGTCATGAGCCAGAGTCAAGAACAACAGCCCTGTTGATGTAACACCAGTGAGGTTGCTACCCAGCTTGGGGGCTATCTGCACCATCCTTGAATCAATGCAGGACTCCTATATTGCAACAATGATCATTGCTGTGCTGATAAGCCAGCAGCCGTCCTCAGCACAGTGCAGCCTTCCTTGTTGGCACAGGTAAATGCTGCTGGTGACAGGGGAGCCACATCTTCAGCCCTTGATGTGTGTGTGCCTCAGTTGCCGCCTGTACCAGCAACACCACCACCCTCAGGGGAGGCTCCACATACATCAGAAGTTGATGATGTGGACTTCAACATTCTATTGCGGAGAACTGTCTGGAAACATTTGTCTGTGCTACTTCGCCAGTTTCTCATTGGACCCGTGTTTATGATCATACCACCACCTTTGTCACCTGGTACTGGGTTTTTTTTTCATTCCCAACTGTTGATTGGATACATTTGTAGACTGTTTATGTGATCTAAATTCTCTATAGGAAATTTGGACCTCCTCCTCACTGGAATACTCCTCTCCTTGACATGTCACATGACATGCATCCCCCATAGACTCTGTCTGGACATGCTTCCTTTGGCTCTCAATGAATGTTGGGGTTGATTCTGTAAGAATTGCTACTTGGAATTTTCTCATTTAAACACATGTAAATAAATGCACTACCGTTGTACGTCTGTTTCAGATAGGACTAACTAGACCATTGTGGATGTGTAAATACAAAATACACAATTTAGCATCTCAAAGTAATAGCACTACAGTTGCTATCACATGCTCTGGGCGAGCATGTCTACGCATCACGTATCGCCACTGCCATGGCATCCTGTGGAAAGTTGCTTTGAACTATTGAACTTCATGGTGTGTCAATATGCATCAATAACTTGAGTGCCACACAGTGAATCAGGCCAAACAATCACTCATTTGCAGACATGGAAACATTAGGCCCTGTGAGCCACTAACAAAATGTCACCCACCCTCAGATATTTAGCTCAGTAATCACGACAATGTCATCATGCACACATTTAAGATATCACATCAGTATAATATTACTGCATGCACTGAGAACAATCAGATACCAATGTCCAGACTTATTCCTATTTTGCATGAAACCTATGCCACTGAAGATGTGGAAACTCGAGGCTACATCATGTATGTCAGCAAGGATTAACTGCAACTACTGAGTCATTTTTTTCTGTGTCAAATACTACATGGTGTCGTTAGGCACACTGGGTGACTACCTGTGTTGGCCTGTGATTCCCTTCACGCTAGGAGTATCACTTGCAGTGCCCAAATAATGGTGAAGATTCCTTAAGTGACTCCATTGCAACTTTGACTGACTTGTATCAATAGCTGTCTCACAAAGTTTCACATATCTACAAACACTGCAGGGAATTCCTACATCATGTACTCAAATCAATCAAAGCCATTATGAGAACTCTTATGCAGGAAATGATTACACATTTGTGAAAGTAGAAAAACATATATATTTGAAATTGTCATAGTCATTAACAAACACTACCCACCCTATACTAACTACACTTTCTAAACTAATCCTAAACTAGAATAACCACATATCCTACAACTACTACCTTAACACTAACTTAAATTATTTAAACTTATCTTAAAATATCCTATACATGTAGCACAAAAGGCATGGTAGACATCAACGCACTATCTCCCTTAACATACAAGTACTTCCACAATACAAGCATCAACTACACCTAAACATAAACTACACATACTAACTTAAACAAATATATATTTTAGGGGCATTTTTTGATTTTGCTCCAATGTTTTAATGTTTATAAAAACATATTAACCCCCCACCCACTAAAATTCCAAAGAAGACACTAAAGTCTAGGAAAACATTTAGCTATTTAACATTTAAACATTTAAAATAGAAAACCTACCTACACAAAATGTATCCTAAACACTAAGTCTATGATTAACTATCTAAGAGAAGTGTGAACTAAATATACATAACACCCCGTCCCCCAACAAGGTTCAAAACAAAGTTCAAAGGAGTTGGGATATCTGGAGCAGGGCCTCCGTGAGTGTGTCCTGCCATCTCAGCTGAATGGCCTGCTCCCTCTGGATTTCCTCTAACCTGGTGGTGATCTTCCTAAGTTCTTTTAAAATGAAGTACTGAAGAGGGAGCCACTCCTCTGGCTGGGCCTCCTGGCATGTGTGGCTGGTGTTGGTGCTGGTGTTGATATAGCCACAGGTACCTGTGCTGGTGAGGACTGTTGCTGGTTTGCACCTGTTGTGGTTTGAGAGGTTGAGGTGGGTCTGCTTGGTGATGGTCTTAGCCAACAAGGGACATTCCTGATCCTGCTGCCTTGGCACATGTAAAAAATGTTCCCATTTTATGGTACCCCTTTGCAACCTTTCTGATGTGGCGGTACAAGTCCCTCCGCATGTCAAATGTCTTGAAATCCTCAGCTTACATGTTATGTAAGGAGCTAATGGTAAAACATTGTTAGCACAAGTTGTACTTGCACAGGATGTGTAAAGAAATAGATCACATTATATGACACAATCATATGTGCATGACCATACCATCTCATTATATTGAGATGGATATATGCACAAAATTCTGTCACTACATGGCCGTCTCTTACTTGATCAAGGAAAATAGAGGAGTCTGATGCCATCTGTTTAGGTTTACTTTATGTAAATATGCTCACAATGAGATTACACCACATCATACCTAACAAAGAGTAACACTCATGTTTTTGTTTAGATTTCATATAGGACAAATGGTCCGGAGTCAGCCCTAAGTCAATAAATTGATTTGAGGGATTGCATTATGTAAGTGGGCAGAGACTTTCACATATGTGAAAGTGGTTGAGGTGATACAATCCTGGTAGGCTGCCTCTTATGTTGCATACTGCATTTGGAGTTACCAAAGCCACCACACTTTGCTGACTTTACTTAGTCAGTGTTAGGTAGCACATAGACCGATACGTGTATGTCAGTTATCTCCTGCAAAACATGACTAGGATAGCGTTCAAGAATGTACCCTCAAGCAACTGTAGGGAAGTGTGACGTGGCTTCTGGTTTACACTTGTAGCCTAAAACATGCTTAATCAACATTTTTCCATACGTACATCATCACAAGGCTGCATTTGGCTACACACATCATAATTTAGATAAGCATGCTGGAGCACACAGACCAAGAACGTTGTAGCGTATAATGTAGACACTCTTGCATCATGGCTCTGAGTCAGGCTCAAGTACCCCTGAGGCTGCATTACAACAGTCATACCTCACGGTAAGAAAGAAATAGACTATCTAGGTATCCATATACAAATGATGCTGATCAAACACATGAGCAGTCACACATATAGCCATGCCATCTTTTGTCTGTCATGGATCATTTACCATTTCCATCTGACAAACTAATGTTGCTAATATCCTTAACAAATTAGGTTAGTTTATGACGGCTACCCTGATGACACACAATCATTTTGTATGTAATATTTATTTTGTCTGGCATACTGCTACAGGGACAGGTATGTTGTTGACAAACAAATGAGGTGTAACCCAGTTGGTGTGTTTGCCCACCCTTATGGTCAGTCAAACAGCTATATGTTTAGCTGGAGAGATGTAAAGTATGTGCCATTTCTGGCTAAAGTATTCTACATGTCAATGCAACACATGTCACTTATTGACACACTGGGTGTCTCGGATTCCATCATAACTACCTGTACATGCATACTAACAGTGTCTGTGTGAACATATTGCACATAATCTGTACCTGTCTCCAACCTAATATTTTATCTAAGCAACTGACCACTAGCGGCACATGCTAACCAACACACATTTCACTGTAATACTACATACGTTGAAACTTAATTGAATAGCTTATTACCAATGTTGGTTCCAGCTAATGTGTTAATGTTGAACACATGCAGATTCTGCAACAGGTAATGGTTAGTGTGCTTAAAGCCACATGACTATAGATGTTCATACATGATCAAAATACTTACATGCTTACATCATGTGTGCCTGCTTACATACACTCTATATTCACAATGGGAGGCTTTTTTGTTCATTTACATTGAATCCGTAGGCAGGTTCAGTTGTGTTTAACACACTTACAGCAAATTGATAGCAGGTGATCATTAACTTCCAAATCATAATCACATTATTACATGTAACTTAGCTCACACACAGACCTAAACATTTAACATTTATGTACTCATGGCTCTTAATGGTAGCAATTGGGGTCGTGGAATGATTCCACCTCAACCCAGGTGAATGGTCTACGTCTGCCTGGTAAACATGATTTTGAACACAGCTCTGTAAACAGTGCTTTATCATATGTTTACAGGTACATCTTATACACTACGCTAACCCAGTATTTTATTTTTACATAACAGCTTAGTGACAAATATCTGATTATGGCAAAATCATTGAACACAGCTAGTCAGCATGGAGGCCTGAAGTGGATGGAGGGCGTAGTTCAGATGCAGCCATCATCACATGGATGAAGCATGTCTAAGGCATGTGATGCATTTAGTTATGCTGGGGAATATCACGTGAGGCTACATTGTACCATGACACCTAGCTGCATTGCCCTGCATCAAAATGAAAGGGCAGGAATGTGGCAGTTAAATAGATTATGGCACATTTATTTTCTTTCCACATAAGCTGATGCCATTTCAGCAGACTAGCACCAATGCATGCACCCTTGCACCATGATGCAAGGTTGAATATGTTGCATGCAGGATTGTTTTGATGCAGGAAGGGGCATATGCCTGTACATAACAATCCTGGGAGGCATTATCATCTATGTGTGCTGCAGAATGCAGCATACATAGAAAGAGGAAAAGTTCAAGGAGGTATAAAGAAAAAACTGACCGTGAACCTCCCTGGGGAGGTGCAACCTTTTGACACATCTCCAAGTATACATGCCACTGTAAATTTGGTGATGCATAACAATCCAGGGGTGTGTTGCAGGAGATCACCCACCACAATGGCCATAGAAGGCCGCTCTGACACAGAGAAAGCCAAAGCTGGCTTTTGCCCTGCCTTGGCTTATTCCATATGTTTGAGGCCATTTTAACCCAAGCAAATTCGCTTAGCAGGGACTCAAAAATATGGTTGTGCGGTTTGCACCGGAGCTATTTTAATATAAGTTATGCAATGGCCCAACAAGACTGTCAAATTTGTGCCTCAACGTTCTTTGATGTTCATTATGTCCATGACTTCCTCACATCTTTATATAATTCTTGGACATTGCAGTCATTAAAAACATACAAAATACATTTAAAAAAAGATGTGTGGTCCATGCTTTTGTTTAGCATGAATTAAATTGGTGGTTCGCAAACATCAAAGGGAACAACCATACATACCTACAGGTCTGCCAATCTTCAGTCCCAGGAGGTCAATGAGATTGGCCTCCCGTGACACCACGTCAGCCCACCTATGTTTCATCCGCCGTGCAGTATGTACTATCTCAGAGGGCTTCCTGTTGTTCCAGACAACATGCGCCCACCTGTTGTTTATATCTTTTGCAGGGTATCCTTGGTAGGTAGTGCATCAACAACCAGATGAGCCCACCCAACTACAGCTCAGAAAAATTCTTACCCACCTCGACATGTCCCTCTCCCTCCCACTAACACTATGAAAAATAACTAAACACCCAATTCAGTTAACCTAAACTAGGAGAAAACCCCACAAAAGACAAACTCCAAACAATACAGCGACAAATACGTAATAAAACTAAACAAAAGAACAATAATGGGCAACAATGACACAATCTAGAGACACAGAACACACACAGACAAGACCAAAAAACCAATTGCAGATAGCTTTAAAAAAAACTCCAGCACCAAGCACAGACTAACAGAGTAAAAGAAAGTGAAAGTAACTTCACACTTCCTAGAATGCAGCCTGCCACACCCATTGAGTAATTTCCTGGCTTAGTTGCCACCTGTTTTTTACAAATGCATAGTTTTTTCAGATGCTTCAGTAGTCAATTTGATATTGTAACATGAACGCACAACTCATTGGCACATATGCTGGTTTGTAAATGCATTTGCCTTGATGCACGATTACAACTAGCGCAACAAGTCCAATGCACCACACGTCAGGGCCAAAGCGAGGTTTGTGACACATGCAGCTGGCCCAATATGTGGTATGTATTGTAGATGTCAGTGAAAAAACAGATGTCACAGCTTGTACCAACTAGCAGTGTTCCTACGGTTATAGTAGATAGGTCCAAAGGTTGGTTACATGTATCTTTTAACTGCTCATAGTGTGCTTAGGTTTGACACTATACCATATTATAAGTGACATCCAGAGTTACAATTTATTGAGTGTAACAACATACTTTTTCTAATGTATTGAGGCATTGAGCCAATAATTTACATTTAGTGGTTTGCATTTGTCTTGTGGGTACATTATTAGCCAGAGGGAGGATGCAGTCATTGAACTTATGAATAACTACATCCAATGTTGAATAGTACTTGGCACCATTGTGGACTGGGTTGGCAGCACTTGTCAGGTCTGTGTGAAAAAGGGCGATGTCCAGGTGAGGATAATTGCTGGGTCAGCTGATGTAGGCATGTAAATTGTCAATAATCATGAGTGACACAATGTTTCACAAATCAATGCATTACCTCTTGCTGCATCAGTTATAAGCTCCTTGAATGTTGCACGGTGCAAGTGTGGCTGCGTAGGCCCTAGCCAGCCAAAACATCAGTGTGGCAGGGGATGCAGCATGATTCAATTGTGTTTGGTTCTCGATAGTACGTTGGTTGCAGTATCCTTTCACACACAGCCATTCATTGGGGAGTATATCAGTATATCAGTGCTGGGTGACTATGCACAGCCCATGCACCACTGCTTACCATCACAGGACATTTGTGGAACTCAACTATGATGCACATGGATGGGGTGGGCCTCGGTCCATAAGCATCCTCAATGGTGCAGTAGGCAGGGACAGCCCTCCTGATGCCGTAAAGGCAGCAGTGTACTCCTGCAGCATAGGACACTTCTCTCCAGGACTGTCCGAGGCCCGTGCACTTTCAAGACACACTGGTTGTTGGCTGGGGTGGGACTCGGTCCCACAGCATCCTCAGTGATGCAGGAGGCAGGGACAGCATTCTTGCTTCCATATGGCAGCGTTGCACTCCAGCAGCACAGAATGCTTCTCTCCAGGGCCACACGAAGCCCTGTGCACTTTTGGGACACACTGGTTGTTGGCTAGAGTGGGACTAGGCCCCCAGCATCCTCAGCGATGTAGGAGGTGGGGGACAGCCCTCCTGATGCTGTAAAGGAAGCGTTGCACTCCCCCAGCATGGGACACTTCTCTCCAGGGCCGTCCGAGGCCCGTGCACTTTCAGGACACATTGGTTGTTGGCTGGGGGGGGACTTGGTCCCCCAGCATCCTCAGCAGTGCAGGAGGTGGGAACAGCCCCTCTGACACCGTAAAGGCAATGTTGCATTACCAGGGCCATGCCTGGGCAAAGTCTGGGCCAAGGGTGGGCCCATCTGCACCCGTCAGCAGCAGGAAGAGGCAGGGCAAGACCACCCCACTTGGCTTACATCTTTGATTGCAGTGGAGGAGAGGTTGACTGTCTGGAGGAATTCACCGTCCGGGTTCAGTGTGCAAGACAAGGTACTTTTTGATGCCCTACTCATTCTTTGAGTGATACGAGCACCTGCTTTAGCCTTACACCTGCTCTGTGACTTTTTAATGGCCCTTTTCTAAACAGTGTTTAGGTTCTAACCTGCTCAAGGTGGTAAATGGTGCTTAAAGCCCCCACAAACATGGGGAAGAAGAAAGGGCCTTCCACTAAAATCCTGCCCCGCCTGCTGCCCCTCTTACTCAAGTGATGAGGGTGGTATCTAAAGAAAGAGAGCTTAGTGAAAGGAGGCTTTCTCTGAACAGGGATAGTCTCCTCCCTCTTTCCCATGGGCCACCAGCCTGTAATGGAATGGGGGGGGTTCACATGGCTGTCAGGGGGAAGATCAGGGGGGAGATATGGCTGACAATGGTCATTCCTTAATTTCTACAACACTGGTTGTTAGTCCTAGGTCCAAGCAGAAGAGGAAAACTTGTGCCTCAGCCCAGCCTTCTGATGAGGCTACGTTGGTTGTTCAACCTACTATTAAGCCAACTGGTGATGAGTGGCATCCTTTCTCTAGGAATGTTTCTCTTAGGGATCTTGAAGCATTGTTAAATACCAAGCTGGAGCCAATACTGTCAAGGCTCTCCCTCTTTCAAGACAGGGTTTTGGAGGTATTATCATTATCAAATAAGGGGAGGGCGATTGCCAGGAGCAGGGTCATTCATATGAACATCAAAGGCCCACTGATCCCACTTGCTCTGGTATGGACCCCACCTCAAATCACTTCACTGCTAATCTGGGCCCTCTCCCGGTTGCCCCAAGTCCTGGGCATGCAACAGAAGCACAGGGATTAGTTGCTCCCCCCGCTCCTTAGTTGGTAAAGGGAATAACCTGTGCCCTTTGTCCCCTTCTAACTCTGGGGTTGTGCTTCATTTGCCACCTGAAGTAATCCCCTATGTCATTGTTTTGTGAAACTTACCCCCACTCTAATTCTCCTGTTGAATCATTTTAGAAGCTGAAGAATAAGGTGGTGCATTGGTTCCGTTTACATTTGTCTTGTAGTCGGGGTGAGCGAATTCCATTATTATGGCCCATGGAGTAAGTTGGATAGGCAAGGACAGAAAATCACAGGCTGGTGACTGCGCGGTGGTTAATGTTAACAATCGTGGCATGTGACTGAACTCCATGCAGCTGCTCACCGACCCATTTTAGGCAGTCCAGGGATAGTTGCCCTCCCTTTGTGTTTCTTCTATAGACCGGGAAGATCAGCTTGTTCATTAGAATTACAAAGCTGTTTTAGGGGGTCTCATCCACTTAACGAGTGCCCTGTATTTAGGCTGCCCCCCCCCCCCTTTGCGCACCTTTAACAGATCTCTACCCTTGAGTTGTTTGGAGTCATGTGATTGACTACACCCATGCGATTCTTCTCAGCTTTCCATGCCCCCCCACCCCTGCCACTGTGGTTACCCTTCCCCATTCTCTTAAAGGCTATAGTTTACTGTCATGGATATCATAGGTCTTTCCTCTAAGTTCACTGATCTAAGATGGTTGCAGTTTAGTATATCTTTTCACATAATTTGCCTCCAAGAAACATGGCAAACCAAAAACAGCTTTTTACTGGTTTGTTATATCAGTTATTTTGAACCAGCAGTGCCTTCAATGGTAGGTAGGGCCAAGGGGGGCTTAAATATGTTTATTACAGTGGAACTAGGTGGTTATATATGTGATCTTCACTGGCAGGTGTTCACAATGCAGGGGTTACGGCTATCATTGCTGGGTTGCTCACCGTTCGTGTTAATGAATTTTTAGAACACCAAGGGGGGGGCGTTTTAAGGCCTGTTGTGTCTCTCGCCTGGACCGTGTTCTGAGTTCATAGTCTGATAAGGGCAATGGGCGAGATCTAATCATGCCTGCTAGGGATTTCAATTGTCATTTATGTGACCCCCATCAGGATTGTGACGTTTTAAATCATAGTTGTTTGCTCAAAGAAGGGTTATATTTAGAACATTTGACTGAGGGCTAGGAGCTCAATGAGCTCTTGGAGTCTCACAATTTGTTTTTTGCCCTAGAGAAATTGCTGAACTCCACCCAACCCTACAATTTGCCTGACTTTTAAAGGGACGGGTTGTAGGTTGTTTATTAATTATATATTTGCCTTTGCCCCACTATACCTGTTGATTTCACATTTTAACATAATTTTGAGCCCTTTTAGTAATCACAATCCCTTCTCCTTAACTTTAGAAGTTTCCAAGGCCCCTCGATCACAGCAAAGAGGGGCTCTTACGAGGCTCTCCATTGTTGACCAGGGCAGGAGGCTGAAATGGTCCCAGGTGGACCCTCAGTGCTTCTAAGCTTCCCTTTTTGCAACCCATTTCCCTGGGATAGAAATTTGTCTAGACAGTGATGTAGGGGGGTTTTGGAAGCCTTTAACAGGGTTCTTAAGCTAATGACAGTAACCGCCTCTAGGAGGACGGCCCCGCAAAACCCCAAATGGCTTGATAGGGACTGCTCGAGAATCCTGCGCCAGCTGAAGGCCTTTCTGAAGCAGACACCAAGGGATGGACAATTGATCAAAGGTTGCAGGAAGGCCTATAAGCAGGCTCAAATTGCTTGCAAACATTACATGCAGGAGTTAGCCTGGGAGGAGCTGTGCCAAGCATGTGATACAGGGGAAAGTTCTCTCTTCTGGAAAGTTGCTAACATGTCTTGCTTTGCGGATGGCTCTGGCCTGCACGTATGCCATTGCATCTCGGAACAGCTGTGGGTCGGCCATTTTGAAGGTGTTTTTAACCAGGGGGACCGTGAGGGTGACATAATTTCGGCTGTAGAAGTCATAACTTGTAACCCAGTGGTTTTTACATTAGATCAAGATACACTCTGTATCTTGACCCTTTTGAGCAATTAGGCCCCACGGTCTGATAGTATCCGGCCAGCTTTGTTTAAAGCCAATGTGGAGGTTTGGGTTCCACTTTTGACCCAGGTCCTGTTACGCTCCTGGTCCACAGCCTTGATTTTTCCTATTTTTAAGACGGGGACAAGGACAATACACAATGCTACCTTTTAATATCTTTATTGGATGCGGAGGTCAAGGTGCTGGGGAGGGTGATTTTAAATAGGCTGAGGGAGTGGGCAGAGGTGATAACACTCTGAGTCATGTTCAATATGGTTTTAGAGTGGGGAGGTCTATATCAGACCAGTGTCTGAACATCCATTTAATTATGTAAAAAAATACAGTTGCCTGGTCTGAAGCTTTACATTTGGTTTTTATGGACTAGATGTTGTCATTCGATAGGGTGAACTAGGTGAAACTCTGGGTTTTGCTTAGGGAGATGGGGGTTGACCACAATATTGTGGCCCTTATCGCCAATCTTCACTCAAACACCTCTGCTTCGGTGTGTTTTTCTCAGGGCATTGCCTGTACTTGCTCATTTTTTACCAGCTATGGCGTTCATCAGGGATGCATTCTTGGCCCTTTTTTATTTACCCTCTAAGTGAATGGGCTTGATTCTGCTTGACTATCAGTCTCGGCAGACTGCCCTAAGGGTTGAGATAGATCTCTTCCTGTTTTATTGTATGCAGATGATGCGGTCCTTATGGCTCTGACCGCCTATGGGTTGGATCTACTCTTGGCCAGGTAGATGTCATTCATGGGGAACCTTAATTTGTTGGTTAATTTCTCAAAGTCATAAGTGATGGTAGTGGGCCCAACATCCACAAGTAGCAAGACCTTTAAGGTGGCTAACTTTACTCTGGGTAAACGTTAGGCTTATAAGGAGATATGGCCTTCACTATCCTTGACAAGGTGTAGATATCATAAAGGAATGTTTTTGGTGGCAGCGGGATTTTTTTGAAGGGTCAGAAAAAGGGAGAATTATCTGGCTGTAGTTCCCAATGTCTCACAGTCAACAGAAAGGCTAATGGAGCTTCAGAGGTTTTCAAGCAAGCATAGTTTCTTTCCTGCAAAGAAGTAGAGCAGCTATGGGTCATATCAAAGAGGCAAAATGTCAGAATCTTACATAGGCCAAGGCAAGTAAGAAGATTCAAATTATATTTTTTCAAAGAAAGGAGGGAGGAACGTTGACATTTTTCGAAGACAAGGGGAGATTAGTAAAAGACAACCCATGGGTTTTGCAAACAATATACAAAGAGTTATGTGGTCCAGTGTGCAAAGGGGCCTGTTCAGTTAAAACAGCCAAAAGAGCCAAAAGAGCCAGTTTTTGTCCAGGAACAGGTCACTTTGTGGATGCAGAAGTGGAGCAAATGTTATTTTAAAGGTGTGATTGTTCAGATGTTGTAGAATTTGAGGACATTTATTATTTTGCACTTTCGGGTGGGTAAGAAAAATAAGGGCTAGAGGCTGGTTATATATGTATGGGATCTGAATTGGTTTATGGAGCATCAGGTATTGAGCATGGATGGCATCAATCTTCTTTGAGGGATTTTTCTGACGGGAAAGTGGCTTGTGAAATTAGATCTAAAGGATTACTTCCGTATGGTTCCCATGGATAGAGTCAGTCGTAGGCACCAGATTAGGTGGTCAGGGTGTCATTCTCAGTTCCTATGTCACTCGGTCGATCTGGCTTTTATACAATAATATCAAGGATGTTAGGTCTCTTTTCTTCCTCAGTTCAGTTGGTTTTTCCATGTTTGCATCATTACAGGTATCTGCAATAACTCAAGGCAAATCATCTGTGGAAAATCCGTTAGTATAGAGATTTGCTATCAATGATGAAGGATGATAAAGAGAAGTTGATGTGGTTCTTGGAAAACTAGAAGTTTGGAAAGGTTCAACTATTTTTTATGTGAGATGAGAGTTTTAGTGGAATCAATGTTAGCCTGTACGGCTCTGGAGCAAGGTTAAGTCTTTTGGAGACTGGCAGGAGATGGTATTTGGAGGAGAAACAGTTTCATATGAATTGTTTGGATATTAAAGTGAATTATTTTGTTCACAAGAGTTTCATCAATGGGATACACAAGTGTTCAGTTCTCTTTAAATTGGACAATCTGTAAGCAGTACATTACATAAGTAGTTTGTCAGGAAGCAGGTTGAAAAACTTGTCAGAGTCAGCAAAGGAACTTTGGCATTTTTTTTGGAAACATCTGTTCTCTCTCTGAGCCAAGTCAAGAGAATTGGGTAACTGACTGGCATTGGAGAAAAATAAGGGATTACAGCAATTAGAGCCTGAGCCAAAAATAGTTCACCAAAATTCAAGGGGCTTGGCGTCCTTTGGAGGTGCATCTCTTTGCGTCCAGGTTAATGATTCAACTTCAGAGTTGTTTCAGTTGGAGACCAAATACAGGGATTTGGCAGTGGATGCTTATCTACAGGAGCTGAATCTCCTTAGCAGCTATGTATTTCCCCCATGTCAATGATTCAAAGAGTTCAGGTCATGGTCAGGAGTTTGCTACTCAGTGAGGAGAGCTATGACTATGAAGAGGGTTTTTTGGGGCAGACGGGCTCTTGGAAGATACTTTGAAAGCTGCCAATTGTTGGGTTCATTATTTGTCGCAAGTTTTTATTGGAAACCATTCAAACATGAGGTATCTACAGTTTTGAGGAGCTTTGAACAGGGATACAGGTAGCCTCTGGCCATGGCCTAAAATGTAGATTCTTCATGTGTTAATGTTAGGAAAATCTTGATTTTATTGAAGACACAGAGGCTAATATTATGCCACCCTTCTGCTCTATTTTAGTGCTTTGAGACATTAAGAAAATAAGATATTATGTTTTAAAGGGGTGGAATATTTCTCAGTGATGTTTCAATTATTTCCTGATTTGAGCGTGGTTTTCATCTGTTTATTTTCTGTTGCTAGGTTTGCTCCTTCTTTGTTTTTTAAGAAGATGGGCGGTGAAGTTTTGGAATAAGGTGGATAATATCCTGCTTAAAGGAGTTTTCTGCTTTCAAGATTTGATGTCCTCCCTTATTGTCATGGAGCAGGAGCTAAGACAAAGGAATGGAAGTGGTGAGGGTGTATATGAATGTATGTATTCTGGAATTTAGAATTTTTTGCTGATGTTCTTTGAAAATGCTGCAGTAAACAGGCTTATGCATACCTTTAGCCTACATGTCTTTAAGAAAATCCAATTCTCCTATTATAATCTCTTGAAAATGGGAAACAGCCATCACATCGCATGCATTACAACACATGTGATTACAACGCGGTTGTTACAATGACTGCGTTGTTACATCTAAGTACCCTTACAACACAAGTTGTTACAATGACTTGCTCTAGCGGGTGCTCTAAACTAAGGAATAGTATAATTACTATTCCGACATCTTCCATACTGTTGCACACACTGGAGTTAGAATAGTAAATTATACTATTCCTAAGTCCAACGTGCCCCATAGAGCAAGTCGTTGTAACGATTTGCATTGCAATGGTACCGCGATATAACAACGCGGTTGTTATAACGACTGTGTTGTAATCGCATGCATTGTAAACGCATGCAAAGTAAACAACTATATTCCTTGGAAATCTACATTGACAGATAGCACTCAGTACAGCAGCAAATAAAAAGATCAAAGACAGTCACCAGATATGTACTGGCCCTCACAAAGATATAACACCCTGTGCAGAAGCAAGCTATTTACGTGCAGTTCTAGAAAAAATAGTGCCTAGGCATTCAAACTGATGTGAGTCAGTCATTTATGTTCAGGAAGTGATCTAGCTAAACGTAAAGGGCAATTTCAAAACAAACAAGAAAGAGGGAAAATAGAATCGTTATACCATGTGGAAGCAATCGTAATATTGCACTGCTGGCAAAACAAATTGAAGAGCACACGATTCATACCACACAAGGTTTTCATACACACCAAATCATGAACGCAAACACACACTCTAGAGACATTGAGAAGAGAAGGATCCCAGTAATGAGGGACTGAATAGATTCTAGGTTGTGGGGGAAGTTCATATACTTCTCTTCCAGATCTACAATTAAAATTCCTGTACCTTTTACTAGCAGCTTTGCTGCCACCAACTGCTGGCTTCTCCATGGGCTGGTAAGAAGGTATTAGCAATTCTTTGCTAACATTGGAGGTCCATTTTGACTATATCCCCATCACAGCAGAGCAAAAAATACACATTGTTTTTTCCTCTAATGAAAAGGATGATGTGGTAATGCTAGGAAGACTAATGTAATCTTCATTATGCTCAGTCATAATCGGCTTTATTACAGTCTTTTAGTTTCCTGCTTCTCTAGTCAGAGGAGGTGAAGATTTTTAGTTAAAAGTACAAACAATTGCAGCAACTAAAGTTTCTGTGCTACATTGCGTGAAAGGGAGAAAGCAGAATAGAACAGTAGCACATCTATGAAGATATGGCACTATTTTCCTCACACCCTGCGCTGGCATACTTTAGATTGCCATGCACTGATGCACACACCCTTGCACCGTAGGGCAAGGATGTGTTCGTTCTGTAAGGAATCATTTTTCCACTGGAAGGGGTTCCAGTATAACAACTATAATTTGACTCTTTCCCTGCTTCATATGTGCACTGTACAATGCAGCATACATGCAAAGTAGGAAAAACTAGGAGAAACCTGCTGAAGAGCAAATCCTTGTCTACGAATGTTTGTAAGTAGGGATTTGTGCCATATCCATGAGTTGTTGCATGGGAACATCGATCTATCACCAGTGGAACATCCCATTAATGCAAAGCTACACATAGCACAACTCTGCATTTCTTTGGGAAACTGTCCCAGGTTGGATAGGAAATATCAGCATAACACTTTGCATCGGATTTGCATTACAAAATTAAAGCAAGCCCCCTCTCAAAGAGTTAGCAAATCTGGGCCTGGGTGTAAATGAGTGGAGGTGAATCTTACATCAGATGGGTGGGAAGTGGACACGTGTTACATTATCAGTATTGGGGAAGACAGCGTGCCTCATACTCAAAGCGGTATGGACTGGGACAAGAAAGAGTATAAAGCTGTACAACAGGGGTCTCCAACCTTTTCTGTAGTGAGAGCTACTTCTGCTCAAGGAAAGTCTTCTCGAGCTACTAGCACATTTTATAACTGTAAAATAGTGACTACACTATGACCACCCAAAGCAAGATTTTCAGTAGTTACCACCCAAGTATACCAAGTGCGGTTACCAGCAGAAATGCTGGGAAAAAGTTCATCAATATTAAATGTCTCCACTTGACTTACAAAGTAATGTTCAAATCTTCACATGCCCAGTGGCACAAAGAACATAAGCACAGCAGTACGTCTTCCCAGCTCAGCTTGAATTATCATTCACCGGTTTCTGAAAATGCTAATTTTCCTATCTAATACCACTTTCCACTGTGGGCAAACAAACTCAATTTTCCAGAAGAAGACCCATTTTTGAAAACTAAAACTGCCTTTAAAATATCAGTTTTCAGTTTTTGAGAAATGCACAGTCCCAAAACATCAGCTTGTCATTTTCATCATGTACGCCCATGTACAAATGTCTAATATGGACAGACTACTTTGAATTCCCAGGTATTACAGTCATATGCAATGGATGATCACCATAGCACCACGGATGCCTGGATTATGCCAGTAATGCCCACCATTCTACTAGGGCCACAGTTGTGCCAAGGCTGAAAACCATAAGGATCAGGGATAAGACCATATATCAGTCATGACCATCAATATGCCAGGAATTGGTGAATATTGGCCAGTCATGATCTTAGTAGGTCTTTAATGGCTGCCGGTATACCACAACTAGACCAAAAATACAAAAATAGTCAAGGATGACCATTATTATGCCATTGGCACTATTATGCCAGGAATGGAGACAACTATGCCAAAGATAACACTCTTATGATGAGGGCTAGCATATATATATGGCAGTTCTTGGCACCAGGCGTAGTTTCAGGAAGCAATAGTGTTAAGTTTGGGCACACACATAAATGTTGATGAATCTCTTAATTTTCCTGGTCTGGATCATACCCTGTTCTCCTCAGGTCTTCAACTGATCATGCATTTAACTGACACATTTTCGTTCTGACTCCTGCAGTCCCACACTTTGGTGGGTCAGCACTGATTACAGCTCAGAATACTGCTGCCATACATTTTTGATGGTGCACTGTTCACACACATGTTGTGACTGATAAAGGATGGACTACAACATGGTCAATCTCCTTGTGGCTTAATTCTATTGAGATTGAATACAGACTGTCTTGTAGCAGGCCCTATAAACTGACACAGTGTGTGTTTGTGTGTTATTATGAGTTACTGTCATAAGTTTGTCTCGCTGTCACTCTAAGGGTCTTGAGATGATCAGTGCTACCTTCTTTCATAGGCACCTACTCTCTGAATTTGATATTGGGCTTGACTTCACCTCAGAGAGCTACTTTGAAGGTACTGGCGAGCTACCAGTAGCTCCCGAGCTACTCGTTGGAGACCCCTGCTGTACAATATGGAATACTGCAAAGAAATACAATCATTATCAACTTTTACATTCTCTCTCCTTATTAGAGCCAAGTCTATTACCATTGACACCTCTCATCTCACCCACTGTGCCACAATTACCACAAGACGATGTTTATCTATTCACAACACCTATGAGTTGCCACTCATCAAAGTCACCCTCAACCTAATCAGGGAACCAGTACTACCAAACACACATGTAATCTAAGTATACACATCGCCCGCACCATGGCAAACGATTCCACTAATCTGACTCTGTCTACCTAGTTCACTATCAGTGGCGGCTCGCCGAGGGAGTGCTGCTGGGTGGGGCGGGGGAAGGGCAGGGTGGGGGGTAGTGGACTTGGACAAACGACGGACAGAGCTCAGAGTAAGGCTTACTCTGAGTTCTGTCTGTCGTATGTCTGCGTCCGCTTCCCCCCACGCGGCCCCTCCCCCACCCCGCCCCACCGCCCTGTAGCACTACCTCGGCGTGCCACCAATGTTCACTATCCTTACCCCTATCATCCTTAGGTTTACGTGCAATTGCCTATGTTCATTCCATCTATATCTTATGCATGATTTTATATATGATGTATGATTATGTATGATTTCTGGTATGTCGTGTACATGATTACCCACTTAGAACCAATAAAAGCTTTGAATACTACTCCTACTACTACTACTAATAATAATAAGAATAGTAGTGGTAATAATAATAATACTAAAAATAATACTAATACTACTACTAATAATAATATTAACAATAATAATACTGAAAATAATACTATTACTATTACTACTACTAATAATAATAATAATAATGATAATAATAAGAAGAATAGTATTAGTAATAATAATAATACTGAAAATAATACTATTACTATCACTACTACTACTACTACTAATAATAATAATAATACTGAAAATAACACTAATAATACTACTACCACTATTACTAATAACAATACTACTACTACTACATCTACTAGTACTAACAATAATAATAATCAGTAATCTGGAAAAGACAAAACACTATTCGTGTTCAACAGAGACACTTCCGTATAACAGCAGCTCTTCGAATATTAATATAGGTTACATTTTTGGGGAAAACTTTGCAACTTGTTTTTTTTTCCCTGAAGAATGCAGCAAACAGGAACGATTTCTGGCCACGTCTCTGGCTTCAGAAAAGATAATAGGCGAAGTGGAAACAGAGCGTTTAAATTCCGAGCAGGGCCTCCGATGCAAAATGAGGGCAGATCTCTCCTGGCTTTTTCATAGAAATGGTATCTCGGCATCAGGCCCGCTGCTCCGGCAGCCAGGGCCAGACTGAAGGGCTTTTTAAATTATAGCAGAGAGCTGAGGAGTAGGTTCTGACCCGCTGCCATTTCAGTCGCATTCTTAAAATTATCTTGAGCCCCGGGAGGAGCGGCTTCTGTCGCACCTCGGAGCCTATTTCATGTTTATCGGCATTAGCCACAATCCGCATAAGAGCAATTACATTTAGAAATGAAAAAACAATTTAATCCTTTCATAGAATTTCCCAGATTTCACACTCTGAACTTCATTAAATATATTTTCTAATCTACCATTAGGCAACCAGAGACATTATTGTTGTCAGTCGAGCCTTGTTAAAATGGGATTGGCACCGCACAGCAGATCAAAACATGTTGTTTTCGGCTGCTTTGCCCCTTCACTAGTTTAAATTATAAGACAAGAATTAATCAGAATTTTATTAAAGGTCTCAAAAGTGTGCCATAAAACGGGGGGGAAATGCTAATACTTTAAAAGAAAGTCGCTTGTAGTTGGATTAGAGCGCAGATTACCTCCTGCCATCAAATTACCATGAGAATGATTCTTTTTATCTTCCTTTATAATGCCGCAGTTCGTGTTTTTCAACAGCACGCTTATCTGAAATCAAAGCATGTGCCTGGAGTAAATAAGAAGCAATAAATTCAGCATGCATTCTGCACAAAACACAGAGCAGGCATACAAACAGGGATCAAACGTAATTTCTCTTTCCTATTTTTCCACTCTTTGTCTTCTTTGCTACAGGTGTTGTAGAGATTTTTTCCCAGCTTTGTAAAGACATTTTATATTTTGCACTTAGTAGTGTACGTCTTTTTTTTATTATATTTGCTCGGCGTGCCTTAATCACATATAAATCATTTACATTTTGTGGCTTCCTTTTCCAACGACTGTATTTCGACAAATGCGCCAATTATAAGATTACGAGAACAACGTTTTAAAAACAATAAAATGAACCCGCCGAACGAAAATGATTTGTTTAGTGTTTCAACAGAAAGTCGTCCATAAAATAATACAGCGTAATACAAATTGCATAGCAGCATAAACTATAAATTGCATGCAACATATATCAGCTCCTGTGCCATGTGTTATGTGAAACATTTACTAGCAGTGTATAGAACAAAGATGCCGGAAAATGGCCGTCTCTGCAGATGCCAGCCCCACTTTTTGCCCCATTTAAGACTGCTAGACGCTGGCTATAGACTCTGATAGTGCACTGGGACCTGCTAAACAGACCCCAGTGCTGGTGCTCTTTCCCTTAAAAGTGATATGAATTGGTACACCTAGTTGGAAAGGTACTTTTCCCCCTTATGGCACCAATGGTACCCTTGGCAAGGGTTGTAAAGGGGTCACCAGGGCTGCAGCACTGTCTGTGCCACCCTGTGTGACCCAAGTAAAAGTGTGTCTGCAAGCCTGCCAGTCCAGGTCTGCATTAGCAGCCTGTTTGCTTGAGAGTGACTCTGCACACACCGTGTGCTGCAGAGCCACACCACTGCCTTAATGTAAGTAAGTCACTCTTAAGGTTGTCCTCCTAAACCTAGGAGGTAGAGTGCATTATATGAAAGCTGTGGATATGTATGTTTATACATATATATCCCTACAGTAACTGTGTAAAGCAAAGTTTTACAGGAAGTGACCAGCGGTCCAAAGAGTAACATGGTATGGCTCCTGAGAAAACTCGAGATAACAAGCTCCATTATTGAATTTTCAAAGTGTGACATGTTTGTTGTCAAACACAGTACTTTTTCACCCCCAAGATAATGCTGATGTCAAGGGTGAGCTGACATGCACAGTGACGCCACCTTGAGTGAGTGCCTCCCCTAGAATACAGTAACCCAGTTCCTAGGTGGGCTTTCCAGAGCAGTTTGTCACCAAGACAAGAGACTGCCCTCCTAGTGGGATCTGCTAGCACTTCCCCAGGATGGAAACAAAGTCCTGGGCAGGAAGGAGGTCACACCTCCTACCTCCCAGGATGGCTAGTGTTAATAGTCATTAAGCAGTAAGCCTCAAAGGCTATCACCACCCTTGATGTGTAATTTCTTTTCCCCTGCTCGAGCACAAAGCTGTTCCCACCTTGTCCTGCCTAGCAGGTGGGAAATTTGATTATTCAGAAGGTGTACACCTCCAACAAGGCTAGTCCCACCTTTAGGGCGGGCTAGGAGATCTGTACAGTCAAGGAAGTGTTCTGCCATGTTGGGAGACCCTAAATTAGGGGACTCTTGGTAGAAAGGCAATGTAAACCCACAGGATGTTGTCACCTCAGGGGCGGGTTAAGTGTAGGGACCAGTAGCCCATTATCCTCTGTCCTTTATTCCCCGGGATTTAAAGGGCTCCCGTAACACCAGAACCTCGGTTCTGACTTTGAATCAGAGAAGAGGCACAAGGAAGATGCCGTCACTGATAACAGGACTTTGCACACTGCGGCAGCGTAAAGAAACAACACTCACTCTTCCATCCCCTGGACCGACTTATCCAATTTGAGGCCCATCTCGTTACTCCCTTTTTTAGGGAAGGTGATAGAGAAGCATGTCAATAAACAGATCTCACATTACATTGAACAGTTTGGCAAGCTGGATAGTTCCCAGTTTGGCTTTAGACCCAAACATAGTACTGAATCCGCCTTGCTATCTGTGACAGATGACCTTCACATGTATCAGGACAGAGGGTACTCTGTGATCCTGGTACTGTTGGATTTATCGGCGGCGTTCGATACCATATCTCACAAAATCTTAATCGAACGTCTGCCCGCTATTGGGATTGAGAGCATAGCGTTAACTTGGCTAAAGAGTTTTCTATCTGACCGCACCCAAACTGTTAGCATGGGCTCATTTCGTTCAAAAGAAACTTACATCACCAAGGGGGTGCCACAGGGCTCTTGTCTAAGCCCTACTCTTTTCAAAATCTATGTGGCACCCCTGGCCAGCATATTGAGAAACTATGGGTTCGTCCCTGTCTCTTATGCTGATGATACGCAGCTCTTATTCCCTTTTAAACATCTCACCGACGAAGTGAAGACAGCCTTCTCAGACGGCATGAAAGCGGTAGCGAATTGGATGAAGTCCAACTACCTTCAATGCAATGTGAATAAAACCGAAGTAATGCTCCCTGGGGAGGTTAGAAATCAGTGGACTCCTGAGTGGTGGCCATGTGAGCTTGGTCAAGTACCTGAATCGAAATTGGTTGTAAAAAACCTAGGGGTTCGTCTTGATCGGGAGCTCACCTTTAAACAACACGGCAATTGGGTGATCAGCCAATGTTTTCATGCTATCGGACTATTACGTAAGGTGTTTCCACTATTACCAGATGCCACTAGGAAAACCTTGGTACAGGCTCTAGTGTTGAGTCGCCTGGATTACTGCAATGGACTCCTATTGTCAGCTAACCAGGGAGTCCTAGATAAACTCCAGGTGGTACAAAACACGGCGGCTAGACTTGTGCTGAATGCCCCCCCAAGAACACCTTCTAAACCACTCCTCGATAAACTACACTGGCTCCCAATTCATAAGAGGATTACTTTTAAGACATGCTGTCTTATTTACAGAACCATGCATGGATCCGGACCCTCTTATTGGAGAGACAAATTCATTCCTTACAGCCCCATTCGGCTCCTCAGATCTAGTAACCAACTCTTACTCAAAGTACCTACCATTAAGAGGAACAGACAGGGTGGGAAAGCCCTGTCTGTGGTAGGTCCAATATTATGGAACAAACTTCCTCTTGAGCTCAGGCAATGCTCGGAACTCCTGGCTTTTAAGAAAAAACTTAAAACGTTTTTGTTCCAATAATTCATCAACCACTTCAGTATTACATGTCGAGTTGAGCTGAATTGTACCATCGCCTCCTGTGACTGCCAATATTTCTCTTCCTCTCTTTTTCTATGCGCAGAGATACTCTTTTAAGAGTCGATTCTAGCGCGATATAAATCCATAAATAAAATAAATAAATAAAAAAATATCTATTTAAGTGCATTATAACCTCGCGTTAAATGCTAACTTTAAAACGGCTGCTTAGAAAAATGTTGTGTTTGGTGTCAAAAACCTTAGAATCATACCTCCTTGCCAGTAACTGGTGGGGGAGGTATGAGTCCACCCTTCTAGAGGGACTTATGTGAAACACCGGTACATTCGGGATCAGCTTTCTCAACCTGGGCATCACAAAATGGATGCTGCCAGCCACAGACACGAGTCTGCCCTCCTGTTGCTGAGCCAAGCTCGAGCAGGGGAAGGTTTGACAATAGGTTTCCTGTCACACGGAGGTGTGACCACCTCCCAGACAGGATTTAGTGTATTGGGGCTGGGTGGGTACACTCTGAGAGTGTTTGAAGTCTGCACTGGGGGCACATTTGGTGTCCCTGTGCATAGTCCACTTCAAACCGGTTGCAGGAGCCAATGGCTCCTGCTCTGGTGTAAAACTGGACAAAGGACATGGGTGTAGCCCCCCCTCTGTCCTGACCCTCCCATAGGTGGGTCCCGAGAGTTTGTCCTACCCCGTCCTTGGGTATAAAGTAGGAACCTCTGACTACAGGACTTTAGATTTAACCTGGACTAAACTCTGCTTCAGAAACCAAGTACTTTGACGATCTACACTATGCTGGATGACTGAAGAATCTCCCTTGGAGTAAAGGAGTTACTCCCCTGCAGCTGCAGGCACCTAAACGCATTGGATGGGTTTGCATCTCCTGAGCTTCTGAGGACTCCAAATATATCTGCAACACAGGAGGTGGGTTCCTAAGGTCTCTGAGGTTGATCTGCTCTCTCAGCAACTCTGAGACCAGTATCCCTTGTGCGGACCGTGCAACCTGAACCCCTGTGCACCGTGTACTTTTGAAGCAGCATATGCTTTTCGGCAATCCCTGAGGCTGTTCTTTGGGCTACTTGTAGTCCTGACCCCGAGCAGTATTTTCGCTGAAGATTTCTGGCCTACGCTCCACAAGTGTTCCGTGGGCTGGTATTTCGTGATTCAGCTCGAGGTCCCTTCGCGATCCCTGGTTCGTTGGCCTGTGGGTCCCTGTGAAGGTAACTTTGACTTTCAGTGGGCTTTCCTGGTTGCTCCAGATGTGCCCTGACTCTCCATTGCTTGGAGAGTCCCCAGGACCTTGCTGGTCCTCACCGAAGCTTATTTCCTCTGCCCTCGTGGGTTGCAGTTGCCAAGGCTTGTTGGTGTTAAATCCGGACACTGACCCCCTAGCACTTGACATCCTTTGTGGGACAGCTCACCTCTGGACTTTGGTTGTCATCGACATCTCCTGGTACCTGTGGATGCAGAGTCAAGCATCGCATCTTCTCACCTGAAGCACCCGACATCGGTGGGCATTCGTCTATCGTGCCCCTGGTCACCCTGAAGTGACCCAGACTCTGTCCCTTCTGCTTTCAGTTTCTTCTCACCTCAGATCCAGGCTTGGATCCCACCAGACTCTTTTCATGTTCCCGGCAGCAGCACTTTTTCACATCACGCCATTGAAAACGACAAAGGTTTCCGACACCACTTGACCCCTATGCACCCGGCTCCTCGGGGATAGGTAACACGGCTATCTCAGTACTCTCAAGGGTGCTGGCCTTAGAACCTTCTATGCTCCAAGGGGTTTGCTTAAAGTCTTCTCCGAAGTGTCCTTAATCTCTAAATTTCCAACCGCGACTATCCCATAGAGTTGTACAGAGCTCGCGCTGTTCACACACTGCACCCGTCCTCCGTGGGTTTCCTGTGTCACTACTTTGGGTGGTTCCTTGGGGTCCCAGCATTTCTATGTGCTCTAGGCACTGTGTCTAGTTAAGTTGTGGTTGTTATACAACTTTCTTAGTATATGGTTCGGTCTCCCCCTGGAGTCCGCTGTGTAATGTGCTATTTACTGTCGTTCTAGTGATTTAATATTGTGTGCTTTGTGCTCTAGTCTCACAAAGAGGTTAGTAGAGAGTGTTTGGCAATAAATACATATATTTTATATATCTCTTGTGTGATTCTCCTTTCTTTTGGTCATTCAGGAGGTTCTGATCTGGTAAAACAAGCTGCTTTACATTTCTTCGAGACTTAGCCTGAAAGCTGCTCTCCATAGCTACCACTAGGATAGCTTTCAATAAAGGTTATCTTTAACCTAATCATCAATAAGTGTTGTTTGGACTGGTACAAGGTGCCCGCTTTAAGTAGTGGTCAGCATATACTAGGCCAGCTTCTCACACCGAGTGTCACCTGTGTTTTCCCTCATTGATTTCAATGGGACCAGTTTGACAGATTTACTGTATTTTGGACACCCCTGGTTTGATGTATGATACAAAGTTCGTTTTGGTGTCTATATTGATATAAAAATAAGCTCTCTTTTTTTAAAATGGTGTAAGATTTCTTTAGAGCTGTCCCAGTTACTTATGCATCATAATGTTACTCTAAAATGCTTAACACAAGTTCCTCCAGTAATGATTGACTGCTCTTTGCCACACTACCAGGACTGAGCTAAGGATTATTATTGTTGAATCCAAGGATCATCTCTGTGTTTTTTGAGAATATAGTATAGTAAGGCCTCCCTGCCATACTACCTAATATTCCACCCTGCAACGAAAGAACTATATATAACAAAATTATTGTGTTATTTAAAACTCTGTTAGCAGTTAATTCTAGACTCTAATTAAACACATGGATCTTAGACCTGGGGTTATGCGCCTGCACTTCATAAGGTAAATTCATTTGGCCAGCTATTTCACTGAGTTAGTACTGTATTTTTAGAAAGTGCAACTCGGAAACATTGACCAAGGTTTGTCTCTTCCAGTTTTTAAGTTGGAACCAGGGTGAATGGGGAAGGTCATAAGGCTTATTTTAATTGTGAGTTTGTTCATGCCTGAAGTAGAGTAGTGACATTTCACCAGCCTGTAACCTGCACTTTCCTTTTGGGACTTCATCCCCCAGCTGACTCCGCGCCAGGAGGTGCCAACACATCGTCCCTGCGCCAGGCGGCGCATAAAGGCGGCCCCGGGCTCCCGCAGCAAGGGAGCCCTTCTCAGCAGCCCGCAACCTGCATTTTCCTTTGGGGACTTTATCCCCCAGCTGACTCTGCACCAGGAGGTGCAAACACATTGTCCCTGAGCCAGGAGGTGCATAAAGGTGGCCCGGGCTCCCACAGCTCGGGAGCCCTTCTCAGCTTCCCGCAACCTGCACATTCCTTTGGAGACTTCATCCCCCAGCGGACTCTGCACCAGGAGGCATCAACACATCGTCCCTGCACCAGGAGGTGCATAAATGCAGCCCCGGGCTCTCGCAGCACAGGGGCCCTTCTCAGCAGCCCGCAACCTGCACTTTCCTTTGGGGACTTTCTCTCCCAGCTGACTCTGGACCAGGAGGCCCCAAAACATCATGCCTGCACCCGGAGGCGCATAAAGGTGGCAAGGGCAGGCCCGTCTGCGCCCGTCAGCAACTGGCAGAGGCTGGGCCGGGCCACACCTCCTGATTTTTCTTGCAGAGACTACCAGAGACTACATCCTCAACTAAAAGTAGGTGAGCACTGACTGAGCTGACTAATTGCAATGTCTGAGCTGAGACCTGAAGGAGGCCTGAGGGGGGGTTTACACACACCTCGGTGACTCTAGACTCTGTGCTCGAGAGAGTGGTGGTCATAGTCTCAAATGAAATCGATCTCACAGAGCGGCGGTTGTCCCTTGACTATGGGGTGCCTTCTCACATGTTGTCCGTTAAAAGTGTTGTGGAAGGGGGCACAGCCTCCAATACTAGGTTGGTTGCCGCAAATAAGGATGGCTCGACGCTGCTAGGTTCCCCACACACTCAACCACATAATGGTAAGAGCACTATAATGCACAAAAGCCATGTTACTCAGCACATTTCACCTAGGCAAGAAAATGCGCACACGGCCACGCTATCATTACTGATAACAGTACAAAATGTGGTAGGCAAAAGGAAAAGGGCAGCTAACAAACAGACAGGAAACAAGAGGAAACAACTGCCAAGATCAGCAGCTACCAGCAACCATTTGCTAACATGGGCCCAACCTGTCCAACAGGAGAAAATCCTAAATATTACACAACCTTCAATGCAACCGGCCTCGCAACAACCGGACCTACCATCGGCTAAAAAAACAGCAATTAATAACGATGCCATCGTAGCTCCCTCCCAAGAGGACCTTTCCTTTTGTGACATCTTATGTGATAAAACCATCAATATTCTGGATATTAAATTAAAACCACTGCTGGAGAGACTGACAGTTCTTGAGATGAGATTTGGTCCTACATTCCGTTCTGACAAACCACCAAATGCTGACAAAAGCACAGAGTACCACCCCAGTAATGCACCCTGTGGTATACCTCAACTTAGAGGCACAGCAGTACACACATCGTCCAACATAGCCCAGTGTGACATTACCCCTTATAACCATCAGGGATCCACCCGACTGCATGTACGTCGTAGTCAAACCCCAGAAGGCGGAAGTAGGCCACTTATTATCAGTCATCGGGATAAGGACAGTTTCAATAATCCCAACTATACTTCCTGTAGGAAAAAAGGTTCTAACCCCATAAATACTTCAACACTGCAAGCATCCAAGTACTCTACAGATATCCTGGATCTCCTGCTAGCAGGATGTCCTTATGTGGTGGTTCTGGCAGGAGTCCCTCCACTGAGGGCTAACCAAAAAGTAACTTGGGAGGACCTGAGAAACAAAAGCGCTGATTGGCTAATCAAAAACAGAGGCCTTAGGTCCCTTGATATCAATAACTTATTAATGGTTGGGAGGGTGGGTTGGGTAGTGCGATCAGAAAAAAGTATTGTGTGGACTCTTTGTGATTAATTTACGTAGACCAACTCTTGCTCACAATTTGTGATCCCATCAGAAAGACACCTGGGACCCCACTACCCATATTTGCTGCCTCCCACTTGGCTTTTTCTATAAGCCCATGATGGTAAGGCCGACTCTCCCACCTACCCCCTTCTTCCATGGGAAAACAGATTTGCCATAATAGAGGGTTTGGATGGGTTAGACTGACTGGAATATCCTCCTACAGACTGAGCTGCTTTAACTACCCCAGTCTTAGACCCCCTCTCCCGAATATGCCGGGCCTTGTATAACTGATAGCCTTGAAAATAACACCTTGAAATTTTTGAGTTGGAACATAGCAGGATTGCACTCTAAACTGTGATGCCCCGAATGGATTTTATTCATTTCCCAGTATGATATCCTAATGTTCCAAGAACCCTGATCTATAAAAGAATCACATATCAATGGCTTTGTGGGCTTTCATACCTTAGCATCCCCATCAAGTTCCGGTTGTGCGTTAAGTGGCCTGGTGACCTGGATCAACATTAAAGCAGGAGGAAGCACTGAGGTCGTTAAAAGAGACAATGTCAATCTCCTAATGATAAGATACAAAAGAGGAGGCACATTATACCTAATACACTGCTATAATAATGATTTTGCTAATGTCCCAAACATCAATCTAATCTCAATATCCGATCACATTTCTTTTCTTCAATATAATATCTCAGATAGCGGGCATCCAGCGGGAATATGTATAGGATGTGATTTTACCACAAGACTTCACTTGGCTTTCACATATAACCTACACATAAGAAACCTGCACTTCAATTTTATAAAGGATACTGCCACTGATAGCAATCTTGATAGCATGGGACGCAAGCTGATTTCCGTGCTGGCTGCCCACGACTTAGTCAATGTTATGGATCTTGCATGCACTGACACTGATACCCCCCTACTTTTACAGAAAGAGGTCACAGTTTCACTATTGATTACAATCTCCCGAATATGCCGGGCTTTGTATAACTGATAGTCTTGAAAATAACACCTTGAAAATTTTAAGTTGGAACATAGCAGGATTGCACTCCAAACTGTGATGCCCCGAATGGATTTTGTTAATTTCCCAGTATGACATCCTAATGTTCCAAGAATCCTTATCTATAAAAGAATCACATATCAATGGCTTTGTTGGTTTTCATAAATTAGCATCTCCATCAAGTTCTGGTTGTGCGTTCAGGAGCCTGGCGACCTGGGTCAACATTAAAGCAGGAGGAAGCACTGAGGTCGTTAAAATAGACAATGTCAACCTCCTAACGATAAGATACAAAAGAGGAGGCACATTATACCAAATTCACTGCTATAATAAGGATTTTACTAATGTCCCAAACATCAATCTAATACCAATATCCGATCACATTTCTTTTCTTCAATATAATATCTTAGATAGCGGGCAACCAGCGGGAATATGTATAGGAGGTGATTTTACCATAAGACTTCACTTGACTTCCACATATAACCTACACATAAGAAACCCGCACTTCAATTTTGTAAAGGATACTGCCACTGATATCAATCTTGAAAGCATGGGCCGCAAGATTATTTCCGTGCTGGCTGCCCACGATTTAGTCAATGTTATGGATCTTGCATGCATTGACACTTAAACACCCCTACTTTTACAGGAAGAGGTCAAAGTTCCACTATTGATTACATTTTAATATCTTCTTTTCTTACAGATTACCTATCATATGGAAACATGATTCCCTCTAGTTTCAGTGACCATAACCCTATTGAAGCACACTTAATGCAGTCCCCTAGGCCAAAGTACAATAAGGAAATTGGGCGGCAACATCTTGATCCCTCTATCGATGGCCTAAGATTGAAATGGAGATCTGTAGCACCTGAAAGCCTATTCCAGAAGGTAATGGCAGGAAATTGCCCCCTCGTACAGGCATGTCTCACCGAGACTGACACTGCCAATGTTGCAGTAGTATCCTTTGTACATCTCTGTGACGCAATAAAAAAGAGCTCATGGTCTCAAACCCTGAACACACTAGTAGACCACGGTGGTTCAATCAGGATTGCTCGTGTGCCAATACCCATTTGCGACAAACCCTTAAGACCACATCAAAGAACCCTATAGCTGTAGCTGGAGCCCGCAATCAATACAAGTGGGCACTATGAATAGGAAAAGCTGAATTGGTGTTACAACAATGGTTGTTATATCTCTAGTCAGGACTGGGAGAACCATTATTCCAAAATTTATGCTCGGGCTAACCTAACTATAGACACCCTGCAGGATCCTGATTTCAGTTTAATTCAACTGACCTTGGAAGAGGTAGAGGAGGCATTACAACAGAGTGCCAGGGTAAGGCACCGGTCCTGACGGAGTTCCCATAGATCTTTTAAAATACAACTGAATGTCTTCAACAGCCTCGCTACTGCTCTCATTCCCGAATCATGGTCGACTTCGATCGTAGTGCATATTTTTTTAAAAGGGGACCGCTCTCAGCCCAGTTGCTACAGACCCATCTCTCTAATTGATACTACTTTAAAAATGTTGGGCAGAGTCCTATACAAACGCATACACGACTGGGCACAAGAAAAAGCAATATTTCATCCCAGCCAGTATAGCTTCAGACCCAAAGTGGGTACCATAGAGCAGTGCCTAAACCTTAAATTAATGATAGGAAAGTACACATTAGCAAGAAGTTACCCCATGTACTTAGCTTTTATGGACCTATCAACAGCGTTTGATAGTGTTAACTGGTCGAACTTATGGTCTATTTTAATTTCCCTTGGTCTAGAAGAAGCGTTAGTACATTTTTTAGCTTATCTGCATAGAGGAATGAAAGCTAGAGCAAGGATTAACATCAAGGTGAGGTCTCAAATGATGTTAGTATTATGAGAGGCGTGAGACAAGGTTGTGTTTTAGCCGGCGAACACCCATTACAACGATGAGAGTACATCGCCGGTGCATTACAACGCACATTTTACATCGCAGAAACGTTTACAACGCATGCTGTCACATCGTGGTTTTCTACACTGCGGTTTTCCACAATGCATTTATTGGATACAAAGTGGATGGACTATGACGCACAGAACATTTATTGGATACAATGCTTGACTGGACGATGGTGACGGACACTAACTATGGCGTATGGTGACGTTACACAGAGGAGCAGGGAGAATGCCTTTCGGTGCCGCCAAATTGCTTCCGGCTCTTTTCAGTTGGGTGAATGATTTGACTCAGACAAGAACCCTCGACCCCAAGCTCCCTCGGAACCCAACATTGCCCCCCACATAAGAGCATTGCATATTCGGAACCAGTGGGGATGCCAGATCTAGCAACACTCTTTTTAAAAAATGTACATGCGGAACGACCAGTGCCTTCACATACATAGATGGGTGGGGACCAGAAGACGCCATTCATGGATACCCAACTAGGGGTCTGCCAGTAGCTCCTGAGTACAGGATCATGGAGATAAGCATCATGAAGGTACGAATATGCTGGGTTATCTCCAGGCTGGGTCATCGCTGTGATTTGTAGGAAGTTAACAATCTTGGGGGCATATTATCAAGCCAGGCGATAAAATTATCGCCGCTTTGGCGGCAGAAAACTGCCGCTAAAACGGCGATAATGGGCTTGATAATATGCTCTATGGAATTCCAATTGAAGCCCATGTTAGATGTGCAGGACATCTAACCTGAGCTTCAGTTGGAATTCCTTAGAGCATATTATCAAGCCCATTATCGCAGTTCTCTGCCGCTAAAGCGGCGATAATTTTATCGCCTGGCTTGATAATATGCCCCATGAAGAGTAGATAATGAATCCATTTGTTCAAGAGCTTCAGGGATGCCCCCTTTGAGTGCAGGAGGGGGTTCAATATCTGAATGCAGATAGTGAGCAAGACCTCCCCCTCTGACCGTGTCTTAATTTCCAAAACGACTTCAGCTCGGGCAAGCACTATCCAGAAAAAGAGCATACAACAAAGCAGTTCCTGGACACACAATGCATTCTTACCTCGCTAAGGAACGGATTATCTCATGAGTTACGCCTCAGACCTAGAAGCAAAGCTGCACCGAATCCATCTTTAGCTGGGGATCCACCTATGACCGTCCTACACTTTTTCGACTTCTCAGTGATGGCAGAACTTCCAAAACCCACCACAGCCAGGACAACAAGACCCACCACCTATCCTAGCACCATCAAGTCCTAACAGGAAAACAAGTGTCCACCAAAAAAACGTAATCACACTGTCAGCCACGGCCTCAAATGACGACAGGATAACTCCATACACAAAGAACTCACTGTCTGACAGGATATGACTGGGACCTTTTATATTTTATGTTACCTCGCTTCTTGCCACAGCTTCAAATGAAGCAGGAATGTATTTTCTTTACCATCAGAAGGATTGGATACTTTTAGAAAAAAATTAAGAACTAAAATATTGATTTTACTCAGGGTATGCGTTCTAATCAAGATACAATGTGTTTACTGCAAAACGTTTTATAACCCAAAAGGCTCAGGTTACATTTTCGGTGTAGCCAACAAAGCTGATAATCCTTAAAAAAACAATAAAGTAAATAGCATTGACGATGGGTAGTTGCCAACCCTATTATTTACAGTTCTAAGAAACTGTGAATTTGGCTTTAGCAGGTACTGTAAAAATCGAAGTTATTCCTGACCTGTTCCTTGTGCATAAATTGTAAAAGGAGTCACAAGTGCACATGCAAGCTGAGGCTCGTAAACGGTCTCAGGCTGATGTAAATAACCTGTTGTCACCGGGAGATACTGCTCAAAGTTTCAGCTGTTCAGTCAGCTGTGAGCTATTCGTGGTTTCATAATTGTCATGTGCTCCCTGAGCACCTTAGTCACTGCGACTTATCTCCTACAAATGCACGAGGGGGATTTTCTGTCATTTAAGCCCCACATGCTGGTTACAGCCACCAGCTACTGGGGAACTCTGGGGAGGTCACCACATTGTATGCACTTTATTAACTAGTAGGTCTTGAGTCTGCTTGGCTTATAAATAATTCAGCCCTGGTCGCCAATTAGTCAACTTTGCCAGCCACAGGAAAAGTTACCAGACTGGCTCTGCAGTAAACATGACGCGGTGTTGCACAACATAGTGAGCTGTCATATAAGGATGCGAGGCTGGGAGAGGCGGTATGCTGCAGTCAAACAGTAGATTATGCAAGCATTTAACATCAAAACTACTGTAAAACATATCTGACTCTGGCTGAAATATGCGGCAAAATACCAGCTCCGTTTTGTCCAGCTGGAAATAATTCGGGTGAATTGTTGAGTCAGCCCTGGAACATTTTCCCACTAGTCCCTTGCAGTTTCTTCCTCACACCGCCCTTGAGTGACCCAGGTAGCCTCAGAGATGTTTTCACTTTTGGAAAAAAAAAAGTAGAACCTGTGGTAGGACGGCCAATGCACAAAGAACGGGTTTACACGGACATTATGCGTTGTAATGACGTGCGCTTTTGCAGTGTGCGATGTAATGTACTTGGCAATAGGAAACACTGCATTGGCATTGTAACGCCTTGTGTTGTGAGAATCGCCGGTGTAACGGTGTTTGCGATGTATTACACACGTGGTAAAAGCACACGCTGAAATCGTGTGCGATGTATGAACATACATCCGGCTCCTGCTTTTATTTATTTTATATATAAACAATCTTCACTATTTTTTAACTATTGTTGCTACTGATGTTCCTTTGATTCGAAGTTCGCCACTACCCGCTTTGATATATGCGGACGACGCTGTGTTGATGGCCTGCACAACGATGGCCCTCTCCCTTTCAGTGAACGGCTTTGTCAAATTTATTGCATCGTTAGACTTACAAACACATTTTATTAAATATTTTATTATGTCCTGTGGCCCTAAGAAATACAACACACCTTCTCTGAAGTCAGGCGAACATAGGTTGTTCAGCACAAGCACTTTCACCTACCTAGGCATGACTTTTAATGATAGCGGCTCTTGAAAAACACATATAGTGAACAGTGGGAATAAATTGTCTAGACGGTAGGTTCATTACTCAGCCTGCCACGCCCTAAGAAAGGGAATGTTTTAATTTCCTCACTGCAGATTTATAGATCACAGTGTCTACCATCCGCGACCTAAGGGGCTGAGGTTTGGAGAATGAGAGGAAAATAGATTCTGCAGAAAGATGTCCCAATCTCTAGCTCTAGTTTCATCTGCCACAATGAGCTTGGTCTCCCCTTTGTTGAAGACTACATTAGTGCTCGCCCGCTGCATTTTTGGCATGCTATTTGGCAAAATATAAAGGAATCTCTCATGAAAGATATCATAAAAGATTGCCTCGCATGTGACAGTGGCAGGAAAATCCCCTGGCTAAAGTAGATCGAATCCTGTCTCTGCATGATTGGTCTCAACCAGCTATTTGAAAACCCAGAGGGCCCTAGTTCTATTACCCAGAAACAGTTGCAGGTATGTTGGTACCAACATATGCAGAAGGAGTGAATAAAGAGGGAGTCAGCAAAACCGAGAGCATCGGGCTATCTAAGTAGGAATCAGGGACGAATTGGCTCACCTCAAAGTTACTTGATTGGCCATACGAATCATTGGGAGCGTAGTTTACTTTTACGTTTCAGGGAAGGTACTATAAAATATTCCCATTACGCTTTCAAGCTAACTTAGCCACCCGTCCTTGTCCCTGTGATGGGAAATCAGGTCAATCTATGCTGCACGTTTTATTTTTCTGTAGTTTTTATTCTATATACATTAAAACCACTCTGCTTCCTGTGATCAAGAAGCTACACAATAACGATTTCAGAGAAGCCAATAATGTACTACTCCGATTGAATGATGAGGTCATTATTAATTGAGTCACCTTGTTTCTGAAAGTCACAGTGTGAAGTAAGGTGGCAGGCCGGTTATGATTGAAAGAGGATATTTATTGCGATGAACAGAGAGCCGTCCCAAGCACCGTCAAGATACTCAGAGCAACTGTCACTCAGCACATTCCACGCTGGTCAGAGATCACATTCTGAATGACCTCACATAACATGACCATTCCAGAGGCTAGAACACATCACCACACCTCCCCCCTTTTAACAAGAAAAGAAAAACAGGGGAAGAGAAAAGAAGAAGAGCAAAAGAAAGAAAGAAAGACCATAGAATTCAATATAAGCACAAGTTGAATAAACTTAAACATAATCTTGCAACTTTCGTGGTTTTGCACAAATCCTAGAACTTTTCCTAACACAATCTTTTCCCACATTATCCGGATTGATTTTGATAACCTCACTGGGAATACAAGGATCATTTGCAACACGTGAAGTGCTCCACCAATTCCCATTAGACAATTTAACTGCATTTCTACGTTTATCAACAATTTGTAATGAATCAAGATATTTTGAATAACCTTTTCTCACTGGGACTGGATTTTTGATTCTAACCCAGTCTCCTACATTGAGCTTAAGAGAACTTTTCATGGAGGGTAATTTACAAAATTTTGAAGAGACTTCATCCGAAGTTTTCTTCGCAGAATCCCACATACACCCCATGTCACAACCAAGATGAAATGACTTGACCATCCAAAAAGGGTAAACTTGAGAAGGAGCCTTTCTACCTCTCATCATTTCAAAGGGTGAGAAATTGGTAGCCACATGAGGTGAAGTGCGGTAAGACCATACCAGGTCCTTAACAGCTTGAAAAACACATGACCTGGCTCTAAAAGCCGCTTGTACACATTCTACTACTACACTGTTGAACCTTTCAGTCTTTCCATTACTTTGAGGATGGTAAAGAGGAGTCCTTGTGTGTTTGATGTTACAAGCATCCAGAAATGAAGTCATTTCATGAGAAACAAATTAAACGCCATTATCTGTTAGGATCTCCTCTGGATAACCTTCCCTACGAAAAATAGTATCCAGACAATTGATAACACTTTTAGAGTCCGGTACTGAAATAGGTTCAACCTCTACCCACCTTGATAAGTGGTCAATGAGAACCAAAAAATATTTCGAATTAGTAGGAAGAATATGAAAAGGTCCAAGAAAATCCATGCCCAGTTTTTGCCAGGCCCTGCTAGGAGAAAATACAGGAGAATCAACTGTACCTTCAAGCACTAAAACTTTGTCACTGGAGCTGCATCGTGAACACTGCCTCACAACTTCATCAATTTGTGTGTCCATTCTGGGCCACCAAAAATCAGTTCTGATTTTCCTCTTAGTAATGGTTGCACCGAGATGACCTGAGTGTGCAGCTAGAATGATTTTTTCTCGATAACAAGAAGGAGGAATGAGTCTATCACCTCTGACAACTTTTCCGTCCTCCACTGAGAGTTCATCATTAACCTTCCAGTACATCTGAAGATCATAAGAGAGACACTTCTCCTTTGGCCAACCTTTCTCAATCAAAGAGATAACTTCCTTGAGAATAGGATCTTTGCTAATTTGTGAAATCCAGTCAACTTCAGCAAAAGATAAATTGCCTTGACTAATTACAGCAATGAAGCACTCTTCTACTTCAGTTTCCCATTCTTGCTCATCTGTGTCCTGAACCGGAAGTCTCGACAGACAATCTGCTCTGCAGTTCTTTCCTCCAGGAATATATTCTACAGTGAAACTAAACTCCAACAGCTTTGTAGACAGGCGTGCCAGACGAGCTGTGGTACGTTTTATTTTCTTCCCTGAAAGAATGTCAACCAAAGGGCGATGATCCGTTCTGAGAATAAAGGATCTACCCCACACATATTGCTTAAACTTTTCAATTCTCCATAGACAAGCTAGAAGTTCCTTTTCGATTACCGAATATTTCCTTTCAACAGGACGGAGCGTCCTGGATGCAAATCCAACGGTATCTTCTCTTCCGTTGGAGCGTTGGGAAAGTACAGCCCCCAAACCATACTCAGAAGCATCCACCGTGACAATCGTTGGTTTTCCTTCAACAAAAGCTTGTAAAGCAGGAGCTTGCACAATGTGATTCTTGATGGTTTGGAAACCTTTTTCACATTCGTCAGACCACACAAAAGTCGACCCTTTCTTTAGCAACGCCCTAAAACACTCTGTAGTCTTTGCAAAATCCTTCATAAATTTAGAGTAAAACTCACATAGTCCCAGAAAGGACATGAGTTGTTCTTTATTTTGAGGAGGTGGTGCATCGATTATACTTTTTATGAGACCGGGTCTGGGTTTAATGCCATGTTCAGAAATGATATGACCAAGATACTCAATTTCTTTAACCTTTAAAGTACATTTGTTTTTTTGTAAAGTGACTCCTCTATTCGCTAGGACACTAAACACTTGGTCAAGCACAGAATCATGCTCAGCTTCACTTTGGCTGAAAATTAAAATGTCGTCCTGAAACACCACAACATTAGGATTATTTTGGAACATTTCAGTCATCAACCTTTGGAATATGGCAGCAGCCGAAGCAAGCCCGAAAGGAAGACGACAAAATTGAAAAACCCCGTCTGGAGTAACAAAAGCTGTGAAGTGTCGGGACTGAGGATGTAGTTCGACTTGATGGTAGGCCGCCTTAAGATCAAGTTTGGAGTACCATGAGGAAGAACCCACTTTACAGATAAGATCTTCAATGCATGGTAGGGGAAACCCGTCAACCCAAATGGCTTCATTAAGGCTCCTCAAGTCCACACACATCCTCAAATCTCCAGACCTCTTCTTAGCTAAAACAATGGGCGAAAGCCAAAGAGTAGATTCGACTTTTTCAATTCTGCCTTGGTCGCACAGTGATTCTAGATGTTTTGATAGATCACCTCTAATCGACAAAGGGACGTTCCTGAGTTTGTGTTTGATGGGAGTAACATTCTCTTTTATTTTGATAAAGTGCTGAAAATTCGTGATTTTCCCTAAACGATCTTCAAAAATGTTACTGTATTTTTGTTCCCAGTGAGTAACAGATCGTGAGACAGATAGAGGACTTACACCCTTATCAGAATCAGACTGATTGGAATGAGCCTGAGGATCAATGAAAACCGGATTAGCCAATCCTGGTTTAATGATGAGACCAAACTCAACTTGGTGAATAAGACCAAGAACATTTATCCCACGTTTGGCTACATATACTTTTCCATTGATTACTTTTCCAAAAACACTTATATCAGCCCAGAAGTACCCAATTAGATCGATTTTGCTACCTTCAAAAGCTACCGTGAGAATGTCAGGGGGAAGTAGACTCTTAGTAGACCTGAATTTCGAGTACCTCTCCTGAGAAATGATCGTAATACGTGCTCCGGTGTCCACCAGAAGTTGTATGTGGTTGTTATCAATTGTTACGTCAACATCCGGGTCAGGGATATGTTGCGTGGTACCTTTCTCTGAGCAACTTCTGACAACAACCACATATTCTTGGTTAGTGACTTCATCAGAACATTCTTCCACTATTTGTTCACTATAATCATCAAGAACACAACCTACACCTCTTCTGTTTCTACTCATGCAAACTTTCGCGTAGTGGCCCATTTTACCACATTGACCACATTGTTGATTCAAGGCAGGACAGTTTCTAAAGGATGAAACATGCATATTGGACCCACATCTATAGCAATTTACACTGTAGTTGTATTGCCTATTAGGCATAAATGTTTTCCCCCCTCTAAACGGTCTGAAATTCCTCCCCCCCCTAGATATGATAACCCCTCTTGGAGAATTTGAAGAAAAAGAGGTAGAAGGAGAGGGTTTAGCAGACACAGCACCAGAAACAGTGACATTAGATAAAGCAGATTCAAGTTGTTTAGCATCATCCATTGATCTTTCGATGCTCTTCGCGATGTCAACAGCTTCATCTAAGGTGGGATCTTTGCAGGTAAGTAATCTTTGTTGTATCTTTTTGCAATGACATCGTGCAACCAGTTGATCTCGGACAAGTTGAGATGTGAAATTTTCAAATTCACACTTTGCAGCTAGAACTCTTAACGCAGTGATGAAAGTGTTTATACTTTCATTGGGTTTTTGTGTTCTAGTAAAGAAATTATATCTGTGTACAACAATGTTTTTGGTTTTAGTAAAATACTTGTCTAACTGTAAAACTGCTGTTTCAAATTCATCCGGATCTTGACCTTCAGGTGGTTCCAAAGGAGGAAGATGATCAAAGACATTCTGTCCTTCAACACCCAAATGATAGTACATCAGATTCTTTTTCCTTTCTGGTCTGTATCTTTGAGCATCGGTGGCACCTAAATATGCTTTAAATGACCTAATCCACAACTTCCATTCGAGTTGTGGTTCACCAGGGTCTTGCAAGAAAGGTGCTAGCGGTGTAACACTTTGCATTCCTGCGCCTAAAGAAGAATCACACTGAAAAAGAAAATGAAGCAAAAAAAAAAAAAAAAAATTGCAGAAAGGTGCAGCAAATATAAGACCAGAATAAATTAAACCACTAGATGGCAGCGTTGGTTTAATTTCCTTCAACTTCATGAAAGTACCAACAAAAAGAATGAACAAGTAACCAAAACGATCTTCTTGTAATTAGTATCTTCAGGACTTGCAAGTATAATACTTAAATTGTTCCCTTTAAATCTTTCCTCATTTAATATTCCTTTTTTATTGAAAAATGTTGACTGAAACCCAACAGCTGTGCGTGTCAGCGCAAGACGACTTTCCAAACTGAACACGTAATGATTTGCAGAGCGCTTCTGCTTCGTAGAGTCTTGTAGTCATGGGAACTGTAAACACTCCGTCTGCGTAGGACGTGCAAAAGCTGTGCGCGTCAGCGTCATGTACATCGCGCTTGCGTTCCAGCCAGATCCAGAAGATGGATTCCACTCGGGCCTCGAGAACAGGTAAGGAGTTCTCTCGCGCTACGTCGCGCGCTGCAGTGGCTGTTGGATTTGTGCTTGTTACCCCCAAGTCCGTCACCTATAATTACGTTTCTTATGAGGTGTGAGTCTTTTTTCTTAAAATGCCGGATGACTCGGGGTAAAGTTAATCAACAATGGGTACGGCTCTCTGTATGTTTGTTCCCTGTATGCTTTGTATACAGTTCAGAATCGCCAAAAGTAGAGAAGAAAAAAAAAAAAAAATTACTCACAGAAGGCTGAAGGTAATGGCACAGGACACCTTTACTCACAAGGCATAGCTGGATGTATGAAGATCTCAATAGAAGTTCACGGTCTCAGTAGAAGTTCAGTTAGTGTCTTTCCGCTCCGTGGTAAACTCCAGGTTGAGACGTGTATACTCCTATCCCATCTTCTGTCGCCAGTGAAGTAAGGTGGCAGGCCGGTTATGATTGAAAGAGGATATTTATTGCGATGAACAGAGAGCCGTCCCAAGCACCGTCAAGATACTCAGAGCAACTGTCACTCAGCACATTCCACGCTGGTCAGAGATCACATTCTGAATGACCTCACATAACATGACCATTCCAGAGGCTAGAACACATCACCACACAGTGCTAGCACGTAAGTCAATGTCTGCGTTAGAATTTTAACTTGTTTTCGAGTCTATATCTGTATTTTTAATTTGCTGCCCATGCTCGATATGAACTTTTACTATACTAACCTCTTTATGGCGACGGTGGCCCTGATTTTAAAGCGTATAATGTATATTGTGTTGTTTTATCTTGCATTTTTATCATGTACTATTATGGTTTAAAATGCATAAACCGAATAAAAAACTTATTGATTGATTGATTGAGTTGTATTGTCTGAAAACAAAGCACTAACTCCGGGCTGTAAATGGGAGAAAAAAGGGGAGGGCCTCTTAAAGCTGCAGGCCTAAGAGAGGAGTCCTGTAAGAGGGGCCTGGCCTATGAAATTAAGGATGTGGCCTAAATCAAATGGATCTGGAATCCTGTGTCTCACAAATTCTAAAAGTGAGTGTGATGCCTGTAAGGAAGATGCGAGGACACCACAGAACAGGCCACCAAATGAACTCACTAAAGATACAGCTGAACAAAAGTACATCCAGAAATCATAGGGGAAAACACCTTGGCCCATTTTACAAACATTCAGATTCACATGTGTGACTCAGCCACAAAACTGCTGCAGAGTGTGATATGAAAAACCACAAAAGCAAAAAAGCAAGATTGATTTCTCTTACCACATCTCCGCATCAGATGCAGCATCACTAGCATAGCCAGTTTGTCATGGGCCCATGGGCAAGGAAGGCAAATAGCCTCAAGAATGGGGTTTGAATGATAAAATACAGCAATAATCAGGGTTCAGTGGGCCCCTCAGGCCTCCAGGCCCAGGTGGCACTACATCTGCTGCACCAATGGAAGGTATGCCCCTGCCCCGAATGGCTGATCTCACAGAGTTCTTTCTTTCGCAAATATATTATTTCTCTTCTCATCAGATGGGCACAAGAGAAGCTGCCTCCTGCATCTGCAAACACATAACGAAAAAAATACATACTCTCTGTCAGACTGCCAGCAGGCTTCGTGTTTTTTTGCCATTAGAGTGTGCATGGATGGCAAATTGTTTGCTCAGAGAGTGCTGATGCAGCATCAAAAGAAAACAGAATCAACCATTCCTGTGTTGAATCTAGAGGCCCACAAGGTGAGCCTCTTAGAAAACTGCATTCCTGGGTGATCCCCGTCTTCAACAAGAACAGAATAGACAGCATCCCAGGCCTTCTCCCTTTTATTATTTCTCTTAAGGCCTGGGAAGTGCAACAGTGAGCCAGGTAAGTGCTGCCAGTGATTTCAAGAAAGCTTTTCTTTATTTGTCCCACCTGACACTATGTGGGTTTTTTAGCTGGTCAAATTAAGGGACTGACAATAGAGCCCGAATAGATCCTGTTTCAGTTGCCCTCTGTAAATACTGACAGGGCTCAGACCGACAGAGTCCGGCCTACTTAAAGGCCTGTCCTAACTGACTCAAAGAAATATTGAGTTTCTTGAATTAATTTTAAGCCCTGCAGGTGCATAAAACAGGTGCTTGGTTCAGAGCTTTGCCAGAAAAGCCCACCATGTTATGGCCCCTGGTCTACATTGCCTAAAACCTATTAAGGTAATGATAGCTTTCCTGTATTTCTTTGTTATGTTCTTTATAGTATGTGAAGTTACAAAATCCATTGACACACAACTTCACATCATTTTTATGAACAAGCTTTATACTTCATTTAAAAGGGAGACATTCAGCAGTCCTTCCCACTGCTTCTGGGTGAAATGAGCATGAATTAAAAAAACTACTTACTCACTGTGTTAGAATTGCACTTTGCAATGCATTAAATGCTGCAGAAATTTTTATGTTAGGAAATGTCTTGCAGGAAAAATTGTAAACGCATAATGTTTAAAATCCTAGTAAACAAACTGTGAAAATATATTAGGTAATCACATGTAGGATTGAGAATGATCTTAGAATGTTTTGCAAATTAATACATGTTTAAAAAATGTGTGCACCAGGTAACCATATCTTAATGTGAATATTAACGAGGCCCAAAAATCTTTTCACTCGACTCTTGCTCACAGTTACATGAATATGATATTTACTAAAACTGATCAGCATAAGTGACATCCTTTAGAAATATGCTGACTGTAACATCATGTTCGTCCAGCTCCTCACCAAGTCAGATCCTATGTTACAATACAAAGAGCTTATTAAAACTGCTTATATTAAATGAAGACTTTGAGACTTTTAGGAATGCTGCTTCCAAATAACATTGATAGTTGCTTTCCTATTACTGGCTAGACATTGTTCATACATTGAGCTCATAGTGCTTCCTTTAGCTTAGGTAAGAGGGTTCTCGTGAGAACCTTCCCTCATGTAACAAGTGCTGTAATATATTGTGCCAATCATGAAGATGAGGAGTACAGACTTTGGGAATCAGAAAAAGAAGCATTGTATGACTGACAACACCACCTCGTGAATTATTCTCATTGGATATCAACAGAAGATGCATACAAAATTGTCACAAAAGTTTGAATCTATAATAATGAGTGTTCCTGGCTAGTTGGTAATTCACTTTTTCCATACACCTCATTGCCTCTTAATTCCTTTGACTTTTCTGGTGGTCCTGCTGCTGGATCCTTACCTGCCCTGAGACTCTTCTTTATGGAAAGTTGATTTACTTAGCTATTTCCCCGGGGTAACTGATTCCTTTCCATTTCTAATTTTTTGGGATTATTAGTGATCAATGCTACTGCAGGGTTTGCACTTTTATTTACAGTTGGTACTGTAGCTGTAGGGACCTAGGCTGAGTTTTCAGAAACACTCTTTATGAGCAGTTCATCTCTTAATCGCTCTTTTTAGAGGATACCTTTATGAGTTCTGTTTATATAGGTCCCCTAGTTAGCTTACTGGGTTTCTTGATGGAACACTGTGTATTTTTCCTAATGCTGACTTTTAACCAATCTATTTTGTACTTCTGTAAACTTACTAAACTGAATAAAGATAATTAGAGATTCTAACTTTATGATAAATAAAGGTTTTTAAAACCTTCACCAACCTCTCACCATTGACTAATCACCAAAATCTAAATGCCATTGATGTTTTGATTATTTTGAAAGAGCTCTAATTCACCTGTGGTGGGAAAGGTCCGTCGACCTCACCGGATCTGCAGGTTTCTCCGCGGTGAGATTTGTATGTGAGTGTATTTAAAAATGGAACAATATTGATGAGTCCTTGGGCTCCCACTCTGCCAGTGCAATGGGCAGTCTACTTACGTCCCCCGTCCTTTGATCTTAGCTACACTGCCAACGTCTTGCCAAGCGTCCATCCTTTTTTCTGACTCCCATTCGAGGTCCACAAGTTTGCAAGTTCCACTGCCTCTCCTGAAATCTCTATTCCTGCTCCATTCTTTTACCCAGAGATCCATCTCCACCTTGCCATCACACCCCCCTTTCCCCATTCCATTCACTTCCCCCTTCTCCCAGAAGCTTTTATTTGGTGATTGCAGAGAAGGCTGCAAATCCAGGAAACTGAACTCCCCTTTTCCAAGGCTCAAGGTCTGACATCACCCAAATTTGCAGGCAAATTATAAACTCAACTCCTCCTAAAAATATTGCATAACAAACACAGAAGTAAAATAACATGGATAACATTTCTTGGCAGTGGTTGAAGTACTAGTAAGCAGGAGCATAATTTAGGTCCCTGTAGGCTCCTGCAGCCCTTAGGGTGCCAGCCCTCCAAGGAGCTCCAAACCATAAAGTGGGTCCAGTTTAGTCCAAGGTTAATGAATATCTATGAGATGTGGGAGACTCAAGGGCCCCTTATCACATTCTGCAGTAGGGGCCCATTATTTGGTGTTACCCTACTGTGCATGTGATAGTCCGACTGACAAAATATTCAACGGACAAACAAACTTTAAAAAAGGATCTCCTCTTTGCACCTGGCAGGTCTTTACCAAATCACATTACAACAAAGAATTAGCTCTCTATTTATTCTGAATTAATTGTTTCATTGAATTTTGCTCATTGACAATAATGGTATTCATAAGTACTAAGATAATGAAAAAGTCTTATATATACATATTTTCTAAATTTCACAAACCTAATGAAGGCTCAGGTCAATTAGTCCAAAGACTTTCATGAAACCAATTTTTAAAATTGAGAAATGATTTCCTTTGCTTCAGCTGAGGTTTTAATATATTGTTATTTCAATACCGGAGTAAAGTAATGTCAATGCCTAATATCAACTTAGGACTTAAACAACACCTTATTTGAAAACTAGGGGGCAGATTTACTAAGTTGCCACCTAACACAGTGCAGCAGCCAAAAATGCTGAGCTGCGTTGAGAAAAAGGGAGAGAGCAGGAGAGTGCCATATCTTCAGCGATATGGCACTCTCTTCTACTCTCCCTAGTGCCGGCGCAGAATCTTGCTGCCTGGCGCCACACACACCTTTGCACCATAGTGCAAGGGTGTGTGCGAGAGTCTAGTATAGGTTTTGAACTGGAAGGGTTCCTTTCCAGTGCTAAATACTATGCCTAAACAACTTCTAAAAAATGTCCTACTTTGTATGTGTGATGTACAGTGCAGCCCACATGCAAAGTCAGAAAAGAAAGAAGAAATGAAAACATTTCTCCTTTTAACAGCTGGTTTAAAAAAGGCATTTCTTCATTACGCAAAACCATGTCTCCCATTTTTAGTAGATAGGGTTTTGCATCAAAAAGGGTGGGTGATTGCATGGGAATGCCCAGGTAACGTCTCCTTCAATGCCAAGTAACGCAAAGCAGAGCTTTAGGCTGCCTTCCATTGCTTTGAGTCAACTTCCAGTACAAACCACGTTTTGCGCTGGAAAGTAAATGATAAAAAAACATTTTATGCTGGTTTGTGTCACTTATGATCACTTATGATACAAAGAGTAAAGAAGCAAAGAACAGAATATTGTGAAAGTGTAGGGACCCTTGAGCAGAGCTTGGATTCCCATCAATTGTCTACGTGATCAATCTTATCATCTGGTCATCCACCCAAACGAATGATATGTCTCACACACTAAATAAAACCAAACAACAGTGCAAAAAGCAGTGTTAACAAATAACTACTATTCATCAATTCTTTTTGACCTTGATGAATAGCATTTATTTGTTAACACTGCTTTTTGCACTGTTGTTTGGTTTTATTTAGTGTGTGAGGCGATTTTTTCATTCAACAGCGGTTTTCTCCTCACAACTCTATTTTAAACACTGCACTCACTTTTCTATGCACTGCACGATTTTTTCTATGTGATCATTAATCGTAAATGTATGTGATCAGTTTTTTACAGGGCCTTGTGAACTGTACACAAGGTTTTGAAAAAGATACGCTTCCTAATAGAGAGCCAGTGCAGAGTGTGAAGCCCCTACTTTGATGAATGCCTTTACAGGATATTAAAAATCAGCATAGCTGCCGCATTTTTTATGACCTGAAACCTGTCAAGGGAGGCCAAACTAGTATTCAAATACAAGGTTTTACAGTAGTCAAGCCGGGCGGTAACCAGTGCAATGACCTTGGGCCGTTGGAGTGCTGGTGGAATATACGGGAGCACCTTTCTGAGAGTTTTTTGCTCATCGCACACCGCACCTGCCGCCAACTGTGCCTCGTACTGCCCACTGGAAACCGGCACCTTCAGGGATCTGGGCTGCCGGCCTCAAGCAACTGTAGCAATGGCAGTGCGAAGAAAACGGCGGTCCTCAACCTCCTCCTCCGCGGCTTCTGCGGCTCGCGCTGCAATTTTCTGATGGCTGAAAAGCTGCTAGCTTCTAGTTTATGGCTTAACAGGATTAACAGATGAAAATTAGGTGATGGGCGGCCGCAGCTCCGACGGCCTTTCTGAGAGTCTTTAGAATGTAGGAGCAAGTACTGACAATGCGACTGACCTGAGCATCAAAATTCAGGCCTGTGTCAAAAATAACCCCCAAGTTTTTGACTGTCTTATCGGGAACAGGGAGGGGACCACAAGGTCCCAGCCACCAGGCATTTGACCAAATTTAAGTCTGAGGACCAAAACCTAGCACCCCGTTTTTTTCCACATTGATCTTAAGCGAGTTATTTTGCATCCACCTTAATACTGGTTACATTTCCCGGTGACTGACTGCAAATCATGCGAGATGGAAACAATGATCTGCTTGTTGTCAGCATAAGAGATCGCCTGAAACCCAAAAGATCTGACCAGCTTGGCCAGCAGGGCCACGTACACCTTAAAGAGGGATGAGCCCTGGGGAACACCACAGGGTAGGCTAAAAGCCTGAGATCTGAAACCCCCACAGCTAACAACATTAATTCTCTCTGTCAGGAAGGAGTGAAGGACCTGCAGGGTCTTACCCGAGATTCCTACCTCTTTCAGACGTTGAACCATACGAGGGGACAGACGGTATCAAAAGCCGCCGACAGATTGAGCATGATCAGCACTAATGACCCCCCTGATCAGCCTGCATGCAGATGTGATCAGTGGCAGCAATAAGGGTGGATTTGGTGCTGTAATTGTCATGAAAACCGTTTTTTGACTGATCCAAGACCTCATTAGAGTCCAAGTAATTCATCAGCTCTTTGTTGATGAACATCTCTAGGATTTTGGCGGGGGCCGGGAGAAGGGAGATAGAGTGAAGATTTTTCAGTTCAGAGGGGTCAGTGTTGGGTTTCTTAAGCAGGAGTGTAACAATGGCCTCTTTCCAAGCCCCAGGGTAGCAGCCGGAACAAAGGATGGTGTTAAAAGCTTTGCAAAGAAAGTCAGCAATCGTATTGGAAACCATTGTGAGAGTGAGGGGCGTACAAGGGTCAGAGGGAGAACCGGACTTGAGGCCCATAAGAAAACCCATAGTTTGTTCCACAGTTATCTGGGGAAATGCTGCCAGAGTAGGAGGGGAACTCCCCCTCTTGGTCCTGGATGATATCCATGCCCTCTAAATCTGCCAATTGCATATGGTTGAACTCCCTGAAAAGTATAAGGACCTTGTCCCTGAAATAGGTAGCTATTCTCTCAGAAAGGTCTTGAGAGGGGGACAAAACCCGCATCCCAGAAGGTTCAGAGATCTCTTCAATCACCTTGAAGAGCATGCTGGGGGAGTTGTCTGTAGAAAGGATCTTATTAGTGAGGAAGTGAGCTTTAGCTTGAAAGATGGCTTGCTTATATTTCTGAAGCAGGACTTTCTACTTGGTTTTCTCCCTAATACAAGGGTCTAGCCGCCATCTACGTTCCTGCCTGCGACATTCCCTTCTGAGTAATCTAAGCTCATTCGAAAACCAGGGTGATGTGGGTTTGACTCTCTTAAAGTTGCGTTCTTTAAAAGGGGCGACAATTTCTAGGGCGTGAGTAATCCAATTGTGAAAGCCCTCTGCTGTAAGGGGAAAGGAACAGTGCCTCCCAGCCCCAGCAGAGGCCAAAGCTGCCTCCAAGTTCAGAGCAGAGATCTTGCTCAGCCCACTGTACCGAATGTTCCTTGGGAACATGCTACCCTGCTCAGTAGGACAATGAATACATTGAACCAGATGAGCTGGATGACTCTTTAGACCAACTGTAATGCATAGAGATGGAAATTACTATTACTTCCAATCCCTCAGACACAGATGCAGTGAAAGATGCTTTGCACCCTGATAAGCATGCAGAAAAGGCCCTCAGACATCTTTATCAAGCAGTTTGCATCATATCATGGAGTTGTTGAATAAAGACTAAGACAAGTTTAGATCACATTTTAAGAATGACCCCACAACTAGATGGTTAGGACTGCACACCATTCATGCATTAATCCAATGTTATATTATGTTATGTTATAGTCATTTGTAGAACGCATAGCTGCCCCAGCGAAGGGGCGTCCCGGCGCTAACAGCAGTGTCCAGGGAGAGCCAGGCTAGGCTGTGGGAAATAAGTGGGTTTTAATGGCCTTACGGAAGGATAACAGACAGTCTAAACAACAAATCTTCTCAGGGAGTGAGTTCCATAGCTTAGCGGCCAGGAGTCGAAAAGATCTGCCCCCTGCCCTGGTGCATTTCACTCGGGGAACAGTAGCCACGATCTGATCGGCCGTGCGTTACTGGCGGGTAGGGACATAGGGGACCAACAGATTAGATAGAATCTCAGGTGTAGAAAGTTTAAAAATTTTAAAGGATAAACACAAAGTCTTAAATTCTATCCTCTTAGAGATGGGTAGCCAGTGAAGGCGGCGTAAAGCACCCGACGTGGAGCACTTTCTTGGAAGTCTGAGCAAGACTCGTGCGGCTGTGTTCTGAACTCATTGAAGGTGGTTCACTTCTGCCTTATTGGCACCTAACAGAAGGGAATTGGCATAGTCAAGTCTCGATAGGATAGTTGCCTGGACTATTAGTTGACATGTGGCCGAGTCAAAAAACCCTAGTATTGGCCTCAGACCCCGTAGGAGTCCGAAGCAGGTGCCAGCAATTTTTTTGGTATGGTCTTGAAATCCCGGAGTAGAGTCGAGCCAGAACCCTAGATTCTTTACCACCAACTTAGGCTTTGGAGCACTGCTCAGGGATGAAGGCCACCACTGCGTACTTCCATGCCCCTTGTCCTTCCCCACCAGCAGGACCTCAGATTTGTTGGCGTTAAGCTGGAGACAGTACTTAGTCATCCAGCATGCAACCGCGTCTAGACCATTCCGGAACTGAGTAGCATCCCGAGCGTGATCATCAGAGAGGGCTACCACCATCTGGGTATCATCAGCATAGGAGACCATGGTCAAACCATGGTCTCGCATGACTTCTGCCAAGGGTTGAACATAAAGATTGAACAGAACCAGGCTTAACGCCGAGCCCTGGGGGACCCCCTGCTTGATGGAGTGAATGCAGGAGGCGAAGGGAGGGGCAAAGACCTGAAATAATCTGTCGGACAAAAAGGACCGGAACCACTCCAGTGCCAAGCCGCCTACCCCTGCCTCTTCTAGACGGCGCAGGAGGATCTGGTGGGAGACCGTGTCAAACGCGGCGCTCAGATCAAGCAATATGAGCGCCGCCCTTTGACCTTCACCCTTAATGGTCCGCAGGTGTTCACTCACTGGTAAGAGCGCTGTTTCGTTACTATGACCAGGGCGGAACCCAGAAGCGGTCCAAGATCTTGTTCAGGAAGTCCGACAGGACTATGTGATCCCTTGCTAGTGCACAACTTCCCTCAAAACTAGTGAATGTTTTGATGAATGTATCTTCTGCCTTGCCCCACACCTCGGTGGGTACTCTAAGGGTCCATCCAAAATGACGGCACAGGCCTGGAGCACATTATGGATTCATTCTCCTCTTTCTGAACCAAGTGCCCTCTGGGATCACTGGACCATTACAGTGAGGACCCTTATGCCCCATCACCACCAATACAGCATTACATCTTGAAAGTTAGACTCCAGCAATAGATTCTCGGTCTGTGCTGAAAGAGTGTTGAGACAAGCTTACAAATGTGAGAAACAAATCTTCCTGCTTGCACACCTAGCCCTACCATATGATACAGCTGGTTTCACCAGTGTATCCGTACATAGCCAAATGGATGGCCAAATCACTGACTATTGACAAGTTGTGTACCTTGTATCATGGCATGAGTCCACTGTGCCTCCAAGGTATTATTTATAGCTATGGAGGATGGCCTACTGTGAACACTTTATACATACGATTAATGACCATCTAGATTTACAGGACTATATCTGAAGCTCTTTTCTGTGCAAACCTAAGGTTGTCAGTTCCTAATGCCTCATGTCTCATTGATAACAAGACATCTGGAGGTGCACACACCCGTACTAGGATGTGGCAAGATGAGAGTTGACAATATACTACTGTCCTTGGCTAAGGTATGACTTGAACATATGGTGATCAAGGAAAGGGCAGTAGTTCTGGAGTTGAGCTGACTAGTATTGGTTCATTGGCAGTATTGATTGCTCACCTTAGGAGGGCAATACCCCTAATCCCACAACTATGAAATATATTTAAGTGAGATAGAGTAAGAAATTATCCATAATAATATTAAACATATGTTTTGATATTTCCTGAGTAAAATAGTGGTCAGAGATTGCGTACTAATTATCACATATGTTTATTTTAATGCAGTTGTAAACAAATGAAAGCCTGTATTTGATTCTTAGGCAGCAGAGAACTTAGACCAGCCAACAACTGTTTCACCCCTCAATGACGTGGGGCTTTTTCAAGGTTGTGTAAATATAATTAGTTACAGAATTACAGAAATTCCATTCATGTACATATATATGTTACATAAAAAAAAAAGTATAGGTAGAATCAAACAATAAATACAGATAAACATTACATGCAACCGAAAAGGAGTAACAAACTAAGAGAGAAACAAGCATAATTATAAAAATGTATTAAGAAATACTATATGCATTTGCATCTGTGTTTCATGTGTGATTATGCATGCTCACAAACTACTCCATGCTTTTCATGGGAGATTTAAAAAAAAAAAAGAAGAATAGCAAACTGTCACATTCAATGACTTACTGTGCGCATTAAAAATGACTGCATTATTTTTTTAGGACAGGGAATTTCAGGTGGGAGTCTTTAAAAGTGAGGCAAAAAGATGTTTCATAGGGATAAGCAACCCGGTTTGGGAGGGGGGATTACAGAAGTTAAAGGCAGCATTGTCAAAATATGTGTGGTTTTATCAAAGATGGTTGTACATCAAAAATAGAGTTGTTGGTCTCACATGGATTGTAGGCAATCTGTATTAGTCTGAAAGAATCAACATTTTAGGAAAAGGTTTATGAACAAGATCATGTTATTTATGTGCCTCGAAAGTTCACCTGAATTTAATGGTGTTTTCTGGGGGTTAAGCACTTGTCTGCCCTAAACGTGCCTTCAGGTAGTAGATTTTCATGCTTGTTTAGTAGTGAAGTGACCAACACAATACTTTTGTAAGAATGGTCAATATCTATCAGTAGCACAAGAACTGGGGTGGGGGGATTTAAGAGAAATGAGGAAAGTAATGATAGCAAGAGACAGGTTTGAAAATCAGTTGCTAGAATCTCACTCCTTAAAGCAAGTGCACCGTCTGTACCAGGAATTGGGCAGATTACTCATACGTTTCATTAGAAGTGGTCTGTTCAGTCCCTGTGGTCCAGTCAAAAGTGTCTTTAAGAGTGATTTCAGATAAAGGGTCTCTTTTAAAGGAAATGGGAACTGAATTAGCAGGTCAAAGGTCGAACGTGATGTGCTAAGATGGCGTTTATATTGTAATGGTGCAGTTCAGAACACAAAATCTCCTCCTGCTTCCACGGACGGAATGATTCCTCAGTCACACACACACATCACACGCTGGTGGGGCCCATAACACCAACATTCATTCACATCAAACTATCCGTGCCTTACAGGGGAGAGATATCTCCTACTCCTGAACTGCAGCTTATTCACTTTGGATACAGAGGAAACACATCTATGGACTTACTCCAACAGTCCCTCCATCCGGAGGTCGACTAGATCATTTAGTTGTTTGGAAATTTGATGGAAAACACCATAACCCTCTTATTAATCAATAAACATTACAAGAAATAACCACCCGACACAGTTCTTCAAACAATGAATTTTCTTTATCTAATTAAATTTCAGGTTAAATCCTAACAATGCAATATTATCTTTTGTCATAATTACCTATTCTGGCTAATTGTCGTGCTCTAAGTCAGAAAACTGGTCCTCAGAAATTCATCAGAGATTCTACCATCCCGTCCTCTGCTGTCAGCGTGGAGTGCCGCATAGAGTAGCATCGATCAGGGTGCGTCTCAAGCTCTTTGGGTGGTAACCTACTTTCCCTCTCTAGACTACTCATATTTATACCAAATTTACATATACAAGTAACATTTTATTTATTTCCAGGCCGTTGATTGGCTGAATTCAGCCTCGTTCCAATACATTAAGAAACATTCTCAAAAGTTCTCATACGGATGATGATCAATTCTAGGCGTGTGGGAAAGGATGTTCCCAGGTCAAGAAAGTATCAGTCTATTGAAAAAGGAAGTTCATGTATCCATATTGGCAACAATTGCTTCACGTTCAGGGACATTGGCATCTCGCCCAGAGTAGTCTTCATGGACCTGGTTCAAAAGTTGATGGTAAAGTTACGATGAAGTCAGTGCAGGCACCTTCCTCCATTGTTCAGTGCATGAAGTCATGTACTTTAGTGAGGATTCAATCGGCAGCCATCTTTTAGTAGGCCAAAATAGTCAACTTAAGTAAGGAAACACAAAATCGTGATTAATACATAGAAATGACTAAAACAGTGTTATTCCCTTACTAATACCCTTATGTGTATGCATTTATCTAGCCATATGCAACATTTAAAGCCGTTAAATGCTGGTTTATTTAAGCGCAAACCACATTGACATTGCTTAAGCTAAACAGATAGATTTAATATGCGTACAAACTTAGTTCACTTATTATTCTAGCCATGCAAATGCATTCCCGCGTGTATTCTCTTGGTTAATAAGGTTGGTTAATTCATCACAGCACACTGTTAATCATTACATTTAGTCATTTAGTTCTTTTAATATAAACTTATACAAATGGATTGGGTATATAAAAAAGAAAAACATTTTACCCGCTCCATCAATCCCCCCTTTGGTGATTTTATCACCACAAAAAAAACCACAAAAATTTCAATTTTGCCCCTTTTACAGAAATTTGAAATGTCTTCTTGCTTAAAATTCTGTTTCCCTTTCGTTTTCTCTTTTAGTTTTGTCATACATACTCTCCTTCCATTCTTCCAATTCTATTTCATTAAGATCTTTTACTGATTTTCTTTCTCTCTTTTTGTAAATTTCTCGTTTAACCTTCCTTTTATTTCTTCTATATCTACAACACATACATCCTAATCTAAGTAGTAATAGTACGAAAATCACACAGGTTCATGGAAATAATATTTTCCCTATTATAGTACTACCTAATTTACCTAAGAAAGCTTTAATAGCAGCCATCTTATTACTAATTCTAGTCCAGATACTTTCAACCTCCAGTGGTTTTTTTTCATCATGCAATTCTGTAATATTCCTAATATAGACTTTTAAATCTCTGCTTTCGTCAGGAATGTAAGTACAACAATGTTGAACTTTCAGTATTCCACAGACTCCACCCTCTTTTGCCAATAAGATATCAAGGGCAAGTCGATTTTGCATAATCATACCACGCATAGCAACCAATTCAGTGTTTACCAAGAGAAACCCTCCAGCGGTGCTTGTTGACAAGCGATCCACTATGGTTGATAATTTCCGAATATTATTTGCATTCAAAGATATTCCCACTGCTGGTATCAAAGCTCCAAAAATATCACCTACAATTTCTAACCAGGTTTCCCTCCTGCTACGCATTAGTAGGTTATTTGGTCCACTATTTTCTACTCTATCCATGTGAAAGATTTTTGGAAAGACCAGGCCTACATAACATGTGCCATACCAATGGTCGGGCAACCTGTAATAAGCCTTGTTCCCACAAATATAATACAATCCAGGAAAAACTGGGTCTTCTCCACCTCTAAATCCCCATCCGGATGCAATGAAATATGTATCATGACACTCACTTGTCCCTATATAAATATGATCATATTGGGATCTTTTGCTCGTGATGCATAATTTGCCTTTCTGTGGTGAATCTATAGCTATTGTTGGTCTCGCATCACCCTTCATTTCCTTGTTCCCATCTATTGCCCAAATGTTTTCCCCTTCTTTATGTCCTTCTGCATTCTTGTGTATTTTCGATCTCCTCTCCTCAACCATATCCAAGAATGTTTTCTCTTCTGGTTTCAAACTGCAAGTTAAATTGTTCTTAAAAATATTTTCTAGAGTTAGTCCTTTAGTTTCTATAAAAATTTCTCCTAATACATTAGCATCTTTAGCTGGATTTAACTCTTTATTCATGGGCAATCATCCAAGAATATTATCTATATTAGACAAATTATACTCTAATTTTCCTACTTGATAAAATATACTAGTTAAAACGCTACATGTTATTCCATAAGTTGCTGGGAGGTGATGATAAGTCACTCCTTCTGAAACAGATGCAGGTAATTGCATACATACGTAGCAATCCCTTACTTCCATTGTTTTAACATACTCATACAATAATTTTGAAAACACATTGCTAGAAAAATCAGTTATAGACCTATCTTGATGCATATGCTCAGTGCTGGTTCTAACCGGTATTACCTTTTGTGAGCTTTTCACTATGTTAGTCATATTCTCAGTATGTCCTGCTAGTGTATCTAAAGTTACCTTGAATGAGATCAAAAGAGCGAGTACGCTCCAAAGAAGCATTATTAGTCCTGTACAACAACAACATACCTTGCACCATCTTCTCATGAAAGTACATCTACTCTTGTTATCATCTATGTTAGCCATCTTGTTAGATCTAACCATGTCTTTTGACTCAGCCTCTTCTGCTCTGCCTCTTGTAGCTTTCCTACAAGAGCTAAAACCCTATCAGGTGATCCAAATACTTCAATTTTCTAATTCAATCCTGTTTATTCCTACAAGGATCAATTTTAAATTACTCAGCTCGGCCTTTCGTCGTTTTTCACTTCCTTCTCGTCATCCACATGCAGGATTTCCTGATCTTCCGCTTCTTCTCCGATGTCGGATAAGATAACTCTCAGGATTTCCCCTGTTTCTTCTTCTTTTATCAATTTCAGCCAAGTCTCCTCTGGATTTCCTTGACTATCTGCCTCTTCTCTCTGTTCAGGCAGTGCCACGTACGTCCATTCAGGTGACTTATACTTCTGATTTGGTTTTCTTGTTCGTTTGTTCGCTTCTGTCACTTCTGTTTCTTCCTCTTTTTCTGGATGCTGGCTGGTTACTTTATTCACTTGTTCAGCCTCTGAGGGTTTAGCTCGTGTCAATCTGTATCTCAGTTTCTTAATCTTGTTTTGCCAAATATCTCCTTTAGCATTCCTTCTTGCTTTGCCGTCTTTGCCGTTTCTTTCCTCGATCCAAGTTCTCTTTCTCAGAACTCGACCTTCTGGTATTTCAGTTTCACTGTCTTCAGATTCTGTCTCGTTTGGTTTTTCTGTCTCAGTAATCTCCTTTTCCACCTCTTGAGTTGGCCCTACTTCTGTCCCTCCTCGGGTTTCCGGCACGCAATTTTCCTGCTGACTACTTGTCCCTTCACCTAACTGGGTGTTGCAGTTCCCTACACCTCCTCGGGGGTTTTCCGCAATCTGTCCCTCTCTTTCTGTGACTGTCCCTTCTTCTTCTTCCAATATTTTCTCAGGTGGAATTTCTCCTACTCTCTCATTTGAGGTGAATGTTACTTCTGACTGGACATTCTTTTCTTTTCTTTTCTTCTTTCTGTGTTCACCATTGGCGTTTTGCTCATCTCCAGAATCTGAACCATCTGAAATCTGCAATCTTTTCCTCAGAATTTATTCTCTGGGTGTCTGAACTAGTCTTAGCTCATTTTCCCCCCTTTCAGGATTTTCCCTTGACTTTATAGTCTCATTGCTTGACTCATCACTTGATTCTGATTCATCAAAGTATTCTTTTCCAATGCCGTCTGCTGGATTTGGAACTCTCAAAGTGTGACTTGCATGTATCCAGTTCTTTAGTCCAGCACACTTCACAGCAGTTGTTGTGGTCAAGATGACTTGTCTTGGCCTTCCCCACCTTGGAACCAGGCAATTTCTTCTTCTGTGGACTTTTATCCTCACCCAGTCCCCTGGGCTCAAATCATGGGCTGGTTTCTTTTCAAGTGTGGTGGCATCCGCTCCAACCTAGTGAAACACAGAATGAACTGCGTCAGCCAGGCCTTTACAGTAATCCAAAATCATGTCATCAGTTATAGTCATCAGCTTGTTGACTGGTACAAACACGTGTCTCATGGCGCATCCCATGATGATCTCGTGTGGATTTAAACCTGTAGTTCTGTCTGGAGTAGACCTAATGGTCATCAAAACCAGATGCAAGACATCGGGCCATTTCAAACCTGTGGCTAAGCACATTTTTCCTATTCTATTTTTGATTGTACCATTCATTTGCTCGACCACACCAGAAGCCTCTGGTCGGTAGGCACAATGCAGTTTTTGTTGTACGCCCAATGCTTAACACATCAATTTCATGATCTCATTGCAGAAATGTCCTCCTCTGTCTGATTCTATGGTTATTGGAAACCCGTACCTTGGGATGAATTCCCTCAACAATAGCTTAGCCACTGTGATTCCATCATTTCTTCTAGTTGGATATGCCTCCACCCACCTAGAGAACAGACAAACTACCACCAAAACATAGCTCAGTTTGTTATAAGGGGGCATTTTAATGAAATCTACTTGCATTCTGGTGAAGGGTCCTCCCTCCCGACCTATGGTGCCTAAACTCACCACAGTTTTCCTTCCAGGATTGTACTGCTGACATGTCAGACATCTTTGACAGAGACTTTCTGCTATCAACCTGAATTTTGGATTATACCAGATGTGCTTAAAGGCCCTTATCATGGCATCCCTTCCCAAATGTCCTTGGCCATGATATATCCGTGCCATGGTTGACATCATGCTATCAGGCATTACTTGTCTTCCATCCCGATAGACCCACACATGATCCTTTTCCCTGGGTGCACATCCTGCTTTTACCCACTGCCTCATTTCTTCATCCACTGCCTCATCCTGCAACTGCCTCACTTCTTCCCATGTTCCCACAACGTTAGTAAACATTATGGAGCAAGAAGACATTTCCTTTTCTTTTGACCGATTAATTGAATATTTGTTTCGGGCAGAATACTGGGCCATGTCGTTGGCAAAACGGTTCCCAGTAGTGATGTAATCACTACCTTGTCCATGAGCAGCAAATTTTACCACAGCCAGTTCTTTGGGCATTTGTATGGCCTCAAGCAATTTTCCAACCACTTCTGCATTCCTTATAGGAGTTCCACTTGAGGTCAGGAAACCTCTTTGCAGCCATAGTTAGCCGAAGTCGTGGACAACTCCGAAGCCATATTGGCTATCAGTCATCACAGTCACTCTCGCATTCCTCCCAATCTTGCATGCCTTGGTTAATGCCACTATTTCTGCTACTTGAGCGGATCTAACTCCTTTCAAGGGCGAGGCCTCTATAACTGCTGAAACTGTGCATACTGCATAGGCTGCGCTCAACACTCCTTCATCCGTTCTCAAACAGGATCCATCCACAAAAAACACATGATCACTCTCTGGCAGTTGTAGATCTCTTATATCAGGACGAGGTTTTGTGCAATAGTCAAGCACATCCAGACAATCATGATCAGCCTCTTCTCTTATCTCCACTCTCTCTGCATCAGGCAAAAGTGTAGCTGGATTCACATTCACACATCTTTCCAGACTCACATTGTTTGCACCTAGAATGACCTTTTCATACTTAGTCAGCCGACTATGTGACATGAACTGTGTTCGACTCCTTGTTAAAAGGATCGCCACACTATGGGGTACAAACACTCTTACTGGATACCCCATCACGATTCCCTCACTCTGCTCCAAGCTTCGGCATGTAGCTGCTACTGCTTTCAGGCATCCTGGCAACCCTATTGCCACTGGGTCTAACATTGAAGAGAAATATGCCACTGGTCTCCTTTGTCTTCCATGTTTCTGTATTAACACTGAAAGTGCGCATCCATTTCGCTCACTACAGTATAGCTCAAACTCTTTTTCAGAGTCTGGCATACCCAGCACAGGGGCTTCACAAAGACTGTTCTTCAACTGTTTAAATGCTGCCAATTCTTCTTTGTTCAGTTCCAGGGGGTCTTTCACCTCACTTTTTGTCACTTTCACCAATGGTTTGGAAATCAGGGACAAATTACTTATCCACTGACGACAGTAACCAACCATTCCTAGGAACATTCTCACCTCTCTTTGGGTCATTGGAGCTCTCATCCCTCTAATGATTCTGATCCTGTCTATGGTTACTTTTCTCAGGCCTTTTTCGATATTGTGACCCAAGTATGTTACTTCCTTCTTACAGTATTGCAATTTTGTTGGAGATACCTTCAGTCCTCCATCTGCCAAATGATTCAACAAAGCTATAGTGTCTGTTTCACAGGCCTCTCATGTCTTTGACGCCACCAGTATGTCATCAATATACTGGACTAAAACTGAACTCTCAGGCATAGTAAGACTTTCCAGAGATTTCTTTAATAACTGATTGAAAATAGAGGGGCTCTCTGTGTACCCCTGTGGTATTCGGCACCATGCCAAAATACGGTTTCCAAACCGAAATGCAAAAAGCGGTTGGCTGTCATGATGCAACGGAATGGAAAAGAAAGCATGACACAAATCAATTACTGTGTACCATTCTGCATCGTGTGGGATCTGATACAAAATCACTGAGGGATTTGGAACAATTGGACAACATGAGACGACAATCTTGTTAATCTTTCTCAAATCTTGCACAATCCTGAATTTCCCACTTGGCTTTTTCAGTCCCATGATAGGCGAATTACATGGACTGCTCATTATCTCCCTCAACACTCCTTGCTGAATCATTTTCTCAATCAACAGGGTTACTCCTGCTATTATTTCTGGTGTCAGTCTGTATTGCGGAATGTTTGGTTAAACAGCTCCTTCCTTTACAGCAATTCTCACTGGGTCTACATTTTTCATCAGACCTACATCTTCCCCAGTGAAATCCCAAACTGCTGAGTTCACTGTCTGTTTCAATTCCGGGGTCAATTTGTCTGGATTGAATACTGCATAGGTTCCAGCAACCTCACACTCTCGGTTAGCTATGGTCATTTTATACAACACATCTTCATCTGGTGTTTCAAAGGCTATTCCATCTGGTGTGCAGAATATGGTGCAATTCATTTTGCACAACAGGTCCCTACCTAGTAAATTTACAGGACTGGTGTCACACACCACAAATCGATGCATGTCTGAAAATTTCCCTATTCTGACTTTTACAGGATCAGTAAGGTACGTTTTAATCTGGGTGTTGGACACACCTACTACTTGGATTGTTTCATCCGAAAGAGGAAGATTTTTCACATCTGCTGATCTGACAGTGGATCGTGTAGCTCCAGTGTCTACTAGAAAAGTAATGTTTTCGTCATTAACTTTCCCATCTACAAATGGTCCTGTCTGATCTATCTCTAGAGATGCGCCAAGTACGCACTCTGCTTCCTCTTTTCGGCACCGTCAATAAATCTCTTCTGGCTCACTTTCATCATTTTGCAGCCAATACTGTGATACAGCGCTCGCGCGTTGCGGTTTGTTTACCTGTTCTTCATTGTAGAATCCTGTTTCTTTGCTATATCTCTGTGTGCTCCGGCTCTGTGGTAAGGGCGGTTTTGGCACCTGATTCTGTAGATTAACATCCTTCTGCTGTTGCGGCATCGGGCCACTTCCCTCACACTGCACCTGTGGAGTTAATGACGGATTTTCATCATTAGCAAGAGGTGGATTTTTACACTCGGATTTCCAGTGCCCTAATCTTCCGTAATTGTGACAGGGGAACTTTTTCTTGGCTTCTTCTATATTACCTTTCCCTTTTCCTGGGCCAAATCTCGGTTTCATGCCTAGATTATTAGCTTGTTCAACTAGCTGAGCTTCCTGTCTCTCTGCAACTTTCACTTGTGCCCACATTGCCTTTTCTTTTAGTTTTCGCTGCTTTGCCTCAATCTCATCACTAAAGTATTTAGCATGTATCAGGATCTCATCTATTTTCTTGCTCTGCCAGTCCACAGTGTGCTGCTTGATCATGTCCCCGATTTTGGGACGCAGACCATACACAAATCTGTACACAAAATGACTCAGGTCCTTCTCTCCCAGACTGTCATCCCCACTAAACTGTTTGAAAGCCAAAATTAGCCTCTCATAGTATGCGTGGACTTACTCTTTCGCTTCCTGATGTGTTTGATCTATTTTTACCCAGTCTGTTTCTTTTGGAGGCACTTTGTTCTTCAAGAATGCCATGACCTGTTCGTATTTCTTCATAACCTCGGGGTCTGGGGCTCCTGTTTTGGGATCTCTCGGGTATTCTTTGGTAGGCCAATCTATGACTATCTTACATTCTGCCCACAAGTCTGCTGGCACTATTATATCAAACAGACTATTCAAATCAATCCACAGCACCTTTGACAATTTCACAAATCTGTCTACCTGTCTGTACCACTCGACCGGTTTTTCCCGTAATCGAGGAAAATCATTTGTAAATGACAAAATATCCTGTCTGGTCCATGGGACATGCACATATCCCCCTCCTGGAATCTCTCTCATAGGGAACTCTGTCACCACCTTCTCTTTTTCTCTTACAGGAAATGCTGGAAATGTTCTGTGTGAGGTGTCATCCCGCTTCCTATACCACCTGCTCTTCCATTTGTCCACATCTCCCCATTTCCTCAATACCGTGATTATGTCCCTAATCTGCCCTATCCGTCCTGCAGCGTTCAGATTCTCAATGTCTTTTTCTGTAAAATCCACTCGGTATGGCTTTTGTAAAGCTTTTACCTTGTCCATGTCAATTCCCATTTCACTTGCTATTTCTGCCAGTCTGTCATGTAAATTCTTTGCTCTCCAAGTGACACTTTTACAAAGGAATAGCAGTTCCTCATCTTGGTAATTTTTCAGCTTTTCTGTGGGGATGGTCCCTACAATCAATTCTTCTAACACCATCCGTAATTTTGCCACATCAATGGTATGTGATTCTTTTTCTTTATCCTGCAAGCCTTTCAGCCATTCATTCAATTCTTCAGTAGTTATGCTCACTGATTTCTCTACATTCCCTGGTTCTGTTAACCTTTGTGGTTCTAATATTGACCCTCCTACCACTCTGCTTCTTTCGGCAGTATCAGGACAATAAAATGGGTTCTTTGACACATGCATTTCACCTTTGCTCATAGTATGTCCCCAGGAATTCTCTTTTGCTTTCGTCAAGGGCTGTTCTTGCTGTCTATTGTTCACATACGGGACTGTTAGTCCGCGCTCACTGTCTTTTTGCTTCTCAAAAATAGGCATAACAGGGACTATGGTCACAGGGACTGTAACCGCTTCCAGATTTTTCGTCAATTCTCTTATTTTCTCTGTCAGCTCCAATGTGGTTTTTGCTAGTTCCCTAGAACTTTCACTCTCTGCCCTATTTTCCTTTCCCCGTTCCCTAAGAGAATTCCTTCTTCTTACTTCCGGAGTCACAACTTCTGTCTTAATGATTCTCAGAGTCTCCCTCACTGGTGTATCTGTGGCGAGCATTTCTGGTTCCTGCCTGTACGGAGGTGGGCTTTTGTAAAACATATCATCTAAGACATCATCATCTGTCTCGTTGGCCCCATACCTCCGGGTTTCTACATGATTTTTCTTTTTAGGCATTTCCTTCCTCCACTTTCTCCTTCTGTTCTAACGGGAAACAATCCTTCAGTCATACTAGCATCTCGCCACCTTCTTATCCGATCACACTGTGTTTCGCGATCGTTTGGCCGTCCGAACATATACCGATACCTACTGCCATTTCTCTGTTTCTCTCGCTCGTGCATCTCATCTTCCCACTCTGTCAATGCATCGAACTGTGTAGGCCTAGGTCGCGGATCTAAGCTCATCATCCTTTCCCGTAAATTCCTCAATATTGCCAAATTAAAGGACCCATCCTCTGGAAACGCTAAAACTCCGTCTTCCTTTGTATACTTTGCCCAATTGTCTAACCAGATGCACGTATGGTACCCATATTTCGCAACGATGAAGGATGCGGGGGTTTTCGCTGGGGGAAGTAACTGTCCTTCCCTAGTCACAATCTCTTTGTCTTTCACAAACCAATTCCGTATTTTACTAAATAAAGACTTTTTCTTTTTCTCAGGTGAATGATAATACATCTTCCTGCCTTTTCGTGTACCCTTTTAGTCTTTCCTACCACTGTACAATCTCTAGTCCAATAGTAGCGCGACTCTTACTCACGCACCAATCCTGGCACGTCTACGTCACTGTCACAACTTCCAATCCTTGCGCGACTCACACTAACGCACCAATCCTGGTGTGTTTACGTCGCTGTCACAATCTCCAATCCCTGCGCGACTCACACTAACGCACCAATCCTGGAGCGTTTACGTCACTGACTAGCTGTCCAATCCCAGCGCGGTCCTCCTGACGTCTACAGTTGCTGCAGCGGCTCCTACTCCTGACTCCTGTCTTCAGTCTACCCCTCCTTTACAAAACTACGCGATAGACTTTGTTTCAATTTCTCCAATACTTGTTAGTTACAACGTACAAACATCTCCATTGTCTGCTCCGCTAACCACAGAATAGCAAAAGATCTTTCCCACGAGAATCCTGTTTTCCCGAGAGCAGCGCTTACCTCTGCTCTACTACAGAATTATTACGTCCGTTGGCAAAGTAGCACATCCCTCTACTTCACCCTTCTGTCAAGCATCAATTAACTGTACTCTCTGGATTTAAGACACCTAGTTGGAAACGCAATGCTCCTGAGAATTAAACCAGAGTTCTGCAATTAACCCAAATGCTATTTCATTCACGCACTTTCACGCAAGAAAAATATAGTTCATTTACACAGAATCCTGCCTTTTCCGAGAACAGCGAACAGTCTGTCCTACTACAGAATTATAACATACGTTAACAAAGCAGCACTTACCTTTACTTTGTCCTTCTAACAAGCTCAGAGAACACCTGCTACCCTTTCAGTGATAAGCGTTATCGGCATACCAATTGGTTTCCTGGTACCTAAGACCAAAATTTCACAGGTAACCCTTTGCTATCATTCACTTTTTTCTCACACAGAAATATCACTAATGGCAACACTCGACAATGCTACCGAATCAAACCCAGACAATGCGCCGTGTAACTTCGATTGTCACACGTTTCTCCCGTGTACATACGGGCAACCACAATCCCGTCTTTCCCGAGAGCAGCACTTACCTCGGCTCTACTACGGAACTGTCATCAATTCCCAACTTCCTACCTCCCGGAAGCCGTACAGACAACATAAAACTCAATACGACTTCAACATATAGTGTTAGTACATATATCAATACCAATCAATAATCAATAAGCTATATACTTGCCAAAATCATCAAACCAAAACAATAAAAACCATCATCTTGCTACCAGAAAGACTGGTGCAGTTCAGAACCCAAAATCTCCTCCTGCTTCCACGGACGGAATGATTCCTCAGTCACACACACACACACACATCACACGCTGGTGGGGCCCATAACACCAACATTCATTCACATCAAACTATCCGTGCCTTACAGAGGAGAGATATCTCCTACTCCTGAACTGCAGCTTATTCACTTTGGATACAGAGGAAACACATCTATGGACTTACTCCAACAGTCCCTCCATCCGGAGGTCGACTAGATCATTTAGTTGTTTGGAAATTTGATGGAAATCACCATAACCCTCTTATTAATCAATAAACATTACAAGAAATAACCACCCGACACAGTTCTTCAAACAATGAATTTTCTTTATCTAATTAAATTTCAGGTTAAATCCTAACAATGCAATATTATCTTTTGTCATAATTACCTATTATGGCTAATTGTCGTGCTCTAAGTCAGAAAACTGGTCCTCAGAAATTCATCAGAGATTCTACCGTCCCGTCCTCTGCTGTCAGCGTGGAGTGCCGCATAGAGTAGCATTGATCAGGGTGCGTCTCAAGCTCTTTGGGTGGTAACCTACTTTCCCTCTCTAGACTACTCATATTTATACCAAATTTACATATACAAGTAACATTTTCTTTATTTCCAGGCCGTTGATTGGCTGAATTCAGCCTCGTTCCAATACATTAAGAAACATTCTCAAAAGTTCTCATACGGATGATGATCAATTCTAGGCGTGTGGGAAAGGATGTTCCCAGGTCAAGAAAGTATCAGTCTATTGAAAAAGGTAGTTCATGTATCCATATTGGCAACAATTGCTTCACGTTCAGGGACATTGGCATCTCGCCCAGAGTAGTCTTCATGGACCTGGTTCAAAAGTTCATGGTAAAGTTACGATGAAGTCAGTGCAGGCGCCTTCCTCCATTGTTCAGTGCATGAAGTCATGTACTTTAGTGAGGATTCAATCGGCAGCCATCTTTTAGTAGGCCAAAATAGTAAACTTAAGTAAGGAAACACAAAATCGTAATTAATACATAGAAATGACTAAAACAGTGTTATTCCCTTACTAATACCCTTATGTGTATGCATTTATCTAGCCATATGCAACATTTAAAGCCGTTAAATGCTGGTTTATTTAAGCGCAAACCACATTGACATTGCTTAAGCTAAACATATAGATTTAATATGCGTAAAAACTTAGTTCACTTATTATTCTAGCCATGCAAATGCATTCCCGCGTGTATTCTCTTGGTTAATAAGGTTGGTTAATACATCACAGCACACTGTTAATCATTAAATTTAGTCATTTAGTTCTTTTAATATAAACTTATACAAATGGATTGGGTATATAAAAAAGAAAAACATTTTACCCGCTCCATCACTAAGATATTGTAATGGAGCTTCAATTGTAAAAACTTACTGCTAGTAGTTTAGATTCAATGTTGAATTGGTCTCGGCTAGCTTCACGTACTTTATAATTTCAAATAAAGCAAGAAAAAAGGAAAAGCAAAAAGGTGGATAGATAAAGAGGCAGAAAAAAACCACAGAAGGTTACCTGTCGACCCAGTTGAGACCTGGGTATCTAGTGTTATAGCATACAACTATGTCTCAACAGACAATATTTATAGACAATTATGTAGAACATACACAATAAATACAGAAAAGTAAAACACAAGGAGACATCAATGGTTATTTAAAAATATAAGGAGCAGTCTATATTTAAGTTTTAAAGGAATTGATACAAAAACAGTATCAGCACTATTTGCATTAAATGTGGGTGTAACCCATAGAATCTTGTGCACAGCAGTGCTCGTCAGCCGCGGTCCGTGCAGGTAACAGTGGTGGGGCGCTGGGGCCGCTTGGGGGGAATTTTGAGGGACGATGCAGAGGAAAAATTAAATAAATAATTAATTCTACCTTGGCATCGTCCCTCAAAATCCACCCCCACGCGGCTCCACCATCCCACCACAGTTACATGCACGGACCTGCGGCTGGTGCTAGTGTGAATAAGTGAATGGTGCAAGTGTCAAGTGAGGCAAGGAAGACAGAGAAAACATCGCAAGGAAGATATACAATTACTCGAATGGTTGCAAAACAACAAAAATTCAAATGAAATTGTAATGGAAGATCAAAGTCATCAAAAATTAAAGAACCAAAAGTGTGCCAAAAGTTGCGCTGGGTTGTCGGCTGTATTTCGACATGTGATCAATTCAGGTCATCTTCAAGAGTAGTGTTTATCACCGGCGAGATCCAATTGTAAGGTGGAGAGAAAGGGAAACAACAATTACAATGCAGTCATTACAACGCACTACCTTTACAACGCAGTTGTTACAACGCAACTGTCCTTACATCGCATGTCAACAAAATGCATGTCACTACAGCACATAACATTACAACACATGCCATTACAATGCATGCCATTACAACACATTATAAGGTAAGTAAAGGAGATTTTTTAGTTTAGGGTGGGTATGGGTTTTGGGCTGCATAGGAATAGTACTTTTAACCCCTACACTATCCAACACGTTCACTACTGTTGCACTCACTGGAGTGGGAATGGTAATTTTTACCCCTACACTATCCAACACTTACCCCACTGTTACCCTAAAAGTATTATGCATTGTAATGGTAGGAATTGTAATGGTATGTGTTGTAATGGTATGCGTTGTAATGGTAGTTTTTAAAAATGCATTGTAATGGCATGCGTTGTAAAATCATGCGATGCAATGGTAGTTGCAATGTAAAAACTGCATTGTAAAGGCATGCATTGTAATTGTTTGTGTTGTAACGTCATATATTCGAAAGTAAGGGTAAAGTACCTGCATAGGGGGGCAGAACTGAGATACAAGTGATGGTACTTCTGGGAATGCACTCAAAGTATGGTGTGCAGGATATCCAGGTAGATGGATGGAGAGGGAGGCACTACCGAACTGGTGTGCCAAGGGATTTCCAGTAAAAAGAAAGGAAGGGGTTATGGGGGAGAATGGGGCTGGATACTAGAGAGCAGGTGAGGGCCAGCTCGTGTCCTAATGTGGGGTGTGCAGGAAAATGAGGGTACTAATATAGGGTAGAAATAGGTTGGGTCTTAAAAGTGAAGAGCTTTGTCGCAATTCAATTAGGAGAATGAAATGGCCATCGCAGAACAACATGGACCGTGAAGTACAGTGGTAGACTACATTATCGTTCTTGATCGATGATCTGCCATGAGGGTAGGTGGCAGGTTAACTAATGGCAGCAAGCTGCAGTTCAAGGTGGTCGTGCGAAAGGACAGGAGAAAACTCACTAAAGCAGAGGAACAGAGCCGGCTCGAAGGTTCAGGCATCCGGGATTCCTTTTCTGCATGTATTGTGTCTGTTCTACATAATTGTCGATAGTTAAAGAGGGGCAGGCTTATGCAAGGTTATTTGTCTAGTAGTATTTTGTGAAATATAGCCATGCTATTAGGTTGCCATCGTAGAGGTGGGTAAAAGGTTATGGTATTATGTATATCTTTAACGGAGCAAATTGACTTTATGTGTTACAAGAAACAAATTACTGTTTTATGTTGACCCTATAGCCAATATATTCCACATGCTTGATTACTTCTACATTGACTATAGTCCACATATTTTGGAAAACCAGGCGGCCATTTTGAAGTGGTGTGTTTGAAGGGAATGAATTATTTGTATCTATCAGTTACGAATACTGTCTTTATGGTACACTCAATAACATAGTTAATTTAGTTTTGGAGCACTGTTCCAGCAAAATTGGATATTGTTATACAGTTAAAATTAATAATCTTTTAGAAAAGGCAGTAGCCATATTGAAGTGGTTGCAGCTTATGTCACAAACGTTATCATGAGTAAAATGAGCAAATGCTGGCAATAGAGATAATAGAAGAATTAAATAGTGATTGTTGTTCTCTGATACTTTTACTAGAGTAATCAGATGGAGTTATTTGCTTCTGTGTGGATTGCCCCTTGTGTTTTGAATGCCATATCTTAACTTGATGCCTATATGATGTTGTAGGTTGATCCAAATGGTAACAGAAAACCCATAAATGGGGTCTTAACAAACCTCCTTTCACATGAAGATAGAAAAAAGACTGGGGTGACCACAAACTCCAGGATATTATTGACACAGTTTTCAGTCCTAGGCGTGTGTGTGTGTCACCTAATGCATTCATTCTATTTGTAGATGAAAAGTACAGGACTGGAAAAAGTGTCCATGATATAGTCACTATAATCAAGATTTCCGTTGGCAGCCCACAAGAAAATTTCAGCTAGAGGCGATAATTAAGTGATGGAGGGAGCTACCATCACTTCTAAGTTTTTAACCAAGCAATTCTTGAGACATCACCCTGTATTTTCCTGACCTATTTCTTAATCATTGTGATTTTTTAACATCCTGGAAATATCATCTCAGTCACTTCTCATTGATACATTCGATAGTAAAAGATGTGAGATGTACAGAGAATCCAACAAAAACATAACCTGTTCTGAAATCAGTGTGTTATTGAGCATACACATTTAGAAACCCTCAAGAACCCTATATGGAAACCTTTTGGCAAAGTCTTATTCTCTAAACAAAGAGACAAAAAACTGACACCACCCACCCTCTGCTCTTATATAGGAGAATCATTCAAACCACATCAAATGTTAGAGCTAAAACACCTTCCATTATTATGATGTTGAGCTGCCTTTTGAGCCAGTCCTCATGCACCTGATACCATCTATCTTTTCCTACCACAAACCAATGCTTTAAACAAAGGCAGTAGACCTCTCTCTCCCAAAATCAAAAATAGTCGAGAAAAGTCCACCCTGTACATCAACTGGAACCTGTTGATCTGATAATAAGCTTAGCCTGTTAGGGAAAAGATATGTTTGACATGAAATGCTCCATGGAAACATTGAGGGCACATTCACTGAGAATTCACGCAACACAGTGCAGCAAGCCAAGTACCTGTGCTGCGTTGCATGAACAGGAAAGAGCTGAACAGCACAATCTTTACAAAGTTACGGCACGCTTTTGCTGTCTCCCAGGACTAGCGCAGTTCTCTAGAGCACTTGTCTAGCACCTAGGGCCAACATGTGCATCGTTGCATCATGCTGCAAGGGTGCCTGCATTTCGTGCAGGATTGTTTTTGTGCAGGGAGGGACACCTTCCTGCAAAAAGAAAATCCTTAGAGGCGATATCCAATTTCTATGTGTGATGCAGATTGCATCACACATAGAAAGAGGAAGTAATGAGATAGGAGTACTGATTTCACACAATTCCAGCTTTACAACCCTTAGTTAATTTAGAATTGCATGAAATCCATGGGTGGATGCATGGGAAAGCCTATGCTCCAACCATGGAACAGCTACCACTATGAAATATAATGCAACGCAGCGCAAGCCCCTGAATTACGTTACAAATAAGCATTTGCATTGCCCTCTGTCGCCTTGCATGACACAAGGGTGATACAAAGGCTTAGTAAATCGGGGCCTGAGAGCATACCTTAGAGAAGCACATTTGAGATGAGCATGATCAATGCTTTATTAGTCATTGGTCATGTAGCAAAGACACAACCCCTTGTTTCTCTCTTTATTATCCCATTCATTTTTGTAGTTTAATCTACTATGTTTCCTTTGGTCAGACCCTTCATTTACAAGGGAAACTATGATCAGATGGAGGCTCTGTAGATTTGTGTATTTGTGCTCCTCTCACTCAAGTAACATGGACTATGCTTTATTCAACTTACTGCACCTAAACAGCAATGTGTCTGGTGATGAGGTAATTCAGTGTTCGCTGCCATAGTGATGATCTTACACCTCCTCCTCTTCTGTGTGCTCTGCAACTGAATGTTCTCTTCATCCGAGAGTCAAAGTACTGCAGTGTGGTTCTGCACTTCCCTTACTCAGATGAAAGTCACTCCTCCTTCATGGCGACCACACTTAAGCCATATTCAATTGCCATCACTTCTTCACCATTGATAGTCCATCGACTAATAATCATATTTCTTTTAGAACTGGACTATTTTAGTGTTACTATGCCCATGCTATATTTACTTACACTCTACTAACCGAGACTTCATCAGGTCTCAGCCTCTTTTCCTACCTCATACAGAGACGTTGAGTTTGAAATTTGAAATGTTTACGTTTATCTACTGGCCTCGATGAAATAGTGCTACTCATCATTCTAGTGACGACATTCTTGATGAACGACATTTCTACTCTCAATAAAGTGGTATTCAAACTTTCCAGGACCAAGAACTGTAACTAGACTAACCTCATTAAAAAAAATTGTACCTGATGTTTTGTGACAAACGCATCTCTGAGTTACAAATATTGGTGTTTGAAATTGCATATGATTTTTTTTCTTAAATTCACATATTTCTTTTTAAACGACACTTCATATGAAAAAGTCACAAACTTCAAAGAAAAATGGGTTCCCGCATACTAAGCAGGGCTTATCTACACTGTTTTCCTATCATTTGCTTCTCATGGTCAATATGTTTGCCCAAGTTTATTAGTTTTAGTATATTTCTTTCATGAGTGTCGACTTTTAAGTCCCCCATTAGGAAAGGTATGCAAGAAGATACACTCGTACAAAATTTAGCCAGCTCCCTATATGTCACATCAAATGAAGCGAGAGCTCCATGGGTGCTTGCTACATGCCCTGTTTGCCTAGATTTTTAAAAACATTTTGGGGCTCATTAGGATGTCGGTCGGAAAGATTCCAACCACAGATCGGAGGTTTTCTCGGAGGCTTTCTGATTGACAACCTTGGTTTAAAGTTCGACTATCTATCTACAATGTATGCAGTTTAAACTGGCCGGTCAGACCAACTGGCTTCCGACAGGCTCAAGGAGCCCATCAACCAGTCGGAGGCCGCACATAATCTTCTACGGACGGCCTTTTCTCCGTCAGGATTATGATTTCGGTTTCCGAAAGGCTTTTCATCTTGGGCTTTACGACATTAAAAGGTTGTTGGAAAGCGTCTTTGTCAGCCCCTAGCAGGGTTCCCAAGCCTCCGTGACCTCCAGCTGGGGACCTGGGAGGTACCTATGGTGCCCCCTGTAAATCCCTGCACCATGTGGTTCCTGCCACCTCTGTACAAACTCTCATAGTTAAATGGGAGTTTGCGACCGCACCATGTGCCGACAAATTGTAATAGGGTGTTCAGTACCGCCAACCTTTGGTCGGTTGGTTCCCACACCGAAACAGTGTTGGGCGGACTCAAGTCCACCCAACATCATAATTAGGCCTTTGAGTTTTACTCACCTTCCTGCAGCTGAATATTATTTCTTATTTTTCTGTTTGTAAATTTGAGGGGTTCTTTTACTTGCAGATATACATTTTTGCCTGGTCCGCCCACTGTGTCCGCAAGTGCTACCTTTGCTTTACATGAAGATGACAATTCTGACGTTTCATTTGGATGTAAATATCTCCTTAGTAATAGCAGCAAGTGACAGTACTGGGTAAAGCAACTACCCTCAGAGAGGTGAGCCTGGACTTTGTGGCAAGTGATCCTGAGCATGTGCAAGATTATGGAAACTGTATGGTAGAATGTTGTGTAGACCTTGCATCTCTGGAGCACGACATACTGGTCTCATCAGGCTGAAGAAGAGGTACTGGCACAAAGACATAGTTGTAAGCGATGTTTTATAATTCTTAATTTTTTTTACATTCCTTTAATCATGTGTCTGCTGTTAAGACATGCCCTTCTTTTTACAGAGTGCTCCTGGCATTGGTGGTATGCATGAAAATGCATGCATCACAACAGTTTTCACCAAATTCACTGGTATAGGGCTGATCACTTGATTTAGCTTACAACTAGTGAAAATGGAAAACATAAAACGAGGTTTGATCAACAGTATCAACATTCCAGTTGCCATTCAAGGTAGCAAGAACAATGTTCTGGAGCCACGGCTTACCATCTTTCTGTGGAGCGTGATTAGCTGTATAATCTTCTCCTCATGAACAAAATCCACAGGGTGTGGTTCCTGGCATCAAGCGAATATGGAGTAAGCAGTTTGTTTCTAACTTGTGGTGGAAACTCTTCCCCTGCGGTCACTTAGTGAAGCTAAGAAAGCCTTGAGTAAAAGAAAAAGTTGTAAAACAACTCTCAGCAGTCAAGTGCCCCGCTGCTCGACGTTAGGCTGTAAAGAGTATGTTGGGGAGTGGTCCGAAATCATATATTGAACTTAGGGGGATATTCTCAAAGAAGTTGTGGAGAGAGGCATTAGCCTTCTTGGCTTAACACCTCTCTCCGCCACTTGGGTAAAGCAAGGCTGCACCATATTTACAAGGACATGATGCAGCCTTGCTTTTCCCCCTACGATGGCGCTAAGTTTCACAGAGTGCAAGTGTGTCTGCAAGCAGGTAGATTTGTTTATGTACAGGAAGGTGTCCCTTCCTGAACATAAACAAACATAAAATGCCAGTTTGTAACTTACATGTGTGCTGCTTCAGTCAGCACACATGTAAGTTACAAAACTGCATTTTTAAAAAAATGGTTTGTTTATGTACAAGAAAGGGACACCTTCCTGTACATAAATAAACCATGGCATTTTTGCATTTTCCAAGTGTGCTGCACAAGGTAGCACACATGGAAAATGCAAAAACGAGGAGAAATAAAGCATTTCTCCTCGTATCGCCAACTTAAGACTAGGCTTTTCCAGGTCTTAAGTTTGGCGTTAGCTCCTATATACGCTGCCCTTGTGAATAGGGGGCAGCGTAAATATCAATGGGTGTTGCGGTGCAATGCCCACCACAACACCCACTGCACGCCCCTTTCATGCTAAATACAGCGTGAAAGGGGGCCTATTCACAAAGCAGCGTTAAGGGCTTAACGCTGCCTTGCGAATAAGGTGAGGCCCCTATCGCCACCACAACGTCACTGAAAGAACAAGTTATATAATTGGGACACATCCAGTGCGAAAGTGAAACCTTGTGAGAGTGGAGGAGGATTCATTTTGTTTGTAGGTCACCAATAAGGTACAAAAAATAAGTAGTTTTGATAATTAATGACGTAACATTAGATGAGTAGGGCTGCAGAAACAGAAGCATGATGTGACATATTACATGCGCTAAGTTTGCTGTAAAGGCTGCTGTGTACAAATACAATTGAAGAAGTAGTTGAGTCATTCTATGTACTGATAGTAAGGGGGGAAAAATTATAGGTTTAGAATAAGAAGCGATGATCTGTATATAAGAGTTACTTCTCTAGGGTTGGAATGTGACTGTTTTTAGTGAGAGATATTTTCATTAGGGTTCTGGAGGGGGTTGCTGTCTGGCATGTAAGGGTATTTTTTTGTGGTTAGTGAGGTGTCTTATGGAAGGAATTGTTTCAGTTAGGAATGGTTTGGAACATGTGAGTGGTAATAAAGTATGTTGGTTTTAAGGAGAGGGGATCCATTGACAATTCTAAATATGAATGTTTATTTAGCAGAATCATTTTATCTTTTGAATATTTTTTCTGTGGCTTAAGCTAAGTAATTGTTACTTATACAAATCCAAAACAAGTTAGAAGAACAGATCAGGCAGCTACTTTCTTTAGAAAAGCTCCTGGTCTGGATGGATCGCCTGGGGATCTGTATAAATTACGCATAATTCTTTTGGCCCCGTGCCGTCTCTTAAAACGCATAAGGAAAACCGAAGGACTATAACAACCATTAATACGTACGAATAAATGAACATTGTTGACGCTACGACCACCATTAGACTTAACATTAAGTCACTTTCGTTTGAATACTTAATTAAGGATACATACGCGCTATTTATTTTCTTTGCGGAAATGATATGTACGGAACACTGCAGTGAATACTTGTCTTTACCATACACTTGTTTCAGAGGGGACGGATTCTGGTCCTTCTCATCGCTCTAAACATTACAGATATGAAAAACGCCGATAGTGTCTAACCTGTGGCACTTTATATGAAATATACGTGTCCATTCGGTTGAGATTAGGTAAGCAATACCTAACGCCTCAATAGACGATGTGGTAGATACCATGTCAGTTGATTACTAGCTTGTATATTCGGCACATTTTTCTTACAGATTTTTCAAGCTTTTCACACCAAACACGAACGAGACATTGAACTTTACAAGGTGAGACCTTATCACCTCTTATAACTTTACCCGGAGCACTTCACGGGTATGCCTTTTTTGCTGATTTGGTACTCAACATGGGCACCCCCATTAACACTCACTGTTTATATCGGTTGCATGCACTTGATTAAATTGGGTAAATCAAGGATACAGGATTGAGTCACTCAGTTGTTTTTCGTATATTTACGTTCTATCCATTTGGGGAACCTTTCGGGATCTATCTCTCTATAAATCACCCAATCTAGGGGATCATTCTTCTTGGGGGGCACTTTCCCCTGGAGCCGTGCTTTCAACTTGTTGGACCAGATGATAGGTCTTTGATGTTGTCTGTATATTAAAAAATAATGGATCTGCTTTGTACTCGTAACACAGTTAATAATATTGGTTGCATATCTGTTTATACAGAATATTAGATGCCATGTTTCTCTTTTTTTCTTTTTGTATATATGCAGCCTTGAGAAAGCCCGTTGGGCGAAATGCGCGTCGGCTGCGCTGTGAAAATTGGACACCTGTATGATTACTAACGAATAAATATAACATATCCAGTTATATCAAGAACGGATATCGATTGTGTTTTTTGAATGAAATTTACACATAATGGACTACACCCGGAGATAAGATTGATTTAGGGGTGTATGTTACTTTTGGGGTGTGCTGCATTGCCTTTTTGACAAATTTCAACATCTTTGGAATTCTGTATTCTTGGAGATGACTATTACTCTTGGTGGATGAGTATGTGGTGATTTGCTAGCACCCAATACAACTGTTAAGAACAATTTATTGCATTACAGCGTATACTTGACGATGTGCAGGTCCTCATAGCATATCCACTGTTAAGTATATTTATACATCAAATTTTGCTGATCGAGCACTCGTTTTGCCTATAACTTACTATTACATGTGATATTATTTTTTGAATTGTAGTGTGATTTGGGTACTGACTATTTACCCACTGTGTGCTGTATTTTGACAATTGAAAATGGCCAATTTTGAGGATAATAGAGATACGTTGCTAGAAGATCTTTTTAGTAACGAAACAATTTCAGGTCAAGCCAATACCAAATCAACTGGAAAAGAAGGAATGAGACTAAAATTCATTAGATTAGAGAGGTTGAAACGTCAGGAACTCTCCAGGTGGTGGGACGCAACAATCTTACGTAAATACATAGAAAAAGGACAGGTACCCAGGGGTCTCCGAATTCTTATTTTTCCCTCATTTGAAGACCTGGACAGGGGTCATCTTAAAGAATGGGAAAAATTACTTTTCAACTCATCGGTTGGAATGATGGAGATTTTGATCAAGGATGCTGAACTTAAACGTAGTAAAATCATTGTAGAGATCACAAAATTGGAAGAGGAAATTCAAGAACTAAACTTACCTGAAGTGAGGGATAAAAACCTAGCAATCCTCAAAGAAGTACTATATAAACACCAGTTATATCTAAAGGACAAAAAATCTCAGAAAATAAGGAGGGATGAAAGAGACTACAAACAGGGAAGGGTCTATACCTTCGCCAAAAAGTTCGATAATGTTGGAATGGACGTGAATTCGGTTGGTTCTGGACATCTCCCCCGACCAACCGACACGGCCAGTACCTCAGACACGTCTAGTATCAGTAGTGTCACTAGTAGTGAATCACTGAATATACAAACACGGGTGGAGGGGGCCACATCTGATCCCTTTTTTTTAGAACTACAACGTTTCAGGAAAGGGAACAAGCAGACATACAGAAAAGATATGGGCCAAAAAAGGCAAGAAGGGGAAAAACCAGTCACAGGCGGACAAGAAAGAACAGGAGTGACCACGAGATCAAGTGTACGCAACCAAAAGAATTGACAAATGCTGAAAATACCATATGCACTGACACTGTGAATGTTGTTAATCTTTCGGATCATGTGCTTAATGAACATGAAATTAAAATTTTGAGCAAAGGACTGAGTTTCTGTCCCAGTGCTGTTCCAAACTTTACATCCTTACATGTGAGTTGTTTTAAATTTGTTAGAAAGATCAAACTGTTTAAATACTTTCAAGATAAACAACAACTGTCTAGTACAATTGATAATGCTACCTATTCAGAAAATCTACCATCAATTAGGGACATCAAAGATGTTCAATTACTACTATCAATTGATGATAGTGACAGTACTCCATCACTACAAGACGTAGCAATGGATCTAGACTTGGATACATTTGCTAGCTCCGACAGTGGGCTGAGACACAAATCTAGATTTACACCACAATTGCCAAGTCATAATTTGATAGACAAATTCCAGCACAACATTTTTCATGATCTATACAAATTAGAAGACAAATATCTTTTGAAGAAAATACATCACCCAGTAAACATTTCAAGGGAGGAAAAACAGGCTTTGTTCAATCTCAAAAATGATTCCTCCCTTGTCATCCGAGAGGCTGACAAGGGAGGTAATGTTGTACTCATGAATAAATCTGACTACATGGCTGAAATAAACAGGCAATTAAATGACGATATGACATACCAACTTTTAGACCACAATCCACTTAACACTACCAAAGAACTTATATGCAATACGTTACGGTTTTGGAAAGACAAATGTCTGATCTCAGATATCGAATTTAGATATCTTTACAATGACACACCAACCATACCGTGCATGTACGTTTTACCCAAAATACATAAAAATGAACCCTTCCCCCCGGGCAGGCCAATCATTTCGGGAATCGGATCACCAACTGAGCGGATCTCAGAATATATTGATTCATATTTACAACCACTGGTAGTGAACTTACCATCGTTCATAAAGGACACTACAGATGTGTTAAGTAAGATTTCGGATGTAGACTGGGTAGAGGGACACTATCTTGTCACTCTGGATGTGTGTTCCCTCTACACAAGTATACCCATGGACATGGGAATCCTGGCAGCACAATATTTTTTAGAATCCAGGTCCATACAATTCCTAGAACATACGGTCATGATACTTGAATTAATAGAATTGGTGTTGAAAAACAACATTTTTATTCACAATGACGCTTGGTACCGTCAAATCAGAGGTGTGGCAATGGGGGCGAAATTTTCGCCCTCATTTGCCAATCTCTATATGGGCTATTTTGAACTTAATCATCTTTGGAAGAAGGGCCCTAGTACACTAACAGAAAATGTCCTATTTTTAGGCCGTTACATAGATGACATACTTATGTTTTGGTCAGGTACAAAGGCAATGTTAGAAGAATTTTTTCAGTATCTTAATAATAATCCCTTCAATTTAACTTTCACCAAAACAGAAAGTACTACACATATCAATTTTCTCGACATTACAATCATAGTGGATAAGGACAAACTGAAATCACGTCCGTACAGAAAGGATACGGCATGCAACGCAGCTTTGCATGCCACTAGTGCACATCCACCTTCACAAATCAAAGCAATCCCTTTGGGGGAGATGATCCGCATAAAAAGAAATTGTAGTGATACACAGATTTTGGAGAATGAATTAAACACAGTTGAACAACGATTTTTGGCCAGAGGATATAAAGCACTAGATATCCGAAAGGCACGCAACAGCGTAAACAGTATGACAAGAACAGACTTGCTGAAGGGCCGCACGAAAACTAACAAAAGGCCAGGTAGTACAAAAATCATTAGGTTCATTACACCGTACTCCAATGCCAGTGCTGAAATATTTAAAATTCTCAAAAGACACTGGCATTTATTGACAGATGATGAAAAGATTTCGGAGGCGGTAGGATCTAGACCTAACATTACTTTTGCCAGGGGCAATACTCTGAGACAATCTTTATGCCCCAGTTTTATCTCAAAAACTTCTCAAAGGACATGGTTACCAGCCAAACCCAAGGGGTTTTTTAAATGTGGGACCTGCAATGTTTGCCCCTTTGCGCTAAACAGGACAACCACCTTCAAATACAACTCTGAAAAAATCCATACAGTCAATGATTTTATTAACTGTAATACGAAATTTGTCATTTACTGTATTATTTGTATATGTGGGAAAATTTACGTAGGCAGTACTATCAGACCACTAAAGGAACGGATACAAGAGCATCTAAGGGCCATCAGAAACAACAATACCCAATATCCGTTAGCCTCACATTTCAACACTTCACACAACCAAACAGAACTGATCAGGATAACTTTTCATGGCCTTGAGGTGATACTGCCACATCAGAGAGGTGGCAATAGAGTAAGTTTCTTAAGACAGAATGAATGTAAATGGATTATCTCCCTTAGAGCAGTTGAACACGGTATCAACATTGATAAGGAATTATTTGAATTTTTATAAGCCAATGTTGTATGTACCATGAGAGATAACCACAATTTTCTGCTCTGGGACATTATTCAACTGATGTGTATTTTGATTGTCAATGATTACATTGGAATATGTACTAACGAATCAACAAAAGATCATTTGGCGTTTATGCTTTACAGAACAGTATTTTCGATACATGTTGTGGCTCCAGGATTCCTACTCCATATGACCTGCTGCTATCTGTCCTTTCTATTTCTGATCTTTAAATATCTGTTATATTACATTAGGACTTCTCGCCTATCTAACATCACTGTGGATATAAGGTTCGGTTTTTATTTGCCAAAAAAAAAAAAAGTGCATTTATGATACTTTATAATCGCGGTCTCATTTAAGAGATTTGGGACATTTCTAGGTAACGACAGACTTAAGACACAACATACATATTCGATCGTTTCAAGATGGCCGCCAGCTCATGGAAACTAACTTTGACTACTTATTTCTTTAGTCTACTTTCTATTTTTATGACCTCACGCTCTGCGTACATTTCTAACAATGGCGGGAAGCACTCAGATTCCAAACGCCCAGAAACTGTGGGAGAACTAGTTACAGTAGCAAGGTGAGTGTGACACGGGTTTGTCCATGTTACGATTTTCGTAACTTTAATGTAGTGGAACTAAGCGCGCTTTAATGGCCACTGATATACTTTCGTGCTTATCCTGTTTGACACTTAGAGTTCAGATGCTGCTTGGAAATAATAATGAGACATTTGAGGCATTGCGCGTAATAGGTGCGATGCTATGTTCTATATAACGCGCCGTCTCTTAAAACGCATAAGGAAAACCGAAGGACTATAACAACCATTAATACGTACGAATAAATGAACATTGTTGACGCTACGACCACCATTAGACTTAACATTAAGTCACTTTCGTTTGAATACTTAATTAAGGATACATACGCGCTATTTATTTTCTTTGCGGAAATGATATGTACGGAACACTGCAGTGAATACTTGTCTTTACCATACACTTGTTTCAGAGGGGACGGATCCTGGTCCTTCTCATCGCTCTAAACATTACAGCTACGAAAAACGTCGATAGTGTCTAACCTGTGGCACTTTATGTGAAATATACGTGACCATTCGGTTGAGATTAGGTAAGCAATACCTAACGCCTCAATAGACGATGTGGTAGATACCATGTCAGTTGATTACTAGCTTGTATATTCGGCACATTTTTCTTACAGATTTTTCAAGCTTTTCACACCAAACACGAACGAGACATTGAACTTTACAAGGTGAGACCTTATCACCTCTTATAACTTTACCCGGAGCACTTCACGGGTATGCCTTTTTTGCTGATTTGGTACTCAACATGGGCACCCCCATTAACACTCACTGTTTATATCGGTTGCATGCACATGATTAAATTGGGTAAATCAAGGATACAGGATTGAGTCACTCAGTTGTTTTTCGTATATTTACGTTCTATCCATTTGGGGAACCTTTCGGGATCTATCTCTCTATAAATCACCCAATCTAGGGGATCATTCTTCTTGGGGGGCACTTTCCCCTGGAGCCGTGCTTTCAACTTGTTGGACCCAGATGATAGGTCTTTGATGTTGTCTGTATATTAAAAAATAATGGATTTGCTTTGTACTCGTAACACAGTTAATAATATTGGTTGCATATCTGTTTATACAGAATATTAGATGCCATGTTTCTCTTTTTTTCTTTTTGTATATATGCAGCCTTGAGAAAGCCCGTTGGGCGAAACGCGCGTCGGCTGCGCTGTGAAAATTGGACACCTGTATGATTACTAACGAATAAATATAACATATCCAGTTATATCAAGAACGGATATTGATTGTGTTTTTTGAATGAAATTTACACATAATGGACTACACCCGGAGATAAGATTGATTTAGGGGTGTATGTTACTTTTGGGGTGTGCTGCATTGCCTTTTTGACAAATTTCAACATCTTTGGAATTCTGTATTCTTGGAGATGACTATTACTCTTGGTGGATGAGTATGTGGTGATTTGCTAGCACCCACTACAACTGTTAAGAACAATTTATTGCATTACAGCGTATACTTGACGATGTGCAGGTCCTCATAGCATATCCACTGTTAAGTATATTTATACAACAAAATCCACAGGGTGTGGTTCCTGGCATCAAGCGAATATGGAGTAAGCAGTTTGTTTCTAACTTGTGGTGGAAACTGTCTTCCCCTGCGGTCACTTAGTGAATCTAAGAAAGCCTTGAGTAAAAGAAAAAGTTGTAAAACAACTCTCAGCAGTCAAGTGCCCCGCTGCTCGACGTTAGGCTGTAAAGAGTATGTTGGGGAGTGGTCCGAAATCATATATTGAACTTAGGGGGATATTCTCAAAGAAGTGGTGGAGAGAGGCATTAGCCTTCTTGGCTTAACACCTCTCTCCGCCACTTGGGTAAAGCAAGGCTGCACCATATTTACAAGGACATGATGCAGCCTTGCTTTTCCCCCTACGATGGCGCTAAGTTTCACAGAGTGCAAGTGTGTCTGCAAGCAGGTAGATTTGTTTATGTACAGGAAGGTGTCCCTTCCTGAACATAAACAAACATAAAATGCCAGTTTGTAACTTACATGTGTGCTGCTTCAGTCAGCACACATGTAAGTTACAAAACTGCATTTTTAAAAAAATGGTTTGTTTATGTACAAGAAAGGGACACCTTCTTGTACATAAATAAACCATGGCATTTTTGCATTTTCCAAGTGTGCTGCACAAGGTAGCACACATGGAAAATGCAAAAACGAGGAGAAATAAAGCATTTCTCCTCGTATCGCCAACTTAAGACTAGGCTTTTCCAGGTCTTAAGTTTGGCGTTAGCTCCTATATACGCTGCCCTTGTGAATAGGGGGCAGCGTAAATATCAATGGGTGTTGCGGTGCAATGCCCACCACAACACCCACTGCACGCCCCTTTCATGCTAAATACAGCGTGAAAGGGGGCCTATTCACAAAGCAGCATTAAGGGCTTAACGCTGCCTTGCGAATAAGGTGAGGCCCCTATCGCCACCACAACGTCACTGAAAGAACAAGTTATATAATTGGGACACATCCAGTGCGAAAGTGAAACCTTGTGAGAGTGGAGGAGGATTCATTTTGTTTGTAGGTCACCAATAAGGTACAAAAAATAAGTAGTTTTGATAATTAATGACGTAACATTAGATGAGTAGGGCTGCAGAAACAGAAGCATGATGTGACATATTACATGCGCTAAGTTTGCTGTAAAGGCTGCTGTGTACAAATACAATTGAAGAAGTAGTTGAGTCATTCTATGTACTGATAGTAAGGGGGGAAAAATTATAGGTTTAGAATAAGAAGCGATGATCTGTATATAAGAGTTACTTCTCTAGGGTTGGAATGTGACTGTTTTTAGTGAGAGATATTTTCATTAGGGTTCTGGAGGGGGTTGCTGTCTGGCATGTAAGGGTATTTTTTTGTGGTTAGTGAGGTGTCTTATGGAAGGAATTGTTTCAGTTAGGAATGGTTTGGAACATGTGAGTGGTAATAAAGTATGTTGGTTTTAAGGAGAGGGGATCCATTGACAATTCTAAATATGAATGTTTATTTAGCAGAATCATTTTATCTTTTGAATATTTTTTCTGTGGCTTAAGCTAAGTAATTGTTACTTATACAAATCCAAAACAAGTTAGAAGAACAGATCAGGCAGCTACTTTCTTTAGAAAAGCTCCTGGTCTGGATGGATCGCCTGGGGATCTGTATAAATTACGCATAATTCTTTTGGCCCCTTTAGCCACCCAACATTTAAATGTAGCGGCGCAAGGTCATAATCCCTCTTCTTGACAAAAATCGATAATAGTTCCGATATTCAAAAAAGGGAACCGAGCACACCCAGCTTTTTACCGGCCCATCGCTTTAGTAGATGCCGCATTATTGATCGGGTAATGCTGAATCGACTAACTGAATGGGCAGAAAATGGAAAGATAATGGGGGATATTCTCAAGAACGTGTGATAACCATTGCAAATTTAGCTTAACGCAACTCTTCACATCGCAGTCTATCGTGGGAAAATAACACCTTGGTAACGTGGTATTCTGAAGCCGGCGGTACCATGCGATAGGCTCACAATAACAAGTCAAATGTGCACGTCAAAGTCAATGCAACGCTGCAAAAATGCGATACACAAACGCAAAAAATGCATCATGAGGCCAAGCATGATACAAAAATCTGCGAAAACCAGCCACAGGCCTGCAATTCCCACACAACATGTGGGAAAATGCACTAAAAAAGCAAAACAAATAACACACCAAAACCAAATTAAACTGCGTAGCACCATGGATACACTGGGAACGAGTGCAGAGGACAACCCAAACCCTACAAGCCCCGAGGGTGGACCAGCCAGTAACCCCGTGCCCAGGGATGGGCAAGGAGAAGAGGAAGATGGAATTCAGTCCATAGGCACACCGGATCATCGTCACGGAGGTGATAGAACACTACAAACAACTGTTCATCATCTCCACTGTGCCATTGGCAACACAAACGGAAATTTGGCAGTCCATCGCCAACAACGTGAATGCAGTCGGAGTGTCGATGAGGTCAATGGAGGAGGTCATGATGCATGAAGTTCACAGCCAAACCAAGGAGAAACTCGTGGCCAACAGGAAGGCAGCAAAGGCGACTGGAGGTTGGACTCCTGCGCCACAGGAGGAGCTGGATGAGCTGGAGGAAATGGTGACCACAGTCATCAGTGCGGAGATGGTGCAAGGAGTTGGTGGTTTGAACACAGCTCGATATGACCTGACCCAACAGCAACAGGATGAGTAATGACCAGGGACTGGGGGAACGCAGGGAGATGGGCACAATGGCACACATGCAGAATCATGTGCAGCACACTGCACACCCACAATGTGTGTGGAACATGTCCCTGATACCCTTGGCACACTGAACAACCAAGTAGGCCCCCATCCGCAATGTGCACAAATGGGCCCCCTCCATATCACCAATGCCACAACCTACCCATGCACAAGTGCTGAATCCAGAAAAGCAGCGGCTCTGTGAGCCACACGGACTATGCAAGTGACACTGCATGACAGATAGCATGGCTGCACTCACAATACATGACATGGTGCACGAGACGACTTTGAGGTGGATGAGTGTGGACCACATCTGTAAAGGGGCAGGTCACACTCTGACACATCCACGTGCACCTACAACCCATTATGTCAAACACATATCTGCAGACCAACATGGCACAAGAGTACAAAATATGTCCAAGAGCACAAATGATCCAAGTCGCAAACATCACAGCACCCGAAAAGCACACAAGTCAAAGGCACACCGACTCAAAGGGATAAGGGGACACCAATTCAGAGCTGCAGGGCGGACTCGCCAACAATGCAGCACACACACATAGCAATCACAGCACGTCAACATTGACGACAATGTGGTACAAAGTGCAACACTTACACCACAGGACTAAGGACACAACTCGTGCCGTTCGTACATAGAAACCAGCCAATCACATCTGGCATTGCATGACACAATGTGAGATGTTAATGTACAAGAACAACCTCACATCCATCATGTTGTCAAAAGGTCCACTATCTCCCATCAAATAGCCAGCTTCACCAAAACAGCCAATATGTACATTGTCATGCAGTCTGAATGTAAGTTTTTCCAATGTGCGAACATACATGGAACACACTGTTAACCTGCATCTCCCCGTTACATTGCAGAGGGACAATCAACACCTCCTGCAGAGCAGACCACACATCTCTACAGTGATGATGAAGAGGACACCTTGCACATTTGCCCAGACACCCTCCAACGGCTCATGGACAGCTTCCGCACCCCACCCCCAGGGGCAGGGCAGCCCAGCTGCATCACAGTGACCCCACAACCTGCACAGACCACACAGCAGGAAGCACACACCACCACGGCTGGCTCACAGGACCCCCATGACCAATACATGGAATTCCAACGCCGTGTGTTAGGGTGCCAGGAGAAGATAGCTGATCAGCTGCGGGTGGGGTTCGACCTCATGGCAGCCAAACTTGATGCCATACGTAGGTGTCTGAGTCCCATCAGGGACCACTTACAGTCTCTAACAGACACCCACATGTTCACCAACAATCCTTGGCTGACATTGCTGGGGCCATTACTCGGATACAAGAACTGTCTAGTCAGACAGGCCCCAGCGATGACAGCACAGAGTTAGCACAGAGGCGGAGGACAATGGAGACCATGGAGCCGATGCAGGCTAGAAGTAGGGCTGCCATAGCTGAACACCAGTGAGATGTAGCTGGTATCTTCCATGCCTTGCACATCCCCATCTTGCCATTGCTGTAAGAGAGCCTGTCACAGATAACTGCTGCAGGAACCTCGACACACACATCACCCCTTGATGTGTCATTGGCACACAGTGATGCAGTTCTATCACCTTCGCACCCTGATGTGTCAGTGGCCCACAGTGATGCAGCCATAACACCACCACGCACACCAGACACACCGGACACAAAAGACGTCTCAGAGGAGTAAGATGTGGAGTGTAATGACTGTGTGAGGAAGGAGGTAGTAGCATCCATACCCACCACACGGCCTGTCCCTGCCTGGTTTAGCCCTATGCATCATGCCCTGGAACAACACCTCCCACTGTCCCCCGAAACACTCTGCGACATTAACCTGGACCCCGACATGGCCTGCCATATCTGCTCTGTTACCAATGACACAGCAATCCGGCTGCGGACTGAACTCTTCAGATTAACTTTGCATTCCCCCAAGGACTCTGGTTGGCCCACCACTGGACAACCACGTTATGTGGGCTTGAACTGGCCTTGTACCGCTCCAGCTCTGACACTCCCCAGAATGTGAATAAAACATTCCAAATCACACAGATGTGTCATGTCTATGTTCACTCACGTATACAAGTATGGATGAATGTAGGGACATTGATTGCACAAAAAGATACACCCTGGTAAATGTCATCAATGTGCATGTTTGACCCTGACTCACATGGCCAATTAGATGACTGTGAAAGTGTGAACTAGCTGTGGCCTCATTGCACATGAACAACAATCTCGCAGCCCCCCAATGTAGCCCCACGTCCATGCATTATATAGGGCTGTGTGTAGAAATGTCAGAATTGGTAGCACGCCTGAAGTAGTGTCCCCCATCGAATGTTGCTACAGAACATCTCTTCGCATGACCTACTCACACACATCAGTGTGGACGCAGCCTGTTTTAATGGATCACATTGATCCACTGGCAAGAAGTTGGACACCATACTCACATTGCTGAAGACACGTAAGAGCACAGGTCTACCAGCAACTATCCCAAACACAATGTCTGCCTCACAGAGGTGGAGCTGCCAATAGGGACTCACCACCAATGTACATGCGGCAGTCCGTCCCTCCCTGACAATGCATATTGAGGCACACGATTTGTCTTACTAATCAACACTAATCACAGTTATACACTGGTGAAGTTGCGTAGACTTTATTAGCATTAGCGTGTCAGTATGGGCAAGGAATGGGCCACAACCGGCAGACAACTGCTTAAGAGACTGACAAGCAGAATGGGAATGTGTCAAGGTGCTAGAAATGGGGAGGCAAAAACTGAACACCTATCCTTACGGATGGCAAGGGTCTCAGCCCACCTTGCCTTGCTGGTCAAGTCATGTGATGTTTGGCATCTGCTCATTGCCCCGTGTCAGGGGACACGACTCAAAGCCTATGGGATCTGCATGGAGCTGTACCACCGGACTACGCCGATTGTGTGTTCTGCTGACAGTAAGCAGGTTAAAGGGACCAACAAGGTCACATGTCGTGCTACAATGCCATGTGTTTAGTCTCCCTCCAGCAGTATGTCAGATTTAGGAACGTTGCCAAACGACACTGTGCAGCTCCGCCCATGGGGCTGCATCACCTTGCACAGGTGTGTGACAACACGCATAGGTGCACGCACATGCATTCTGAGTTCCGGCAAATGCAGACTGTCCACTGTTGTTCTGGGATATATGACCATTCCTCCAAGATGCAACACAGTGTTGGGACCTGTGCTCTGGGTGTCAATTAGTTGTGGCTGCAGGAAGGTAGTTACTCGTCCATGAATGCGAGTGCAGCTTCATAGGCAATCAGTTCCAGAAGTATGTCATTCTCGAGTTCAAGGAACACGAGGGAGAGCCAATCCATTAACTCGTCCGGACAGATGTGCTCCGTCCATGCAGTTTCACCAATCGGCAACACAGCCCAATAGGGGAGTGCCTTGATGTGGTCACTGCACACGATGACTTGTGCAATCTCCCATCCACTACTGCCAGCACATACGCCACAGATCAGGGCATCCCATGCACGGGTATCCCGGTTACACTCCTGTTCGTGAGCCAACAGGGGGTGCACACACAAGTCATAAACCAGTTCAGCTACCGTTGTGTTGGATAGGCAGACCTCCATCGGCCACTCGAATGTGCATGATCAACAGTGGAACCAGGGCTGGATGCGTGTGACGTACGCAAGCTGGAAACTCGGATGGTAACTGATTTACAAAACTGCCATTGGCAGAGCTCCCAACAGATCCAGCATTCGTGCACAGTACAGTTCCACGTGACAAGGGTTGTGCATGTGCCCGGAATTGCCTGCCATTGCGTTTGTTGGTCTCGTACCACCGGCACTCCTCAGACCGGCGGCAGTTCTGTGGACGATATGCCACAGCTCGGAACAATGAGTCGTATGTGTGTTCAATGTTTGGACGTATGGGTTGTTTTTTTACCAATGTGTCAGGGGCATCCCATGCATGTGTAGCTTGAGCAGGGACAAGTGTGTGTGGGGTGTGGACACGTTGGTCTTTCATTAGCGGAGTTCGTGGTGTGGGAGTCTTATGGTATCTCACTCTGGGGGTGCCGGGTGCATTGAAGACCAAGGCCAGAGGTTCGGATGTCCTTCCGCCTTGTGTTTTGTGACAAAGGAGCTTTCATGCCTAATTTTAGTCTGACTACTGCTTGCATTTCTGGAATGTGATGTGTCCTTCGACTGAAATTGATGCCAGGCCTTAGATTTAGGTTGCATCAATTGCGAAACACACGCAACAGTTGGCATGTATGAGCCAAGGGCCCGATTGATGGCCTTGCACTCCTTGTTCTTGTTCTTGCTCCTCGCTCTCTCTCTTTCTCTCTCCCTCTCTGTCCTTTGATGAGTGCCTGACACACCATCTTATCTTGGATATTGTCTTACTGTCTGTCACTTACAGATTATCTAGGGATGACCTGCCATGACTCTTCCAAATAGTTGTTTAGAGACAAATTTGATTGTGATATTTTCATTGGACTTTCAATCATGAATGATTGATTCTGCTTTTTCTGTACTCAAATGACTATTAGTTGTGGTGATTCTGCGGCATCCGGTGAATGATTGTGTTCATGATTTTGTGACGATGTGCAATGTCTTGGTCCGGGGGAGGTGGGGGGTGCCTGGGGTAGAGCCCCAGGGCGGTGGTGGGTGGTCCGGTGGTCGGTGGCGGTGGGTGTTGTGGCCCTCTTGGGAGGTCCAAGCTCCATGGCACATGTTGTTCTTCAGGTGTGGCTCTGGGCTGGGTTCCCTTTTCTGGTGCAGGTTGTAGCCCAACTTTGCACCAGGTCAGAGCAGGTGTTAGTTTCCTGCTGCTAACTCGCCTTATTGCCTGTTTTGTGATCTTATCGCAGATCTGGCTGGTCGTTGAGAATGTTGTGACATGGTGTTGTTGCGGCTTTTTGCTTGGGAATGCCTACTCTGCATCTCATTAGCGATAGTTGCCGGGGTCATCCGTCGCGATGAATTTTGCGGCTGCTATCACACATAAACTGGTAGTATCGGTTGTTAGCACCAGCTTGTGAATGGGGCAATGAATTTATCGCGACTTTGGCTGAGATCAAGTGCCGATAACTCTGCGATAGATCCTTGAGAATATGCCCCCTGGATTTTTGCCCTTTAATCTTTCAAAGTATTCAGTTCATTGTTTGCACTCTACAAGTCGATGATTCATTCATGCAGTCATTCAAGAGGTACAGGGAAAACAAAGACAAGCCCATGTATACTAATGGAATCATAGCAGCATTTGCAGTGTTCGGCAGGAATCAATTGATATATTGAGAAATTTCCAATGCATCTTTCCATGTAAAAGTGTGAATAGGAAAATTGCCCTTTTTCAAGAATTAGATCCATGCAGAGTTAGGAAGTATACACATTTACAGGGAAATTCACTTGCATGTCTATCAAAGAAAGTGCGCCAAAGCACCTTTCATCACTTCAGAATGTTAGCTGTTCACCCCTCTAAAAACCAAAAATTAGTTAGGAGGCTTAACTGTGTGAAAACTCCTGCCCTATGATTAACTATGCGATTGTGTGCGGTACAGTAGAAGAGGTAGAAAAAGTTGGTGAAGATGTTGAAGTTTGTCTCTTTGGTCCTAAAGAGGAGTTTAGGGTAAATGAGGAGTTGATATGTGAAATTAAAGAGGAACAGGACAGAGTTGTTAGTGTTGATAGCTTTACAGAAGATATTAGGTTGTTTAACACAGTTTCTTCTGAGAAACAAAACTGTGTGTGCATTTATTGTAAATGCAGTCACTACAAAATCCAAACTTGCAATGTAATTGTATTCTCAAAACTTTACCGGGAGAATAGAGATAAGTGGAAAAAATGTGATGTTTATTTTTTTGAAGAGGAATGGTTTGAGTTGTCAACACAGCAATTTATATGCAAGTACTGCTACGATAAGTTAGAAAATAACAAAATACCAGCTAGAGCAGTACATACCAAGTTAGATTTATTATCTATTTCACACGAAGTAGAAGATTAAAATGGTTATGAATCCTTTCTCATACAATGTTTACATCAATTAAGGTTATAGTTTATTTGGAGCCTAAACAGAATATTGAAACTGTTGGTGTACATATAGAGGATCATAAGCCACTTGTCATTCTAGAAGAAGAAAAGAATCTGCCAAGAGCATGTGATCAAAGTAAAAAAAAAGCGTCAGTATACCTGGTACTAAATAATGTTTATTATAAAAATGTTGATGTTGTAGAGGATGAAACATTACCATCAAGTGGGCAGATTGAAAAAGTGGATTGATCCAGATCAGAAGAGATTTATGAACACTACAGCATCCATCCTCTGCATTCTAAAGAATTGACTGGTGATGCTAATGATCTCTTTCAAATGAAGCAAGCTTAAGGAGCTCCCATGAGTGTGTGGAACACAAGTTTAGCGGCTCATAGTTTTCCACAACTGTTTCCCACTGGAGGAGGTGGCTGGTTTGGTGACCGCACTGTACAGATACCAGCAGCTGAATACTAGTCAACCATATTATATTCACAGGATCCAAGATTTTGGAAGTGCATTCCCTACATATTCCATCTTCTGTTTGAGAGTGGCTTGCTTGGACTTTCATATGCTCTTAACCATATACTGAAGACAGGAGTTAATATTCAAATTTACTCTGCAAAGGAATTCCTTAACAAGGTTCATGGGAAGGATGAAAACTCAGAGTACAACTTGATTAATTTGATTGCATGCCACTGTGGCACCTACAATTATTGGTATCACCTTCAATAGAGAACTGAAATGTATGTTAAGAAATCTAGGTGTACCTACTTGGTTTCTGACACTCAGTTCTGCTGGGTACGCCTGGGATGACCTACTTGAATTTTTGCGAGAAGCAAACTCAAACATAAATTACATCAAACTGAAGACAGCTGGAGAACGTTTCCCCCTTGGATACTGCAAATGTTTGCAGATATTTTAACCACAGGTTTCAAGTCATGGAGTCTTTCATCTGCAACAAAACTAATCCTACTCTTAGTGAATTACTGATTTATTTTTGCGCAAAGAATACCAAGCAAGAGGTGTTCCTCATATTCACATGCTGTTATAGATAAAATATGCACCAACGTTTGGAACAGACAGTGATGAGTCATTCTTGTTTTTCATAGAAAAGTATGTGACATGAGCCATCCCAAAACACATAGATGTGGGATGTACTGTCTTCAAAAATACAGATGTAATGCAAAACTTTGCACAAGATGTCGATTTGGATTCCCACAACCTGTGATTTCTCAAGGAAGATTGAACAGCTTTATGTCTGCAGTCAAACATACATTGGCAAGAAAATAACTGAAAAACACATACAAACTTAGCAGAACAGAGGCCTCCAGGTATATTAATGACAACAAGCTTGTCATTCTGAAGATGGGAAATGCAAATATTGATTTGTTGCAGACAAATCCATCGCTGTTGCTCAGTATGTCACTTCATACATTACAAAATCAGAGAAAATAGAGATGAAGGAGATGTGGGAGGAGATTTATGCAGAAAAGAGTCCAGGAAATTGTATAGCTTCAGTTCAAAAAAGCGTTCCCATAGAGAAATGGGCACCTATGAGTACTGTGACTGCTTGAGCTCAGCCAGTTGATTCTCAAAGTCAAAGTCAAAGGCCTAACAGCTACATGAAATATAGTGTTAAAGAATTTCCCAGAAATTCAGTATCTAGCAGAGTTTTGCCAAGAAAGTACAGACATTGTGAAGACAAATATGTTGCACATGTACTATCCAAGAAGGAGTCCACATTTAGAAGACATATGCCTTTATGAAGCACTTCAACACTACAGATACAAAAGGAATCTAATAGAAAACATAGAAGAAGGAAAATATGTGTTTGTTGGATGTGATGGTTGTTTAGTGAGACATAGCAAAGGAAATGTAATCAACCACAGAAAACTAAGTTGCCAAACTGTAGACAGAAGATAGTTTTTCTATGTGGCACTTCTGCAGCTATTCAAGCCTTGGTGTACTAAATCAAAACTACGTGGAGACTACGACTGCTACAAAGATTTTTTCAATGCTGTAAAAGACAGCATTCAGTGTCCAGTCTTTTCAATCTACTTGCAAATGTTGAAAGATAAGATTGAACAGGAAGAAACATTAGCTGCTGAGGTAGCTAAGGAGAGTTCACAAACTAGCCTAAGTTCAGGACCACTGAGTCAAGATCCTCTTGGACAGCCAGTTATTCAAAATGAAGCAGCTATAGCCATTAATGAGGTGGAGACTACAATGTAAAAAGCAAGACAGGAAGTGTTTGGTTTTGAACACATAGTAGCATAACTGAACGACAAATAGAAAGAAATGTATAATGAAAAAAAAAAAAATAAAGCATGTATGTCTGCATGATTTTTAATTAAGGTTCTCACTGCTTATCTATAGAGGGGTACACAATCAAATGTATCATGTACAGTAACAGCACCATCTGGATTTGCTGTAAACAACATTAAAGGACTTACTTTACAATGACTACTTATGATACATGTTGAACATGAGAATAAACTGGAATACCAGAAGTTATCTGGTGAAGTTCATCATAAGGTGTCAAGAGAATTGAAGAAACTGAAGCTTTTAATCATCGATGAGGTGAGCATGGTTTGAACTTAATGCTTCCCTTCGTACACTTAAGAATGCAGTGGATTTTAGAAACAGAGTATGATGTGCTGTTTGGAGGAAAACATTTAGTTGTCTTCAGTGACCTACTGCAACTTACCCATGTGAAAGCACAGCCTATTTTTAAGACACTTCCCCGTAATATAACAAGAAATTCTTTGGAAAGAATTCTGAATGTAAATCTTTGGTTAATCTTTAAATACAAGGGACTAGTAAAGAATATGAATCAAGCATCTGATGTGGAATATGGACATATCCTAAAGGACAACAGAGTAGGGGTTCTGACAAAAGAGAGAAAACATGCATTGAAAAGTCAACTTACCAAGAAACAATTTTCATCTGATAACACACCTGCACAACTAATGTACAAATTCATTGAAAAAGACAAATCCATAGTCTGTCTAATGACTATACTTCAAGAGTGCTCCAATTTTAACAAACAATTACTGCAGCTAAAGAAAAAAGATATTGGAAATTACAGCTATCGATAATATGGAACACCAGGAAGTAACAATACTACTAGCTGAAAAACTCCATGCAAAATTCTATTCTTTGGAGGAATGTGTATTGAGAACTGCAGGATTAAAAAAGGATTTACACGTGTACGAAAACTGTTGAATAATTTTGTGCGTAATTTAAATGTGAAGGGAGTGTTAGTAAATAGTGCTACGGGTAAAGTCATTGATTTTATTTATTTTTCAAAAAGGGATGAGGTTGAATTTTTAACTATAAAATGTGATCCGATTGATAGTGTGACGCAGATTAGGCGATGTATTGTAAGTTTTTGCTTATAAAGGAATTATATGTGTGACAACAACAGTTTCCCGGGTCTTTAGCGTATGCTGTAATTATTCATAAATCTCAAGGGTTAAGTGTAGATTCAGCTTTTATTAATTTAGGAAGTACAATATTTAAAGAAGGTATGTCATATTTAGCATTAGGTTAAGTTAGAACATTGTCCAGTTTGTTTTTAGTTGAATTTGATGATAATAAAATCAGTGCTGCTGATGCAAGCTTGGTAAGAGAGTACAAGAAGTCTATACATTCCTCATTTAGGCCAGTAATCTATTTATGGGAAATGGGTAATCTAAAAAGAGTCAACTGGTTCTCAAGAAAAGAAAAGAAACCAGCATATGCTAGCAGGTGTGAAGAAGAAAACACTGGAAAATTAAGGAGATACTGTAGAATACCAGTTGGAAAACAGGTAAGGTGTTAACTGCTATTCAAATTTTGTTCTCAATGCACTGTTTCATTTACTACATCTCGTATATCAAATTCAACAAAAACTAGATAAGGGATTCTGTCCTGTATTGTATCATTTGCTCCAACATTTACTCAGTGACAGAACTCTAATACATTCTGCTTTGGGCATTCGAGACCTTTTAGATATATGTAGTGGATCACAAATATTTACTCTCAAAAGGACACACAAGATTTTATAATGGTCATGCTATGCTTGGAGTTCTAGAATGAGAAGAAGTAGAGATAGGTTACTTATTTGTTTTGAGTTACAAATGAAACCATGACTGTGAAGACTGATCATTTACATGCACCGCTCAAATACATTCTGAACAATTTCTGCACTTAATACTACCAGATTGCAAAACTGTTTCTTTTGACTGGTTGATTAAAAACAGAAACCAAATATGTTCTGCCCAAATTGTAGATCAGATGTCAAGTCTACATTGCTTTTACAAAGAACTAGGAAATATATTATAATAAAGTTACAATGATACATAGCAGATGGATCTAAATTGGCAATCAAAATTACAAACTTCAAAGCTGGAAAACTACAAATTTTTAGAAGAACGTATACTACTATAGCTATTGTCTTTCATGAAGGAGTAAATATATATCTGGATACTACACTATTTAAAGAGTGAAAGTGGATGGACACAATGACACCAACCTTAAATTTAAAGAAAAACTGCCTTTCAAACTACCAAATGTTTACCTCTTGTTTCTTCAACCAAAGTTCAAAGGAGAATTTTTGGGAAAAAGTAACATATGTTGTTTCTTGTACGTGGATTGTCAATGTTTTAGACATCATTTGGCCTATCAGGGGTGATGTCTTGAAACAGTTCTCCAAAATTCAAGAGTCCTTTTATCTTCCACGAAGAAGTTAATATAACATGTGGCTACTGCACTCCCTTATTTAAGACTGTAACTGGGTGAACACACAAGAATCACAGCAACCTTCAATTGAAACCCAAACTGCCTTTTATGTTTCAAAATTGTCACCTTTTTCTGGGGGGAAAAGTAATGTCTTGTATTTCCTCTATGCGGATCATCAGTATTTTAGACATCATTCGGGCAACTAGGGGTGATGTTTTCAAAAGGATCAACAAGATTTAATGTTTGGTTTACATGTATCAGTAGGAGCGTACCAGGTATAATAATAAAGGAAAAGGTTTAAGGTAGGTTTGTTTACATTAGTGTAGTAAGTGCAATCAAAACAACTGTTTAACCAATTGTACTGAGAGCAATCCATCGTGCCACTTATTTACAGTGATATAATGTGTAGTTTCTTTTGTACAATCCATTCAATGAAATTCATATACTACATTGTATAGGGTATAAAACATGAAAGCAGGGAACAGTAAAAAACTGGAAAATGAAATGTATTACTCTATTCTGATACACTGTTACAGCATTAGCAATGTGTACTGTTCTGTTTCTAGAATTTTGTAAATCAAATACTAACATATGTCTGTTCTTTTTCTTTTGCAACAGTGTTTGTGCTGATACACTTTGAGATGTATCACACTACTTTTAGTGTCACAGAATTACATCTTTGACATACTTGGTGAGAGAGTCTGCATGCATAAAGAGCACTTGATATACTTTGCCACCAATTTATTTTGCCAAGAGAGGTTGCTGAAAAACTTAATGCAATTAATTGCTGCTTTGCTGTGCTGTGACAAGCAATCCGTAGTCACACATTCATCTACTCATATACCCATTCACCTACCCATACAGCTACTCACACACCAACTCACTCACCCACAAAGGCACTCATGTACCCACTCAGCCATCCATACAGTCACTCCCACACCCATTCACTCATCTATATAGCCACTCACATACCTACTCCCTCGCCCATACAGGTACTTACATACCCACTGATTCACACATATAGCCATTCACACACCCAATTTCTTACCCATACAGCCACTCACACAACAACTGACCCATCCATACAGCCACTCTCATATACACATATGCACAAAGCCACTAACTCACTGACACACTCACACACTGACTTACTCACCTATACACTCACTGACACACACTGAGTCACTTATAGCCTGCCCACATAGCCTGTCACTAAATCATTCCTATTCTCACAAAGGCATTCACTAACCGATACACTGCCTATGCACCCATATAGCCATGCAGCCTTATACACACACTCACTCACCCATACAGCCACCCACACACCCACTCACTCACCCATACAGCCACTCACAAACCCACTCACTCACCCATATAGCCACTACCACATGTACTTATTCATCCAAGCAGTCGCTCACACAGGCACTCACTCACCCATGCAACAAGTCATACACCAACTTACATACCCATAGAGGCATAGACATAGGTGTTCACTCTTCCATACAAGCACTGACACACCAAATTAGTCACTCATACAGTCAGACATGCACCCATTCAATAATCCATTAAGGCACTCATGCACCCATTCAATCACCCCTAGGTCACTCATGCATGCACTCACTCACCCACGCTGTAACTCACCCACCCATGCAGCCACTGATGCATCCACTTAGCAATCCATACTGGCACTTAGACATCCACTCACTCACCCATACAGCCACTCACCTATAGAGCTACTCACATACTCACTCATTCACCTATACAGTCACTCACACACACTCACTCAACCATACCCATTTCATGCACTCACTCACTCACCCATATAGCCAGACACGCTGTGCAGTCACTTACAAACACACATACTCACCTATGTAGCCACTAACACACACTCAGCCGCCCCTATAGCTACTCACACACTCAGTAATTCATCCATATAATTAGTCAAACACCTAATCACTAACCCTTAGAACCAGTCACTCACGCACACACACATACACACCCACTCACTCAGACATATACCACTCATGCACCCATTCATGAGGTTTGGCTATGAGTAAGTGTGTCTGGCATGTTGGGGAAGGTTAAACAGAGTTGGAACAGTAAGTAGGACTTGTGCATTCCAGGCACTGTGATGTAGAGTAATAGGCTCGAGGTGGTGACTAATGGAAATATATTCTAGTAGCCAAAGATTCAGCAATAGGTCAAACGAACTTTGGGCCTCTTACTAATTAACCCACAATTAGACTGTAAGAACTACTTCGAAGTATCACTCCGTTAGCCATAAATTGAGAGATTCATCTGCTGTTAATATCTCAGCACTTTAGTCAAGTAACACAGTCCAATACTTGTGACCTGGCCCTTGGTTTTATTAGTTCCTAGCATTAACATAAGTATTATTGAAACAGATAACTATAAGAGGATTTGAGATTCCCAGTGTGATAAAATAACATGACTGTGGCTTCATTGTAAAGATGGGATAAATGATTCTTAGGATAAGTCAAATAAGCAGCCTTGGCAGTTAGTATCCCCAGACTTTGGCAGCATTAGTGGGGCTTCCAAAGAAACTGTTTATTAGAATAAGAGGACCATTCATTGTAGAGGCTCGGAGAGCTTAAATGAAATGGATAAAGAAGAAGGGAAAGTACTTGACAGAGGGGTGGGAGAAAAAGAGCAATGACAGAGAACCATAAGAGGATTAGAACATTGGTGAAGACTCGATGATAAAGGACATGAGGATGGAGAAGGGGAAAAGGGGCAAAATATAATGGGGTTTGAGAAAGAAGAGTGGGGATAACAAAGAAAAATATGACCAAACAATGGATGCTTTTAGGCAGAAGAAAATAGAACCATAGCAAGGGGGAAGGAGGATGGAGAAAGGTCAGAGATGGTGTGGTAGCAAAGACTGGGTGAGGGGAGGAACATGAGAAACATGAGAGAAAAAGTGAGAGGAGAGTCAAAAGAGAGATGCACAGCTAAAAGCAAACAAGGAGAAACAGAAAAATAAACAAGTTGGATAAAAAAGACAGGAGGCTGTCGTATAGAAAGAAGGAGAGAGAATGACAAAGTATAAAATACTTGCAGAGTATGAAGAGAATGTTTGAGAAGAGTGAAATCAAAAGGGGGATGCAGTAGGGGAACAGGCTATGCAAGGAGATTAGAACAGGTGAGAGGGGAGAATATGGAAGGGGACAGGAAAGAAAGAGGTAGAAAGGAAAGATGGAAAGTTTGAAATAGAAGAAGAGAGATGACAAACCAGGGGTGACAAGACAAGGAGAAAAAATGTGGAGAGTGGTCTGAGGATAAACACTAGTGCAAGAGTAGAGAGGATATAAATCAGAGGAAGGTAGAAGATTGAAAGGGAGGCAGCACCATCTCTGCAGTAGGCTGAGAAAAGCAGAAATTCCCGGTGTCCCACTCCTGATGAAGACGCACCTGCAGACTCAACGGTAGTAGCAGAAGAACCAAGGTTCTAATGCAGGTAGTGCCTTGAAGCTATCAATACTTCTGTGTACCTGGCAGACTGATGTCCAGGGCATAACTTGTCATCATATGCTAACTGCATTGTGACACAATAAGAGGGGACACCACATACCTAGTTGTCACTTTTGACAGCAGCTCTGACCATCCACCTGAAGTGCATTCATCAAATCACCAAACCTGCAGAAGGTACCACCTCCACTGCCAGTACTTTGTCAGCACCCCATTGCTAGCACCCCCTTGACTTTAGCACCTCAGTTGCCTCCACCTTCAAGCTTCAGGCAGCAAGATAGAAGTCACTTCATCCTTGATATGCACTATTGCTCTGCACCTTTTGTTAGACCTGCTCATCCTTTCATGGACCATTGACAACACGGATGTAGCACCATAGTCACAGTGTCCACAGCCAACAAGACATTGCTTATCATTTGCGTGTTTGCTTGCTGTGTTTAAAGGATGATAATGCTATGTGATGAGACACTGCCTCAGGGAGTATGCAAGATTCTGACCCTGCAGGAGGAAGATGGAGCAAAGTAGCATGCCAGGAGACAGCAGATCGCACATAAGGCAGCATAGACAGTAGCACCCATGAAAGATGTTTAACATGATGGCGACAATAGTGGAAGTGGCACTGTCAGCAAGGATGGTGGATGGTAATTGCTCCAATGAGCTGTGCATGGCAGAAGAAAGAGATAATGTGTTTCTTTCTACTATTACTTAACTCATGTCCATCTCTTGCATCGTACTGATGGTTGCTCATTGTTTAACTTTGCAGTATCACCTTTCTTTTCTCTTGCAGCTATATTGTACCGATGGGCATAGCGGTTTTGGCAGAAGTGGAAAACAGACCCAGAAACCATTGGAGGTGTTAGGGTTCCACTCAAGATGATACAGTGGCCACCTAGTAATATGAAGACTGCTGTCACACTGGCACTGATGCTGCTTCCCTTATGGATATTGTGCCAATATTACATTTGCATTGTGCACATTGTTTTCAGTCCTATATTGTTTTACTTAGGTCCATATGTTACCCGGTGGGCCAAATGTCTGCCTAGCCTCCTCCTGCTGACAAATGGAATTAATGGCAATGACACTTTTGAGCTGTCATTGTGAATGTTGAAGTAATTGCACACCCTGGTTTGCCAGAAGAAATTGCAGAATCATTCTTTCCAACTGCCAAATAAAGCAAGAGGAGGTGTAAGGGCTCTACATGAAAAGTGAATGTGTCTAACCAGGTCTCTTTCTGTTTTCTTTGTTTCTTGTGGATTTGGGGAAGATAAACAAGAAGAAGCAGAGCTGCTGTAGGAAGTGCACTGCAGAATGCAGTGAGGTGGGGGCATGTGCAAAATGAGGTGCCTTTTTTAATTGCCTTGAATGAACTGTTAGTCCTGTTGCTTGATATCCGGAGACATTTCTTCATCTGCATCATAGACTAGAGTTTGAGTGGCACCCTGAGTCAAGACATTTTTCTTAATTTATATACTGTTGTCACCTTGTATTTTCTATCACGTGAATTAACAGTTCCAACATAATTTTTTTTAATTCCTTCTGGATTTATTTATATTATGTTAACTACTCACACACTCCATCTGGAATGTCATTGTGACTTTGATTGGGCTTTACGCATGTTTTGTCATTTGAGTTTAAGTACTTCTTCTGGGCGTATACTCTGATGACAAGATTTAGTACTAGGGTAACCTAGCAACTGACACTTTTTAAACTTTAAAAACTTAGCTAACATTATGCATTAAACATGCTTACTAAACATAATATTGTGTCACACATTACACATTTGTTAACCATTCATTCAAAATTTTGTTGATATTCAACAACAGATTTGATTATCTTCCATTTTAGAATATCAAACAAATCATAAAACATCCATCGAGAGAGCACATTGCTGATTATTCTGTATTTCAAACAGAATGTCAGACATAACTTCAAAAAGATCTTTGAGGATATTTATCTCTAATATCAAAAGAACTTTGGAGATATTTATTTCTGTAAATCCTCAAGTGTTCATCTCCATTTTTGTAGCCGTCAAGTTTGAGGTGCTGTTCATCTCACAGAATGTCAGCCTTTCAATGTTATTGATTAACAAACAGGTCCTTTTTCATGTCACTATAACTTCAGCAGCAATGAACACTTTCTCTTGCTGAAGTCTAGCTGTCACACAACTTAGGGGGATATTCTCAAGAACGTGTGATAACTACCGCAAAAGTAGCTTAACGCAACTCTTCACATCGCAGTCTATCACGGGAAAATAACACTGTGGTAACGTGGAATTCCCAAGCCGGCGGTACCATGTGATAGGCTCTCGATAATGCATCAAATGTCCACGCTAAAATCAACGCGCCCCGCAAAAAATGCGAAACACCAACATGAAAAAAGTTGCGATGCCCCAAATCGCGATACAAAAATCAGCGACAACTAGCCACAGGCCTGCAATTCCCACGTGTCATGTGGGAAAATGTACTCTAAAAGCAAAAAAAAACCACACCAACACCAAATCAAACTGCGGAGCACCATGGATGCACCCGGACCGAGTGCAGAGGACAACCCGAACCCCACAAGCCCACGAAGAACCCCAGGGTCAGGTAAGCGCAAGGAGAAGAGGAAGAGGAAGACGGGGTTCATGCCGCAGGAAGACCGGATCATCATCACGGAGGTGATAGAACACTACCAACAACTGTTCGTCACCTCCCCTGCGTCATTGGCAAAACAAACGGAAATATGGCAGTCCATTGTCACCAACGTGAACGCACTTGGAGTATCGAGGAGGTCAATGGAGGAGGTAAGGAGGCACTGGCATGAAGTGCACAGCCAAACCAAGGAGAAACTTACTGCCAACAGTAAGGCAGCAAAGGCCACTTGAGGTGGGAGTCCTGCGCCACAAGAGGAGCTGGATGAGCTGAAGGAAATGGTGGCCACAGTCATCAGTGTAAAGACGATGCAAGGAGTTGGGGGCCTGGACACAGCTCGATATGACCTGACCCAACAGCAACAGGGTGAGTAACGACCAGGGACAGGGGGGACGGAGGAAGATGGGCACAATGGAACACATGCACAATAATGAGCAGCACACTGCACAGCCGCAATGAGTGTGGAACATGTTCCTGATACACTTGGCACACTGCAGCACACATAGAAACACCAAGTAGGCCACCGTCCATAATGTGCACAAATGGGCCCCCTCCATATCAACAATTTCCCAACCTACCCATGCACATGTGCTGAATCCAGAAAAGCAGCAGCTCTGTGAGCCACATGGACAATGCAGGTGACACTGCATGAGAGATTGCATGGCTGCAGTCACAATACATGCCATGGTGCACAATACGACTTTGAGGTGGCTGAGTTAGGATCACATCCGTAAAGGAGCAGGCCACACTCTGACACATCTATGTGAACCTACAACCCATGCTATCAAAAAAAATCTGGAGACAAACAATGCACAAGAGTACAACAACTGTACAAGAGCACAAATGACCCAAGACGCAAACATCCCACCACCCAAAAATTACACAAGTCAAAGGCACACCGACTCAAAGGGATAAGTGGCCGCAAAATAAGAGCTGCAGGGGAGACTCTCCAACAATGCAGCACACACACATAACAAGCACAGTACACCAAATTTGACAACAATGTCATACAAATTGCAACCCTTACACCACAGGACAGAGGACACAACTGGTGCTGCCCGTGCGAAGTAACTGGCCAATCACATTTGGCATTGCATGACACTGTGAGATGATAATGTATGAGTACAACCTCACATCCATCATGTAGTCGAAATGTCCACTGTCTCCCATAAAATATCCAGCTTCACCAAAATGTACACTGTCATGCAGTCTGAATGTAAACATCTCAATGCGTGAACATACATGAAACACACTGTTAACCTGCATCTCCCCGTTATATTGCAGAGGGACAATCAACACCTCCTGCAGAGCAGACCACACATCTCTACAGTGATGTTAAAGAGGAAACCCTGCACATTTACCCAGACACCCTTTAACGGCTCGTGGACAGCATCTGCACACCACCTCCAGGAGCAGGGCAGCCCAGCTGCATCACGGTGACACCACACACTGCACAGCCCACACACCAAGAAGCACACACCACCACAGCTGGCTCAAAGGACCCCCACGACCAACACATGGAATTCCAACGCCGTGTGTTAGGGTGCCAGGAGAAGATGGCTGATCAGCTGCGGGTGGGGTTCGACCTCATGGCAGCCAAATTCTTTGCCATACGTGGGTGTATGAGTCCCATCAGGGACCACTTACAATCCCTAACGGACACCCACTGTCCGCACCATGCTCACCAAATATCCTGGGCTGACCTTGCTGGGGCCATTACTCAGATACGAGAACTGTCTAGTCAGACAGGCTCCAGTGATGACAGCACAGAGTTGGCACAGATGCGGAGGACAATGGAGACCATGGGGTCGATGCAGCCTGGAATTAGGGCTGCCACTGCTGAACACCAGCGAGATGTAGATGGGATCTTCCATGCCTTGCAGATCCTCCTCTTGCCATTGCTGCTAAAGAGCCTGTCACAGATAACTGCTGCTGGATCTTCAACACAAACATCTCCGCCCCCTGATGTGTCAATGGCACACAGTGATACAGACTTACCACCTCCGCCCCCTGATGTGTCATTGGCACACAGTGATGCATGCCTACCACCTCCCCCCCCTGATGTGTCAGTGGCACACGGTGATGCAGCCATAACACCACCACACACATCTGACACACCGGACACAGAAGACGTCTCAGAAGAGTAAGATGTGGAGGGTAATGACTGTGTGAGGAAGGAGGCAGTAGCATCCGTAGCCACCACATGGCCTGTCCCTGCCTGGTTTAGTGCTATGCATCATACTCTGGAACAACACCTCCCACTGTCCCCCGGAACACTCTGCGACATTCACCTGGACCCCGACATGGACTGCCATATCTGCTCTTGTACCAATGACACATCAATCAGGCTGAGGACTGAACTCTTCCTCTCCAAATTAACTGTGCATTCCCCCAAGGACTCTGGTTGGCCCACCACTGGGCAACCACGTAATGTGGGCTTGAACTGCCATGTACCCCTCCAGCTCCAACACTCCCCAGAATGTGAATAAAACATTTCAAATCACACAGATTTGTCATGTTAATGTTCCCTCACGTGTACGAGAATGGACATTAATTGCACAAAAAGGGGACACCCTCGTAAATGTCATCAATGTGCATGTTTGACCCTGACCGACATGGACCTTTAGATGAATGTGAAGGTATGAACTAGCTGTGGCCTCATTGCACATGAACAACAATCTTGCATTCCCCAACGTAGTCCTACGTCCATGTATTATATGGGGCTGTATGTGTAAATGTCAGAATTGGTAGCCCGCCTGAAGTAGTGTTCCCCATCGCATGTGGCTACAGAACATCTATTCACATGACCTACTCACACACATCAGTGTGGACACAGTCTGGTTTAATGGATCATATTGATCCACATGGCAAGAAGTTGGACACCATACTCACATTGCTTTAGACACATAAGACACAGGTCTACCAGCAACAATCCCAAACACAATGTCTGGCTCACAGAGGTGAAGTTGCCAATAGGGATTCACCATCTATGTACCAGGGGCAGTCTGTCCCTCCCTGTGTATGGACAATTCTCATTGAGGCACACAATTTTTCATACTAATCAACACTCATCACAGTTGTACACTGCTGCAGTTGCGTAGACTTTATTAGCATGTGCGTGTCAGTACAAGCAAGTAATGTGCCACAACAGGCTTACAAATGCTTAAGACACTTACAGGCAGAATGGGAACATGTCGAGGTGCAAGAAATGGGGATGCAAAAATGAACACATATCCTTATGTTTAGCATCAGTCTCAGCCCACCTTGCCTTGCTGGTCGAGTCATGTGATGTAAGGCGTCTGCTCATAGCCCCTTGTCAGGGGACACGACTCACAGCCATGGGATCTGCATGAAACTGTACCACCGGACTGCGCCGACTGTGTGCTATGCTAACAGTGAGCAGGTGACAGGGACCAACAAGATCACATGTCGTGCTACATCGCCATGTGTGTAGTCTCCCTCCAGCAGTATGTCAGCTTTAGAAAATTTGTCAAATGACACTGTGCAACTCCGCCCATGGGACTGTAGCACCTTGAACAGGTGTGTGACAACATGCATAGGTGCACGCACATGCATTCTGAGTTCAAGTGAAAGCAGACATGTCCACTGTTGTTCTGGCTTACGGGACCATTCCTCCACAATGCAACACAATGTTGTGACCTGTGCTCTGGGTATCAATCAGTTGTGGCTGCAGGAAGGTAGATACTCGTCCATGAATAAAAAGCACTGCTTCATCGGCAATCAGTGGCAGAGGTGCGTCGTTCTTGAATTCAAGGAACACGAGGGAGAGCCAATCCATTAACTGGTCCGGACAGATGTGCTCTGACCACGCAGTTTCACTGATCCGCAACACAGCCCAATAGGGGAGTGCCTCGATGTGGTCACTGCACTCGATGACTTGTGCAATCTCCCATCCACTACTGCCAGCACATACGCCACAGATCAGGGGATCCCATGCACGGTTATCCCGGTTGCACTCCTGTTCATGGGCCAACAGGGTGCACACACATAAATCATAATCCAGTTTGGCTACCGTTGTGTTGGATAGGCAGACCTCCATGGGCCACTCGAATGTGCATGATCGATAGTGGAACTAGCGCTGGACGCATGTGACATATGCAAGCCGGAAAGTCAGACGGTAACAGATTCGCAAAACTGCCATTGGCAGAGCTCCCAACAGATGCAACATTCGTGCATAGTACAGTTCCAATTGACAGGGGTTGTGCATGTGCCCGGGATTTCCTGCCATTGCGTTTCTTGGTCTCGAACCACTGGCACTCCTCAGACCAGCAGCAGTTCTGTGGACGAAATGCCACAGCTCGGAGAAATGAGTAGTATGTGTGTTCAACATTTGGATGTATGGGTTGTTTTTTGGCACTGTGTTGGGGGCATGCCATGCAGGTGTACCTCGAGCAGGGACAGGTGTGTGTGGGGTGTGGACACGTTGCTCTTTCATTTGTGCAGTTCGTGGTGTGGGAGTCATAGGAATCTGGTATTCTCTCTACCCAGGGGGTGCCAAGCGCAATGGAGACCAAGGTCAGAGGTTTGGCTGTCCTTCCGCCTTGTGTATTGAGACAAAGGAGCTTTCATGCCTAACTTTAGTCTGACTAATGCTTGTATTTCTGAAATGTGATGTGGCCTTCGCGCTAAAATTGTTGCCAGGCCTTAGATTTAGGGTGCACCAATTGCAAAACACACGCAACTGTTGGCATGTATGAGCCAAGGGCCCGATTGTCCTTGCGCTCCTTGTTCTGTCTCTCTCTCTCTCTCTCTCTCTCTCTCTCTCTCTTTCTCTCTCTCTCTCTCTGTCCTTTGATGAGTGCCTGACAGACCTTCTTATCTTGGATGTTGCCTTACAGGCTGTCACTTACAGATTGTCCAGGGAAGACCCGCCATGACTCTTCCAAATAGTTGTTTGGAGAGAAATTTGATTGTGATATTTTGTTTGGACTTTCAATGGTGAATGATTCATTCTGCTTTTTCTGTACTCACATGACTGTTAGTTGTTGTGATTCTGCGGCATCAGGCAGATGATTTTGTTCATGATTTCGTGCTGTTGATGTGCAGTCTCTTGGTCTGGGGAGGTGGGGGGTGCCTGGGATGGGGCCGGGGGGAGGTGGTCTGGGGATGGGTGGCTGGAGATGTTGTGGCCCTGTTGAGACTCCGAGCTGCATGATCGTTGGCTCCATGGCATCTGTTGTTCTTCAGGTGTGGCTCTGGGCTGTGCTCCCTTGTCTGGTGCTGGTTGTCATCCGACTTTACACCAGGTCAGAGCAGGTGTTAATTTCCTGCTGCTAACGCGCCTTATCGCTTGTTTTGTGTTCTTATCGCAGATCTGGCTGGTCGTTGAGAATGTTGAGGTGTGGTGTTGTAGCGGCCTTTTGCTCGGGAATGACTACTCTGCATCTCATTAGTGATAGTTGCCAGGGTCATCCGTGGCGATGTGTTTGAGGATACCAACGCCGGAAACTGGTGATATAGGCTGTTAGAACCAGCTTGTAAATGGGGCGATAACTTTATCGCGACTTTGGCTGCAATGAAGTGCCGATAACTCCATGAGAATATGCTTCTTAGACTCTCTGCTGTTCCTATTTTGATCCTCATTACAAGTTTAGATTTTTTTATGATCCCTGTGCTAATAGGAGATTAGTCAGGGATCAGCATTACAAGTTGGGTGATAGTTTTCACACCATCACACTCTTGCCTTCGTAGATTCCAAGAAGTACAATTTCCACAATTTATCAGGGAAAATGCTGTAGAAATGGCAAAATATGTAGAATATGGTGTGTTAAATAAATAATCACTGTCCTGAAGTGGGAAGCACTTCAGAAAAGGGAGACTGAAACGAGAAGTGCCACAGACAGTCATGTGCTGGTGTGGGTAGCAATTTAGGACAGTGAGGCTGACACTCAAGAGGCTACAGGCTCTTCCAGCTTGGCTTCCTTGGGTACCTCGTGCTCTCTGTCTTTATCTCAGTCACCGCTGTCATCAGTGTTGACCTGTCGAAGCAGCGCAACCAGGTGGCCACGATCAAAGGGAAACTTCTGGGCCACAGGAATCTTTCTCCTCTTTCCCTCTACAGAAGAGATAGCTCAGTGGGGTAAAGTATTTGCTGAGGAGATGCTTGTAACCTATAGGATAGAATTGAGGTTCCGAAACCTTGCATGGTAGCTCAGTGGATTAATGCTTCTGATGCTCAGATTTGTTTATGACCTTTACATCGCTCATTCTTACCCACTCCAGATAGTTAGCTAGATTAAGGCACAATGGTGTAAGATGTGTTTATTATTTACAGACCAAAAACCAAAGGAAATGATGGACGGAGTGTTGAACATTGCAAGCACTCACCCCCAGTCAACTGATCTGGGTTTAATCCATCACTGTTCCTTAGCCCACTCTGCCACCCCAGTTCAGACATGACCATATGCAAATCATATCCGGAAACATGCCTCCCAGGACCGGTTTCTGGCACCTCAGCCGTCTTCAGCCAGGCTTGCTTGAATCCAGTGGCAAAGTGAGCAAGGGACTCACGTCTGAGCATCCTAGGAAGCTTGTTTCCGGTCCAGGAAAGACATGGCTTGGCAGTTCGGGCTGGACTGTTCCCATGAGGCACAGGGTCTGACTGATTTGCATATGGCCATGTCTGAACTGGGGTGGCAGAGTGGGCTAAGGAACAGTGATGGATTAAACCCAGATAAGTTGACTGGGGGTGAGTGCTTGCAATGTTCAACACTCCGTCCATCATTTCCTTTGGTTTCTGTATTATTTACAGACCTCAGCTTCTGTTACCAGTAAGAGACATGAGTGGGCTAATGAGTCACTTGCAGAGAACGACTATTAGAAAATGCCCCTCTCTGATGGGTCACCCCAAACTTTTTGCCTTCCTCCTCCTCTTCTTCTGACCTTCTTTTTGTTGGCTTTAGGAATCTGGGCATATTTGATGTACTGGTAAGTCCCTTGTAAAGTAGCATAACATATACCCAGGACCTGCACTTCAAATGCTACTAGTGGACCTGCAGCACTAATTGTAGCACCCATAGAAGTAGCCTTTTAAACCTGTCTCAGGTCTGCCACTGCTGTGCCTGTGTGTGCAGATTATTGTCACTTCGATGCAGGAACTAGGTAGTCCTAATGGCAGGGTGCTATTTAAGTAAAAGGTAGAGCATGTACTTTTATATTTTGCATGCTCTGGAAGTGACAGACAGCTTTTTCGTTTTTCACTACCGTTAGGCCTACTCTTCTCATAGGCTAGCATTGAGAATTCCTTAATACAGTTTTAAACTGTAATTCCTGATCAGAGAAGAGTAGCTTTTTCATGTTTCGTATGTTTGGAATGATGATAACAAATCCACTTTACTGGTGAAGTTGAATTAAACAACACTGTTTTAGAAATTCCACTTTTAGAAAGATAGTACAAGAGAGAGTTGGGAGTCCAATAGACCGGGCAATTAGTGCATTAGCAGGTAAATATGCCTACAAGGTATTTTATTTCTTTTGCTCAATCTATCTAAGCAAACAATGGTTGCAAGCTCTATCGAGTAGCTTACATCAAGTTCTTTAAGAAGTTAAATTGACTTATTTCAGTGTGTATACGATGAGAAATAAATTTGAGAACTCATAGAAAATGGGCTGTTTTTTTAGATTTGTAGAACACTAACCATATATGTCATGACAAAACAAACCTCCTCATTTTGTTCCTTTCTAAATGAAATTTCACAGCTTTGAATCCACAAGATGACTTCCTTTGTGCTTTACTTCTTTCATCAATATAGAATGCTAGTGCTCTAGTTGTTCATTAGAACACTGTGGAAAAACTGCTGCTGCTTCTTTTGAAAAGGTACATGTTTTACTCAGCATATTAGACTTTATTCTCACATGGCTGAGGATGATAGTGGGAATCTATAGAAATGTGCTCTAATTTTAGCTTCTGGGGCATCTCCCATAACCACTGTCAGAAAATCATGAGATAAAACAGTTTAATTGTGATTATTGCTGTAGAAAGCAATATAAGAACACATTTTCTTCTAGTTCATAAATAACGTCCTCATCCCTTTCAATAAAACATTCTGACATGCGGAATGAAACATGTACTTTCAACACCAGCAGCGGCCTGCCAGTCAATTCATGGTGATCAACTACAGCTTTAACACAGTGTTCCAATAAGCAACTAGAGTGTGGATTTTGGTGCTTCCAGCTGGACTTGTGTTTAACTAATGCATTTAAATGATGAATTCCGTTTAGGCACGTAGAACCTATTTGGTCCTACAGAGGTGACAGACAGGAAAGATTTAACCATAAAAGTTTATTTTCATATTAAAAGTCATAAAGAAATAAAAAAAATAGCCAAGTTCAATAGATCAAAATTCAGAGTGCAAAGCGTGAAAATTAAGCAGAGTGGAACAGTTGCAGCAGAAAACAATTAGAAAATCTCACATAATTGTACAACATGGGCTTCTAGCAAACACTACCTGTACTATAACAAACGTTGCTACATTTTTATATGACTCTGCTGAGACAGTTTGAGATTAATACAAATCTACTGAGAACAACTTGTGAAGGTTGTTGAGCTTACTCATGACACACATTTGAACTTTACTGTACTGAAATATAAAAATAAAAGTTTAACCCATGTGGTACGAAACATTGGCAGCAAGTTGCAAACAAAATGGAGTACAAAGTCTAGAATGAGTTATTAGAATAAATCGATTTTTTTAAAGAAATCTAATATTAAATAAATAAATAGGTTATTAGAACATTTTATTATTAAAAGGCTGTCAGACACCATTCAACAAGCAGCTATGTGCCCAAACGTTCCTCTAAATACCCCTACTTACTCAGCCCTTAATCCAGCAAAACATCCAGACAACAAGCAAGACCCCAGTCAGCCCAAATTGCACGACGTGCCACAAAAAATGCGCTGCTTCTCCGCCAGCACACACGGAGATTCCACATCATCATCATTGCGAGGATGACAGCGCCACAGAAGTTTCACTCAGCTCACAAAACAGCTCGGCATTCAGGGTGAATCCTTTCACAACAGACAGCCAGCGCAGGACTATTTGCTCACCTGCCAACAGGCGGAGACTTCTCATGACAAAAAAGAGCCAAATCCTTGTAAAGCAGTGTCCCAATGTTCTCTGAATTACTCTTCTTGACGCAGATACCACTGTTCTCCAAAATAAAAAAAATCAGCTTGCTGCCAGAGGAGTTAACCACCGACTCTTGATACAGGAAAGGAGAAGAGGAGTCAAATGGCCCATGACTGCCTCGAGGTCCCAACAGGGAGAAAGTCCGGAAAGCAGAGAAAGTTACCTGCCGCTGAAGCGGCGATAATGTTGTAGCTGTTCCTTGATATTATGGCCCTTTGTTTCCCTGGAAGTTATGGTTATAAGAACCTGGTGAAGGCAAGCTTGTCAGTTTTCTGACTCTTTTTCTACGCTGATGGAATGAGGAGGAAATATTTTATTAGTGCAAATTTGAACACTTCTCTTCTCAAATTATTAGAGATCAAATAGTGGTACATTGTAGGGACAAGAAGGTCCAAGAGAAATTACTAACTTTTAAGAACCCTTCTCTAGAGGACACTATTTCCATTGTCAACAGTATAGAGCTGTCTCAAAAAGCCTTGAAAGAGCTCAAACCAGAGAAGAATATTTTGGGTGTGGTTAAGGATCAGAAGTATCTAAATGATAAAATTCAGGGAGAAAAATTCAAACCGCAATCTGAGCAAAGAGAGAATTGGTTTGCTTTCACGAAAACAGAGAAGAAAGGTTCTTGCTCTAAACATCTCTGTACCAAGTTTGGGTTCCCATCGCATTTTCCTAACTCTAGGGTCTGTCCTGCAAGGAATGCGTCTTGTCGCAAATGTGGGAAACAAGACCATTTCGCCAAAATGTGTGGTTTCCATGGGAGTGTCAATGTTGTGTATTCTGAGGAAACAAAGAGTGATCCTGTGTGCGAAGCTGTTAGCTCGCTTACCAATTTTGTGGTAGTTGTTAAGGACGACTCAGAGGAGTGTGTCAATCCTGTAGGAGATGTGTTGGTGGACGGGAAGTGTCTGCAACTGCTGGTGGATTCAGGGGAGCGTATGACTATGATTACCCAGGAGTTGTTTGAGAGTATCTGCGGGGACAGACCCCTCAATCCTCCTGACAAATGTCCCGTCTCTTATGAAGGGAGGAGAATTGATTTAATGGGTTTCTTTGTGACCTCTCTAGTTTTTAAGGACAGGCACATCCAAGGAAAGGAGTATGTGGCCAAAAAGGGTTTTAACATTCTTGGTTGGTATCACCAGGGGTTGTTTGGGATGACACTTAGGCCTGGCACACTAGAACAAGTTTTGGTGGTGGGTGAAAAATCATAAGGAGAGAGTTTAGCTTTTTGGTCCAAGAAATTTCCGAAAGTTTTTGGAGACAAGCTTGGATGCATTAAGGGGTTCAAGCACTTCATCAAGGTCAAGGAAGGGGCTCTCCCGATCAAACACAAATTGCGTAATGTGCCTTTCAGTATCAAAGATGACCTGTCATCCAAACTTAAGAAAATGTGTGAATCATGTGTCATTGAGCCTATCGAGTCCTCCCTCTGGTTATCTCCTTTGGTGGTTGCGCGCATGCATTGATTTGCGCAGCCTTAATAGGGAAATTTGGCTAGACTCCCATCCTCTTCCCAGTATCGATGACATTCTTTCAAAAATCGCAGGTGCTAAGTTCTTCTCAAAGATTGATCTAGCTTTGGCATATCATCAAGTCGAGCTGGATCAGATCTGCAAGCACTTGACAGCTTTTATGTCACCCGTTGGCACCTTCCAGTTCAAAAGGAATGCGGTTCGGGCTGGCTTCTGCAGCCTCTATTTCTGAGCATGTGATGGAGAAGGTTTTGGAGGGTGTCACTGATACGGTTGTCTTCCAAGATAACACCTTGGTGGCTGGAAAGAGCAAAGAGTTGCATGACAAAAACCTTGCTAAAGTCTTAGAGAGTTTGGAGTGTAATGGAATTGTGGCGAACAGGCTCAAGCGTCTTTTTGCAGTTGAGTCTGTTGAATATATGGGACACCGCATTTCTGGTGACCTTATTGTGCCAAGAGAGGGTCTTATCGAAGCCATTTCAAATGCTCCATGTCCCATCTCCAAAGAACAAGTCTTCTCATTTTTGGGTCTGTGCGAATTCTACACGAAGTTCATTTCCAATTTTGCTGCTAAGACAGTCCACATGAGAGATCTCCTCAAGAGTAAAACTACGTTTGTCTGGGATGACTTCTGTCAGGAAGAGTTTTTGCAGATTAAAAAAGAGTTAGGGTCATGCAACATCCTTACCCCTTTTGACCCCCTCTTTCAATGTACGATGTCTGTGGATGCCAGTCTAGATTGTCTCGGGGGCATGATCAGTCAAGTCAAGCAGGGTAAAGAGTACACTGTAGGCATCGCCACCCGAGCATTACGCCTGAGCAGAAAAAAAAACTCAGTTATTGAGAGAGAATTGCTGACGTGTTGCTGGGCTGCTGAACGTTTCAAATGCTTTTTGTGGGAGAAGACGTTTACTCTTCTTACTGACCATAAGCCCCTTATTCCCTTCCTTGAGGGTAGGATTGTCAAAGACAAATGTTATAAAGAAGTACGGGAGTCCATTAGTTCATGTAAGATACTTCTTTAATGGTAGCTTGGTTCCATCATAGGTGGTCAGGATAACAGGAGGAAGTTAGATAGTACAAGATTAGCCCCACCAGGAGCAAGCTCCATTCAGCTCAGCCTGAGTACACCAACTGCCAAACTCCTCTAGAGAGACACCCAGGCATTCCATGATGTCATGCAACATTCCAACTCCAACAGAGCTGTGCAGTAGAGAAAAGCTAACAAGTAATCTACAACACATCCTCTTCCCTTAGGGAACAAAAGAAGTAAAGTAAGATACCCCATAAACCTTAGGGAAGAAGGTGCAGCAATAAAGTGCACCTATCCTCGGGTGTAATACACGAGGTATCACAAAATGACTGGCATGAACAGACATATGTTAAAGATCACAAACAACATCACTACACGCCCCATCCCCTTCCCTTAGGGAAAACAATGCAAAGCACAGATGAAAAATACAATGCAACAAGAAAGACGAACACCCACCCAACCTCCCCAAAAGTGGGTACACCCAGGGAAAACACCCTGTAACCAGGTGGATGTAAATACAGACCCTTGAAAGAAAACAACATCAAGGATTAGAAACACTCTAGTTAGCCCAAAGAGAGCAACCACAACCAGAAAGACACAAGAGAAAACATGTTGGAAAGACACAAAAATTCCCCTGATTAGGCTAGAAGGCATGCTGACTCTTAAGATCCACCAGGAGTAACAAAGAGATCTAAACACAAAACTGCACACTCAAAGTCCTCCAAACATGAAACCCTTGGCCACGAGTTCCATGGAGGCGGACTTCGACTGGAACACAATGTCAACTAGAAAAGAAGACCCATTGATAGCGCTGGAAATTAGTCAAGCACGCCAAAAACACAGAGTACTAACCCTTGAAAAGAAAAAACAACCTCCCCTAAATAGGGTACACAGACCCAAGAAAACTAGAAAGCTAAAATAGAGGCATTGCCTACCCCCACAACCTCCCCAAAGAAATGGGTACACTCTAAGTACACAGACAACAACTTAGAGACATTGACAACCTACAAACGCAACCTGAACCACAACCCCTAACTAGTTTACACCTAGAAGGGTACACAGGGTACTAACCCCGGAACACCGAAAACTAAATTAGAGGCACAGATTACCCCCACAACCTCCCCGAATAAATGAGTACATTCTATGTATATGGACCGAGAAACTACTGACATCAACTACCAGCACAACCAAAGGGACAGATACGCTGCATGTTAAACACTACGCAAAATAAAACGACTACACCTAGGTAGAGGACACCCACAGAGCAGTCACCCTAAAAACTGACATGAGGCATTGACTACCACCCAAAGACAACCTAGGATACACCACAGGGTACTGATCTAGGAAAATAGCTCATAGGCATTGACTACCCAGAAACAACACCACCTCCCCTACGTAGTGTGGGAAACACCACAGGGTGCTTGCCTAGCGAACTAGTACAGGACATTGACCAGCCAGCAATGACAAAACACCACAGTACACCACAAGAGTACACAAGGAGAAAGACACACAACTTCCCTTTAGTAGAATACAGCAGAAGGTACAAAGAATAAGGCTAAGCAAAAACAACAGACTTCCCCATGACAGGGTAGAGCAAAATATATACTATACAATAGCCTAAAACTTTAACCTCCAATCAAAACAGTGTTGAGAAATGAACTGATACATTGAGTTCCCCATGGCTCTCACCAGCCAATACAAGCAGTGCTGTGAGAGAAGGCAAGAAGAAATACTCGGCACCGGTGATCGGTCTATCACCCGAGAATTCCACACAAGACCTCCCACAGCTGCCAACCTACAATGTAGAATATCTGAGTCCTTTTAGTGCACATTCGCTGAAATCTGCCGTTGCAATTAAGTGCCACAACGTTCAAAGCTCCATGCTAGGTCATACGCTTGATCATAAGCCAAAAGTTCCATTACCTCTTCGTGAATTGCGCAATGTCCTCCCCTTTCAGTGCCGCCCTGCCCGTTGACCAAGAGCGAGTCAAAATGTAAGGTCGAGCGGGTTGTCCTGGAAACTTTACACCCAACACCAAAGCGTAACCTTGTGCATTGTTCAAATGTCGCAGTCTATGGCGATTCTGAATAAAGTATTTCCAACCGCTCAAGCAAAAAAAAACGTGGTTGGCAAAGAGGACTTCACCATAGAATACTACGAGACTCAGTATGTGCTGTTACCAAGCACAAGATGGCGGCACGCTGCATCACGTTGAGCCGAGTGGCTCACAGCGCGCTACTGCAGACAGGCGTCACAAAGCAGTGAAGGAACGAAGAGAGAAAGACGTCACCATGAGCGATGAGGATCCGCGCGACGCTGGAGAACGGTGAGGAGCGCGAGCACCAACTTTGAAAATAAACGATGCGCTGCCGATGCGATCCACTTTTTGAAAAAAATGAATCCTGGAAAATAAAGTTCAGATTTCACCAGAAGGTGCGCAGTGTCCCACAAGGTGCCGCTACACGCACAGCGAGTGACTTTGCCAATTCCTCCTTGGTTGCTGAAAGCCGTTTAACTGTCCCAAATAAAGCGCTGCACCAAATTACACACACAAAGAGTGCTAGTCGTTGTTGTTCGGCTCCGCAAAGTTCAAAATACGAGTTCCAGACCAGACACTGGGACACTCTCACTGTTGAGGCGTAGAGAGGCTTGAAGCAAGAGACTAGGAAGTCATGCAGGTGACAGCAGACAGATGGGTGACAGTAGACTAAACGCCCAGGCTGCAGGCTGTCCAGATGGTACAGGACACTGGTGGGGCTGACCAGGGCGTTACTTTTGTGTTTCAATTGACGTCTTGAAAGTCCTTAAAATCCTTAGTTCCTTTTCTTTTGGGTCCTTAGTTCCTAGAAGTCCTTACTCCTTAGTGCACGCGTCAGTCCTTAAGATCGTCGCCAAAATGTTATAAAGAAGTACGGGAGTCCATTAGTTCATGTAAGATACTTCTTTAATGGTAGCTTGGTTCCATCATAGGTGGTCAGGATAACAGGAGGAAGTTAGATAGTACAAGATTAGCCCCACCAGGAGCAAGCTCCATTCAGCTCAGCCTGAGTACACCAACTGCCAAACTCCTCTAGAGAGACACCCAGGCATTCCATGATGTCATGCAACATTCCAACTCCAACAGAGCTGTGCAGTAGAGAAAAGCTAACAAGTAATCTACAACAACCACACTCCCAGAATTGCTAGGTTGAGTTCTAAATTGTTGCAGTACAATTTTGGGGTCAAGCACATTCCTGGTGGGAGAAATACACAAGCTGATTATCTTTCAAGGTATCCCTTTCCGTTAGGAAAGCATGATTGTGACGATGATGCTGACGAAGAGTGCCTTATTGCTGCAGTTGATGCTTGTGGTGCGGGTTGCTTCACTGAGCGTAATTGGTTTTGTGGTATGGAGTCTAATGCTGTTCTTAAGAGGGTGAAAGAATTCATTGTGTTGGATTGGCCTAAGGAAAAACATTTGGATAGCGATCTTCATCCTTTCGCCAAGGTCACTGATGAGCTTACCTCGGAGGGTGGAGAGATGATCATGCAGGGGGATACATTTGTCTCTCCTGAATCTCTCAGAGGTCGTATCATCAATTACGGTCACGAGGGGCATCTTGGGCAGACGAACACTATGAAAATGATAGAATGTGTGTATTGGTGGCCCTCCATTGAGCATCTAATTAATGATGTCGTGGTGGGATGTGTGACATGTTGTACTAGTGATAAAGTAATAAAGATTGTTTTGCCTCCTCTGCAGTGGTTGGAGGTGCCCGATGGTCCCTGGTTGAAGTTAGCTATTGATTTCATGGGACCCTTCAATGTTTTACTCAATAAATACAAGTTCGCTCTAGTCAATGCTGACTATTTCGGTAATTGGTGAGAGGTACATTTTATGACTAATCCAAACTCTTTTGAAGTCATCAAGTTTCTTCAGAGTCTTTTTGCCAGAGAAAGTTTCCCCAAGGAGATTGTATCCGACAATGAGGTACAGTTTACGTCCAAAGAAATGTCTGATTTTTTACACCAGTGAGGTATCACCCACCGGCGTGTGGCTTTATATCACCCACAGGCCAATGGTTTCATTGAGCACACCAACCGAATTCTTGTAAAATGTGTTCAGTGGGATGTTTCATCCAGAGTTAACATCAAGGAATCTGTGCAGAGCATGTTGTGGACTCACTGCACTGTTTCAAGTGTTCTCACAGATTCTAATCCCTTCACTCTACTTAGAGGTAGGCAAGCTTCCTTCCACATGGGTCCCGCTTGGATGAAGAAGTGGGTTTTGTTGTCAAGGTGCGGGGATACACAGAGAGATAGTGGTACGCTTCCAAAGCCTGCGGTCCCAGATGAGGCTAAATTCAAATCCACTGTTTCTGTGGAGGATTGGGTGAGGATTAAGTCTCCTCTTAATGTTCCCAAGGGTCTGTCAAAGTTTGGTCCTTCTGTTAAAGTGGATGCTACATCAACCAGTTCAGGAAAAACTATCTGTCAAAGAGAATGCTCTGGGACCTTTCCAGGTTGAAAATATTTCTTTGAAATATGTTCCTCCACGAAGAAGTGGTAGGACGATTGTTACGCCAAATCGTTTAAATCTTTAGTAAATGTAAATGTAAATGTAAATGTGCAGGAATTTATATAGCGCAAATCACCAAGCGGTCTCTAAGCGCTTGCTTAGGGAACCCGTCCTGGTATTCCCCTGTGAGATAACCCAGCAGGGCATCCGCAAGGTGAAAGCCAGGCATCCCGCCGCGAGGGGCCATTGTGGAGATTAAGCAAGCTATTGCCCAGAGTCGCAGAGTGTGAACCCATGAATCGAGTATGCACTGGAGCAAGAATTATCGAGTCCATGGACATTTTATGGACTCAAGACCCAGCCATGCCGGGAATTGAACCCTTGTCCTGGGCTGACCTCTGCTTCCAGGTCTGCCTCCTCTAACCAGTGAGCCACACTTCTCCACCAGTCTAGTCTCTTTACTGTATTGTTATGAACCTGTATTTGTGGACTTATTGTCCATATTATCACATGATCCTGTTATTGCTGACGCTGTGTCCATTTTTTTTTCCTCTGTATATTTTATCTCTTTTTGGTATACCTCTCGTTCTTCTTCTCTATTTGTTTCTTGGTCTATCTTCTCCCCTTCTTCACTTCTGTTTTTAATTTTCCTTGTTGTATTCACTTTACTTCTTTTCCGTTTTGTGTTAATGGAAAGGGAGAAGATGTTGTAGTAGTTTCCCTCTAAGCATGCTGTCCATCTACCCAGTACTGCTTATGATGTCATTGTCATGGTAATAGAATGCTATGGTTTGAATCCCAGGAGCTTGTCAGTTCCTGGAAGCTGTTGAGACGAACAGTCAATAAAGTATGTGCTCTTACACTTACCTGCTTGGTGTACACCTCTCGTTTCCATAATGTCAATTTCTTCTCTCTTACATGATCTAATTAAGGGCCTAAACACATTTGACCACACCTCTAAGAACTGAAGATGCAGTGAAAGGCATCACCATGAACCATTTTTGCCAACTGTTATCATTAACCATTGTTGCAAACTGCTTATAGATCTTTGGTCAATCACTGCACATACTGACTAGTACAAGTTCCACCCCTATGCACACACAACATCCGCTTTGAGCTTGAGTTAATGCATTACAATGTGATGTCTCAAGAGGCTTGAGAAGGTCAGATCTGCATTTGAGGCGCTCTAGATATCAAATTAATCAATAAAACTGTATCTGCCAATGGGGACAGCAAAGCTGTTTCTAGTATGAGCTGCATTTCTGTTGTGGAGGGTTCAACAGTCCAGAACAGTAGAGGCTAATCTTGAGAAAGTTGTATTATTGTCGCTGGGCACCAGATTTAAAGTCCAGAGCTAGTTTATAAAATATTTTTGACTGCCACTATATCATGCTGTTTGTGGTAAGTTAAGACAGTGCTTGATTGAAGCATCTTTTACCACAGTATTATGAAAAACGGATTTGGAAGGTGGTAATATGCAGCATAGATACTGCTAATCAGTTGTCTTGTGGAATACTGTGTTTTTATGCTGCACAATTGCAATGTGATGCTAGTGAGGAGTGCTGCAGTTGCTGTATACCATTTAGTGTTGTTGTTATGTGCCAAGTTATGTTTTTTTATTTTTTTTTTGTTTTTCAAGTTTTTATTGAAATTTACAAAAGAATACATATAGTATATTAACTGTTTGCATTATCATACAATAAATATATAAGAAAATTGTTATATATAAGCATATAATAAAACGTTCTGAATAATTAATCATATTATACCAAGTTATGTTTTAAACTCCAGAATGTGGAGCATGTGATTTTCACAGCCTCGGCACTACCTCTTGAACGCTAGGGACATGAACGTCTTGTCCTATGCATTTAAGGAGAAAATCATTCTGGCGCATGCACCAGAATTAATTTATTTAAAAAATATTATTTCAGAAAGCGAGGGAAGAGCTTATTTTAACTCCTAAAATATTTTATTTTCAATCACTGTAATGAGCCGCGCACATATCACGCTGAAGTCACAGTAATTGAAAGTGAAACCAGTTGATGCCCTTAGGCACCAGCTGGTTTGACTTTGATTGGTGCTCAGAGGGCATAACTCTGCCCCATTGAGCCAATCAAGGTGGAAGGGGGGCATTGTCACATTTCCATTGCTGCGTCTCCCTTGCACAGCCTTAATTGGGGATTGCAACAGTCATCAGGGAAAACTCTTTTGGAATGGGAGCCCCTCCCCTTGGCATGTGCCAGTGTCTCTAAGGGCAGTACATCCTTCACCTGCCATGGTCAGTTAGGTGATGTTTGTCTCCAATCTGCCACCGGCGTAGAAGGCCCACCAGACATTCTGGAAGAGCATTAATAAAGACACAGAAAGGGTGGGGGCCAGTACATTTAGGCATCAGGCCAAACCTTCACCCCAGAAAAGGAACAACAGAATTTCTACCCACTGGAACAGATTGTAGGTTTTATTTTGAGAGGGACTGGAAGCCAACTAGAAACCACAGAATAATGGCAAAAAATAGAAGAGGTGGGGACGGGCTACCTTGGCATCAGGCTGTGCACAACCCCCAGAAAAAAAACAAATGTGTTTCGGACCGCAGTGCCGATTGGTGGAGGGGAGTTTATCCCCAATGTATTCCCAGGGAAGGGAAAATCTGTCCATACACCATAGAAAAACATCCTGGAATCAGTTGGTTTTCCCATCCCAGATCAGGACTAGAAGTCTCACTGTCCCACCCTTCCAGCAAACTTCAAGCGTTTTCTAAAGCTATGCATTTGTCTCATATTTCTGTGATACAAAATCCCAGAATCTCTGGCAGTTCACACACCTCCCACCTCCCAGCATTCCTGCACTTCTACTGATTAAAACGGCACCCCACTTATGTGTGTCATCAATTTCACTTTATTATAGAGATTCCACCCATTTTAGTGAGAGGGTCATATTTTGAAGTAGCACTGGACGATGCAAGATGTAACATTTTACATAAATCTAAATAACTCAACAAACCTCTTGGATAGCCACTGCTTTAAAATATGTTGAACAAACAGATACAACAAATTAAGGGGCATATTAACAAGGCGGCGATATGAAATTATCGCCGCTTTTGCGTCCGTTTTCGGGCAAAAAGCGGCGATAATTTCATCGCCTTATCAGCAAAGACACGCTATCGCGTGTCTTGCTGACTCAGCGCCCGTTTGCAGCACGCCTCCGATCGCATCGCTAATGAGATGCAAAGGAGGCGTGCCTGACAAGACTCCCTTGGGAAAATATCGCGAAGGCAGCTTCGCGATATTAACAAGGGAGGGTAGCAATTTTTAAAATCGTGTTAAGTATGCCTTATCGCAGGAATTTAACGTCTGTTAAATTCCTGACTAAGGCATACTTAACATGGGGGTGGATTCTGTGGCTAAGACCATAGGCCCTATCATCTAGGATATCGACGTTTTCCACCATGGAAAACGGCGATATCCCAACTATCTCTGGAATTTTTATCACCTCGGCGATGCGCGTTGTTAATAACGCGCAAACCGAGCGATAAATTCCAGAGATAGCCGGCGATAAATATGCAAGCGCTAAGCGCGCTTTGTGATATTTATCGCCGGCCCTTGTTAATATGCGCCAAAGTGTCTGGATCCCTAAAGCAAATCTTACCAGAATTAGATGTACAAGACTTAACTATTAGGAAAAATGCAGGACTGTATGCACACATCATTGCTTTACCTTTATATGAATGGCAAAGCACGTTAGGGTAGGATACATTATGGTTAATGTATTTACTCCGCTATGTAATTTCTGGCATTTTGTGTTAACGCTTTTCATGTGAAATGCCAGTGATTATGCTATGACATCAAGTCACATAATTGACTTTTCATTCAGATAAAAAAAAAACAATTGCAGGCACATGGGAGCAATGCGAACGAACAGAACACAAGCAACCGTTTATGTTAGACGAAAAGCGTCTTCAAGACCAAAAGGGAAACATTTCGTGCTAAAAAATGTGCAAAATGCTAGATGTTTTTTTTACATGAGTTTGTCTAGATTTTCTGGATTTTCGTTTAACTTCTGCATAGAAATTGCAAACATTTTTTCTAGGCCTAATATAAATATGTGATTTGTTGAAAACCTTTAATGAAGTTGTAGCAGCAGAAATGCTCCATTTAATTAAACAATGTGTATGAATAGCTGCACCATTTCACAGTTTAAAATATTCATACTAGTGGAACAAATGACTTTATTTTGCATTTTATCTCGTTTCCAAACACATGTGTTTCCAGCTGGTAGTGTTTAAATACCTTTCTTTCGAATTGCCAGAGGATGTCTCCCCTGCTTGTTCCTGGCTATGAGTTAATCCTTCAATTGATATTGCAGAACAACCCTATGTGCATCACTACGCTTCTGGAAGAATAATTAGGATGTAATGTTTAATTCATTATTTAATTCCTGGACTCTTTCAGAGTCTCACTGTGCAACACTGGCTCTATATCAGTATTCAAGTGTGACGTTAGAGCTCTTGGGTAAGTTTAACATCTCAATTCTATGCAATGCTGTGAAGAGTTCTTAGTTTCAGCAATGCATTGCAAGAGAGGGGCAATTTCTCTGCTGATCAGCCAACAGAAATGGTGTCAACATGGTGCATTTATTAGTATAATGTCCACACAAACTGTGCAAAATGTGATAACGGCAGTTCAGAAAATTCCAAGTCACATTGTCTACCACTCCTCGTCCCATTTTCCTACATCTAAATTACACTTAAATGGCCCTTTCTGAAGGGTCACCCCTAACAGTGCTAAAGTGCATGTGCTTCTTCCCTTAACATGGTTACATTTGTTTATCCACAACTGGGATATTTAGTTTGTCTGTAAGTCCCTAGCATAGTGCTCTACCTGTGCCTAGAGCCTGTAAATTAAATTCTACTAGTGGGCCTGCAACCCTGATTGTGCCACCCACATAAGTAGCCCTTTAAACATGTCTCAGGCCTGCCACTGCAGAGCCTGTGTGTGCAGGTTTACAGCCATGTCCACTTGGAATTTAAAACTCCTTGGCAAGTCTTAAGCTCTCATTTTATTGCACATACGTCACCCCTAAGGTAAGCCCTAGGTAGCCCATAGGGCAGGGTGCTTCTGCAAGTGAAAGGTAGGAAATGTACTTTTAGGTTTTGCATGTCCTGGTAGTGAAAAGCAGCCGTGCTATTTTAAGCTGTGATTCCTGATTGAGAAGAAGTGGCTTTGTCATGTTTTATATCATTGAAATGTTAATGATAAATCCTCTTTACTGATAAAGTTGTATTTAAAATTACTATTTAAGAAATACCACTTTTAGAAAGTTGGCATTTCTCTGCTCTTAAACCTCTGTGTGCCTGCAGTATGTCTCCAATACACATCTGTTAGAAACTTTAGTGGTGATTTTGATGTAAGTGGGACTGCCACAGACAGGGCCGTCGGTGGTGTTCTCACCAACAGACAGCCTTTCGTTCTGGCCACATTATGATGCAGGCGGTCAGACCTACACCATTGGGGGGGGGGAATACTGCCGCCTTCCACAGGATCTATGATCCCATCAGCCTTTTCATGGCGGTCCATGCCCCCTTCCACAGGGTCTATGATCCCATCAGCCTTTTCATGGCAGTCTATCCTCCACGAAAAGGCTATCAAAAAGGGACTTTCCTGGCCCAAAACAAGGCCCCGTCTCTCATGGGCCACTGTAAATAAGCCCCTGGGTCTCTAGTTAGCAGAGGTGTACACCCTGTCCAAGTAGGGACCCCAATTCTAGTCAGAGTAAGTCAGATACACAATCTAAATTGACCTGTGCTTACCCTCTGGTAACTTGGCACGGATCAGTCAGGGTTAACTTAATAGGCAATGTGTAAACTATTTGTGCAACACTTGAATTATAGTAACACAGTGAAAACACCACAAAAAGACTCCAAACCAGTTCGATAACATGGAGAATATTTAACTGAGTAAAACTAGAGCCAAATGACAAAAATCAAATAAGCAGAACTTGAGATAGGAATGCTTAAAGATTGAGAAGCTAATTTAGATATCCTAAGCATGCAGTCCCCGTCCTGAGGAGAACCCTAGAACAACTTAGGGTTTGAAACGCGTTGACGACTCTGAGCTGAAGTCATGATATTTATGGGGCACCCCAAGGAGTGTTAAAAGAGATGTATTCCCTTATGGGGTCATGACCCCTTGTACATAGAGTAGTCTTCAGCTCAGCAAGCAGGCAGAACGGTTGAATTAAGATACGTCTGCCTGTTTCTTTTGTGTTATACATGGACTGGTGTTCTCTAAAGACTTGTAGGAGGCAATTGACATTTCATATGGTGTCTATGTTTTGTATATGTGTGTATTAAGTATTTTCTATTTGCATTTATATGTATTTTTGTTGTTAAATGTGAAAAACGAGTGTTTCTTTTTTAAGACATGACAAAATGTTTCTATGCATAATAATTTGAAACTGAAAAACAATATAAAATAAATCATGCATGCTTAGGATTTAATGGCTAGACATTGCTAACTAATTGTTCAACAACCTTTATGGCCCATGTTTTGTTTGTTAAAGTTATAGTGGTCTAGGCCAGTAAGTGATAGGACCCCAGCCTTCTTTGTTTTACATAATATAGATATCGGCAGACCATTGTGATGGAGTAACCTGTCCGCCGATATGTAAATCAGGTCCTAAATACCTCAACAGTGCTTAGACGTCAATAGCTCTAAATCGTTACTTGAGGTCATGCTAGACTGGAGGACCCACGCAGGGCCGGCTGAAAAAGTAGCTTGGCTAGAACAAGCATCAGTGTCAAAGACTCAATGCGTTGGTTCAAATTCACACAGTCAGGTTGCTGTGTTACAGTTGAGATTCGCAGTCATGATTGGCACTGCGTCAGTGTTGAAGAATGCTGCATTGGTTATGATTGGCACGGAGGTGATTTCGGAGCAAACCAGCTGCAGAACCCACTTCTGAAACCCTGGACTCAAACACCTCAGGCAAGGGAGGACTCACAGATGCCAAAGTTCAGAAGCTGAAGTAGAGTTGAAGGAAGTGTTTGATGGTCTAGAGACATCAAGTACAGGGGGCAAGCCAGCAAGCCTTTTTCGATACTTGGGTTCAGGATGTAGTGAGCAGGTCCAGTCCTTATCAATCCCAGGCAAGAAGTAGCAGGCAGCAGGCCAACACAGCAAAGCAGGTAGCAATGTGGCAGTCCCTCCTACAGCACAGCAAGCAGCAGGCCAACACAGCGAAGCAGTTAGCAAAGCGGTACTTCTTCATACAGCACAGCAGCTGTTCTTTCAATCAGAAAATGTCTGAATTGGGGGTGTCTGGGTACTTATACAGTGACTTATTTATACCCGGTGGTGCCTTTGAAGTAGGGGACACTTTAAAAATGGCCTTTGATGATCACAAGCTCCCTACCTTTCCTGCTCTAGCTTCAGCTCTTTGTGTGGGGACAGGCACAGCCCTATTCAGGTGCAAGTTTCCACTCCTTCCTTCTACTTTAGCTAAGGTAAAGACCCATCAATCCTGGTGGTGGGCCATCAGGATATACATTTCACACCCTGCCTCCCTTTGTGTGTGACAGTCTAGAGGGAATGCACAAAGCCCAGCCGTTGCCCAACCCAGATCTGTATTAAGAGACCAGCAGAGACACAGAATGGATAAGTAATAAAATGCCAACTTTCTGAAAGTGGAATTTTCAGACTTACAATTTAAAATCCGACTTCGCCATAAATTGTGATTGTAAATTATGAGTCCATAGACAAACTACAAAACGCTATCTCTTCCCAATTGAAAATTACACGTAAATATGTTTATAATGCAACTCCAATGTTAACTTATGAAAGAGATAGGCCTTGTAGTAGTGAAACACGATTTTCACTACCGGGACATATAAAACGTAAAAGTACATGTCTAGCCTTTTAAATGCAATGCACCCTCCCCTGGAGCTGCCTAGGGCCTACCTTAGGGGTCACTTACATGTACTAAAAAGGAAGGATTGTCCCAGGCCAGAAGGTTAACTTGACATGTCGAAATGGCAGTTTAAAGTGCATTCACAGGCTCTGCAGCGGCAACCCAGAGACATGGTTAAAGGGCTACTGAAGTGGGTGGTAGAATCAGTGCTGCCGGCCCACTAGTAGCATTTAATTTACAGGCCCTGGGCACATAGAGTGCACTTTAATAGGGACTTATAAGAAAAGTAAACATGCCAATTGTGGAGAAGTCAAAGTTACCATGCTTTGATTAAACAGCATATGCATTTTAGCACTGGTCATCAGTGGCAAAGTGATCAGAATCCTACAGCGAGCAAAAAGGAATTCATCAAAAAGAGGAGGAGGAAGGTAAAAAGTTTGGTGTGACTATCCAGAAAGGGCCATGTCCAACAAAGTTTGGGGTGGGTGTCAGCTTGCCTTTGTGCATGCACTCTGGACCGCCACACACAAAGGAAGGTTAGATGTGCCTGAGTGCCCATCTGCATCCTGATGGCTCATCTTCGGAAGGATGGGCAGGAAGAGTGGACACTTACACCTGACTAGACAGCGCTGATTACCCTTTTGTAGGGAGTCTGGAGCTAGGGATATGAAGAAAGAACCTCTGTGTACTTCAAAGGCCCTTCTCTGAAGTCATCCCCACTTCAAAAGCATGGCTGGGTATAAGTTCTGTGTCTCCGACCAACTCAATGCAGACACTTCTGGACCTGTAAAGAAACTCTGTCAGGAAGAAGGACTGCTGTGCTTCTCCAAGGACTGTCAATCTGCTGGACCCCTGCTCTAGAAGAACAGATTTTCTGCAGTGCTGCCCTTTTGCCTGCTTTCCTCTGACCCTTCTAAGGAAGGACTGGACTCTCAGTGAACCCAGAGTGATGGTCAAGTTCTTCTTGGCTTGCCTCCTTTTTTTGAGACTCAAGGAAATTAAAGTCTCACCATATGCCCCTGTGCTTGTATCATTGGAAGTGGACCCAGGTGTTTGCTCCAGTCGAACCTATACATGTTATGTCTGTGTGCAGCAGAACCAATGCTTCGTTGCTGTTGCGGGAACAGAATCAGAGTATCACACACAGAACCAGCGCATTGCCTCAAAGAACCGACGCACAGAAACCAATGCATTGCTGCCACTGCAGAATGGAAAGATCGACGCAGCCCCTCGACTGTGTGGAGAAAACTGGCCCATTTTCTACAGACCCAACTTTTCTTGGCTCGGTGCATCATCTTGTGAAGTGGCGAATCACCACAACTGCGTGAATAAAAACGATGCATCACCTCGACTGCGGGATCGACACGGATGCATCACCCGACTGGACCCCACATCTGGCTGTTACGACCAGGATCAAGATACTTTGTTCAGCAAACCTTGCATTGCCCCTGTATCCAACTTGCGCTTCATCATGGTTGGCGTGAACTCTAGACTTTGCCCCAGTCCAGCGTGACCAGATAACCCCATAGGTGTTCATTACTTCTATGCACTATTTTTAGATATCATCTTTCAAAATTCATATCTCTACTTATACCTATTGGATTTTTGTTGCTTTGGTCTTGTTTTATTTATAAAATCATGATCTATGTTTCTAAGTTGGTATGGAGTTGTTTGTAATGTTTTAACTGATCCTGTTTAAAGTGTTGCACAAATACTTTATACCTTGCCGCTTTAGTTAAGCCTGACTGTTCTGTGCCAACCTACCATAGGGTGAGCACAGGTTAATTTATAGTGTGCATCTGACTTACCCTGACTAGAATTGTGGTTCCTCCTTGGACAGGGTGCATACCCCTGCCAACCAGAAACCCAATTTCAAATATTGGTGATCAGCGGTGGGGATAGGACTTTTGTTTGTACAGTGCCATACAGTGACTTAGTGTACACTACTACTCCATACCTAGACCTTTTTCAGTTCTCCCTGATTGGAATTTTTATTTTTTCCTAAAATATTGTCTCTGTCTGGAGAAGCAGCATCTGCAATGATGGAGTTTGAGCTGGCCAAGCTGAAAACCTACACTGTAGTCCAGCTCAAGAAAAGTTGTAAGGGGGTTGAGCTGTTTACTAAAGGGTTCACCAGCAAGGTAGAGCTGCAAAAGCCACTGAAAGCCTGGACAGAAGCTTGTAATACGGGGCCTCTGACCCCAGAATATGATTATCAGGATATTGAGAATGAAGAAGAGCTGGACCAGGGTTCAGTGAAGAACCCAGAACTGCCTGTATAGAAGGAAGCCAGCATCTTGCCAGGAGCAGTGGTTGTCCCTAGAGCTGTACAACTTAATTTCGAAGGAGCACACGGATGATACTTGCTTTCCAGATCTGTGCCAACACTTGGTTGATAGCAAGCTGCCTGACTCCAGGGAGCTTGCTAAGGAGTCCCTTCTGAGAAGACGACAGAGGTTCTGGTGGGCGGTGACCCAGGGCACCCCATTTATAACCCTGCTGCTTTTTTTGTTCCCAACTAGGACACACGCAGGGGGACTCTGTCTATCCAAAGAAACCATCCACTTATGGGACCTGTGGAGGAGTAAAGAGTGTGTGGCCTTAGGTAAAAGTAGTCATCGGGGGCAGGTTATGGACCATTCCATGATTGCACTCAGCTGGGAGATAGACTTAGGGGGTTAACTGGTGATACCTGAGGTTGGGAGTCATTACTTCGACCAGGTGGATGAGAAAGGGGTTTCAATCACTGCTCTGAGGAATACCAGGACAAGTCAGACCCTGGTTGTGACACATCCTCTCGACTGCATGGAGAAACCCGGTGCATCGTTCTACGGAACTAATGCCTCTCGACTTAGAGCATTGTCCAATCAGCGCATTGCTACCACTGCATGAAGAAAATCGACACATCACTTTGACTGCCAGATCAACACAGACGCATTGCTCGGCTGCATTTGGCATCTCGGTTTGCACCCAGGATCAAGGTACTTTGTTCAGTGGGCCTTGCATGGCTCCTTTATCTGGCTCGCACTCCATCGTGATTGGCATGAACTCTTCACTTTGCAAAGGTCCAGCATGACCAGAAAAGCCCCATATGTGCGTATTGGTTCCAAGTGCTATTTTACATTTAATATTTAAAAAATCATATCTCAAATTCTACCTATTGTATTTTTGTCATTTCGGTCTTGTTTGATTTATAAAATAATATTCTAATATTCTAAACTGATGTGGAGTCTTTTTGTGGTGTTTTCACTTTGTTACTATTTGAAGTGCTGCACAAATACTTTACACATTAATTCTTAAGTTAAGCCTGACTGCTCTGTGCAAGGTGAGAACAGGTTAGTTCACAGTGTGTATCTGACTCAACCTGACAAGGATTGTGATTCTTGGTTGGACAGGGTGCATAACTCTGCCAACCAAAAGTCTAATTTCTAACGCTTGGTTTAGTTTGATAATCTCCCCCCTTCCAACTATCTACTATGCTATAAATTTTGAAAGATAATCTCCTCGAAGATGACATGGTGAAAAGAAAACAGTAGACAAAACTCACGTACTTACGTCAGAGAGAACAGGCAGACAAACTTTACCAGCCTATACAGCATGCTATTGCTCAGATTATGGAGACATTGGTGTTAGGAAAGCTGACAAGTTACACCAATCTTCACATTGGTCTCAAACATTTAGAAATCAAATTTACCGACTTAAAACATCAGCTTTTCTGTCATAGTCAGCATTATACCAAGATTTGGCATCATCATTACATCATTTATCGATATATATGGCACAAAATGACCTGATGCTGGGGCCAGCATTACAACAGGGTTGTAAACCTTCTTTGCAATTATGCAATGATGCCAGTGATTTGAAAGGAATTGTTAACATCAAATTAAGGGTTCACAATATTTTGTCATAAATACATACAATATTTCAAAATGTACTAAAATTATGTCAGAACAGTCTTATGCTAGAGATGGGCACTGGTCCTCCATGGATGCCTAAAATTTGAAAAACCGTATCACAGGGTTATTATTATAACAAGGATGCCATGAATAAATTAAGGTATTTAGTCAAAATTTCGAATTGGAAATGTCGACGTACACTAATATAGTACCACAAAAATATCGACAGCAAGAATATTGTAGTCAAGAATATCGACTTTAAAGTAAGAAATATTGATTTTAAAAATGTAGAAGTCATTAACATCGTTTGCAAAAATAACGTTGTTTAAAATATAAATTTTTTAATTAGTGTTATGTACTTTAGTATACGTTTTAAATGTGTGTGATGTATTTTTGGTATAAGTATTGTTTATGTTTTATAATATATGTGTTAAATTGTTAGTAGTTTGTGTTTTGTAGTTCCATAGTGGGTTGTGGGTTTATAGGGGAATAGGTTGGGATGTGATTTAATTATGATAAATGAATGCATATTTTTTTATTTATTAATATTTATTTGAGATTTTATAATGTAAATTGTGTTTAGAATTTCGGCGGGTGCTATTTTGGGGTTTATAGGGGTAAAGGATGGGAAGTAATTTATTTGTAAATAAGTAATAATTAGTTGTTAATTAATATTACTCAATTTATTGACAATTAATAATGGTAGTTGTGTAATTAATTTTAAGTGTGAGTTGTTGGATTTATAGGTGTAAAGGGTGGGAAGTAAATTAATTAATAATTAGTTGTTAAATAATATTAATGCATTAATGGACAATTAAATATTGAAATTGTGAAATTCATTTTAGTTGTGGGGTTTTTAGGGGTACATGGTGGGAAGTAATTTATTTATAATGAATTAATAATTAGTTGATAATTAACATTAATTAATTAATTGGCCATTACTTAGGGTGATTTTTGAATTATTTTTTGTGTGAGGTGAAAGCTGGGGAGTACATTAATTTTAATTATGTTATAATTAATTGCTAAATACTATTAGTTATTTATTTTATTTTTTTTGTAGGTTTTATTGGGTATAAGCAATGTGATACAAAATATGTCGCTTACAGATGCATTAGAAAAGGACTTTCCCCACCACTTCAAAAAGAAAGAAAATAACACAGAACAACATAACCATACATCAATTATAAAACATCCCAGTCAATGACAGTTTTTTTGCTTATCTTCAATGACTTCTGTGTTGCATACATAGATTCAGCACATTCCGACCTTAGCACAATGATACATTTGTCCGAGTGTTTGTAAGAGTCCGAGGAGGCATCAGTTCTTTTATGGTTGCACCAAACTCGATTCGCTCTGTGCCTGGAGATATTCTCGCAGAGGAGCCCATATATCCTTAGGGCAAGAGGATGTTGGTAATTCTTCTGCATACAGTTCCAGCTGTTCACGGCAATAAACCATGTCTTTAAGCCACAAAGCAACTTTCGGGCTCAGCCGGCTGTCCCATGTGAATAAAACCCTCCGTTTAGCCACCAGCAGGGCTACTCTGACGAACCTGCCCACCACAGCTGTCAATTGGGGAACATATCCAAGCAGACACACCTTTGGGGTGCACTGAAGCCCCTGGCTGGTCATGGTAATTATAAGACTAATCACCGGTTCCCAATATTGGAATACTCGCGCACATTGCCATGCCAAATGGAGAAAATCCGCTCCATCCAATCCACATTTCCTGCAGCAGGCCGACTCCCTCAAACCTATTCTGTGCAACTTTTTAGGCGTATGGTATACTTGATGAATACATTTTAAATGAATGATACGCAAATTGCAGTTTGACGTGAGTCTGCCCGTTAACATACAAATCTGTTTCCCTTCTGTGTCAGTAATCAGGGGGGCTACCATCGTGTTCCACCTCTCCATACTTTTGTCCACCTCGCGGACTTTGTCCCCCTGAATTGCTTTATACAACTTGGTTACCAGCTTCTTTCGGTTTGGGGCTGTTAGTGTCATTTGCAATGCTTGCAGCGTTTCTGGTTCCTCCGGAAAACTAGTGTAGTGGTCTTTCATTGCTCGGCGAAGTCTATAACAAGTGTACTGAAATAAAGGCGTAGGATTTTGTATATAGGCCAAATCTCCACCTGTGATGTACCTGCCCTCTGGATATAGGTCACTCATAAGTGTGATGCCTGCCTCTCCAAGAGCTGTTAGAGGACAGCGCTCACGGGCTACTGATAGGGCAGCGTGCCCTGCTATAGGTAATGCTGGGGCATACAGAGGAAGTTTGTGTATTCGCTTCCCAATCTCCTGTCACGCTATAATAGTGGCATCTATTGTGTTTATCTCTGATTTAGGCGTCTGTCTGTTGATGTGAGTAATGATGCTCCTCAGTGGTATCGGGTGCGCATCCCCCTCCTCTACCGCTACATGCAGAATGAAAGCGTGTGGCTTGAACCAGAAGTACGCATATTGAGCCTGCCCACATAAGTAATAGACATAAAAATCCGGAGCATTGAATCCCCCTTTTTCATATGTCAATGTCAGTGTGTGCCAGCTAATCCTCGGTTGTTTATTCCCCCATACCAGCTTCAATAGTTGGGTTAGAACTGTTTTAAAAAAATGCTTTGTCAATGGGATAGGAATGTTGCAAAAGAGATATAAAAACTTAGGGAGACCGACCATTTTGATCAATGCTATTCGATCTGCCAAGGACATCGGCAAACTGACCCAGCGGTCAATCCTCTGCACTAACATCGAGTATGCCCTGCCATAATTCTCTCTGATCACTACCTCAGGATCTCGATGGATCCACACCCCCAAGTACTTAACTGGCTCCTCGGACCACATTAGGGGGAATTCGATCTGGGGCGAGGTGGTGATTAATGTTAGGGGGATAAGAACAGATTTTTCCCAATTTATCTGAAGACCCGAGAATAGGCTAAATTTGATGTATTCCCTGATAACCTGGGATAAATAGCGTTGTGGTTCGCGTACATATAGGACCATGTCATCCGCGTATAGGGAGATTCCAACCGGCCTATTCTGAAAATTTAGAGCAGCAGCTCTGTGGGTCTGTCTGATTTTACACGCCAACGGTTCCAAAACTATAGCGAAGAGTAGGGGGGACAGGGGACAGCCTTGCCTAGTGCTGCGCTCGGTGCCGAAAGGCTCTGACATGAGTCCTCCCACCCTAACCCTCGCAGAGGCTTCAGTATAAAGGATCTGTATCCCATGGACAAATATGGGAGGGAACCCCATTCTGTTTAGGATGTGCCACATGTACTTCCATTCTATGGAGTCAAATGCTTTGCAGCATCTAATAACACTGCGACTGCCGGTAAATCAGAATTGAGCACGTGGAACATAGCAAACATGGTGCGCAGATTCAAGGAAGTAGAGCGGCCTGGTATGAACCCAGCCTGATCTGGGAGCACTAGAAGTGACATTAGGGGCTGTAGTTTGGTGGCCATAATCTCCTCCAATATCTTAGCATCTATATTAATCAGTGATAGCGGGCGATAGGAGTCACATCGCAAAGGGGATTTGTCCTTCTTCAGCAACGTTAAAATTAAGGCTTGTCGCATCGATGGGGGTAATCTTCCCGATTTGTGCGCTTCCGCATATACTTCAAGCAGGTGTGGTATAAGGAGATCCGCGTACGCCTTATAAAATTCTGCCATTAGGCCATCTGGCCCAGGAGCTTTATTATTAGGCAATGATAAAATGGCCTCCCTGTCATCACTCTCTTCGATAGGCAAACTTAAATATTTCCTGTGTTCATCGGAGAGCCATGCACAGGCCGTGTCACTTAAGTAATCATTCATAGCCACGTCATCCATGCCTCGGCGGGAGGTATATAGAGAGGCGTAGAAACTATGGAATTGCTCCACTATGGCGCTTTGAGAATAGTGAGCCACACCAGCATCATTAATTATATGATCAATCAGGGGATTGTCCAGTCGTTCTGAAAGTCTATGTATCAGCGCTTTCCATGATCTTCCTCCCTCACCATAAGCCCTAGCTACATGCCTCTTGGGTAAATATTTTATTTCCGTGTCCGCCAAGGAGTGATACTCTGCTACGTGTTCATGTATTTGGGTCAAA